>NC_086444.1:1227416557-1228056557 GCF_028390025.1 Pseudophryne corroboree
TATCCTATTATACTCTGTTGCTGCTGTACTCTCCTATCCCACTATACTCTGCTACTGTACTGTACTCTCCTATCCCATTATACTCTGCTACTGTACTGTACTCTCCTATCCCAGTATACTCTGCTGCTGTACTGTACTCTCCTATCCCATTATACTCTGCTGCTGTACTGTACTCTCCTATCCCAGTATACTCTGCTGCTGTACTGTACTCTCCTATCCCAGTATACTCTGCTACTGTACTGTACTCTCCTATCCCAGTATACTCTGCTGCTGTACTGTACTCTCCTATCCCAGTATACTCTGCTGCTGTACTGTACTCTCCTATCCCATTATACTCTGCTACTGTACTCCTTATCCGATTATACTCTGCTGTTGCTGTACTCTCCTATCCCATTATACTCTGCTACTGTACTGTACTCTCCTATCGCATTATACTCTGCTGCTGTACTGTACTCTCCTATCGCATTATACTCTGCTGCTGTACTGTACTCTCCTATCCCATTATACTCTGCTGCTGCTGTACTGCACTCTCCTATTCCATTATACTCTGCTACTGTACTCTCCTATCCCATTAAACTCTGCTGCTGTACTGTACTCTCCTATCCCATTATACTCTGTACTGTACTCTTCTATCCTATCCCATTATACTCTGCTGCTGTACTGTACTCTCCTATCCCATTATACTCTGCTTCTGTACTGTACTCCTTATCCCATTATACTCTGCTACTGTACTGTACTCTCCTATCCCATTATACTCTGTACTGTACTCTTCTATCCTATCCCATTATACTCTGCTGCTGTACTGTACTCTCCTATCCCATTATACTCTGCTGCCATACTGTATTCTCCTATCCCACTATACTCTGCTGCCGTACTGTACTCTCCTATCCCATTATACCCTGCTACTGCTGTACTGTACTCCTATCCCATTATACTCTGCTGCTGCTGTACTGTACTCTCCTATCACATTATACTCTGCTGCTGAACAGTACTCTCCTATCATATTATAATCTGATGCTGTACTGTTCTCTCCTATCCCATTATACCCTGCTGCTGTACTCTCCTATCCCATTATACCCTGCTACTGCTGTACTGTACTCCTATCCCATTATACTCTGCTGCTGCTGTACTGTACTCTCCTATCCCATTATACTCTGCTGCTGTACTGTACTCTCCTATCCCATTATACTCTGCTACTGTACTGTACTCTCCTATCCCATTATACTCTGCTGCTGTACTGTACTCTCCTACCCATTATACTCTGCTGCTGTACTGTACTCTCCTATCCCATTATACTCTGCTGCTGTACTGTACTCTCCTATCCCATTATACTCTGCTGCTGTACTGTACTCTACTATCCCATTATACTCTGCTACTGTACTGTACTCTCCTACCCATTATACTCTGCTGCTGCTGTACTCTCCTATCCTATTATACTCTGCTGCTGTACTGTACTCTCCTATCCCATTATATTCTGCTGCTGTACTGTACTCTCCCATCCCATTATACTCTGCTGCTGTACTGTACTCTCCTATTCCATTATACTCTGCTGCTGTACTGTACTCTCCCATCCCATTATACTCTGCTGCTGTACTGTACTCTCCTATTCCATTATACTCTGCTGCTGTACTGTACTCCTTATCCCATTATACTCTGCTGCTGTAATGTACTCTCCTATCCCATTATACTCTGCTGCTGCTGTACTCTCCTATCCCATTATACTCTGTTGCTGTACTGTACTCTCCTATCCCATTAAACTCTGCTGCTGTACTGTACTCTACTATCCATTATACTCTGCTGCTGTACTGTACTCTACTATCCCATTATACTTTGCTGCTGTACTGTACTCTCCTATCCCATTAAATTCTGCGGCTGTACTGTACTCTCCTATCCCATTATACTCTGCTGTTGTCCTGTACTCTCCTACCCATTATACTATGCTGCTGTACTGTACTCTCCTATCCTATCCCATTATACTGTTCTGGTGCTGTACTCTCCTATCTCATTATACTCTGTTGCTGTACTGTACTCTCCTACCCATTATACTATTCTGCTGCTGTACTGTACTCTACTATCCCATTATACTCTACTAATGTACTGTACTCTCCTATACCATTATACACTGCTGCTGTACTGTACTCTCCTATCCCATTATACTCTGCTGCTGTACTGTACTCTCCCATCCCATTATACTCTGCTGCTGTACTGTACTCTCCCATCCCATTATACTCTGCTGCTGTACTGTACTCTCCTATCCCATTATACTCTGCTGCTGTACTGTACTCTCCCATCCCATTATACTCTGCTGCTGTACTGTACTCTCCTATCCCATTATACTCTGCTGCTGTACTGTACTCCTTATCCCATTATACTCTGCTCCTGTAATATACTCTCCTATCCCATTATACTCTGTTGCTTTACTGTACTCTACTATCCCATTATAATTTGCTGCTGTACTGTACTCTCCTATCCCATTATACTTTGCTACTGTACTGTACTCTCCTATCCCAGTATACTCTGCTGCTGTACTGTACTCTCCTATCCCAGTATACTCTGCTGCTGTACTGTACTCTCCTATCCCAGTATACTCTGCTGCTGTAGTGTACTCTCCTATCCCATTATATTCTGCTGCTGTACTGTACTCTCCTATACCATTATACGCTGCTACTGTACTGTACTCTACTATCCCATTATACTCTGCTGCTGTACTGTACTCTCCTATCCCGTTATACTCTGCTGCTGTACTGTACTCTACTATCCATTATACTCTGCTGCTGTACTGTACTCTCCTATCCCAATATACTCTGCTGCTGTACTGTACTCTCCTATCCCATTATACTCTGTTGCTGTACTGTACTCTCCTATCCCATTAAACTCTGCTGCTGTACTGTACTCTACTATCCATTATACTCTGCTGCTGTATTGTACTCTACTATCCCATTATACTTTGCTGCTGTACTGTACTCTCCTATCCCATTATATTCTGCTGCTGTACTGTACTCTCCTATCCCATTTTACTCTGCTGCTGTCCTGTACTCTCCTATCCCATTATACTCTGCTGCTGTACTGTACTCCTTATCCCATTATACTCTGCTGCTGTAATGTACTCTCCTCTCCCACTATACTCTGCTGCTGTACTGTACTCTCCTATCCCATTAAACTCTGCTGCTGTACTGTACTCTACTATCCATTATACTCTGCTGCTGTACTGTACTCTACTATCCCATTATACTTTGCTGCTGTACTGTACTCTCCTATCCCATTATATTCTGCGGCTGTACTGTACTCTCCTATCCCATTATACTCTGCTGTTGTCCTGTACTCTCCTATCCCATTATACTCTGCTGCTGTACTGTACTCTCCTATCCTATTATACTCTGTTGCTGCTGTACTCTCCTATCCCACTATACTCTGCTACTGTACTGTACTCTCCTATCCCATTATACTCTGCTACTGTACTGTACTCTCCTATCCCAGTATACTCTGCTGCTGTACTGTACTCTCCTATCCCATTATACTCTGCTGCTGTACTGTACTCTCCTATCCCAGTATACTCTGCTGCTGTACTGTACTCTCCTATCCCAGTATACTCTGCTGCTGTACTGTACTCTCCTATCCCAGTATACTCTGCTACTGTACTGTACTCTCCTATCCCAGTATACTCTGCTGCTGTACTGTACTCTCCTATCCCAGTATACTCTGCTGCTGTACTGTACTCTCCTATCCCAGTATACTCTGCTGCTGTACTGTACTCTCCTATCCCAGTATACTCTGCTGCTGTACTGTACTCTCCTATCCCATTATACTCTGCTGCTGTACTGTACTCTCCTATCCCAGTATACTCTGCTGCTGTACTGTACTCTCCTATCCCAGTATACTCTGCTACTGTACTGTACTCTCCTATCCCATTATACTCTGCTACTGTACTCCTTATCCGATTATACTCTGCTGTTGCTGTACTCTCCTATCCCATTATACTCTGCTACTGTACTGTACTCTCCTATCGCATTATACTCTGCTGCTGTACTGTACGCTCCTATCCCATTATACTCTGCTGCTGCTGTACTGCACTCTCCTATTCCATTATACTCTGCTACTGTACTGTACTCTCCTATCCCATTAAACTCTGCTGCTGTACTGTACTCTCCTATCCCATTATACTCTGTACTGTACTCTTCTATCCTATCCCATTATACTCTGCTGCTGTACTGTACTCTCCTATCCCATTATACTCTGCTTCTGTACTGTACTCCTTATCCCATTATACTCTGCTACTGTACTGTACTCTCCTATCCCATTATACTCTGTACTGTACTCTTCTATCCTATCCCATTATACTCTGCTGCTGTACTGTACTCTCCTATCCCATTATACTCTGCTTCTGTACTGTACTCCTTATCCCATTATACTCTGCTACTGTACTGTACTCTCCTATCCCATTACACTCTGCTGCTGTACTGTACTCTCCTATCCCATTATACTCTGCTTCTGTACTGTACTCTACTATCCATTATACTCTGCTGCTGTACTGTACTCTCCTATCCCAGTATACTCTGCTACTGTACTGTACTCTCCTATCCCATTATACTCTGCTGCTGCTGTACTGTACTGTACTGTACTCTCCTATCCCATTATACTCTGCTGCTGTACTGTACTGTACTCTCCTATCCCATTATACTCTGCTCCTGTACTGTACTCTCATATCCCATTATACTCTGCTGCTGTGCTGTACTCTCCTGTCCCATTATACTCTGCTGCTGCTGTACTGTACTCTCCTATCCCATTATACTCTGCTGCTGTACTGTACTCTCCTATCCCATTATACTCTGCTGCCATACTGTATTCTCCTATCCCACTATACTCTGCTGCCGTACTGTACTCTCCTATCCCATTATACCCTGCTACTGCTGTACTGTACTCCTATCCCATTATACTCTGCTGCTGCTGTACTGTACTCTCCTATCACATTATACTCTGCTGCTGAACAGTACTCTCCTATCATATTATAATCTGATGCTGTACTGTTCTCTCCTAATCCATTATACTCTGCTGCTGTACTCTCCTATCCCATTATACCCTGCTACTGCTGTACTGTACTCCTATCCCATTATACTCTGCTGCTGCTGTACTGTACTCTCCTATCCCATTATACTCTGCTGCTGTACTGGACTCTACTATCCATTATATTCTGCTACTGTACTGTACTCTCCTATCCCATTATACTCTGCTGCTGTACTGTACTCTACTATCCCATTATACTCTGCTACTGTACTGTACTCTCCTACCCATTATACTCTGCTGCTGCTGTACTCTCCTACCCATTATACTCTGCTGCTGCTGTACTCTCCTATCCTATTATACTCTGCTGCTGTACTGTACTCTCCTATCCCATTATATTCTGCTGCTGTACTGTACTCTCCCATCCCATTATACTCTGCTGCTGTACTGTACTCTCCTATTCCATTATACTCTGCTGCTGTACTGTACTCTCCCATCCCATTATACTCTGCTGCTGTACTGTACTCTCCTATTCCATTATACTCTGCTGCTGTACTGTACTCCTTATCCCATTATACTCTGCTGCTGTAATGTACTCTCCTATCCCATTATACTCTGCTGCTGCTGTACTCTCCTATCCCATTATACTCTGTAGCTGTACTGTACTCTCCTATCCCATTAAACTCTGCTGCTGTACTGTACTCTACTATCCATTATACTCTGCTGCTGTACTGTACTCTACTATCCCATTATACTTTGCTGCTGTACTGTACTCTCCTATCCCATTAAATTCTGCGGCTGTACTGTACTCTCCTATCCCATTATACTCTGCTGTTGTCCTGTACTCTCCTACCCATTATACTATGCTGCTGTACTGTACTCTCCTATCCTATCCCATTATACTGTTCTGCTGCTGTACTCTCCTATCTCATTATACTCTGTTGCTGTACTGTACTCTCCTACCCATTATACTATTCTGCTGCTGTACTGTACTCTACTATCCCATTATACTCTACTAATGTACTGTACTCTCCTATACCATTATACACTGCTGCTGTACTGTACTCTCCTATCCCATTATACTCTGCTGCTGTACTGTACTCTCCCATCCCATTATACTCTGCTGCTGTACTGTACTCTCCCATCCCATTATACTCTGCTGCTGTACTGTACTCTCCTATCCCATTATACTCTGCTGCTGTACTGTACTCTCCCATCCCATTATACTCTGCTGCTGTACTGTACTCTCCTATCCCATTATACTCTGCTGCTGTACTGTACTCCTTATCCCATTATACTCTGCTCCTGTAATATACTCTCCTATCCCATTATACTCTGTTGCTTTACTGTACTCTACTATCCCATTATAATTTGCTGCTGTACTGTACTCTCCTATCCCATTATACTTTGCTACTGTACTGTACTCTCCTATCCCAGTATACTCTGCTGCTGTACTGTACTCTCCTATCCCAGTATACTCTGCTGCTGTACTGTACTCTCCTATCCCAGTATACTCTGCTGCTGTAGTGTACTCTCCTATCCCATTATATTCTGCTGCTGTACTGTACTCTCCTATACCATTATACGCTGCTACTGTACTGTACTCTACTATCCCATTATACTCTGCTGCTGTACTGTACTCTCCTATACCATTATACGCTGCTACTGTACTGTACTCTACTATCCCATTATACTCTGCTGCTGTACTGTACTCTCCTATCCCGTTATACTCTGCTGCTGTACTGTACTCTACTATCCATTATACTCTGCTGCTGTACTGTACTCTCCTATCCCATTATACTCTGCTGCTGTACTGTACTCCTTATCCCATTATACTCTGCTGCTGTAATGTACTCTCCTATCCCATTATACTCTGTTGCTGTACTGTACTCTCCTATCCCATTAAACTCTGCTGCTGTACTGTACTCTACTATCCATTATACTCTGCTGCTGTATTGTACTCTACTATCCCATTATACTTTGCTGCTGTACTGTACTCTCCTATCCCATTATATTCTGCTGCTGTACTGTACTCTCCTATCCCATTTTACTCTGCTGCTGTCCTGTACTCTCCTATCCCATTATACTCTGCTGCTGTACTGTACTCCTTATCCCATTATACTCTGCTGCTGTAATGTACTCTCCTATCCCACTATACTCTGCTGCTGTACTGTACTCTCCTATCCCATTAAACTCTGCTGCTGTACTGTACTCTACTATCCATTATACTCTGCTGCTGTACTGTACTCTACTATCCCATTATACTTTGCTGCTGTACTGTACTCTCCTATGCCATTATATTCTGCGGCTGTACTGTACTCTCCTATCCCATTATACTCTGCTGTTGTCCTGTACTCTCATAACCCATTATACTCTGCTGCTGTACTGTACTCTCCTATCCCATTATACTCTACTAATGTACTGTACTCTCCTATCCCATTATACTCTGCTGCTGTACTGTACTCTCCTATCCCATTATACTCTGCTGCTGTACTTTACTCTCCTATCCCATTATACTCTGCTGCTGTACTGTACTCCTTATCCCATTATACTCTGCTGCTGTAATGTACTCTCCTATCCCAGTATACTCTGCTGCTGTACTGTACTCCTTATCCCATTATACTCTGCTACTGTACTGTACTCTCCTATCCCAGTATACTCTGCTGCTGTACTGTACTCTCCTATCCCATTATACTCTGTTGCTGTACTGTACTCTCCTATCCCATTAAACTCTGCTGCTGTACTGTACTCTACTATCCATTATACTCTGCTGCTGTATTGTACTCTACTATCCCATTATACTTTGCTGCTGTACTGTACTCTCCCATCCCATTATACTCTGCTGCTGTACTGTACTCTCCTATTCCATTATACTCTGCTGCTGTACTGTACTCTCCCATCCCATTATACTCTGCTGCTGTACTGTACTCTCCTATTCCATTTAACTCTGCTGCTGTACTGTACTCCTTATCCCATTATACTCTGCTGCTGTAATGTACTCTCCTATCCCATTATACTCTGCTGCTGCTGTACTCTCCTATCCCATTATACTCTGTTGCTGTACTGTACTCTCCTATCCCATTAAACTCTGCTGCTGTACTGTACTCTACTATCCATTATACTCTGCTGCTGTACTGTACTCTACTATCCCATTATACTTTGCTGCTGTACTGTACTCTCCTATCCCATTAAATTCTGCGGCTGTACTGTACTCTCCTATCCCATTATACTCTGCGGTTGTCCTGTACTCTCCTACCCATTATACTATGCTGCTGTACTGTACTCTCCTATCCCATTATACTGTTCTGCTGCTGTACTCTCCTATCTCATTATACTCTGTTGATGTACTGTACTCTCCTACCCATTATACTATTCTGCTGCTGTACTGTACTCTACTATCCCATTATACTCTACTAATGTACTGTACTCTCCTATACATTATACGCTGCTGCTGTACTGTACTCTCCTATCCCATTATACTCTGCTGCTGTACTGTACTCTCCTATCCCATTATACTCTGCTACTGTACTGTACTCTCCCATCCCATTATACTCTGCTGCTGTACTGTACTCTCCCATCCCATTATACTCTGCTGCTGTACTGTACTCTCCTATCCCATTATACTCTGCTGCTGCACTGTACTCCTTATCCCATTATACTCTGCTCCTGTAATGTACTCTCCTATCCCATTATACTCTGTTGCTTTACTGTACTCTACTATCCCATTATACTTTGCTGCTGTACTGTACTCTCCTACCCATTATACTTTGCTACTGTACTGTACTCTCCTATCCCAGTATACTATGCTGCTGTACTGTACTCTCCTATCCCATTATATTCTGCTGCTGTACTGTACTCTCCTATACCATTATACGCTGCTACTGTACTGTACTCTACTATCCATTATACTCTGCTGCTGTACTGTACTCTCCTATCCCATTATACTCTGCTGCTGTACTGTACTCCTTATCCCATTATACTCTGCTGCTGTACTGTACTCTCCTATTCCATTATACTCTGCTGCTGTACTGTACTCTCCCATCCCATTATACTCTGCTGCTGTACTGTACTCTCCTATTCCATTATACTCTGCTGCTGTACTGTACTCCTTATCCCATTATACTCTGCTGCTGTAATGTACTCTCCTATCCCATTATACTCTGCTGCTGCTGTACTCTCCTATCCCATTATACTCTGTTGCTGTACTGTACTCTCCTATCCCATTAAACTCTGCTGCTGTACTGTACTCTACTATCCATTATACTCTGCTGCTGTACTGTACTCTACTATCCCATTATACTTTGCTGCTGTACTGTACTCTCCTATCCCATTAAATTCTGCGGCTGTACTGTACTCTCCTATCCCATTATACTCTGCGGTTGTCCTGTACTCTCCTACCCATTATACTATGCTGCTGTACTGTACTCTCCTATCCCATTATACTGTTCTGCTGCTGTACTCTCCTATCTCATTATACTCTGTTGATGTACTGTACTCTCCTACCCATTATACTATTCTGCTGCTGTACTGTACTCTACTATCCCATTATACTCTACTAATGTACTGTACTCTCCTATACCATTATACGCTGCTGCTGTACTGTACTCTCCTATCCCATTATACTCTGCTGCTGTACTGTACTCTCCTATCCCATTATACTCTGCTGCTGTACTGTACTCTCCCATCCCATTATACTCTGCTGCTGTACTGTACTCTCCTATCCCATTATACTCTGCTGCTGTACTGTACTCTCCTATCCCATTATACTCTGCTGCTGCACTGTACTCCTTATCCCATTATACTCTGCTCCTGTAATGTACTCTCCTATCCCATTATACTCTGTTGCTTTACTGTACTCTACTATCCCATTATACTTTGCTGCTGTACTGTACTCTCCTATCCCATTATACTTTGCTACTGTACTGTACTCTCCTATCCCAGTATACTCTGCTGCTGTACTGTACTCTCCTATCCCATTATATTTTGCTGCTGTACTGTACTCTCCTATACCATTATACGCTGCTACTGTACTGTACTCTACTATCCATTATACTCTGCTGCTGTACTGTACTCTCCTATCCCATTATACTCTGCTGCTGTACTGTACTCCTTATCCCATTATACTCTGCTGCTGTAATGTACTCTCCTATCCCATTATACTCTGTTGCTGTACTGTACTCTCCTATCCCATTAAACTCTGCTGCTGTACTGTACTCTACTATCCATTATACTCTGCTGCTGTATTGTACTCTACTATCCCATTATACTTTGCTGCTGTACTGTACTCTCCTATCCCATTATATTCTGCTGCTGTACTGTACTCTCCTATCCCATTTTACTCTGCTGCTGTCCTGTACTCTCCTATCCCATTATACTCTGCTACTGTACTGTACTCTCCTATCCCATTATACTCTGCTGCTGTAATGTACTCTCCTATCCCATTATACTCTGTTGCTGTACTGTACTCTCCTATCCCATTAAACTCTGCTGCTGTACTGTACTCTACTATCCATTATACTCTGCTGCTGTACTGTACTCTACTATCCCATTATACTTTGCTGATGTACTGTACTCTCCTATCCCATTATATTCTGCGGCTGTACTGTACTCTCCTATCCCATTATACTCTGCTGTTGTCCTGTACTCTCCTATCCCATTATACTCTGCTGCTGTACTGTACTCTCCTACCCATTATACTATTCTGCTGCTGTACTCTCCTATCCCATTATACTCTGCTGCTGTACTGTACTCTACTATCCATTATACTCTGCTGCTGTACTGTACTCTCCTATCCCATTATACTCTGCTGCTGTAATGTACTCTCCTATCCCAGTATACTCTGCTACTGTACTGTACTCTCCTATCCCAGTATACTCTGCTGCTGTACTGTACTCTCCTATCCCATTAAACTCTGCTACTGTACTGTACTCTACTATCCATTATACTCTGCTGCTGTATTGTACTCTACTATCCCATTATACTTTGCTGCTGTACTGTACTCCTTATCCCAGTATACTCTGCTGCTGTACTGTACTCCTTATCCCAGTATACTCTGCTGCTGTACTGTACTCTCCTATCCCATTATATTCTGCTGCTGTACTGTACTCTCCTATCCCATTTTACTGTGCTGCTGTCCTGTACTCTCCTATCCCATTATACTCTGCTGCTGTACTGTACTCTCCTATCCCATTATACTATGCTGCTGCTGTACTCTCCTATCCCATTATACTCTACTAATGTACTGTACTCTCCTATACCATTATACGCTGCTGCTGCTGCTGCTGTACTGTGCTCTACTATCCCATTATATTCTGCTGCTGTACTGGACTCTACTATCCATTATACTCTGCTGCTGTACTGTACTCTATTATCCTATTATACTCTGCTGCTGTACTGTACTCTCCTGTCCCATTATACTATGCTGCTGTACTGTACTCTCCTAACACATTATACTCTGCTGCTGTACTGGACTGTACTCTCCTATCACATTATACTCTGATGCTGTACTGTACTCTCCCATCCCATTATACTCTGCTGCTGTACTGTACTCTCCTATCCCATTATACTCTGCTGCTGTACTGTACTCTACTATCCCATTATACTCTGCTGTTGTACTGTACTCTCCTATCCCATTATACTCTGCTGCTGTACTGTACTCTCCTATCCCATTATACTCTGCTGCTGTACTGTACTCTCCTATCCCATTATACTCTGCTGCTGTACTGTACTCTCCTATCCCATTATACTCTGCTGCTGCACTGTACTCCTTATCCCATTATACTCTGCTCCTGTAATGTACTCTCCTATCCCATTATACTCTGTTGCTTTACTGTACTCTACTATCCCATTATACTTTGCTGCTGTACTGTACTCTCCTATCCCATTATACTTTGCTACTGTACTGTACTCTCCTATCCCAGTATACTCTGCTGCTGTACTGTACTCTCCTATCCCATTATATTCTGCTGCTGTACTGTACTCTCCTATACCATTATACGCTGCTACTGTACTGTACTCTACTATCCATTATACTCTGCTGCTGTACTGTACTCTCCTATCCCATTATACTCTGCTGCTGTACTGTACTCCTTATCCCATTATACTCTGCTGCTGTAATGTACTCTCCTATCCCATTATACTCTGTTGCTGTACTGTACTCTCCTATCCCATTAAACTCTGCTGCTGTACTGTACTCTACTATCCATTATACTCTGCTGCTGTATTGTACTCTACTATCCCATTATACTTTGCTGCTGTACTGTACTCTCCTATCCCATTATATTCTGCTGCTGTACTGTACTCTCCTATCCCATTTTACTCTGCTGCTGTCCTGTACTCTCCTATCCCATTATACTCTGCTACTGTACTGTACTCTCCCATCCCATTATACTCTGCTGCTGTACTGTACTCTCCTATTCCATTATACTCTGCTGCTGTACTGTACTCTCCCATCCCATTATACTCTGCTGCTGTACTGTACTCTCCTATTCCATTTAACTCTGCTGCTGTACTGTACTCCTTATCCCATTATACTCTGCTGCTGTAATGTACTCTCCTATCCCATTATACTCTGCTGCTGCTGTACTCTCCTATCCCATTATACTCTGTTGCTGTACTGTACTCTCCTATCCCATTAAACTCTGCTGCTGTACTGTACTCTACTATCCATTATACTCTGCTGCTGTACTGTACTCTACTATCCCATTATACTTTGCTGCTGTACTGTACTCTCCTATCCCATTAAATTCTGCGGCTGTACTGTACTCTCCTATCCCATTATACTCTGCGGTTGTCCTGTACTCTCCTACCCATTATACTATGCTGCTGTACTGTACTCTCCTATCCCATTATACTGTTCTGCTGCTGTACTCTCCTATCTCATTATACTCTGTTGATGTACTGTACTCTCCTACCCATTATACTATTCTGCTGCTGTACTGTACTCTACTATCCCATTATACTCTACTAATGTACTGTACTCTCCTATACCATTATACGCTGCTGCTGTACTGTACTCTCCTATCCCATTATACTCTGCTGCTGTACTGTACTCTCCTATCCCATTATACTCTGCTACTGTACTGTACTCTCCCATCCCATTATACTCTGCTGCTGTACTGTACTCTCCTATCCCATTATACTCTGCTGCTGTACTGTACTCTCCTATCCCATTATACTCTGCTGCTGCACTGTACTCCTTATCCCATTATACTCTGCTCCTGTAATGTACTCTCCTATCCCATTATACTCTGTTGCTTTACTGTACTCTACTATCCCATTATACTTTGCTGCTGTACTGTACTCTCCTATCCCATTATACTTTGCTACTGTACTGTACTCTCCTATCCCAGTATACTATGCTGCTGTACTGTACTCTCCTATCCCATTATATTCTGCTGCTGTACTGTACTCTCCTATACCATTATACGCTGCTACTGTACTGTACTCTACTATCCATTATACTCTGCTGCTGTACTGTACTCTCCTATCCCATTATACTCTGCTGCTGTACTGTACTCCTTATCCCATTATACTCTGCTGCTGTACTGTACTCTCCTATTCCATTATACTCTGCTGCTGTACTGTACTCTCCCATCCCATTATACTCTGCTGCTGTACTGTACTCTCCTATTCCATTATACTCTGCTGCTGTACTGTACTCCTTATCCCATTATACTCTGCTGCTGTAATGTACTCTCCTATCCCATTATACTCTGCTGCTGCTGTACTCTCCTATCCCATTATACTCTGTTGCTGTACTGTACTCTCCTATCCCATTAAACTCTGCTGCTGTACTGTACTCTACTATCCATTATACTCTGCTGCTGTACTGTACTCTACTATCCCATTATACTTTGCTGCTGTACTGTACTCTCCTATCCCATTAAATTCTGCGGCTGTACTGTACTCTCCTATCCCATTATACTCTGCGGTTGTCCTGTACTCTCCTACCCATTATACTATGCTGCTGTACTGTACTCTCCTATCCCATTATACTGTTCTGCTGCTGTACTCTCCTATCTCATTATACTCTGTTGATGTACTGTACTCTCCTACCCATTATACTATTCTGCTGCTGTACTGTACTCTACTATCCCATTATACTCTACTAATGTACTGTACTCTCCTATACCATTATACGCTGCTGCTGTACTGTACTCTCCTATCCCATTATACTCTGCTGCTGTACTGTACTCTCCTATCCCATTATACTCTGCTGCTGTACTGTACTCTCCCATCCCATTATACTCTGCTGCTGTACTGTACTCTCCTATCCCATTATACTCTGCTGCTGTACTGTACTCTCCTATCCCATTATACTCTGCTGCTGCACTGTACTCCTTATCCCATTATACTCTGCTCCTGTAATGTACTCTCCTATCCCATTATACTCTGTTGCTTTACTGTACTCTACTATCCCATTATACTTTGCTGCTGTACTGTACTCTCCTATCCCATTATACTTTGCTACTGTACTGTACTCTCCTATCCCAGTATACTCTGCTGCTGTACTGTACTCTCCTATCCCATTATATTCTGCTGCTGTACTGTACTCTCCTATACCATTATACGCTGCTACTGTACTGTACTCTACTATCCATTATACTCTGCTGCTGTACTGTACTCTCCTATCCCATTATACTCTGCTGCTGTACTGTACTCCTTATCCCATTATACTCTGCTGCTGTAATGTACTCTCCTATCCCATTATACTCTGTTGCTGTACTGTACTCTCCTATCCCATTAAACTCTGCTGCTGTACTGTACTCTACTATCCATTATACTCTGCTGCTGTATTGTACTCTACTATCCCATTATACTTTGCTGCTGTACTGTACTCTCCTATCCCATTATATTCTGCTGCTGTACTGTACTCTCCTATCCCATTTTACTCTGCTGCTGTCCTGTACTCTCCTATCCCATTATACTCTGCTACTGTACTGTACTCTACTATCCCATTATACTCTGCTGCTGTAATGTACTCTCCTATCCCATTATACTCTGTTGCTGTACTGTACTCTCCTATCCCATTAAACTCTGCTGCTGTACTGTACTCTACTATCCATTATACTCTGCTGCTGTACTGTACTCTACTATCCCATTATACTTTGCTGATGTACTGTACTCTCCTATCCCATTATATTCTGCGGCTGTACTGTACTCTCCTATCCCATTATACTCTGCTGTTGTCCTGTACTCTCCTATCCCATTATACTCTGCTGCTGTACTGTACTCTCCTACCCATTATACTATTCTGCTGCTGTACTCTCCTATCCCATTATACTCTGCTGCTGTACTGTACTCTACTATCCATTATACTCTGCTGCTGTACTGTACTCTCCTATCCCATTATACTCTGCTGCTGTAATGTACTCTCCTATCCCAGTATACTCTGCTACTGTACTGTACTCTCCTATCCCAGTATACTCTGCTGCTGTACTGTACTCTCCTATCCCATTAAACTCTGCTGCTGTACTGTACTCTACTATCCATTATACTCTGCTGCTGTATTGTACTCTACTATCCCATTATACTTTGCTGCTGTACTGTACTCCTTATCCCAGTATACTCTGCTGCTGTACTGTACTCTCCTATCCCATTATATTCTGCTGCTGTACTGTACTCTCCTATCCCATTTTACTGTGCTGCTGTCCTGTACTCTCCTATCCCATTATACTCTGCTGCTGTACTGTACTCTCCTATCCCATTATACTATGCTGCTGCTGTACTCTCCTATCCCATTATACTCTACTAATGTACTGTACTCTCCTATACCATTATACGCTGCTGCTGCTGCTGCTGCTGTACTGTGCTCTACTATCCCATTATATTCTGCTGCTGTACTGGACTCTACTATCCATTATACTCTGCTGCTGTACTGTACTCTATTATCCTATTATACTCTGCTGCTGTACTGTACTCTCCTGTCCCATTATACTATGCTGCTGTACTGTACTCTCCTAACACATTATACTCTGCTGCTGTACTGGACTGTACTCTCCTATCACATTATACTCTGATGCTGTACTGTACTCTCCCATCCCATTATACTCTGCTGCTGTACTGTACTCTCCTATCCCATTATACAGTACTGTACTCTCCTATCCCATTATACTCTGCTGCTGTACTGTACTCTACTATCCCATTATACTCTGCTGTTGTACTGTACTCTCCTATCCCATTATACTCTGCTGCTGTACTGTACTCTCCTATCCCATTATACTCTGCTGCTGTACTGTACTCTCCTATCCCATTATACTCTGCTGCTGTACTGTACTCTCCTATCCCATTATACTCTGCTGCTGCACTGTACTCCTTATCCCATTATACTCTGCTCCTGTAATGTACTCTCCTATCCCATTATACTCTGTTGCTTTACTGTACTCTACTATCCCATTATACTTTGCTGCTGTACTGTACTCTCCTATCCCATTATACTTTGCTACTGTACTGTACTCTCCTATCCCAGTATACTCTGCTGCTGTACTGTACTCTCCTATACCATTATATTCTGCTGCTGTACTGTACTCTCCTATACCATTATACGCTGCTACTGTACTGTACTCTACTATCCATTATACTCTGCTGCTGTACTGTACTCTCCTATCCCATTATACTCTGCTGCTGTACTGTACTCCTTATCCCATTATACTCTGCTGCTGTAATGTACTCTCCTATCCCATTATACTCTGCTACTGTACTGTACTCTCCTATCCCATTATACTCTGCTGCTGTAATGTACTCTCCTATCCCATTATACTCTGTTGCTGTACTGTACTCTCCTATCCCATTAAACTCTGCTGCTGTACTGTACTCTACTATCCATTATACTCTGCTGCTGTACTGTACTCTACTATCCCATTATACTTTGCTGATGTACTGTACTCTCCTATCCCATTATATTCTGCGGCTGTACTGTACTCTCCTATCCCATTATACTCTGTTGCTTTACTGTACTCTACTATCCCATTATACTTTGCTGCTGTACTGTACTCTCCTATCCCATTATACTTTGCTACTGTACTGTACTCTCCTATCCCAGTATACTCTGCTGCTGTACTGTACTCTCCTATCCCATTATATTCTGCTGCTGTACTGTACTCTCCTATACCATTATACGCTGCTATTGTACTGTACTCTACTATCCATTATACTCTGCTGCTGTACTGTACTCTCCTATCCCATTATACTCTGCTGCTGTACTGTACTCCTTATCCCATTATACTCTGCTGCTGTAATGTACTCTCCTATCCCATTATACTCTGTTGCTGTACTGTACTCTCCTATCCCATTAAACTCTGCTGCTGTACTGTACTCTACTATCCATTATACTCTGCTGCTGTATTGTACTCTACTATCCCATTATACTTTGCTGCTGTACTGTACTCTCCTATCCCATTATATTCTGCTGCTGTACTGTACTCTCCTATCCCATTTTACTCTGCTGCTGTCCTGTACTCTCCTATCCCATTATACTCTGCTACTGTACTGTACTCTCCTATCCCATTATACTCTGCTGCTGTAATGTACTCTCCTATCCCATTATACTCTGTTGCTGTACTGTACTCTCCTATCCCATTAAACTCTGCTGCTGTACTGTACTCTACTATCCATTATACTCTGCTGCTGTACTGTACTCTACTATCCCATTATACTTTGCTGATGTACTGTACTCTCCTATCCCATTATATTCTGCGGCTGTACTGTACTCTCCTATCCCATTATACTCTGCTGTTGTCCTGTACTCTCCTATCCCATTATACTCTGCTGCTGTACTGTACTCTCCTACCCATTATACTATTCTGCTGCTGTACTCTCCTATCCCATTATACTCTGCTGCTGTACTGTACTCTACTATCCATTATACTCTGCTGCTGTACTGTACTCTCCTATCCCATTATACTCTGCTGCTGTAATGTACTCTCCTATCCCAGTATACTCTGCTACTGTACTGTACTCTCCTATCCCAGTATACTCTGCTGCTGTACTGTACTCTCCTATCCCATTAAACTCTGCTGCTGTACTGTACTCTACTATCCATTATACTCTGCTGCTGTATTGTACTCTACTATCCCATTATACTTTGCTGCTGTACTGTACTCCTTATCCCAGTATACTCTGCTGCTGTACTGTACTCTCCTATCCCATTATATTCTGCTGCTGTACTGTACTCTCCTATCCCATTTTACTGTGCTGCTGTCCTGTACTCTCCTATCCCATTATACTCTGCTGCTGTACTGTACTCTCCTATCCCATTATACTATGCTGCTGCTGTACTCTCCTATCCCATTATACTCTACTAATGTACTGTACTCTCCTATACCATTATACGCTGCTGCTGCTGCTGCTGTACTGTGCTCTACTATCCCATTATATTCTGCTGCTGTACTGGACTCTACTATCCATTATACTCTGCTGCTGTACTGTACTCTATTATCCTATTATACTCTGCTGCTGTACTGTACTCTCCTGTCCCATTATACTATGCTGCTGTACTGTACTCTCCTAACACATTATACTCTGCTGCTGTACTGGACTGTACTCTCCTATCACATTATACTCTGATGCTGTACTGTACTCTCCCATCCCATTATACTCTGCTGCTGTACTGTACTCTCCTATCCCATTATACAGTACTGTACTCTCCTATCCCATTATACTCTGCTGCTGTACTGTACTCTACTATCCCATTATACTCTGCTGTTGTACTGTACTCTCCTATCCCATTATACTCTGCTGCTGTACTGTACTCTCCTATCCCATTATACTCTGCTGCTGTACTGTACTCTCCTATCCCATTATACTCTGCTGCTGTACTGTACTCTCCTATCCCATTATACTCTGTTGCTGTACTGTACTCTCCTATCCCATTATACTCTGTTGCTGTACTGTACTCTCCTATCCCATTATACTCTGCTGCTGCTGTACTGTACTCTCCTATCCCATTATACTCTGCTGCTGTACTGTACTCTACTATCCCATTATACTCTGCTGCTGTACTGTACTGTACTCTCCTATCCCATTATATTCTGCTGCTGTACTGTACTCTCCTATCCCATTATACTCTGCTGCTGTACTGTACTCTCCTATCCCATTATACTCTGCTGCTGCTGTACTGTACTCTCCTATCCCATTATACTCTGCTGCTGTACTGTACTCTCCTATCCCATTATACTCTGCTGCTGTACTGTACTCTCCTATCCCATTATACTCTCCTGATGTACTGTACTCCTTATCCCATTATACCCTGCTACTGTACTGTACTCTCCTATCCCATTATACTGTGCTGTACTCTCCTAACCCATTATACTCTGCTACTGTGCTGTACTCTCCTATCCTATTATACTCTGCTGCTGCTGTACACTTTCCTGTCCCACATCACACTACTCTCCTGTCATATTACACTACACTTTCCTGTCACATCACACTACACTTTCCTGTCACACATCACACTACACTTTCCTGTCACACATCACACTACACTTTCCTGTCACACATCACACTACTCTCCTGTCACATCACACTACACTTTCCTGTCACACATCACACTATACTTTCCTGTCACACATCACACTACACTTTCCTGTCACACATCACACTACACTTTCCTGTCACACATCACACTACACTTTCCTGTCACACATCACACTACACTTTCCAGTCACACATCACACTACACTTTCCTGTCACACATCACACTACACTTTCCTGTCACACATCACACTACTCTCCTGTCACACATCACACTACACTTTCCTGTCACACATCACACTACTCTCCTGTCACACATCACACTACACTTTCCTGTCACACATCACACTACTCTCCTGTCACACATCACACTACACTTTCCTGTCACACATCACACTACACTTTCCTGTCACACATCACACTACACTTTCCTGTCACACATCACACTACACTTTCCTGTCACACATCACACTACTCTCCTATCACATCACACTACACTTTCCTGTCACACATCACACTACTCTCCTGTCACATTACACTACACTTTCCTGTCACACATCACACTACTCTCCTGTCACATTACACTACTTTCCTGTCACACATCCCACTACATTCTCCTGTCCCATTACACTACACTTTCCTGTCAAACATCACACTACTCTCCTGTCCCATTACACTACACTTTCCTGTCAAACATCACACTACATTCTCCTGTCCCTTTACGTTTTGCTGCATCCCAGAGTGCAGCTTTGTCAAAGGATCCTTTGATAAAGCTGCACTTTGGGACGTAGCAAAACGCGTCAGCCCTCTTTAAATACACCTATCAAGCTCCAAGGACCTTGCTCCTGAGTGACTGAACCAGCCGCAGATGATACCACCATTTTCTCTTTGTTGAACTTAATCTACCAAAGCGTCAACAGCGGCATCCGCCGTACTAAATGATGATAAAGACTCCAAGTACGGAACTTAAACATTGGAAAGATCTTACCTCTAAAAACGGGTGTAGTACGGGTGACCGGCGGGGTCACCTTACCGACGCCGGGATCCCGGCGGGGAGGGGCGAGTGCAGCAAGCCCCTTGCGGGCTCGCTGCGCTCACCACGCTGCGGGCTCGGTGGCGACCTGCCGTCGCCACGGGTTCTATTCCCACTCTATGGGTGTCGTGGACACCCACGGGTGGAAATAGTCCCTGTTGGTTGGCATGCCGACCATCGGGATAGTGAGCCGTCGGGCTCACGGAGGAGGTCATGTGACTGTCGGTCAGCCGACCGGCGGTCACATGACTACCACCCCTAAAAACGGTGACTGGTAATTATCATAGCTTTGCCGGACTGTGCTTTGTTTCTTTCCATCCAATAGAGACATGTGGACATATCAGGGGTAATCAATAGGAACAGATACCAATCGATCTGATTAAATACAAGTATGAAGGCGCGAATGTGTATGTATATATATATATATATTGTACTTTTTACTTTTATTTTCTGGCAGCGGCTGTGAACTTCAATATATTGTTATAATAAAGTGTAATATTTTAGGAAAGCGATATCAATCCAATCATTTGTTTGAGCTCACCTTGCACTTATCACCGGTTTATCACTTCCTTTATACTGTCTCCAGGCTTAATACATCTGCCTTTATCTATCTCCACTCTATCACTGTTCCCCATAGTGTGCGATACCTCTATATACATATCAGCGCTGCAACACTTACTGCTAGTTGTGTATACACCTTAAGGGCCCCAACGTGCACTCAGATGTGACCTGCATTTCCAGAGTCTTCTTCAGACTTCATAGTGTTCCGGACATTGGTATTTGGGGTAACGGACCCTCAATTACTTAAAGGGACAGTTGTAGGGTGCAAGGAGAATGCATAGTATATTAGGTTTATGTGAATATCCAGTTTCTGTGTATATAGTTATTGTTTGAAATAAATATTCTGTAGTTTTATAGTGATACTTCATTAGCCATAAAGGGGTTTATTTACTAAGCCTTGGCGAGAGATAGAGTGGATGGAGAAACCCAGCTCCTGTCATGTTACAGGCTGGGTTTGAAAAATGACAGAAGCAGCTAGGCTGGTACTTAATCTCTCTCCAAGGCTTAGTAAATAACCCCAAAGGCACCTGTTACTGTGATATTATATTGTTTTTAATTTATTGTGAACATAATATGCCTGTAAATCTCCATTCTTGTGTATGCTAGCCTGGTTGTGCATTTACTTTGGGGAGGGAGAGAGAAGAACCCTTGCCTCTCTGCTGTGCCGTCTTCTGAGTTGAAAGTTGCCACCGAACAAAGGGGGTCATTCCGAGTTGATCGCTCGCTAGCTATTTATTGCAGCGCTGCGATCAGATAGTCGCCACCTATGGGGGAGAGTATTTTCGCTTTGCAAGTCTGCGAACGCTTGTGCAGCCGAGCGGTACTAAAAAGTTTTTTGCAGTTTCTGAGTAGCTCAGAACTTACTCAGCCGCTGCGATCACTTCAATCTTTTTGGTCCCAGAATTGACGTCCGACACCCGCCCTGCAAACGCTTGGACACACCTGCGTTTTTCTAAACACTCCCCGAAAACAGTCAGTTAACACCCATAAACGCCTTCTTCCTGTCAATCTCCTTGCAATCGGCTGTGCGAATGGATTCTTCGTACAATCCATTGCCCAGCACAGATCCTCTTTGTACCCGTACGACGCACCTGGGCATTGCAGTGCATGCGCAGTTTTGTCAAGATTTAACATGATCGCAGAGCTGCAAAAAGTTGCTAGCGAACGATCAACTCGGAATGACCCCAAAGAATCCAGAAGGTTGATCTATCAGAGGTAACTCCAAGTTGCTCCCACTCCACCCCATCTGTATCATCACCTTAAGGCGGGCTACCACACTTCTTGTAAAGTACCTTTGCTATCCTGGAAGTTGAGTGAATTGGCTTTGATGAAAAGATCCTTCAAACGGAATGAAAGACACCAACCCGGCTTTGAAAAACACTGCTCAGTAAATTTATCTCTCCATCTGGAATATGCCCACCCTGAGCTGGATGTTCAAGGGCTTCAAGTTCAGAATTCAAGATGCAACCCACCCACTCATAGTACAAAGTGTTCCCCTGGACCCACTAATACTGAATGCACAAGAGTAACAACAGCCCTGGGTCTCTCAAACCCAGTTAACTGGTCTTTTAGTTAACACACTAGACAGCTGGTGTGATGGCTTCTTCTTTTCTGGACAGGTGACACCGATATCCCCCATTTGTGGCAAACATGACATAAGTGAGTACCCCTCCAAACTAGTTTTACCCCCCCACACTCAAAAGGTGAACATCAGGTACATTTGCAGCCGATATCAGAAGTGTTCCTCCAGGTTGCCTCTCTTTCCAACCAGACTGATGATGGTGTACGTGTCTTCCAAGCTGGCTGCCTACGGGGATGATATAGGGTCATCGTACCCACTCTTTCACATCAGCTGGGCACAGCGAGGGAAGCTGCTCCTGGATGATTAAATATTTCAGACCATCATAGTCAGTGATTTTTAATTCCTCAACCCATTGATGGAAACCAGTGGACAACTGGGCTACAAATCTAGAATAGGCATTAGGCCAGCATCATAAAAAAAAAATAAGAATTTATTCACCGGTAATTCTATTTCTCGTAGTCCGTAGTGGATGCTGGGAACTCCGTAAGGACCATGGGGAATAGACGGGCTCCGCAGGAGACTGGGCACTCTAAAAAAAGATTAGGTACTATCTGGTGTGCACTGGCTCCTCCCTCTATGCCCCTCCTCCAGACCTCAGTTAGGGAAACTGTGCCCGGAAGAGCTGACATTACAAGGAAAGGAAATTTTGAATCCAGGGTAAGACCCATACCAGCCACACCGTACAACCTGTGATAACCTTACCCAGTTAACAGTATGAACAACAATTGAGCCTCACTCAACGGATGGCTCATAACAATAACCCTTATTTCTCTGACGTCCTAGTGGATGCTGGGAACTCCGAAAGGACCATGGGGAATAGCGGCTCCGCAGGAGACTGGGCACAAAAGTAAAAGCTTTAGGACTACCTGGTGTGCACTGGCTCCTCCCCCTATGACCCTCCTCCAAGCCTCAGTTAGATTTTTGTGCCCGAACGAGAAGGGTGCACACTAGGTGGCTCTCCTGAGCTGCTTAGTGAAAAAGTTTAAGTATAGGTTTTTTATTTTCAGTGAATCCTGCTGGCAACAGGTTCACTGCACCGAGGGACTAAGGGGAGAAGAAGCGAACTCACCTGAGTGCAGAGTGGATTGGGCTTCTTGGGCTACTGGACATTAGCTCCAGAGGGACGATCACAGGCCCAGCCATGGATGGGTCCCAGAGCCGCGCCGCCGACCCCCTTACAGAGCCAGAAGAGGTCCGGGAAATCGGCGGCAGAAGACGTCCTGTCTTCAATAAGGTAGCGCACAGCACCGCAGCTGTGCGCCATTGCTCTCAGCACACTTCACACTCCGGTCACTGAGGGTGCAGGGCGCTGCGGGGGGGCGCCCTGAGACGCAATAAAAACACCTTAGATGGCAAAAAATACATCACATATAGCTCCTGGGCTATATGGATGCATTTAACCCCTGCCAGTTTTTCCTTAAAAAAGCGGGAGAAAGGCCGCCGAGAAGGGGGCGGAGCCTATCTCCTCAGCACACTGGCGCCATTTTCCCTCACAGCTCCGTTGGAGGGAAGCTCCCTGACTCTTCCCTGCAGTCCTGCACTACAGAAACAGGGTAAAACAAGAGAGGGGGGGCACTAATTTGGCAGATAAATCAATACAGCAGCTATATAAGGGAAAAACACTTATATAAGGTTATCCCTGTATATATATATATATATATATATATATAGCGCTCTGGTGTGTGCTGGCAAACTCTCCCCCTGTCTCCCCAAAGGGCTAGTGGGGTCCTGTCCTCTATCAGAGCATTCCCTGTGTGTGTGCTGTGTGTCGGTACGTTGTGTCGACATGTATGAGGAGGAAAATGGTATGGAGGCGGAGCAATTGCCTGTAATAGTGATGTCACCCCCTAGGGAGTCGACACCTGACTGGATGGTCTTATGGAAGGAATTACGTGATAGCGTCAGCACTTTACAAAAGACTGTTGACGACATGAGACAGCCGGCAAATCAGTTATTACCTGTACAGGTGTCTCAAACACCGTCAGGGGCTCTAAAGCGCCCGTTACCTCAGATGGTCGACACAGACCCAGACACTGACTCCAGTGTCGACGGTGAGGAAACAAACATATTTTCCAGTAGGGCCACACGTTACATGATCACGGCAATGAAGGAGGTTTTGAACATTTCTGATACTACAAGTACCACAAAAAAGGGTATTATGTGGGGTGTGAAAAAACTACCCGTAGTTTTTCCTGAATCAGATGAATTAAATGAGGTGTGTGATGAAGCGTGGGTTTCCCCCGATAAAAAACTGCTAATTTCTAAAAAATTATTGGCATTATACCCTTTCCCGCCAGAGGTTAGGGCGCGTTGGGAAAACACCCCCTAGGGTAGATAAGGCGCTCACACGCTTATCAAAATAAGTGGCGTTACCGTCTCCTGATACGGCCGCCCTCAAGGAACCAGCTGATAGGAAGCTGGAAAATATCCTAAAAAGTATATACACACATACTGGTATTATACTGCGACCAGCAATCGCCTCAGCCTGGATGTGCAGTGCTGGGGTGGCTTGGTCGGATTCCCTGACTGAAAATATTGATACCCTGGACAGGGACAGTATATTATTGACTATAGAGCATTTAAAGGATGCATTTCTATATATGCGAGATGCACAGAGGGATATTTGCACTCTGGCATCAAGAGTAAGTGCGCTGTCCATTTCTGCCAGAAGAGGGTTATGGACGCGACAGTGGTCAGGTGATGCGGATTCCAAACGGCATATGGAAGTATTGCCGTATAAAGGGGAGGAGTTATTTGGGGTCGGTCTATCGGACCTGGTGGCAACGGCTGGGAAATCCACCTTTTTACCCCAGGTCACCTCTCAGCAGAAAAAGACACAGTCTTTTCAGGCTCAGTCCTTTCGTCCCCATAAGGGCAAGCGGGCAAAAGGCCACTCATATCTGCCCCGGGGCAGAGGAAGGGGAAAAAGACTGCAGCAGGCAGCCTCTTCCCAGGAACAGAAGCCCTCCCCCGCTTCTGCCAAGTCCTCAGCATGACGCTGGGGCCTTACAAGCGGACTCAGGCACGGTGGGGGCCCGTCTCAAGAATTTCAGCGCGCAGTGGGCTCACTCGCAAGTGGACCCCTGGATCCTGCAGGTAGTATCTCAGGGGTACAAATTGGAATTCGAGACGTCTCCCCCTCGCCGGTTCCTGAAGTCTGCTTTACCAACGTCTCCCTCCGACAGGGAGGCGGTATTGGAAGCCATTCACAAGCTGTATTCCCAGCAGGTGATAATCAAGGTACCCCTCCTACAACAGGGAAAGGGGTATTATTCCACGCTGTTTGTGGTACCGAAGCCGGACGGCTCGGTGAGACCTATTTTAAATCTGAAATCCTTGAACACTTACATACAAAGGTTCAAATTCAAGATGGAGTCACTCAGAGCAGTGATAGCGAACCTGGAAGAAGGGGACTATATGGTGTCTCTGGACATCAAGGATGCTTACCTCCATGTCCCAATTTGCCCTTCTCACCAAGGGTACCTCAGGTTTGTGGTACAGAACTGTCACTATCAGTTTCAGACGCTGCCGTTTGGATTGTCCACGGCACCCCGGGTCTTTACCAAGGTAATGGCCGAAATGATGATTCTTCTTCGAAGAAAAGGCGTCTTAATTATCCCTTACTTGGACGATCTCCTGATAAGGGCAAGGTCCAGGGAACAGTTAGAGGTCGGAGTAGCACTATCTCAAGTAGTACTACGACAGCACGGGTGGATTCTAAATATTCCAAAATCGCAGCTGATTCCGACGACACGTCTGCTGTTCCTAGGGATGATTCTGGACACAGTCCAGAAAAAGGTGTTTCTCCCGGAGGAGAAAGCCAGGGAGTTATCCGAGCTAGTCAGGAACCTCCTAAAACCAGGCCAAGTGTCAGTGCATCAATGCACAAGGGTCCTGGGAAAAATGGTGGCTTCTTACGAAGCGATTCCATTCGGCAGATTCCACGCAAGAACTTTTCAGTGGGATCTGCTGGACAAATGGTCCGGATCGCATCTTCAGATGCATCAGCGGATAACCCTGTCTCCAAGGACAAGGGTGTCTCTCCTGTGGTGGTTGCAGAGTGCTCATCTTCTAGAGGGCCGCAGATTCGGCATTCAGGACTGGGTCCTGGTGACCACGGATGCCAGCCTGAGAGGCTGGGGAGCAGTCACACAGGGAAGAAATTTCCAGGGCTTGTGGTCAAGCATGGAAACGTCATTTCACATAAATATCCTGGAACTAAGGGCCATTTACAATGCCCTAAGTCAAGCAAGGCCTCTGCTTCAGGGTCAGCCGGTGTTGATCCAGTCGGACAACATCACGGCAGTCGCCCACATAAACAGACAGGGCGGCACAAGAAGCAGGAGGGCAATGACGGAAGTTGCAAGGATTCTTCGCTGGGCGGAAAATCATGTGATAGCACTGTCAGCAGTGTTCATTCCGGGAGTGGACAACTGGGAAGCAGACTTCCTCAGCAGACACGACCTCCACCCGGGGGAGTGGGGACTTCACCCAGAAGTCTTCCACATGATTGTGAACCGTTGGGAAAAACCAAAGGTGGACATGATGGCGTCCCGCCTCAACAAAAAACTAGACAGATATTGCGCCAGGTCAAGGGACCCTCAGGCAATAGCTGTGGACGCTCTGGTAACACCGTGGGTGTACCAGTCAGTGTATGTGTTCCCTCCTCTGCCTCTCATACCCAAGGTACTGAGAATCATAAGAAGGAGAGGAGTAAGGACTATACTCGTGGCTCCGGATTGGCCAAGAAGGACTTGGTACCCGGAACTTCAAGAGATGCTCACGGAGGACCCGTGGCCTCTACCTCTAAGAAAGGACCTGCTCCAGCAGGGACCCTGTCTGTTCCAAGACTTACCGCGGCTGCGTTTGACGGCATGGCGGTTGAACGCCGGATCCTGAAGGAAAATAAGAATTTACTTACCGATAATTCTATTTCTCGTAGTCCGTAGTGGATGCTGGGGACTCCGTCAGGACCATGGGGATCAGCGGCTCCGCAGGAGACAGGGCACAAAAGTAAAAGCTTTAGGATCAGGTGGTGTGCACTGGCTCCTCCCCCTATGACCCTCCTCCAAGCCTCAGTTAGGATACTGTGCCCGGACGAGCGTACACAATAAGGAAGGATTTTGAATCCCGGGTAAGACTCATACCAGCCACACCAATCACACTGTACAACCTGTGATCTGAACCCAGTTAACAGCATGATAACAGCGGAGCCTCTGAAAAGATGGCTCACAACAATAATAACCCGATTTTTGTAACAATAACTATGTACAAGTATTGCAGACAATCCGCACTTGGGATGGGCGCCCAGCATCCACTACGGACTACGAGAAATAGAATTATCGGTAAGTAAATTCTTATTTTCTCTGACGTCCTAAGTGGATGCTGGGGACTCCGTCAGGACCATGGGGATTATACCAAAGCTCCCAAACGGGCGGGAGAGTGCGGATGACTCTGCAGCACCGAATGAGAGAACTCCAGGTCCTCCTCAGTCAGGGTGTGCCCCTGACCAAGTATCAGCTCGGCAAAGTTGTAAAGCCGAGACCCCTCGGGCAGCCGCCCAAGATGAGCCCACCTTCCTTGTGGAATGGGCATTTACATATTTTGGCTGTGGCAGGCCTGCCACAGAATGTGCAAGCTGAATTGTACTACACATCCAACTAGCAATCGTCTGCTTAGAAGCAGGAGCACCCAGTTTGTTGGGTGCATACAGGATAACAGCAAGTCAGTTTTCCTGACTCCAGCCGTCCTGGAACTATATTTTCAGGGCCCTGACAACATCTAGCAACTTGGAGTCCTCCAAGTCCCTAGTAGCCGCAGGTACCACAATAAGCTGGTTCGGGTGAAACACTGACACCACCTTAGGGAGAAACTGGGGATGAGTCCGCAGCTCTGCCCTGTCCGAATGGACAATCAGATATGGGCTTTTTTGAGACAAACGCCGCCAATTCTGACACTCGCCTGGCCGAGGCCAGGGCCAACAGCATGGTCACTTTCCCTGTGAGATATTTCAAATCCACAGATTTGAGCGGTTTAAACCAATGTGATTTTAGGAATCCCAGAACTACGTTGAGATCCCACAGTGCCACTGGAGGCACAAAAGGGGGTTGTATATGCAGTACTCCCTTGACAAACTTCTGGACTTCAGGAACTGAAGCCAATTCTTTTTGGAAGAAAATCGACAGGGCCGAAATTTGAACCCTAATGGACCCCAATTTGAGGCCCATAGACACTCCTGTTTGCAGGAAATGCAGGAAACGACCGAGTTGAAATTTCTTCATGGGGCCTTCCTGGCCTCACACCACGCAACATATTTTCGCCACATGTGGTGATAATGTTGTGCGGTCACCTCCTTCCTGGCTTTGACCAGGGTAGGAATGACCTCTTCCGGATTGCCTTTTTCCCTTAGGATCCGGCGTTCAACCGCCATGCCGTCAAACGCAGCCGCGGTAAGTCTTGGAACAGACATGGTACTTGCTGAAGCAAGTCCCTTCTTAGCGGCAGAGGCCATGAGTCCTCTGTGAGCATCTCTTGAAGTTCCGGGTACCAAGTCCTTCTTGGCCAATCCGGAGCCACGAGTATAGTTCTTACTCCTCTACGTCTTATAATTCTCAATACCTTGGGTATGAGAAGCAGAGGAGGGAAGACATACACCGACTGGTACACCCACGGTGTTACCAGAACGTCCACAGCTATTGCCTGAGGGTCTTTTGACCTGGCACAATACTTGTCCAGTTTTTTGTTCAGGCGGGACGCCATCATGTCCACCTTTGGTCTTTTCCAATGGTTCACAATCATGTGGAAGACTTCCCGATGAAGTCCCCACTCTCCCGGGTGGAGGTTGTGCCTGCTGAGGAAGTCTGCTTCCCAGTTGTCCACTCCCGGAATGAACACTGCTGACAGTGCTATCACATGATTTTCCGCCCAGCGAAAAATCCTTGCAGTTTCTGCCATTGCCCTCCTGCTTCTTGTGCCGCCCTGTCTGTTTACGTGGGCGACTGCCGTGATGTTGTCCCACTGGATCAATACCGGCTGACCTTGAAGCAGAGGTCTTGCTAAGCTTAGAGCATTGTAAATTGCCCTTAGCTCCAGTATATTTATGTGGAGAAAAATCTCCAGACTTGATCACACTCCCTGGAAATTTTTTTCCTTGTGTGACTGCTCCCCAGCCTCTCAGGCTGGCCTCCGTGGTCACCAGCATCCAATCCTGAATGCCGAATCTGCGGCCCTCTAGAAGATGAGCACTCTGTAACCACCACAGGAGAGACACCCTTGTCCTTGGAGATAGGGTTATCCGCTGATGCATCTGAAAATGCGATCCGGACCATTTGTCCAGCAGATCCCACTGAAAAGTTCTTGCGTGGAATCTGCCGAATGGAATCGCTTCGTAATAAGCCACCATTTTTCCCAGGACTCTTGTGCAATGATGCACTGACACTTTTCCTGGTTTTAGGAGGTTCCTGACTAGGTCGGATAACTCCCTGGCTTTCTCCTCCGGGAGAAACACCTTTTTCTGGACTGTGTCCAGAACCATCCCTAGGAACAGCAGACGTGTCGTCGGAAACGGCTGCGATTTTGGATATTTAGAATCCACCCGTGCTGTCGTAGAACTACTTGAGATAGTACTACTCCGACTTCCAACTGTTCTCTGGACCTTGCCCTTATCAGGAGATCGTCCAAGTAAGGGATAATTAAGACGCCTTTTCTTTGAAGAAGAATCATCATTTCGGCCATTACTTTGGTAAAGACCCGGGGTGCCGTGGACAATCCAAACGGCAGCGTCTGAAACTGATAGTGACAGTTCCGTACCACGAACCTGAGGTACCCTTGGTGAGAAGGGCAATTTGGGACATGGAGGTAAGCATCCTTGATGTCCAGGGACACCATATAGTCCCCTTCTTCCTGGTTCGCTATCACTGCTCTGAGTGACTCCATCTTGATTTGAACCTTTGTATGTAAGTGTTCAAAGATTTCCCATTTAGAATAGGTCTCACCGAGCCGTCTGGCTTCAGTACCACAATATAGTGTGGAATAATAGCCCTTTCCTTGTTGTAGGAGGGGTACTTTGATTATCACCTGCTGGGAATACAGCTTGTGAATTGTTTCCAATACTGCCTCCCTGTCGGAGGAAGACGTTGGTAAAGCAGACATCAGGAGCCTGCGAGGGGGAGACGTCTCGAATTTCCAGTCTGTACCCCTGGGATACTATTTGTAGGATCCAGGGGTCCACTTGCGAGTGAGCCCACTACGCGCTGAAACTCTTGAGACGACCCCCCACCGCACTTGAGTCCGCTTGTACGGCCCCAGCGTCATGCTGAGGACTTGGCAGAAGCTGTGGAGGGCTTCTGTTCCTGGGAATGGGCTGCCTGCTGCAGTCTTCTTCCCTTTCCTCTATCCCTGGGCAGATATGACTGGCCTTTTGCCCGCTTGCCCTTATGGGGACGAAAGGACTGAGGCTGAAAAGATGGTGTCTTTTTCTGCTGAGATGTGATTTGGGGTAAAAAAGGTGGATTTTCCAGCTGTTGCCGAGGCCACCAGGTCCGATGGGCCGACCCCAAATAACTCCTTTATACGGCAATACTTCCATGTGCCGTTTGGAATCTGCATAACCTGACCACTGTCGTGTCCATAAACATCTTCTGGCAGATATGGACATCGCACTTACTCTTGATGCCAGAGTGCAAATATCCCTCTGTGCATCTCGCATATATAGAAATGCATCCTTTAAATGCTCTATAGTCAATAAAATACTGTCCCTGTCAAGGGTATCAATATTTTCAGTCAGGGAATCCGACCAAGCCACCCCAGCGCTGCACATCCAGGCTGAGGCGATCGCTGGTCGCAGTATAACACCAGTATGTGTGTATATACCTTTTTAGGATATTTTCCAGCCTCTCAGCTGGCTCCTTGAGGGCGGCCCTATCTGGAGACGGTACCGCCACTTGTTTTGATAAGCGTGTGAGCGCCTTATCCACCCTAAAGGGTGTTTCCCAACGCGCCCTAACTTCTGGCGGGAAAGGGTATACCGCCAATAATTTTCTATCGGGGGAAACCCACGCATCATCACACACTTCATTTAATTTATCTGATTCAGGAAAAACTACAGGTAGTTTTTTCACACCCCACATAATACCCTTCTTGTGGTACTTGTAGTATCAGAAATATGTAACACCTCCTTCATTGCCCTTAACATGTAACGTGTGGCCCTAAAGGAAAATACGTTTGTTTCTTCACCGTCGACACTGGAGTCAGTGTCCGTGTCTGTGTCGACCGACTGAGGTAAATGAGCGTTTTACAGCCCCTGACGGTGTTTGAGACGCCTGGACAGGTACTAATTTGTTTGCCGGCCGTCTCATGTCGTCAACCGACCTTGCAGCGTGTTGACATTATCACGTAATTCCTTAAATAAGCCATCCATTCCGGTGTCGACTCCCTAGAGAGTGACATCACCATTTCAGGCAATTGCTCCGCCTCCTCACCAACATCGTCCTCATACATGTCGACACACACGTACCGACACACAGCACACACACAGGGAATGCTCTGATAGAGGACAGGACCCCACTAGCCCTTTGGGGGAGACAGAGGGAGAGTTTGCCAGCACACACCAAAAACGCTATAATTATACAGGGACAACCTTTATATAAGTGTTTTTCCCTTATAGCATTTTAATATATATATACATATCGCCAAATAAGTGCCCCCCCTCTCTGTTTTAACCCTGTTTCTGTAGTGCAGGGGAGAGCCTGGGAGCCTTCCCACCAGCAGTTCTGTGAGGGAAAATGGCGGTGTGCTGAGGAGAATAGGCCCCGCCCCCTTTTCGGCGGGCTTCTTCTCCCGTTTTTCTGACAACCTGGCAGGGGTTAAATACATCCATATAGCCCCCAGGGGCTATATGTGATGTATTTTTAGCCAGAATAAGGTACTATCATTGCTGCCCAGGGCGCCCCCCCCCAGCGCCCTGCACCCTCAGTGACCGCTGCTATGAAGTGTGCTGACAACAATGGCGCACAGCTGCAGTGCTGTGCGCTACCTTATGAAGACTGAAGAGTCTTCTGCCGCCGTTTCTGGACCTTCACTTTTCGGCATCTGCAAGGGGGGGTCGGCGGCGCGGCTCCGGGACGAACCCCAGGGTGAGACCTGTGTTCCGACTCCCTCTGGAGCTAATGGTGTCCAGTAGCCTAAGAAGCCAATCCATCCTGCACGCAGGTGAGTTCACTTCTCTCCCCTAAGTCCCTCGTAGCAGTGAGCCTGTTGCCAGCAGGACTCACTGAAAATAAAAAACCTAACAAACTTTTACTCTAAGCAGCTCTTTAGGAGAGCCACCTAGATTGCACCCTTCTCGGCCGGGCACAAAAATCTAACTGAGGCTTGGAGGAGGGTCATAGGGGGAGGAGCCAGTGCACACCACCTGATCCTAAAGCTTTTACTTTTGTGCCCTGTCTCCTGCGGAGCCGCTGATCCCCATGGTCCTGACGGAGTCCCCAGCATCCACTTAGGACGTCAGAGAAAAAGGCATTCCGGATGAAGTCATCCCTACCCTGATCAAAGCCAGGAAGGAAGTAACTGTGCAACATTATCACCGTATTTGGCGTAAATATGTTGCGTGGTGTGAGGCCAGGAAGGCCCCTACAGAGGAATTTCAACTGGGTCGTTTCCTGCATTTCCTGCAAACAGGACTGTCTATGGGCCTAAAATTAGGGTCCATTAAGGTTCAAATTTCGGCCCTGTCGATTTTCTTCCAGAAAGAACTAGCTTCAGTTCCTGAAGTTCAGACGTTTGTCAAGGGGGTACTGCATATACAGCCTCCTTTTGTGCCTCCAGTGGCACCTTGGGATCTCAATGTAGTTTTGGGGTTCCTAAAATCACATTGGTTTGAACCACTCACCACTGTGGACTTAAAATATCTCACATGGAAAGTGGTAATGCTGTTAGCCCTGGCTTCAGCCAGGCGTGTCTCAGAATTGGCAGCTTTATCCTATAAAAGCCCTTACCTAATTTTTCATACGGACAGGGCAGAATTGAGGACTCGTCCTCAATTTCTCCCTAAGGTGGTTTCAGCGTTTCACTTAAACCAGCCTATTGTAGTACCTGCGGCTACTAGGGACTTGGAGGATTCCAAGTTGCTGGACGTAGTCAGGGCCCTGAAAATATATGTTTCCAGGACGGCTGGAGTCAGAAAATCTGACTCGCTGTTTATCCTGTATGCACCCAACAAGCTGGGTGCTCCTGCTTCAAAGCAGACTATTGCTCGTTGGATTTGTAGTACAATTCAGCTTGCACATTATGTGGCAGGCCTGCCACAGCCAAAATCTGTAAAAGCCCATTCCACAAGGAAAGTGGGCTCATTTTGGGCGGCTGCCCGAGGGGTCTCGGCTTTCCAACTTTGCCGAGCAGCTACTTGGTCAGGGGCAAACACGTTTGCTAAATTCTACAAATTTGATACCCTGGCTGAGGAGGACCTGGAGTTCTCTCATTCGGTGCTGCAGAGTCATCCGCACTCTCCCGCCCGTTTGGGAGCTTTGGTATAATCCCCATGGTCCTTTCGGAGTTCCCAGCATCCACTAGGACGTCAGAGAAAATAAGAATTTACTTACCGATAATTCTATTTCTCATAGTCCGTAGTGGATGCTGGGCGCCCATCCCAAGTGCGGATTGTCTGCAATACTTGTACATAGTTATTGTTACAAAAATCGGGTTATTATTGTTGTGAGCCATCTTTTCAGAGGCTCCTCTGTTATCATGCTGTTAACTGGGTTCAGATCACAAGTTGTACGGTGTGATTGGTGTGGCTGGTATGAGTCTTACCCGGGATTCAAAATCCTTCCTTATTGTGTACGCTCGTCCGGGCACAGTATCCTAACTGAGGCTTGGAGGAGGGTCATAGGGGGAGGAGCCAGTGCACACCAGGTAGTCCTAAAGCTTTTACTTTTGTGCCCAGTCTCCTGCGGAGCCGCTATTCCCCATGGTCCTTTCGGAGTTCCCAGCATCCACTACGGACTATGAGAAATAGAATTATCGGTAAGTAAATTCTTATTTTAAGCAATAACTATATACACGTATTGCAGAGAGTCCGCACTTGGGACGGGCGCCCAGCATCCACTACGGACTACGAGAAATAGAATTACCGGTGAGTAAATTCTTATTTTCTCTGACGTCCTAGTGGATGCTGGGAACTCCGTAAGGACCATGGGGATTATACCAAAGCTCCCAAACGGGCGGGAGAGTGCGGATGACTCTGCAGCACCGAATGAGCAAACACAAGGTCCTCCTCAGCCAGGGTATCAAACTTGTAGAACTTTGCAAATGTGTTTGAACCCGACCAAGTAGCAGCTCGGCAAAGCTGTAATGCCGAGACCCCTCGGGCAGCTGCCCAAGAAGAGCCCACCTTCCTTGTGGAATGGGCTTTTACCGATTTTGGATGCGGCAAGCCAGCCGCAGAATGAGCCTACTGAATCGTGCTACAGATCCAGCGAGCAATAGTTTGCTTTGAAGCAGGAGCACCCAGCTTGTTGGGTGCATGCAAGATAAACAGCGAGTCAGTCTTCCTGACTCCAGCCGTTCTGGAAACATATTTTCAAAGCCCTGACTACGTCCAGCAACTTGGAGTCCTCCAAGTCCCGAGTAGCCGCAGGCACCACAATAGGTTGGTTCAAATGAAACGATGACAACACCTTTGGGAGAAATTGGGGACGAGTCCTCAATTCTGCCCTGTCCATATGGAAGATCAGATAAGGGCTTTTACATGACAAAGCCGCCAATTCCGACACACGCCTAGCCGATGCTAAGGCCAACAGCATGACCACTTTCCACGTGAGATACTTTAGTTCCACGGTCTTAAGTGGCTCAAACCAGTGGGATTTCAGGAAATCCAACACAACGTTAAGACCCCAGGGTGCCACTGGTGGCACAAAAGGGGGCTGAATATGCAGCACTCCCTTAACAAATGTCTGAACCTCAGGCAGTGAAGCCAGTTCTTTTTGAAAGAAAATGGATAGGGCCGAAATCTGGACCTTTATGGACCCCAATTTTAGGCCCATAGTCACCCCTGACTGTAGAAAGTGCAGGAATCGACCCAGCTGGAATTCCTCTGTAGGGGCCTTCCTGGCCTCACACCAAGCAACATACTTCTGCCATATACGGTGATAATGTTTTGCTGTCACGTCTTTCCTAGCTTTTATCAGCGTAGAAATAACTTCATCCGGAATGCCTTTTTTCGCTAGGATCCGGCGTTCAACCGCCATGCCGTCAAACGCAGCCGCGGTAAGTCTTGGAACAGACAGGGCCCTTGTTGCAGCAAGTCCTGTCTGAGAGGCAGAGGCCATGGGTCCTCTGTGCGCATTTCTTGCAGTTCCGGGTACCAAGTCCCTCTTGGCCAGTCCGGAACAATGAGTATTGTTATTATTCCTCTCTTTCTTACTATTCTCAGTACTTTTGGTATGAGAGGAAGAGGAGGAAACACATATACCGACTGGTACACCCACGGTGTCACTAGGGCGTCCACAGCTATCGCCTGAGGGTCCCTTGACCTGGCGCAATATCTTTTTAGCTTTTTGTTGAGGCGGGACGCCATCATGTCCACCTGTGGCAGTTCCCATCGGTTTGCAATCAGTTGGAAGACTTCCTGATGAAGTTCCCACTCTCCCGGGTGGAGGTCGTGTCTGCTGAGGAAGTCTGCTTCCCAGTTGTCCACTCCCGGAATGAACACTGCAGACAGTGCTTGCACGTGATTCTCCGCCCATCGAAGAATCTTTTTGGCTTCCGCCATTGCCATCCTGCTTCTTGTGCCGCCCTGGCGGTTTACATGGGCGACCGCCGTGATGTTGTCTGACTGAATCAGCACTGGCCGGTTTCGAAGCAGGGGCTCTGCTTGACTCAGGGCGTTGTAAATTGCCCTTAATTCCAGTATATTTATGTGTAGAGAAGTCTCCAGACTTGACCACAGTCCTTGGAAGTTTCTTCCCTGAGTGACTGCCCCCCACCCTCGGAGGATTGCATCCCTGGTCACCAGGACCCAGTCCTGTATGCCGAACCTGCGGCCCTCGAGAAGGTGAGCACTCTGCAGCCACCACAGAAGAGACACCCTGGCCCTGGGGGACAGGGTGATCAGCCGATGCATCTGAAGATGCGATCCGGACCACTTGTCCAACAGATCCCACTGAAAGATCCTTGCATGGAACCTGCCGAAGGGAATGGCTTCGTATGAAGCCATCATCTTTCCCAGGACTCGCGTGCAGTGATGCACAGATACCTGTTTTGGTTTCAGGAGGTCCCTGACCAGAGATGCTAATTCCTGGGCCTTCTCCACCGGGAGAAACAGCTTCTTCTGTTCTGTGTCCAGAATCATGCCCAGGAAGAGCAGACGCGTCGTAGGAATCAGCTGCGACTTTGGAACATTCAGAATCCAGCCGTGCTGTAGTAACACTTCCTGAGAGAGTGTTACGCTGAACAACAACTGCTCCCTGGACCTCGCCTTTATGAGGAAATCGTCCAAGTACGGAATAATTATAACTCCCTTCTGCCGAAGGAGTATCATCATTTCGGCCATTACCTTGGTAAATATTCTCGGTGCCGTGGACAGGCAAAACGGCAACGTCTGGAACTGGTAATGACAGTCCTGTACCACAAATCTGAGGTACTCCTGGTGAGGTGGGTAAATGGGGACATGCAAGTAAGCATCTTTGATGTCCAGCGACACCATAAAATCCCCCTCTTCCAGGCTTGCAATAACCGCTCTGAGCGATTCCATTTTGAACTTGAATTTCTTTATTTCCCTGTTGAAGGAGGGGGACCCTGACAATCACTTGCTGGAGGTACAGCTTGTGAATTGCCGCCAGCACTACCTTCCTTTCCATGGGGGAAGCTGGCAAGGCTGATTTGAGGTAACGGCGGGGGGGGGGGGGGGGGGGTCGCTTCGAATTCCAGCTTGTATCCCTGAGATACAATTTGTATAGGCCAGAGATCCACCTGTGAACGAATCCACTGGCTGCTGAAGTTTCGGAGACGCGCCCCCACCGCACCTGGCTCCGCCTGTGGAGCCCCAACGTCATGCGGTGGACTTAGTGGAAGCAGGGGCGGACTTTTGTTCCTGGGAACTTGCTGCATGGTGCAGCTTCTTACCTCTACCCTTGCCTCTGGCAAGAAAGGATGCACCCCTGACCCTCTTGCCTTTTTGGGAACGAAAGGACTGCATTTGATAATACGGTGCTTTCTTAGGCTGTGAGGAAACCTGAGGCAAGAAAGTGGACTTTCCAGCTGTCGCTGTAGACACGAGGTCCGACAGACCATCCCCAAACAACTCCTCACCCTTATAAAGCAAAACCTCCATGTGTTTTTTAGAATCAGCATCTCCTGTCCATTGCCGAGTCCATAAGACCATCCTGGCAGAAATGGACATAGCATTAATTCTAGAGCCCAGCAGGCAAATGTCCCTCTGAGCATCTCGCATATATAAGACGACGTCTTTGATATGGCCCAGGGTTAGCAAAACAGTATCTCTGTCGAGGGAATCTATGTCGTCTAACAGAGTATCTGTCCACGCTGCTACAGCACTACACATCCAGGCTGAAGCAATAGCAGGTCTCAGTAGAGTACCAGAGTGTGTATACACTGACTTCAGGATAGCTTCCTGCTTTCTATCCGCAGGCTCCTTTAAGGCGGCCGTATCCTGAGACGGCAGGGCCACCTTTTTAGATAAGCGCGTCAGCGCCTTGTCCACCCTAGGGGATTGTATTGATTTGCGCCTAAATTTATGTGCCCCCCCTCTCTTTTTAACCCGTCTTGTACCTGGATACTGCAGGGGAGAGCCTGGGGAGCTGCTTCCAGCGGAGCTGTGAAGGGAAAATGGCGCTGGTGTGCTGAGGAAGAAGGCCCCGTCCCCTCAGTGGCGGGCCTCTGTCCCGCATTTCATGTAAAAAATGGTGGGGGTTTTTACATATATACAGTGCTAGACTGTGTATATGTATGCTTTTGTGCCAAAGGTACCTCAATTGCAGCCCAGGGCGCGCCCCCCCCCCAGCGCCCTGCAGTGACCGGAGTGTGTAAGTGTGCTGGGAGCAATGGCGCACAGCTGCGGTGCTGTGCGCTACCTTAATGAAGACAGGAGTCTTCAGCCGCCGATTTCGTCGTCTTCCAGCTTCTGTTCTTCTGGCTCTGCAAGGGGGACGGCGGCGCGGCTCCGGGAACGGACGATCGAGGACAGGTGCCTGTGTTCGAACCCTCTGGAGCTAATGGTGTCCAGTAGCCTAAGAAGCACAAGCTAGCTGCAAGCAGGTAGGTTTGCTTCTCTCCCCTTAGTCCCACGTAGCAGTGAGTCTGTTGCCAGCAGAAGCTCACTGAAAATAAAAAACCTAATAAATACTTTCTTTTCTAGTAAGCTCAGGAGAGCCCACTAGGAGCACCCAGCTCTGGCCGGGCACAGATTCTAACTGAGGTCTGGAGGAGGGGCATAGAGGGAGGAGCCAGTGCACACCAGATAGTACCTAATCTTTTTTTAGAGTGCCCGGTCTCCTGCGGAGCCCGTCTATTCCCCATGGTCCTTACGGAGTTCCCAGCATCCACTAGGACGTCAGAGAAATAGGATTTTAATACCTACCGGTAAATCCTTTTCTCTTAGTCCATAGAGGATGCTGGGGTCACTTCAAGAACCATGGGCACTTTAAGACTTTCAAAGGCGTGTGAACTGGCTCCTCCCTCTATGCCCCTCCTCCAGACTCCAGTTATAGGAACTGTGCCCAGGGAGACGGACATTTAGAGGAAAAGGATTTATTGTTAAACTAAGGTGAGATACAGACCAGCTCACACCTCAAACACACCGTACAACATGGCATTCAACACAACGCAAGTCAACGGCATAAACAACATCAGCAACAGGCTGACTATAAACGTAACACAACATGTGTGTAACCACAACTAATAACTGCAGATAGAGTACGCACTGGGACGGGCGCCCAGCATCCTCTACGGACTAAGAGAAAAGGATTTACCAGTAGGTATTAAAATCCTATTTTCTCATACGTCCTAGAGGATGCTGGGGTCACTTCAAGAACCATGGGGTATATACCAAAGCTCTAGAACGGGCGGAAGAGTGCGGATGACTCTGCAGCACCGATTGACCAAACATGAGGTCCTCATCAGCCAGGGTATCAAACTTGTAGAACTTCGCAAGGGTGTTTGAACCCGACCAAGTAGCTGCTCGGCTAAGTTGTAATGCCGAGACCCCCCGGGCAGCCGCACAAGACGAGCCCACCTTTCTGGTAGAATGGGCCTTCACAGATTTCGGTAACGGCAATCCAGCCGTAGAATGAGCCTGGTGAATCGTATGACAGATCCAGCGCGCAATAGTCTGCTTGGAAGCAGGAGCCCCAATTTTGTCGTGAGCATACAGGACAAACAGCCTCCATTTTCCTAAACTGAGCCGTTCTGGCCACATAAATTTTCAAAGCTCTGACTACGTCAAGAAACTTCGATTCCAGCAAGGCGTCAGTAGCCACTAGCACCACAATAGGTTGGTTTAAGTGGAACGACGAAACCACTTTTGGCAGAAACTGCTGACGAATCCTCAACTCTGCTCTATCTTCATGAAAGATCAAATAAGGGCTCTTGTGAGACAAGGCCGCCAATTCAGCCTGGTGGATGCCAAGGCCAACAGCATGACCACTTTCCAAGTGAGGAATTTCAACTCCACCTTTTGTAAAGGTTCAAACCAATGAGATTGAAGGAACTGCAACACCACGTTAAGATCCCATGGTGCCACAGGGGGCACAAAGGGAGGTTGGATGTGCAACACGCCTTTCACAAAGGTCTGAATTTCTGGAAGGGAAGCCAATTGTTTTTGGAAAAAAAACGATAAGGCAGAAATTTGTACTTTAATGGAGCCCAACTTTAGGCCCACATCCACACCGGCTTGCAGAAAATGGAGAAAACGTCCTAACTGAAAATCTTCCGTAGGAACCTTCTTGGATTCACACCAAGACACGTATTTTCTCCAAATACGGTGGTAATGTTTAGACGTTACTCCTTTCCTGGCCTGAACAAGAGTGGGGATGACCTCCTCGGGAATATCCTTTCAGGCTAGGATACGGCGTTCAACCTCCAAGCCGTCAAACCAAGTCGCGGTAAGTCTTGGAACACGCACGGCCCCTGCTGTAACAGATCCTTCTTCAGAGGAAGAGGCCAGGGATCTCCTATGAGTAATTCCTGAAGATCCGGATACCAAGCCCTCCTTGGCCAGTCTGGAACAATGAGGATCGCTTGAACCTTTGTTCTTCTTATGATCTTTATCACTTTTGGAATGAGTGGAAGCGGAGGAAACACGTACACCGACCGAAACACCCACGGTGTCACTAGGGCGTCCACCGCTATTGCTTGAGGGTCTCTCGACCTGGAACAATATCTCTGAAGTTTCTTGTTGAGACGAGACGCCATCATGTCTATTTGAGGAATTCCCCAAAGACTTGTCACTTCTGCAAAGACCTCTTGATGAAAACCCCACTCTCCTGGATGGAGATCGTGTCTGCTGAGGAAGTCTGATTCCCAGTTGTCCACTCCTGGAATGAAGATCGCTGACAGAGCACTTGTATGCCTTTTCACCCAACGGAGCAACTTTGTGGCCTCTGCCATTGCCGCTCTGCTTTTTGTTCCGCCCTGGCGGTTTATGTACGCTACTGCTGTTATGTTGTCCGCCTGAATCAAGACAGGCCGATTGCGAAGATGTTCCGCTTGCAGAAGGCTGTTGTAAATGGCCCTTAGCTCCAGAACGTTTATGTGTAGACAAATTTCCTGGCTTGACCATCTTCCCTGCTCCCCAGCCTCGGAGACTCGCATCCGTGGTCACTAAGATCCAGTCCTGGATACCAAACCTTCGTCCCTCTAGGAGGTGACAGCTGTGCAGCCACCAAAGGAGTGAGATTCTTGTCCTGGAAGACAGGATTATCCTTCGGTGCATGTGCAGATGGGACCCGGACCACTTGTCCAACAGGTCCCACTGAAACACTCTGGCATAGAATCTGCCACACTGAATGGCCTCGTAGGCCGCCACCATCTTCCCCAGCAACCGAGTGCATTGATGGAGCAATACTTTTGCTGGTTTCAGAATTTGTTTGACCAGGTTCTGAATTTCCAGCGCCTTTTCTACTGGAAGAAAAACTCTCTGTAATTCTGTGTCCAGAATCATTCCCAAAAACGACAGCCGTCTCGTCGGAACCAACTGTGATTTTTGGCAAGTTTAGGAGCCAACCATGTTGCTGCAGAATTGTCAGGGAGAGTGTAATTTTCTGCAGTAATTGGTCCTTGGACCTCGCCTTTATCAGGAGATCGTCCAAGTACGGGATAATTGTGAGCCCTTGCTTGCGCAGGAGAACCATAATTTCGGCCATTACTTTGGTGAAAATCCTCGGAGCCGTGGACAGACCAAACGGCAACGTCTGAAATTGGTAATGACAATCCTGAACTGCAAACCTCAGGTAAGCCTGATGTGGAGGAAAAATGGGAACATGTAAGTAGCCATTCTTTATGTCTACCGACACCATAAAATCCCCCTCCTCCAGACTGGAGATCACTGCCCGGAGAGATTCCATCTTGAAATTGAATTTCCTTAGGTAGGGGTTTGAGGTTCAGGATTGGTCTGACTGAGCAGTCTGACTTGGGGACCACGAACAGGCTTGAGTAAAAGCCTTCTCCCTGTTGCGACAGGGGAACCCCGACAATGACTTGATTGTGACACAATTTTTGTATTGAGGGCATACCACCTCCCTGTCCGGAAGAGAAGCTGGTAAGGCCGATTTGTAAAATCGGTGAGGGGAAACGTCTTGAAACTCCAGTTTGTACCCCTGGACACTATTTCTAAAACCCATGGGTCAGGGCCGACCGAGCCTAGAACTGACTGAAGAGCTTGAGACGTGCCCCCACCGGTGCGGACTCCCGCAGAGGAGCCCCAGCGTCATGCGGTGGATTTGGCAGAAGCCGGGGAGGACTTCTGTTCCTGGGAACCGGCCACAGCCGGTGATCTTTTCCCTTTCCTCTATTAGCAAGGAAGGAAGATCCTCGGCCTTTTCTGTATTTATTGGGCCGAAAGGACTGCATCGGATAGTGGTGTTTCTTTTGTGGTACAGGCACATAAGGTAAAAATGATGACTTACCCGTGGTAGCCGTAGATACCAAATCAGCGAGGCCGTCACCAAATAATACACCACCTTTATACGGTAGAGACTATATAGCTTTCTTAGAGTCAGCATCAGCGTTCCATTGATGAATCCACAATGCTCTCCTAGCTGAGACAGCCATGGCATTAGCCCTTGATCCCAAGAGGCCAATATCCCTCGCAGCTTCCTTTAGGTAGACTGCAGCGTCCTTGATATGACCCAGAGTCAAAAGCACACTATCCCTGTCCAGGGAATCTATATCAGATGACAAGCTATCTGCCCATTTTTCGATAGCGTTGCTCACCCACGCAGATGCAGTGGCTGGTTTGAGTAGCGTACCCGTGGTGACACAAATGGATTTCAATGTATTTTCCTGCCTACGTTCCACAGGATCCTTTAGGGCTGCCGTGTCAGGGTACGGAAGAGCCACCTTTTGGACAGCCGAGATAGAGCTTTGTCCACAATGGGGGGTGACTCCCATTTTTCCCTATCCCCAGAGGAAAATGGATACGCCACTGGAATCCTTTTGGAAATCTGAAACCTTTTGTCAGGATTTTCCCAAACCTTTTCACAAAGCGTGTTCAGTTCATGAGAGGGAGGAAACGTTACCTCAGGTTTCTTTCCTTTATACATACAGACCCTAGTATCAGGAACAGTAGGGTCCTCAGTGATATGTAATACGTCTTTTATTGCCACAATCATGTACTGAATGCTCTTTGACAGTTTTGGATCTAATCTGGCACTCTAGTCGACACTTGAGTCAGTGTCGAGTGTCGGTATCCGTGTCAGCCAGCTGGGCAAATTAAAATTTTTGTGACCCTGAGGGGGTCTGGACTTGAAACACATCCTCTACGGATTTCTTCCATGCCTGGTTCTGACACTCAGATTTATCCAATCTCTTATTTATCAGAGCCACATTAGCATTCAAAGCACTCAACACATTTACCCAATCAGGTGTCGGCGGTGCCGACAGGGTCACTCCCGCAGCCGTTTGTGTCCCTAACAGTCTCCTCCTGGGAAGAACACTCCGCCACAGACATGCCGACACACGTGCACCCAACACACGCAGACACACTGGGCCCATAGGGGACAGACCCACAGTAAAGCCTGTCAGAGACACAGAGGGAGATATTGCCCGCTCACACCCCAGCGCCCAATCCCGGTCTGAAAACACCACAGAAAATGTCCCAGACCTGCAGCGCTTTTATAAGTTACATATAAAGCACCAAAATAACTGTGCGCGCCCCCCCCCCCCCCCCCCGTTTTGCACCCTGTTACTTGTACAGTAGTGTGAGGAAGGACCAGCGTCTCTGAAGCCTTGTGTAGAGAAAATGGCGCCGGGCTGTTTGGGCTAAGCTCCACCCCCGTAATGGCGTGCTTCAGACCCGCTCTTTTTAAAAAAAAAATGTATACTGGCGGGGGTCCGGACAGTGCCCTGGCACTTAGTCCGCTCTTGCCAGGTAGTTATTGAGGTAGATATGCTGCCCAGGGCGCCCCCCTCCGCGCCCTGCACCCTGTAGTGCCACTGTGTAGTGGGAGCATGGCGCGCAGCTTGCGATCGCTGTGCGGTACCTCAAAGCCGTCACTAAAGTCTTCTGATCTTCTTCTACTCACCTGTCTTCTGACTCTGCAAGGGGGGTGACGGCCGGCTCTGGGAACGAGCATCTAGGCGTACCTAGCGATCAGACCCTCCGGAGCTAATGGTGTCCTGTAGCCAAAGAAGCAGGGCCTTTAAACTCACAGAAGTAGATCTGACTTCTCTCCCCTAAGTCCCACGAAGCAGGGAGACTGTTGCCAGCAGTTCTCCCTGAACATAACAAAACCTAACAAAGTCTTTTCAGAGAAACTCAGTAGAGCTCCTCAGAGTGCATCCAGTCTGCCTGGGCACAGATTCTAAACTGGAGTCTGGAAGAGGAGCATAGAGGGAGGAGCCAGTTCACACCCCTTTGAAAGTCTTAAAGTGCCCATGTCTCCTGCGGATTCCGTCTATACCCCATGGTTCTTGAAGTGACCCCAGCATCTTCTAGGACGTATGAGAAATTATTATTTTTGCTTCACTTCAGAAGGCCAGGCCTTGTATGTACAAGACCCCATCATTTTACCATTAAGACAATTTTTTTAAATCAATGTTGGCAGTCCCCCTCCCATCAAGCATGGATATCCTTAAAACCTGGTCTGCTAGTGAGCCTTGATGACCGGAGTTTGGGAAGCATTGCCCTACTGCGTCTATGGTTAGAGATCAGAGACATGACAATATAATCTGAGCAACATGTACATGCTCTCCTCATACAAAGGTCACATAGGGAGGTCTCCATCTGCCCTTGCTGGGGTAATAGATCTGATGCAAAGGAACACGTGGCCTGAGAATTGTTGGGACCATCGCAGATCACTGCTGCAACAGAATCTCACGTGGAAATACATCTACATTTATCTTTCCACAGTGCTGTGGTCAATGGAGAGAGAACACCACAAGCCGGTCTCACAGATGTCTTTATTGCTTGCATAGTTGTAGGTGTCATGTATACAAGTGCAACAGGGTCTAGAATCACAGTACAACCTCCAGTCCTACAGGGCCTTAGGCTGGGTGTGATCTGGAGAGACAACGTAGTAGTGCTCAGAGGACAAGAGGGCTGGATAGACAGTGGTGCGATGCAAAGCTTAGAGAAGAGGTGGTGTGGAGGGAGGCAAAGGAACGGAGGGAGTCTGAATGTGCCAGAGGACATTGGGTACAGCACCAAGAATACTGGAGAATAGGCACACATGCTAGATTAGTGTTCCTCTACTCCAGTCCTCATGCACTCCAAACAGCTTTGCTTTTCAGGATTCGAGTAATCACACAAAGGGGATCATCGACTTGCCTGGACAAGTCCGCTCTGCTTTGTCAGCGATTGTCCTCTCTCCGCACAGACTGAAGTCCTGAAGATATTTCCTGTTCGAGGATGCATGGAACTGCAGTAGAGAAAAACTGGTCTAGAACCTACTATACCTGGTGCTGTACTATCGATCCAGATCAACCATGGAGTTGATAGGACTGAGCACTTGGCTATGTCTTTATCAGACTGGAGAGTAGCGCAGAGAGATAAGTGGTCCATGGGGCATGGTAAATGTGTGTGTGTGTGTGGGGGGGGGGGGGGGAGTGTTGTAGACTAGAAGAGTGGCAGGCCCCAACCAAGCCAGATTGCTCTCCACCCGAGATCTGAATGACTTAGAGATCGGGGGGGACGGGGTTAGGAGTTTCAATGTTGGGTTCTCCATAAGGTAAAGCTGGATTTTTCCCACATGGATAAAGTCTTCTTCCTATAGTGTAATATTGTGATTATTACGCAGTTTTATAGATAACCTACTCATGTCTAACATACACAGAATTACACAAATCAAACAATCTCAAGACGGAGCCTAATCACTAGCAGGGTCCAGACCAGCATGCAGACACTGGGGAGACAATTACAGCGTAGTACCTGCTCCTGTGTTAGGAGTCCCCACCAGCTTATAAATCGCTAGTACATACTGTATATAAATTACTACATCACTTTTCTTACCGGTTCTCCTATTTCTTCCTAACTACAGAGGACAAAACCTTTCCTGGCTACAACGGTAATTCTGAGACTCGGGGGTGTATTTACGAAGGTGTGGGTTTATAAAAGTGGATCAGATTCTAGCTGTTATCGTCTAGAAGGTATTAGAGAAATGATATGTAGAATCTGGGTGGTAGCTATAGGCAACATTTGCACTTCTATAAACCCGCACCGTAGTAAATATACCCCCGTGTCGCACACGGTGATCCACCCCTGTGGTTACAGACAGCGGCACCTGCGGGATTTGATCATTGAAGTGATGCTGCCGTTTCTGCATCCCCAGTCTGCAGTTACTCCCATTGTCCATCCCATAACGGACACGTACAAATGAGCTCTGTACCCATAATTCATTTCTACACCCCTGTCCCATACGGAGGATGGTTTAATTAAATAGATTACGCACAGGGGGTGTCTATGTGATCACAGCATTACGGAGCCCATTAGCTGGTTGTGTCAGCTGATGAGTAGTACTGTATGGCGCTGCTTGCGATATTAACACTACCGTACCCCCATACAGCACGTTACCATGTAGCAGGGGAAGTTCTGTAATGCATCAGCAGAACAACAGGATGAGTGCTACTGCCACCATGTGGCTAATAAGGTAATGGCAGGACCAGTAGCGATCCACAAACCAGATATGAAAGGAACAGTCCTAGTATAACAAACCATGACAGCATACGCTGCACATAATGAGTGTATGCTCACAGGTCTAGATTTACTGTGTGATAATGTACCAAAGAGCATTCTCCAGAACCAAGGTGACCAGAGCTGGATTACAAGTCATGCTGCTGAATTACGTGAATACTTCTATCCTAATTGCTAAACAGAGACCGTGGAAGAAAAGGATTCTTCCATCCTACACAAGAACAGCTGTGGAAGGAGGGGCGGGAGAATGTTCCTGTAAAGGCACCGAACACGGGTGCAAACACCCTGCATAAACCTGGGATTTCTATGAATTAGAGGAAATGTTTACAATTCATTATTAAATATAAAATTGGGACGTGGGGGACGGCGGAGTCACCCCTCCAAGACGGAAAAGCTCCAACATCACTTCTCAGATGTAATCCACCACTAGGGGGCAGTAGATAAAACATGCAGCCCCCACTCACCACGCACCTCTCTAATTAAAGTGCACCCGTCACAGTGTTCGTCTTGTGGTTTGCCAAATCGGGAATTGATCCAATCACTCCCCTAGGAGCTGGTGACATCACAAAACACTCCACGTGCCGTCTCCTGATGTGGCAGGTGACGAGCGCACTTTAGAGGTGAGAAGCCGGGTTTGATGTATATATATATGGAAATATCAGAGCAGCGGTAATGGGGGGGAGGGGATTCCAAGGATTTGGGTGAAGACGTCACTGCCAGGGCGTCAGGTGACAACGGTGAATAGCCGCAATACATGCCGGCTGCGCAAGACCGTCAAACACGATTGGTACAGGAAGGCTGCAAATAAATCATTCAGTGCGTGGATTGCCGATTCTTTCGCTTGATGATAAGGTGGAGAGTATGAAGGAAAATGTAAACATCTGGCGCCCACGGACCGGTCTCCTCCATCAGATCCCGGGGTACAGCCGCACACCAGCTAATTATGCAGCTTTGCCGCCACCAGTTAATTATGCAGAAAGGAGCTAGCATGAACAGCGTTCCCGAGGCAACAGGCGCAGCCAATCAAAGTGCTTCATATTGGGCAAACGGGGCGTGAAGGCGGCTGGGATGAGGCAGTAAGACGGGCGTGAAGGAGGGCGTCACAGACATGCGTGACGTTAAGGCTCATCACACATCCGTCATCTCATCCTCCAGCTCCGCATCATCCGCCTCGCCCTCCAGCTCTTCCTCCTCCTCCTCTTCCTCCTCCGAGGTCACATCCGGGTCCTCAGACTGCGACAGGCACTTAGGGCAGGAACAGACAAACAGATAGTTCTCCCTGCAGAGAGACGCGAACGGATATTATTAAACAGCATGTACCCGGGCTATAGATAGTTACGGCGACACAACAAGTCCCGCCCCTTTACCTGAGAATCTTGTGTCGGGTGTGGCGGCTCCGATCTCGCTGGCAACAGTCCAGGTAACTAATGCAAATTTCCTGAAAGACCAGACGATTACAGGGGGTCAGCGAGAGGTAACAGAGCAGGATGCACAACAGGGGGGTTTCACATGTAATACCACAGTGGACAGAATGGTCAGGGTATACTCCGATATCTATGGGACAACGGAGACTGCCGTAAGTCTGGGCCTCAGTCAGCTGCGTGAGGGTAACAATGACTGCTGGGATCAGGAACTAAACAGTAATCCCTTTATACAATGCATCTACCTACCTCTCCAGGCTGGATCGCTTCCACAGCAGTCAGGTGCAGGAGAAAGTTATTATCAGGAAAGGAGGCCTCAGCATTGGGCACACAGCTGTGATTACCTGGGGGAATAAACTAACAACAGTCAGCCCCATCCCACTTACCCTAGTTGTGTCCGTCTTCCCTCTATGCCCTGAGCAGTGGTGGGAGATGTCGGGGTGAGGGAGGGAAACTTATCAGGACATGCCATTTCCAGAGCTAGATATAGATACAACCGCTACAGCCACCGGAGGAGAGGTATGCTACTGCCAGAGGAGGGGAGATATGCAACCGCTACCGCCAGAGGAGGGGAGGTAGGCAACCGCTACAGGAGGGGAGGTAGGCAACCGCCACAGGAGGGGAGGTAGGCAACCGTCACAGGAGGGGAGGTAGGCAACCGCCACAGGAGGGGAGGGAGGCAACCGCCAGAGGAGGGGAGGGAGGCAACCGCTACCGCCAGAGGAGGGGAGGGAGGCAACCGCTACCGCCAGAGGAGGGGAGGGAGGCAACCGCTACCGCCAGAGGAGGAGAGGTATGCTACTGCCAGAGGAGGGGAGATATGCAACCGCTACCGCCAGAGGAGGGGAGGTAGGCAACCGCCACAGGAGGGGAGGTAGGCAACCGCCACAGGAGGGGAGGTAGGCAACCGTCACAGGAGGGGAGGTAGGCAACCGCCACAGGAGGGGAGGTAGGCAACCGCCACAGGAGGGGAGGTAGGCAACCGCCACAGGAGGGGAGGGAGGCAACCGCCAGAGGAGGGGAGGGAGGCAACCGCTACCGCCAGAGGAGGGGAGGGAGGCAACCGCTACCGCCAGAGGAGGGGAGGGAGGCAACCGCTACCGCCAGAGGAGGGAGGCAACCGCTACCGCCAGAGGAGGGAGGCAACCGCTACCGCCAGAGGAGGGGAGGGAGGCAACCGCTACAGTCAGAGGAGGGGAGGGAGGCAACCGCTACAGTCAGAGGAGGGGAGGGAGGCAACCGCTACAGTCAGAGGAGGGGATGTATGCTACTGCCAGAGGAGGGGAGGTAAGCAACCGCTACCGCCAGAGGAGGGGAGGTAGGCAACCTCTACAATCAGAGGAGGGGATGTATGCTACTGCCAGAGGAGGGGAGATAGGCAACCGCTACAGCCAGAGGAGGGGGTTAGGCAACCGCTAATGACAGAGGAGGCATACAACCGCTACCGCCAGAGGAGGGGAGGTAAGCAACTGCTACCGCCAGAGGAGGGGAGGTAGGCAACCGCTACCGCCAGAGGAGGGGAGGTAGGCAACCGCTACCGCCAGAGGAGGGGAGGTAGGCAACCGCTACCGCCAGAGGAGGGGAGGTAGGCAACCGCTACCGCCAGAGGAACGGAGGTACGCAACCGCTACCGCCAGAGGAGGGGAAGGAGGTAAACGCTACAGTCAGAGGAAAGGAGGTACGCAACCGCTACAGCCAGAGGAGGTGGTTAGGCAACCGCTAATGACAGAGGAGGCATACAACCGCTACAGCCAGAGGAGCGGAGGTATACAACCGCTACAGACAGTGGAGTGGGGGTTAGGCAACCGCTACAGCCAGAGGAGGGGAGGTATGCAATCACTACAGCCAGAGGAGGGGAGGTATGCAATCACTACAGCCAGAGGAGGGGAGGTATGCAATCACTACAGCCAGAGGAGGGGAGGTATGCAATCACTACAGCCAGAGGAGGGGAGGTATGCAATCACTACAGCCAGAGGAGGGGAGGTATGCTATCATTACAGCCAGAGGAGGGGAGGTATGCAATCACTACAGCCAGAGGAGGGGAGGTATGCAATCACTACAGCCAGAGGAGGGGCGGTATGCAATCACTACAGCCAGAGGAGGGGAGGTATGCAATCACTACAGCCAGAGGAGGGGAGGTATGCAATCACTACAGCCAGAGGAGGGGAGGTATGCAATCACTACAGCCAGAGGAGGGGCGGTATGCAATCACTACAGCCAGAGGAGGGGAGGTATGCTATCACTACAGCCAGAGGAGGGGAGGTATGCAATCACTACAGCCAGAGGAGGGGAGGTCATTTAAAATCAGTGTACATAATATAATACAAAGTTTACGCTATCAGTCAGTATAAGGTAGCACATGACAGCAGAAGAGCAATAGCAGGGGACATGGGTATACAGTAGCAAAAGCAGGAAACAGAGGTATATAGTAGCAATAGTAAGGGACAAGGTTATATAGTAGTAGCAGTGGGATGTAAAGCAGCAGCAGTGGCGGGCGTTGTCGAGCAGCAGCAGTGTACATGGATGTAGAGCAGGGGGGTGTAGAGCAGTGGCCACATGGGGAGAGGGGGGAATTAGAGCAGTGACCGCAGGAAGGGAGGTGTGGGTGGGGTTGAGCAGAGGCAAAAGGGGGTGTAGAGCAGTTGCAGTGGACATGGGTGTAGGGCAGCAGGGGTGTAGAGCAGCGGCAGAAGAATGGGGAGTATAACAGAGGCATAAGTGGGTGTAGAGCAGCAGCAGTGGGCATGGGTGTAGTGTAGGGGCTGTAGAGGAGCAGCAGCAGACTGCGGAGTATAGCAGAGGCATAAGGGGGTGTAGAGCAGCGGCATGGGATGGGGATGTAGACCAGCAGCAGGGGAGGGTGGCGGGTGTAGAGCAGCGGCAGGATAGGAGGTATAGAGCAGCGGCAGGATAGGAGGTATAGAGCAGCGGCAGGATAGGAGGTGTAGAGCAGCGGCAGGATAGGAGGTGTAGAGCAGCGGCAGGATAGGAGGTGTAGAGCAGCGGCAGGATAGGAGGTGTAGAGCAGCGGCAGGATAGGAGGTGTAGAGCAGCGGCAGGATAGGAGGTATAGAGCAGCGGCAGGATAGGAGGTATAGAGCAGCGGCAGGATAGGAGGTATAGAGCAGCGGCAGGATAGGAGATTATAGAGCAGCGGCAGGATAGGAGGTATAGAGCAGCGGCAGGATAGGAGGTATAGAGCAGCGGCAGGATAGGAGGTATAGAGCAGCGGTAGGATAGGAGGTATAGAGCAGCGGCAGGATAGGAGGTATAGAGCAACGGCAGGATAGGAGGTATAGAGCAGCGGCAGGATAGGAGGTATAGAGCAGCGGCAGGATAGGAGGTATAGAGCAGCGGCAGGATAGGAGGTGTAGAGCAGCGGCAGGATAGGAGGTGTAGAGCAGCGGCAGGATAGGAGGTGTAGAGCAGCGGCAGGATAGGAGGTGTAGAGCAGCGGCAGGATAGGAGGTGTAGAGCAGCGGCAGGATAGGAGGTGTAGAGCAGCGGCAGGATAGGAGGTATAGAGCAGCGGCAGGATAGGAGGTATAGAGCAGCGCAGGATAGGCGGTATAGAGCAGCGGCAGGATAGGAGGTATAGAGCAGCGCAGGATAGGAGGTATAGAGCAGCGGCAGGATAGGAGGTATAGAGCAGCGGCAGGATAGGAGGTATAGAGCAGCGGCAGGACAGGAGGTATAGAGCAGCGGCAGGACAGGAGGTATAGAGCAGCGGCAGGACAGGAGGTATAGAGCAGCGGCAGGACAGGAGGTATAGAGCAGCGGCAGGATAGGAGGTATAGAGCAGCGGCAGGATAGGAGGTATAGAGCAGCGGCAGGATAGGAGGTATAGAGCAGCGGCAGGATAGGAGGTATAGAGCAGCGGCAGGATAGGAGGTATAGAGCAGCGGCAGGATAGGAGGTATAGAGCAGCGGCAGGATAGGAGGTATAGAGCAGCGGCAGGATAGGAGGTATAGAGCAGCGGCAGGATAGGAGGTATAGAGCAGCGGCAGGATAGGAGGTATAGAGCAGCGGCAGGATAGGAGGTATAGAGCAGCGGCAGGATAGGAGGTATAGAGCAGCGGCAGGATAGGAGGTATAGAGCAGCGGCAGGATAGGAGGTGTAGAGCAGCGGCAGGATAGGAGGTATAGAGCAGCGGCAGGATAGGAGGTATAGAGCAGCGGCAGGACAGGAGGTATAGAGCAGCGGCAGGACAGGAGGTATAGAGCAGCGGCAGGATAGGAGGTATAGAGCAGCGGCAGGATAGGAGGTATAGAGCAGCGGCAGGATAGGAGGTATAGAGCAGCGGCAGCAGAGGGGGCTTTAGAATAGCAGCAGAACGTGGATATACAGCAGAAGCAGACCAACAGCTCCAGTGCATACAGAGATGAGCAAATATCAGACGATCAGGCAGGACTCACTGCAGCTCTGCAGCATGTACAGGCCGGAACCCTCACAGTTCAGGAACTCCCCGGTCTCTGCAGAGAGAGGTCATACATCTTATTATCAGAGAGGTTCTGTGTCCCTGTCACGTGTGACATATGGTAATAACACCCCGGGGTCACCTTTCTCTATGTCCTTGTACAGCTGGTCTATCAGGGCATCCAGCCGCTCTCTCTCTTGTGCCGGGAGCTCCAGAGCATCACACGCGTGGACCCACTGGCTCAAAGAGCTGGAAGAACAAGATATGGGCGATCACAGCGTACCAGAGGACCAGGATGAGCACACATAGAAGTACGTCTCAGGCACATTATGCAGGTTCTACACACTCCCGGGAATAGACGGTTCTATGTCCATCCTGCACCCACTCACCTTGTGCCAATCCCCTGTCCATTGGTTCCAACAAGAGCAAATAAAGATCGGAAGCCTTCGGGGGTAAACCACTGCAAGGGAGAGAGAGTCAGGTCAAGCACAAGCCGAGTAACAGCAGGCCACAGGTCTCCAGAGAGGGGCCACAGGAAGCTGGACCCACACATGGACTGAAGGCCACGGACGAGAAGACCACCTCTCAATTAGTAAAGAAAGTGCTGCCATCCTGTGGTGCTTCTCTTACCCGACTCACTCTCTCCTCATACAGCGCTTCTGTAAACAGGCGCCGCAGGTGATCCAGCTGCCCCTGGAAGACGAGGGGAGACAGGATGATTGTATGATGTCAGCAACAAAAAACCCATGTCCTATAGCCCCCCCAGCCCCCCACCCCCAACACTCCCCCATGCACACCAACAACGTTCAGGCCCGGAGCAGATTCCCAACATACCAGCAGCCGGGACTGAGAACAGTTACACCTCACTATATGGTACAACTAAGAGCCCGGTGAATGTTCAAAAACTTGTGTGTGGTGTCAATGAATAAACAGCGGAATAGACACATAGCGCGCCCCCTCCTTTACACAGCCCCCATACAGACATAACGCCCATTTCAATCTGCACCACAACCCCTATTACCCCCCTTCTGTATATGGGTAAGTTACATGCAACTACTGGTAGATAAAGGACACGTCAGGAAAAGTCCCGCAGGAAATAACATGACAGGATAGCGCAGCTGGAACCGTGGAATCAGATCTGCACTGTTCATCGTGTCTCTGACAGGACATAACCAGGGGTAAGATACGTTATGTCAGGAAATAATGAAACATAGACGGATGCAGTGTTCCTGTCAATGACAAAGACTGGACGCCACGTGAGAGTGGGGATTGCAGGACTGCAGGAGAGGGGGTCATGCGTTTCACTCACCTTGAACTTGTCTCCGAGCAGCTTGTGGACAATCTCCTCCTCCTCGTTGGCGGTTTTGTTACAGAACTGAGAGAAGAGTTGTAGCCACAGGTCCTTGTCCTTGGCCTGTTGTATTGTAAGGGGTGAGAACGGAGGGTGAGGTTTTTATTATACACCCCATCTGTAATTATCCCATTCACTGCACTTGTCAGAGCACAAAACCCGTGTACGGACCACTCACACTTCTACTAAAGGAAACATAACCCCCCATGCGTTCTGCATTATATATGCACCAGTCACAGCATAAGACCCGAGTACAGACCCCTCACACTTCTACTAAAGGAGCCATAACCCCCCATGCCCCATGCATTCTGTATTATATATGCCCCAGTCACAGCGTAAGACCCGCATACGGACCCCTCACACTTCTACTAAAGGAAACATAACCCCACACACCTGTTTAATGGTAGCCACCATCCGCGCCATCAGCATAATGCTAGCTGTCTCCGGAGGGTAATGGATGTTCCTGGATGGAGGGAGAGGTCACAGATAAGAGAAACTTGTGTAGTTGTGTAATAACGCTTGGTGTCACACAGAGAACCTCCGGCAGTCTAGGTGGCGGATTGTATCACACAATACGGAACTTTACGTAAAGTTACTTATGGATGACAGCAACATCATCATGAGACAGAACAGTGCCACCAACAGGCATGGTGATAGTACTACACCCATGCGATAATGAACATAACCTCTAAATTACTAATTTAGCAGGAATCAGGTTTTAACCAACAGGAACATGCTGACAACATACAGAAACTGATCACTCCATTTGGTTATTATTACAAGAATGATGCAGAGTATGAACATGGCTCTACCATGGCCTAGTAGATATTCCTCAGTCTCTTACCGCCAAGCTTCCTCCAGTTTGTTGAGGGGATGTGCAGGGTTGTCCCTAGCAGACCCGAGACACAGGACCTGGTGGTATTGCTCCTTGGCTGATTTCAGGCAGTCGGCACTGCAGTAGGATACCTGCACATTAAGGACACTACTGTTATGACATTGTACATTTTGGTGCGATGTCTCACCTTAAATAATCTCAAAACCAGAACCCCCTTATCTAATCAAGTTCTCACTCCAGAACCTCTTTACCTAACCTAGTTCTCACACCAAAACCAGAACCCCATTACCCAACCTAGTTCTCACTCCAAAACCAGAACTTGGTCAACTAACCTAATTCTCACTCCAAAACCAGAACCCTTTCACCCAATCTAGTTCTCACTCCAAAACTAGAACCCTCTTACCTAATCTAGTTCTCACTCAAAAGCAAGAGCCTCCTTACCTAACATAGTTCTCACTCCAAAACCCCCTTACCTAATCTAGGTCTCACTCCAAAACCAGAGCCCTCATTACCTAACCTAGTTCTTACTTCGAAACCAGAACCTCCTTACTACCTTAGCTAACCTAGTTTTTCCACCAAAATCAGAGCCCCCCTTATGTAACCTAGTTCTCGCTTCAAAACCAGCGCCCCCCTTACATAACATAGTTTTCACTCCAAACCCAGAGCCTCCTTAAATAACATAGTTCTCCTTGCAAACCCAAAGCACCCCTTACCTAACCTAGTTCTCACTCCAAAACCAGAACCCTTTCACCCAATCTAGTTCTCACTCCAAAACTAGAACCCTCTTACCTAATCTAGTTCTCACTCAAAAGCAAGAGCCTCCTTACCCAACATAGTTCTCACTCCAAAACCAGAACCCCCTTTGATAACATGGTTCTCCTTGCAAACCCAAAGCCCCCTTACCTAACCTAGTTCTCACTCCAAAACCAGAACCCCCTTTCCTAATTTAGTTCTCACTCCAAACCCAGAGGAGCCCCCTTACCTAACCTAGTCCTAAATCATTTCAAAACCAGGGCCCCCCCAAACTAATTTTAGTTCTCACTCCAAAACCAGAGCCCCCTTCCTAACCTAGTTCTCACTCCAAAACTAGAGCCCTCTTACCTAATCTAGTTTTCTAATGAAACCAGAACTAGTTTGCCCAATGATCAACGCAATTTGGACATTGAAAATGACTGAGAACAAATCACCAGGATGCCACAAAATAATTAAATACAAGAAAAAATTTTGGGCAGGACATAAATATTGTGAAGTATTTGACTGTGTTGCAATTCTTCCTGCTGGCCATGTTCCCTAACTTAGGTATTTGGTCCACAAAACTGCTGCTCATTTGAAATTGGACGATTTAATTGTATGACACAGACAGATCCAAGAGGATGCCCACAACGTATTCGGTATTTTGACTGTTCAACCCTGACCAACTGTTGATTAGATTGCCCATTATCACAGGTCACACAGGTCGTATAAATACTAAGCTCATCCCTAGCTCTAGCCTGATTGCTAGATGCCATGTGTTCCTCCCCCTGTATCTGACACCTCCCACCTGCCCTAGATAAGGTGGACAGAATAGGTGCTCAGCTTTGTCTGCCTGCAGGACTTGGGATATGCAGATGATCTGGATGTTAATTTCATTGTTCCAAATGGGGTGTTAACAAGGTGCTGTTCATGTGGGTAATTAAGGAAGGATGAGGGCAGTGATAAAACATATGTCACACATTACAATTAAATAAAAAACAAAAAAAACCTCAAACAAACAAAAAGGTGGTGTCTGCAGGGTCCCACTATCTGAAACACCGGGAACAGATGTTTGCAGGATCCCAATATCCAGATCATCTGCAACCGGTGTCTGTAGGATCCCACTATCCGGAACATATGGAACTGATGTATGCAATATCCCACTATCTGGAACCGGTGTCTGCAGGATCCCACTATCCGGAACATATGGAACTGATGTATGCAGGATCCCACTATCTGGAACCGGTGTCTGCAGGATCCCACTATCCGGAACATATGGAACTGATGTATGCAGGAACCCACTATCTGAAACACCGGGAACGGTCTATGCTCTCTCTCACTGTAAGACTCCATGACAGGAGGATACAGTTATATTCCTGATCTAGAGCACATATAGGACCACTGGAGACAAACTGGAAGGTAGATAACACATTTCACATACAATACTGCAATGTGCCGATAGAAGGAAAAAGAGAGCCTGTTCCAAGAACTAGTGACTATATGAGGAACACCTAACCAATATGGGTAATGAAAGCACAAATCCCCAATATGTACAGATGCCGTATACCCCAACCAGTGTGTAACCTGCTGTATGTTCTGTGAGGTCTCTTTAGTCTATCTAACCCATGACGCCCCATAACCACCTTGCGTTACCTGGCACTGCGGGCATTGCTGGTGGAGCCCGTTTTGGATTGTGCAAAGTTCCGGATATGGGAGAACCACATGGACATTTCCGGAAAGTCTCTGTGCATTCTCTCTCGCCGTCTCCAGAGATCGCATGCAGTGGTCACAGGCTGCAAAAAGAAAGGGGATCATCATTATCATCCTAAAATGAGAGGGACTACCCTGCTGTAAGATAGGGATAACCGCCCTAACATCAGACACTTATCTGGTATGAGTTGGGTAACGCACGGCGTGTATTAATCATCAGCATACACTGACAGACTGAGAACGTAAATTGTCCGAATATTGAGATTACAAAAATTTGTCCTGAAATGGGCAACACAGTACCCTAGGTCAGGGTAAAAAATGGCACAATCTTCTAATTTCTACAAGGACACAAGTGGCCAATCCAGGGACTGAAGCGACGCATAAGATCATTGGTGGCTGTTAATATCCACTGTAGATAACACACAGACATCTGTGGACTACAGCTACAAGCATACACAGAAGATTGGAACCATCTAAATAGTACTGGAATGTACTGGGGCCTGGACTTGTAATAATGAGTGAATTTTCCGATACGGTCAGGGATATTAGCTGCTTGTATGGCCAGCAGTAAGTGCAGAGATGATGGAAGATGGGGTACAGAAATATTCACTGAGCAGGCCCTGAATGGGGGGAAATAACAGATTTACCATTGGGGATTAACGGAAGATGCTGAGTCAGACATGACAGAGGTAAGTAGCTGTAAGGGACACAATGTATTCACATGAAAAGGGGTCACTTCCATGAAGAGAAACCAAAAATGATCCCACAGATCCGCTGCACTCCAGGGAATAGTCATGGAGATACGGGACACGAGCCAAAAAAAATAAGAATTTACTTACCGATAATTCTATTTCTCGGAGTCCGTAGTGGATGCTGGGGTTCCTGAAAGGACCATGGGGAATAGCGGCTCCGCAGGAGACAGGGCACAAAAAGTAAAGCTTTAGGATCAGGTGGTGTGCACTGGCTCCTCCCCCTATGACCCTCCTCCAAGCCTCAGTTAGGATACTGTGCCCGGACGAGCGTACACAATAAGGAAGGATTTATGAATCCCGGGTAAGACTCATACCAGCCACACCAATCACACTGTACAACCTGTGATCTGAACCCAGTTAACAGTATGACAACAGCGGAGCCTCTGAAAAGATGGCTCACAACAATAATAACCCGATTTTTGTAACTATGTACAAGTAATGCAGATAATCCGCACTTGGGATGGGCGCCCAGCATCCACTACGGACTCCGAGAAATAGAATTATCGGTAAGTAAATTCTTATTTTCTCTATCGTCCTAGTGGATGCTGGGGTTCCTGAAAGGACCATGGGGATTATACCAAAGCTCCCAAACGGGCGGGAGAGTGCGGATGACTCTGCAGCACCGAATGAGAGAACTCCAGGTCCTCCTTAGCCAGGGTATCAAATTTGTAGGATTTTACAAACGTGTTTGCCCCTGACTAAATAGCCGCTCGGCAAAGTTGTAAAAGCCGAGACCCCTCGGGCAGCCGCCCAAGATGAGCCCACCTTCCTTGTGGAATGGGCATTTACATATTTTGGCTGTGGCAGGCCTGCCACAGAATGTGCAAGCTGAATTGTATTACACATCCAACTAGCAAAAGTCTGCTTAAAAGCAAGAGCACCCAGTTTGTTGGGTGCATACAGGATAACAGCAAGTCAGTTTTCCTGACTCCAGCCGTCCTGGAACCTATATTTTCAGGGCCCTGACCACATCTAGCAACTTGGAGTCCTCCAAGTCCCTAGTAGGCGCAAGACACCACAATAAGCTGGTTCAGGTGAAACACTGACACCACCTTAGGGAGAGAACTGGGGACGAGTCCGCAGCTCTGCCCTGTCCGAATGGACAAACAGATATGGGCTTTTTTGAGAAAAAAAACACCAATTTGACACTCGCCTGGTCCAGGCCAGGTCCAAGAGCATGTTCACTTTTCATGTGAGATGCTTCAATCCACAGATTTGACTGGTTTTAAACCAATGTGTTTTGAGGAATCCCAGAACTACGTTGAGATCCCACAGTGCCACTGGAGGCACAAAAGGGGAATATGCAATACTCCCTTGCAATACTCCCAAAAGGGTATATGCAATACTCCCTTGACAAACTTCTGGACTTCAGGAACTGAAGCCAATTCTTTCTGGAAGAAAAATCGACAGGGCCGAAATTTGAACCTTAATGGACCCCAATTTGAGGCCCATAGACACTCCTGTTTGCAGGAAATGCCGGAATCGACCGAGTTGAAATTTCTTCGTGGGGCCTTCCTGGCCTCACACCACGCAACATATTTTCGCCACATGTGGTGATAATGTTGTGCGGTCACCTCCTTTCTGGCTTTGACCAGGGTAGGAATGACCTCTTCCTGAATGCCTTTTCCCTTAGGATCCGGCGTTCCACCGCCATGCCGTCAAACGCAGCTGCGGTAAGTCTTGGAACAGACATGGTACTTGCTGAAACAAGTCCCTTCTTAGCGGCAGAGGCCATAAGTCCTCTGTGAGCATCTCTTGAAGTTCCGGGTACCAAGTCCTTCTTGGCCAATCCGGAGCCATGAGTATAGTTCTTACTCCTCTACGTCTTATAATTCTCAGTACCTTAGGTATGAAAAGCAGAGGATGGAACACATACACCGACTGGTACACCCACGGTGTTACCAGAACGTCCACAGCTATTGCCTGAGGGTCTCTTAACCTGGCGCAATACCTGTCCCGTTTTTTGTTCAGACGGGACGCCATCATGTCCACCTTTGGTAATTCCCAACGGTTTACAATTATGTGGAAAACTTCCCCATGAAGTTCCCACTCTGCCGGGTGGAGGTCGTGCCTACTGAGGAAGTCTGCTTCCCAGTTTCCATTCCCGGAATGAAACACTGCTGACAGTGCTATCACATGATTTTCTGCCCAGCGAAAAGTCCTTGCAGTTTTTGCCACTGCCCTCCTGCTTCTTGTGCCGCCCTGTCTATTTACGTGGGCGACTGCCGTGATGTTTTATCCCACTGGATCAATACCGGCTGACCTTGAAGCAGAGGTCTTGCTAAGCTTAGAGCATTATAAATTTACCCTTAGCTATATTTATGTGGAGAAAAGTCTCCAGACTTGATCACACTCCCTGGAAATTTTTTCCTTGTGTGACTGCTCCCCAGCCTCTCGGGCTGGCCTCCGTGGTCACCAACATCCAAAACTGAATGCCGAATCTGCGGCCCTCTAGAAGATGAGCACTCTGTAACCACCACAGGAGAGACACCCTTGTCCTTGGATATAGGGTTATCCGCTGATGCATCTGAAGATGCGATCCGGACCATTTGTCCAGCAGATCCCACTGAAAAGTTCTTGCATGAAATCTGCCGACTGGAATTGCTTCGAAGGAAGTCACCATTTTTTTACCATGGCCCTTGTGCAATGATGCACTGATTTTAGGAGGTTCCTGACTAGCTCGGATAACTCCCTGGCTTTCTCTTCCGGGAGAAACACCTTTTTCTGGACTGTGTCCAGAATCATCCCTAAGCACAGGAGACTTGTTGTCGGGATCAGCTGCGATTTTGGAATATTTAGAATCCACCCCTGCTGTTGTAACAGTATCCGAGATAGTGCTACTCCGACCTCCAACTGTTCCCTGGACTTTGCCCTTATCAGGAGATCGTCCAAGTAAGGGATAATTAAGACGCCTTTTCTTCGAAGAAGAACCATCATTTCGGCCATTACCTTGTGTGACAAGAACACTGGGATAGTGTTTGAGGGCAGGTATATTTGTCCCAGGTTCTTGTCTTACATGTTTTAGAAAATGTTAACTTCTAGGAAAAATGCTTTTTGTTTTGTCTGAACCTTTTCAGTTTGCTGTAAAAGCTGGGTAAAGGCTCTGAGAGAGAGATAAGGCGAGTTCTAGACATTGGGCCCAGTTCGGGTCTTTGGCCTCACAGAGGGCTAATCAGGGTTTCAGCTGTGTAAGAGTGTTATAGTGCTTCTAACCTGATTAGTATGGGCAGACTGCCTGGGAAGGCTGCAGGATCTGTGTGTGAGAGACACGCTTTCTGATGCAAGTAAGCTATACAGTATGTACTGAAGAACTCTGTGTTTTGTTTAGTGACAGTTAGGAATATCTTATGTTTAGTTAGTGCCGGACAGGCAAGGTATTTTTATTTTGGGGTTTGTTTTATTTTCTGTTTCAATAAAACTGGCCGGGGTCAGTTGTACCAGAAACTGGACTTGTGTTGTTCCTCAGCTGCTGCGTGCGGCCATATTCCCCAGGAAAAGGCGCCTTGCACCCCTACAGTGTTACAACTTGGTGGAGAATGCGAGCACACCGTTCTGCGCATAAGTGAAAGCAGCAGCTTTGTGAGGCCTGCAGAAAACGGTGGTTTATGCAGATACAGCCCAGTGTGAAGTTACTGAGACTCACCCCTGAGGGTTTGATATATGTCCTGGGTGAAAGCAGCTACAAAGCCGCCTGAAAAATCTGTCGACATGGAGGATCTGCTTAAAGCCTTGCTGCAAGCTACAGCGGCTCAGCAGGAGGCCAACCGACAGCAGCAGGTGGCAATGGAGGAAAATAGGAGACAACAGCAGGTGGCAATGGAGGAAAATTGGAGACTACAGCAGGAGGCCAACAGACAGCAGCAGGTGGCAATGGAGGAAAATAAGAGACAACAGCAGGCAGTTGTTGATGAACTTTACAGGCAACAGCGTCAGGATAGAGAGGCCTTAGCAGAAGTGGTGCAGAGACTTGCAGCTCGGGTTGGAGATGTGGCCGTCAGTGCTCCAACCAGCTCTAGTTCTATACGGGCCAGTCACTTCCTGCAGAAAATGACAGAGGCTGATGATGTGGAGGCCTATCTGACCACGTTTGAAAGGACTGCCGAGCGTGAGAACTGGCCGAAAGCACAGTGGGCCAGTCTGCTGGCACCTTTCCTGTCAGGTGAGCCCCAAAAAGCTTACTTTGATTTAAGCCCTGCTGAGGCTCGGGACTATGATAAACTAAAGACTGAGATCCTGACCCGCCTGGGAGTCACGCTGTCAGTACGAGCACAACGGGTGCACTGTTGGCTGTACGCCATGGAGAAGCCTCCGCGCTCCCAGATGCACGACCTTATTCAGCTAACAAAAAAATGGCTACAGCCAGAGACATTAACTGGTCCCCAGATGGTGGAAAGAGTCGTCATGGACCGCTACTTGAGATCTTTGCCCATGGTCCTGCGCAAGTGGGTGAGCCATGGAAACCCGGGTACTGCTGACCAATTAGTGGACATGGTAGAGAGGTATTTGGCAGCAGAGGAACTACTGATGACCACCCAGCAACCCATAGATCCTCGACAGCGCCCTTCAGTAAAGACTGGTAAGACTGTTCCGTGGGAAAACGTTGCTGGGCGGTTAAGAGAACGCAAGGCTGGAGAGACTGTAAACACTGGCCCTGGAAACAGGCCAATGGGGCTAGAACGGTCTATGCTGCCCAAACGGGTTGATAATCGTGTGATTAAATGTTTTAGGTGTGGTATGCCAGGTCATGTTATTGCCAATTGCCCAGTCACGCAAGAACCCATGCAATGTGATGCTGCCTTTGAATGTCGCAGAATGTCTTTCTTTGCTAGGTTAGCCTGTACTGTGGTACCTTCACCTGAGCTGGAAAAACAAATGTGTGATGTGTTCTTAGAGGGTAACCGGGTAGAGGCCTTGCTAGATTCAGGAAGTTTAGTTACCCTCGTGAAAGCTGGGTTAGTGAACCCCTTAAAGGTCCAGCAAATACCTATTGGGGTAACTTGCATACATGGGGATACCCAACATTATGCCACTGCTGAGGTGAATATAGAAACTTGTTGTGGGTCAGCAATAGTTAAAGTGGGACTGGTCCCTACCTTGGTGCATGAGGCCATAATAGGGAGGGATTTTCCTCATTTTTGGAAACTGTGGGAATCACGGTTATCTACAGATGTGAGAAGTAAAAAGCCAGTTGATAATACCGGTGATTTTATGGATGTACGTGGGTCTTCGGAACTTTCTGGCCCTTTGCCTTTTGCTAGTTTGGCTGGGGAAGTGACAGATGGGGAGTCCAGTGAGGACCCTCTTGCTGGGAACAGAGACATAGTAGTTAGAACTGAAAGCGTGCCTGACCTGGAGGTAAAGAAGGATCTGTTTGCGTCTGAACAGTTAAAGGATCCTACCTTAATAAAGGCTAGAGAGAATGTTAAGATTGTTAATGGGGAACCTGTGGTACCAGGTGACAGGGTTACGTATCCCCACATGGCCATCTGTAATGAGCTCTTGTACCACATTGTCAAAAGGGGTGAGGATGTGGTGGAACAGTTGGTAGTTCCCCAGCCTTATCGGAGAACGGTACTAGATTTAGCTCATAGTCACGTTACCGCAGGACATTTAGGGGCAGAAAAAACCACTGAAAGAGTTTTACAAAGGTTCTTTTGGCCAGGGGTTTATAAAGAAGTGTCTGAATATTGTTCTTCCTGTCCTGAATGCCAGTATCATGCCCCTAGACCCCATTTCAGGAGCCCACTAGTTCCCATGCCTATTATAGAGGTCCCGTTTGACAGAATAGCCATGGATCTCGTGGGGCCCTTGTTAAAGTCTGCTCGGGGCCATCAGTATATCCTGGTAATTATGGACTATGCCACTCGATATCCTGAGGCTGTCCCTTTACGCACTATCACAACCAAGGCGATAGCTAGGGAGCTGGTGCAGGTATTTAGTAGAGTGGGAATACCAAAAGAAATTTTGACTGACCAAGGTACTCCATTTATGTCAAGGATCATGAAAGAATTGTGCAAGTTATTTAAGGTCACTCACCTCAGGACGTCCATCTACCATCCCCAAACTGACGGGTTGGTGGAAAGGTTTAATAAAACATTAAAAAGTATGTTAAAAAAGGTTGTTGAGAGAGATGGGAAAAACTGGGATTGTTTGTTGCCCTACTTGTTAATGGCCATCAGAGAAGTTCCTCAGTCCTCTACGGGGTTTTCTCCATTTGATTTGTTGTATGGTAGACACCCCAGAGGGCTGTTGGATATTGCCAAAGAGACGTGGGAAGGACAGCCCACTCCTTATAGAAGCGTTATTGAGCATGTAACACAAATGCAGGATAGGATTGCAGCCGTGGTACCTGTTGTCAGAGAGCACTTGGAACAGGCCCAAAGTGCTCAACAGAGGGTCTATAACCGGAGTGCCAAGATACGGGAATTTGCTCCTGGAGATAGAGTTCTTGTTTTGGTACCCACTGTGGAAAGCAAATTCCTAGCTAAATGGCAGGGTCCATTTGAGATTAGGGAAAAAGTGAATGAGGTTAATTACAAAGTATACCAGCCGGGAAAGAGAAAACCCGAACAGATCTACCATGTTAACTTAATCAAACCCTGGAAAGATAGGTTGTCTCTGTCAGCGGAGCCTTGCCCTTCGGTGTCTTCACCCCGGTTGCTTCCCGCAGTGAAGGTGTCAGAGACATTATCAGCTGATCAGAACAATCAGGTTAAAGAATTTCTCATCCAAAATAGGGAGGTATTTTCAGAGCTGCCTGGCCGAACGACCATAATAAAACATGACATTGTCACAGAACCAGGGGTCAGGGTTCATTTAAAGCCATATAGGATTCCTGAAGCTCAGCGAGAAGCTATTTCTAAAGAAGTTAAAACCATGTTAGAACTTGGAGTCATAGAGGAGTCTAACAGTGAGTGGTCCAGTCCCATAGTGCTCATCCCGAAGCCCGACGGTAGCATACGCTTCTGTAATGACTTTCGTAAGTTAAATGAGGTGTCCAAGTTTGACGCATACCCCATGCCCCGTGTGGATGAGCTTGTAGAAAGGCTGGGAACAGCCAGGTTTCTCACCACATTGGACCTGACCAAAGGTTACTGGCAAATACCTTTATCTGATAGCGCCAAAGAAAAAACAGCCTTTTCGGTTCCGGAGGGGCTGTACCAGTATAAGATGTTACCCTTTGGGTTGCATGGGGCTCCAGCAACCTTTCAACGGGCGATGGATAAAATTTTGAGGCCCCATAGAAAATATGCAGCTGCCTATTTGGATGATGTGGTAATTCACAGTAAAGACTGGGGGTCCCATTTGGTTAAAGTACAAGCAGTACTGGACTCAGAGAGGCAGGGTTAACTGCTAACCCAAAGAAGTGCTGCCTCGCAATGGAGGAGGTCAAATACTTGGGCTTCACCATAGGCAGAGGTCTGATTAGGCCCCAATTGAATAAAGTTGATGCTATTCAAAACTGGCCTCGTCCAGTGAATAAAAAACAGGTAAGGGCTTTTTTGGGAATTACTGGGTACTATAGACGGTTTATTCCCAATTTTGCGACCACAGCGGTGCCGTTGTCAGACCTTACCAAAGGGAAGCAGTCAAATGTGGTGAAATGGAACCCTGATGCAGAAAAGGCGTTCCAAGCGTTAAAAGTGGCTTTGTGTTCACAACCGGTGTTGATAACACCAGATTTTTCAAAAGAATTTGTGGTACAGACAGATGCCTCAGAGGTAGGGATAGGTGCTGTGCTGTCCCAAACCAGAGATGGGGACGAACACCCTATCATTTATTTGAGTAGGAAACTCAATGAGCATGAAAAAAGGTATGCCATTGTGGAAAAGGAGGCTTTGGCCATTAAGTGGGCACTAGATACCTTGAGATATTACCTCTTGGGTAGACAATTCAGACTAGTGACGGATCATGCCCCTTTAAAATGGATGTATGTAAATAGAGGCAAGAATGCTCGGGTAACTAGATGGTTTCTAGCGTTGCAGGATTTTAAGTTTACTGTTGAACATAGACCGGGAACACAATTGGCCAACGCAGATGCATTGTCTCGCATCTTCTGTTTGGGGGCTACAAGTGTTCCGGCCCCTAGGTCGAAACAGGGGAGGGGGATATGTGACAAGAACACTGGGATAGTGTTTGAGGGCAGGTATATTTGTCCCAGGTTCTTGTCTTACATGTTTTAGAAAATGTTAACTTCTAGGAAAAATGCTTTTTGTTTTGTCTGAACCTTTTCAGTTTGCTGTAAAAGCTGGGTAAAGGCTCTGAGAGAGAGATAAGGCGAGTTCTAGACATTGGGCCCAGTTCGGGTCTTTGGCCTCACAGAGGGCTAATCAGGGTTTCAGCTGTGTAAGAGTGTTATAGTGCTTCTAACCTGATTAGTATGGGCCGACTGCCTGGGAAGGCTGCAGGATCTGTGTGTGAGAGACACGCTTTCTGATGCAAGTAAGCTATACAGTATGTACTGAAGAACTCTGTGTTTTGTTTAGTGACAGTTAGGAATATCTTATGTTTAGTTAGTGCCGGACAGGCAAGGTATTTTTATTTTGGGGTTTGTTTTATTTTCTGTTTCAATAAAACTGGCCGGGGTCAGTTGTACCAGAAACTGGACTTGTGTTGTTCCTCAGCTGCTGCGTGCGGCCATATTCCCCAGGAAAAGGCGCCTTGCACCCCTACAGTGTTACACTTGGTAAAGACCCGGGGTGCCGTGGACAATCCAAACGGCAGCGTCTGAAACTGATAGTGACAGTTCTGTACCACGAACCTGAGGTACCCTTAGTGATAAGGGCAAATTTGGGACATGGAGGTAAGCATCCCTGATGTCTCGGGACACCAGATAGTCCCCTTCTTCCCGGTTCGTTATCACTGCTCTGAGTGACTCCATCTTGATTTGAACCTTTGTAAGTGTTCAAATTTTTTTAGATTTAGAATAGGACTCACCGAGCCTTCTGGCTTCAGTACCACAATATAGTGTGGAATAATACCCCTTTTCTTGTTGTAGGAGGGGTAATTTAATTATCACCTGCTGGGAATACAGCTCGTGAATTGTTTCCCATACTGCCTCCTTGTCGGAGGGAGACCTTGGTAAAGCAGACTTCAGGAGCCTGCGCAGGGGAAACGTCTCGACATTCCAATCTGTACCCCTGGGATACTACTTGTAGGATCCAGGGGTCCTGTACGGTCTCAGCGTCATGCTGAGAGCTTGTCAGAAGCGGTGGAACGCTTCTGTTCCTGGGAATGGGCTGCCTGCTGCAGTCTTCTTCCCTTTCCTCTATCCCTGGGCAGATATGACTCTTATAGGGACGAAAGGACTGAAGCTGAAAAGACGGTGTCTTTTTCTGCAGAGATGTGACTTAGGGTAAAAACGGTGGATTTTCCAGCAGTTGCCGTGGCCACCAGGTCCGATGGACCGACCCCAAATAACTCCTCTTCCTTTATACAGCAATACACCTTTGTGCCGTTTGGAATCTGCATCACCTGACCACTGTCGTGTCCATAAACATCTTCTGGCAGATATGGACATCGCACTTACTCTTGATGCCAGAGTGCAAATATCCCTCTGTGCATCTCGCATATATAGAAATGCATCCTTTGAATGCTCTATAGTCAATAAAATACTGTCCCTGTCAAGGGTATCAATATTTTTAGACAGGGAATCCGACCAAGCCACCCCAGCTCTGCACATCCAGGCTGAGGCGATCGCTGGTAGCAGTATAACACCAGTATGTGTGTATATACTTTTTATGATATTTTTCCAGCCTCCTGTCAGCTGGCTCCTTGAGGACGGCCCTATCTATAGACGGTACCGCCACTTGTTCTGATAAGCGTGTGAGCGCCTTATCCACCCTAAGGGGTGTTTCCCAACGCGCCCTAACTTCTGGCGGGAAAGGGTATACCGCCCATATTTTCTATCGGGGGGAACCCACGCATCATCACACACTTCATTTAATTTATCTGATTCAGGAAAAACTACGGTAGTTTTTTCACATCCCACATAATACCCTTTTTTGTGGTACTTGTAGTATCAGAAATATGTAACACCTCCTTCATTGCCCTTAACGTGTGGCCCTAATAAGGAATACGTTTGTTTATTCACCGTCGACACTGGATTCCTGTCCCTGTCTGTGTCTGTGTCGACCGACTAAAGTAAACGGGCGTTTTAAAACCCCTGACGGTGTTTTTGAGACGTCTGGACCGGTACTAATTGTTTGTCGGCCGTCTCATGTCGTCAACCGACCTTGGCGCGTGTTGACATTATCACGTAATTCCCTAAATAAGCCATCCATTCCGGTGTCGACTCCCTAGAGAGTGACATCACCATTACAGGCAATTGCTCCGCCTCCTCACCAACATCGTCCTCATACATGTCGACACACACGTACCGACACACAGCACACACACAGGGAATGCTCTGATAGAGGACAGGACCTACTAGCCCTTTGGAGAGACAGAGGGAGAGTTTGCCAGCACACACCAAAAACGCTATAATTATATAGGGACAACCTTATATAAGTGTTTTCCCTTATAGCATCTTTTTTATATATTTCTAACGCCAAATTAGTGCCCCCCCTCTCTGTTTTAACCCTGTTTCTGTAGTGCAGTGCAGGGGAGAGCCTGGGAGCCTTCCCTCCAGCCTTTCTGTGAGGGAAAATGGCGCTGTGTGCTGAGGAGATAGGCCCCGCCCCTTTTTCGGCGGCCTCGTCTCCCGCTCTTAACGGATTCTGGCAGGGGTTAAATATCTCCATATAGCCCCCGGAGGCTATATGTGAGGTATTTTTAGCCAAAAATAGGTTTTCATTGCCTCCCAGGGCGCCCCCCTCCCAGCGCCCTGCACCCTCAGTGACTGCCGTGTGAAGTGTGCTGAGAGGAAATGGCGCACAGCTGCAGTGCTGTGCGCTACCTTAAGAAGACTGAGGAGTCTTCATGCCGCCGATTCTGGACCTTCTTCTTGTTTCAGCATCTGCAAGGGGGCCGGCGGCGAGGCTCCGGTGACCATCCAGGCTGTACCTGTGATCGTCCCTCTGGAGCTAATGTCCAGTAGCCAAAGAAGCCAATCCATCCTGCACGCAGGTGAGTTCACTTCTTCTCCCCTAAGTCCCTCGTTGCAGTGATCCTGTTGCCAGCAGGACTCACTGTAAAATAAAAAACCTAAGCTAAACTTTTCTAAGCAGCTCTTTAGGAGAGCCACCTAGATTGCACCCTTCTCGGCCGGGCACAAAAATCTAACTGAGGCTTGGAGGAGGGTCATAGGGGGAGGAGCCAGTGCACACCACCTGATCCTAAAGCTTTACTTTTTGTGCCCTGTCTCCTGCGGAGCCGCTATTCCCCATGGTCCTTTCAGGAACCCCAGCATCCACTAGGACGATAGAGAAATTACTAGTCAATGGGCAATTCGGGAAGTAAAATTGGAAAGCAGAGGACAAAATACATTCTCAGAGGAACAGGCGCTTCCTGGCCCCACCAGTAGACGGGAGCAGTAAACGAGCCCATGGGGAGATGAACAGAACAGATAAACAAAATAATTTATATAAATGCTAAGCGGATGGGCAGGAGTTTCAGGAGGCGTAATGGAGCAAATCGGGCACATGTGCCAGTCAGATACAGACTGGTGATTTGGAGCAAGACATCCTATGGAGCAATGTGGGCAGCACCATGGGCAGTGGGTGGCAACGTAACAGGGTGTAAGAACAAAACCACTGGTTAGTTATATTCCATGGTATGGAGTAAGAGGACATCCAGGCCACCTCACATCCATCATCAGCCCTACAGAGACTAACCGGCGGCCATCTTACCTCTGTACCGGTATAGCGCGTTCCACTGGAACTGAGAGGACACCAGAGGCTTCTCTTGAAATATTGTTTCTCCTTTTCGTATACCCCGGGTCGCAAACAGCCCCTTTCCCTGGATGAAGAAAAGTCACCATAATTACAGTGTTATAATGAAAGCTTCCAGATCAGAGAAAGGGCTCATGGTACAAGTAGGGGGAGCGGTCAGTCAATTACAGCCAAGCATCAATTTACATTATACTAGTTTAACAAAGCCGGCATATGCCAGGTCACCCCAGTCTCCGCCCCCTCTCTGACTGATCCCGCCCCCATCACTACTAGGTCTCCACCCCCTTCCTCACTCCTGTAATTTCCCCGGTAGTGGTTCTATTCTTCTATGGCTGTCCTGCCTCTCTCGCAGTGGGAGCCATTGGGGCGTGTGCGTAGGGTTCCACTGTGTGAGGACACAGGACCGCCTTACACAAATATTATGTATAGTATTTAACTGCTCTGTTCCCCAAAAATGGTTTCCCTAGTGCAGGGCAAGAGGAATATAGAGGAGCCATCCACGCCTTCACTCTCCCCACACCCAAGACACTCTGATTAATCCCACTGGAGGCGCCTGGCAAAAAATACCCAAACTCTGAGCAGGGAAACCGCTCTCATCGCAGAATTAGACCCGGTGATTGCAGCACGCAGAGTGAACAAGCGCCACTGATTACAATGTGTCAGTATAGGAGCAATAGATCTGTGCACCACTACCTTTAGCAGCATCCTAGCCAGAGTCATGCACCTATCTTTGGACCTGTTCTTATGGGGAAGCACGTGGATTTACAGCACAAGATAGCGGTATTCAAGAGGGTTCAAAGTTTAACATGTTCTGGTTGGATGAGTTCCGCATCCACATAAAAAAAAATAATGACATTAAGGGCACTATGTAATAGCCTGCGAGGTGCAGGCTGTTTGGGAATTCTGGCGAGTCTGCCCTTATTTTTAAAGGGCCAATCATTTACAAGGCTAAACCAGGTTGGTTTTGCCTTGAAATACCCATTTCAGACTGCCAGCTTTTAACACAGGTTATTGCACATGTGCGAGCACAACCCATGATGCTGTGTGGTCTGAAAGGGTATTTCAACTTGGGTAGCGACCTGGGTTAAACACATGTTCAACCCGGTTCGCTGTGCTGTGTGAATGCGATGGATGTGTGTGGATGGGGGCGCTCGGAGATCAGATGCGTCACCGCTGACGTCTCCAACCAAGTAATATGCCGGGTTGGGGACAGCGGCTCACAAGGGGCACAGGTGGATCACACCCGGGAAGCACCCATGTACGGCTCCCGGGTGCTACCCGCCTCAGGCAGCCTGAAAGAGGTATAAATGATTGGCGCTTTAGAAATGCGTTTAGACTCGCTGGAATACCCGAACAGCCTGCAGGATATTACAGAGTGCATGTAACGTTACATGTATGGCACCACTTAAAAGAGTGTTTGGAAAGGTCCATTTGGAAGGACGAATTCCAATGATTTCTATGTGTTATTTATTTCACATTGCAAAGAAATCTCAGAACAGTCAGCATTAAAAAGGTCACTGTTGAGTTCAGTATATTTAGGTCACCACTGAAAAGGACGATGCAAGGATGTTAACTCCGGTTAGAATGTCGCCACTGTTTTGTAGGCAAGTCCTAAGCTTTAAATCTAACCCTAATGGTAATGCCGACATTCTGCAGCACTCCGGTGTTGTCCTAATAGCTGCTGTACATACCACGCATACTCCTGCCAGCACCCACTAGCCGTAACACACGGGGTGGGTTCCTCAGCCTAACTTGGCATGACTACATCCCGTACCACACCACTGCACTACGCTGGCCTCTCTGTACATACCACGCATATTCCCGCCAGCACCGCACCACTGCACTACACTGGGATGTGTGACTGCCGGCCTCTCTGTACATACCACGCATATTCCCGCCAGCACCGCACTACACCGGGATGTGTGACTGCCGGCCTCTCTGTACATTCCACGCATATTCCCGCCAGCACCGCACCACTGCACTACACCGTGGTGTGCGACTGCCGGCCTCTCTGTACATACCACGCATATTCCCGCCAGCACCACTGCACTACGCCAGCATGTGTGACTGGCGGCCTCTCTGTACATACCACGCATATTCCCGCCAGCACCGCACTACACCGGGATGTGTGACTGCCGGCCTCTCTGTACATTCCACGCATATTCCCGCCAGCACCGCACTACACCGGGGTGTGCGACTGCCGGCCTCCCTGTACATACCACGCATATTCCCGCCAGCACCACTGCACTACGCCAGCATGTGTGACTGGCGGCCTCTCTGTACATACCACGCATATTCCCGCCAGCACCACACCGGGATGTGTGACTGTCGGCCTCTCTGTACATTCCACGCATATTCCCGCCAGCCCCACACCACTGCACTACGCCGGGATGTGTGACTGCTGGCCTCTCTGTACATACCACGCATATTCCCGCCAGCACCACTGCACTACGCCGGGATGTGTGACTGCCGGCCTCTCTGTACATACCACGCATATTCCCGCCAGCACCACTGCACTACGCCGGGATGTGTGACTGCCGGCCTCTTTGTACATACCACGCATATTCCCGCCAGCACCACTGCACTACGCCGGGATGTGTGACTGCCGGCCTCTTTTCTGGAAACATTTGCACAGACAAACTCACAATTACAGAGAGCCATGTATTATGGTGGCCAGCCGTCCAAGCCGGGTGTGGTATTGAAAGTCGACAGTAACTAGGTCGACAATGTCTAGATCGACCACTATTGGTCGACAGTAACTAGGTCGAAAGGGTGTCTAGGTCGACAGGGTCTTTAGGTCGACAGGTCAAAAGGTCGACATGAGTTTTCCATGTTATTTTGGTGTCGTTTTCTTCGTAGAGTGATCGGGAACCCCAATTAGTGCACCACGTCCCCTCCCATGGCTCGCTTCGCTCGCCATGCTTCGGGCATGGTGCCTTCTCTCTGCTACCGCTTCACTCGGTACAGATTACCGTTCCAATCGTAGTCCACGTGGATCGTTAAGTATGAAAAGGTTCAAAAAAAGAAAAGAAATTGTGAAAAACTCATGTCAACCTTTTGACCTGTCGACCTAGAACATGTCGACCTAAAGACCCTGTCAACCTAGTTACTGTCGACCTAGACATTGTCGACTTTTAGTCCGGATCCCGTCCAAGCCTGAAGTACAAGATGCCTCATAGTACCTATGCTGCTGAGAGTAATCACATGAATATATATATATATATATATATATATATATACATACACACACACATATACACACACACACAGGCAGGCAGGGAATACCACTGTATAGTAGTGGGCAGTGCACACATATATATAAGCAGGGTATATAGCAGTGTATAGTATGTACAGTGACTGGGATATCTAAGCAAGGTATATATGTATATAGAGCAGTGTGCAGGATATATAGCCAGGGTATATAGCAGTTATTAGGATATATAGGTACAGCATATATGTATACAGTGCAGTTATCAGTATATGAGGGGTATATAGGTGTGTATGTAACATATATACAGGCCATATCGGGGTACACACAGGATATATAGGGGGTATATACAGGGGATACCTTGCCGCCGCCGATGTGGCGGATCTCCAGCACCCCCCGGGCCGGCGCCGGCTGCAGGCAGAAAGAGAACACGTCGCACATGGAGGCCGCCATGATGGGAGTAACATGACCTGTGACCCGGAAGCAGCTGGCGGAGCGGCCACGTGTGACCGCCGGGCGCGTGCTGCGGCATGTTACATACATGACAGAGAGGCCCCTGTGTGCGACTCAGTGCGGGGCTGGAGCATGTGTGCAGTGACAGGGCCATACACCACAGAGGCCTGGCTATTATATATATAATTATTATTTCCCCCCCCCCATATCTAAACATTCCTAAATACAGAATTTTTGGAGTGATAGCTCAATGTACAGATACTTTGTGTAATACACAAATTTATTAAAAGTATTGGCTAAAATTACCTTCAGGCTGTGTGTATAAGGAGTATATGAAACAAATGCGTTCATGATATCTCATTATGTTACGCAATTATTCCACAATACAGAAAAATCCGATATCCGAAATAGTTCTGCTCCCAAGTATTTTAGTTAAGGGATACTCAACCTGTATCTATCTATCTATCTATCTATCTATCTATCTATCTATCTATCTATCTATCTATCTATCTCGGCCACCAAAGAATCCGAAACACTAGTAATTCATCTATCGGACTATGAACTTAAACTGAAACTAATGTCTTGTCACGCGGATTGTCTTTTATACCCACATCCCCTACAGTGGAAAGTTGATAAATATCGACTCCACCGACAGCTCAAGCTGAAAGAACATTTTGTGAACAACATACCACAGGATCGAGAGGTATCTATAATTCCACCTAAGATGAAAAAGATCTTGCCTAGATCCAACTTTGAGCCACAAACGCACAATGCGTCTATACGGACATTTATGCCTCTACTAGATGAACGTACTGATCAGTACATTACTTCTCTCCCTACTGTCCGCCCTAATCTTTCTACCATTGAAAAACAGGCATTAGACCATCTAGTCTCCTTGCAACATGTTGTGTTTAGGCCAGCAGACAAGGGTGGGGCCCTCGTCATCCAGAATCGACAGGACTATAAAGAGGAGATAGTTCGTCAGTTGAGTGACCATGATACATATAGCAGGTTGACCAGGGATCCTACCATTATGTGCTCTACACTACACCCAAGATTCATACAACTCTTATCTGGCTTCCAGGTAGGCCTATAATTTCGGCCAATAAGTCATTATTCCAACCGACATCCTTGTATTTATTTCATTTCTTGCAGCCATGTATCCAGGCACATCCTAGATATCTGCTGGATACTAGTACATTGCTTAGAAAAATAGATGGCTTGCCTAAATTTGATTGTGAGATATTGCTATGTAGTGTAGACGTACAGAGCCTATATACCATCATACCTCATGATGATGGAATGATGGCAGTCAAACAATTCCTGGATGGTCATCCATCCTATGAGGGTCCCCAGTTAGACTTCTGCCTCAATTTGCTACATATGATTCTAACAAAAAATGTTTTTCTTTTTTGATGGGCATATCTACCTACTGCGTACTGGTTGTGCGATGGGGTCCTCAGTGGCCCCATCGTACTCCAATATATATATATATATATATATATATGTTCGGGATCGAACATACAATTTTCTATGAGGATCCCACAATTGCATCTATGATAGTATTTTTGTTGTTGCATAGATGACCTATTAATATTTTGGAAGAGCACTGAGGCTGCATTCACAAGTAATTGACAAACATAATCAGCTGCAACATCCTGTTAAGCTAACGTATACTACCAGTTATGAATGCATTAACGATCTTGATATTAAACTATCAATAATGTGGTGATCAGTACCTCATTGTTTTCTAAGGCTACGGATCGTAATAATAAGATTTTAAACCTACCGGTAAATATTTTTCTCGTAGTCCATAGAGGATGCTGGGGACTCCGTAAGGACCATGGGGATAGACGGGCTCCGCAGGAGACATGGGCACTTTAAGAAAGAATTTAGTTCTGGGTGTGCACTGGCTCCTCCCTCTATGCCCCTCCTCCAGACCTCAGTTAGAGAAACTGTGCCCAGAGGAGACGGACAGTACGAGGAAAGGATTTTGTTAATCCAGGGCAAGATTCATACCAGCCACACCAATCACACCGTATAACTCGTGATAACAACCTAGTTAACAGTATGAAAACAACATAGCATCAGTTCAGGACCGATGCAACTATAACATAACCCGTATCGAAGCAATAATTATATACACGTATTGCAGAAGTAGTCCGTACTTGGGACGGGCGCCCAGCATCCTCTACGGACTACGAGAAAAAGATTTACCGGTAGGTTTAAAATCTTATTTTCTCTAACGTCCTAGAGGATGCTGGGGACTCCGTAAGGACCATGGGGATTATACCAAAGCTCCCAAGCGGACGGGAGAGTGCGGATGACTCTGCAGCACCGATTGAGCAAACATGAGGTCCTCCTCAGCCAGGGTATCAAACTTATAGAATTTTGCAAAGGTGTTTGAACCCGACCAAGTAGCAGCTCGACACAGCTGTAGTGCCAAGACCCCTCGGGCAGCCGCCCAAGAAGAGCCCACCTTCCTAGTGGACTGGGCCTTGACCGATTTTGGTAACGGCAATCCAGCCGTAGAATGCGCTTGCTGGATCGTGTTACAAATCCAGCGAGCAATAGTTTGCTTTGAAGCAGGGGTACCAATCTTGTTGGTTGCATACAGGACAAACAGCGTTTCTTTTTCATCCACTAGGGGTCACTGGAGTACTCTTGGGATATGGACGGCTTAGCAGAAACAAAGGCACTGAATATTTAAATTTAGAACTCTCCACCCCTCCATATCCCCGAGTACCTCAGTATAGTATCTTAGTGTTTTTTCTGTGCTCACAGCACTAACAAGGCTTGTGTGGAGTTCCCACACTTGGTGGAAGATTTTATTAATTTTTCATTTTTACTTTTACTTTTTACTTTTTTTTTTCACTTAGCACATCCCTTCCCAGTTTCTGGAAAAACATGGGTCCGGGATAGTGCCGCTGCACGGACAGCGCATGGCGTGTCGGTCCTCACAAAGAGCACCCTCACAGCCACAGACAGCCCACTGCCTCCTGCAACAGCTAGACGGGGCTTACAGATAGAAGCCCCGTCGCAGCCATGACCTGAAGGGCTGGACGGAGCTTACAGATAGAAGCCCCGTCGCAGCCATGACCGGAAGAGCTCGGAGCTTAGAAGCCCGTCGCAGGCCTCCCTACAAGGTATGCTGGGGAAACGGGGCGGTCAGCGCAGGCTGCCGCCCCGCTGTGTGGGGTCACTGTTGTAATGCCGCCGCTCCTGCCGCTCATACAGCCGCCCGCCCCAGCCGCTCCGTCCGGCCGCCCCAGCCGCTCCGTCCAGCCGCTCCGTCCGGCCGCCCCAGCACCGTCCGCGTCAGTGCTGTCTTGGTGCCAGCGCTGAGAGGGGGAGAACCGCCGCAGCTCGGCTAGCGACGCCGGAAGCCGCTACGCGCCGCTCCAGCCAGCCGACCTCCGCTGCTCGGCAAGAAGTGTCCCTCGCCTCCCTGCAACTTCCCGGCGCTCCCCGCTGAGACACAGCGCTACAGGGAGTACAGGGGGAAGGGGGGGGGGGAATCTGGCTGATTACAGCGGCAAGGGAATGTAAAGGGCTGCCATACCTATATAAAAGGCAGAGTTAATGTGTGATAGGCTAGTGAGCCTATATTAATACTGGATCCATGTATTGTAGACTGCCTGTGATTTTCACTGTGTAATAGACTATTGAGCCTATATTAACACTACAGCATGTATTGTGGTCTGCCTGTGATTATCACTGTATAATAGGCTATTGAGCCTATATTAACACTACAGCATGTATTGTAACCTGCTTGTGATTTTCACTGTATAATAGGCTATTCAGCCTATATTAACACTGTAGCAATTGTAACTGTGATTATCAGTGTAAGCATGGCATGGGGGCCATTTTAACCATGCTTCCTGTTTCTTCCAGTTTGTAATTCCAGAATATTCCTGCCCTACATCACTACTCCACCGGAGGCGCAGGGGTGTTAGTGGGAAGTTTGGTTCAGGTTTCACATAGGCTGGCCATGTGAACTGCATTTCGGCCATAAATAGATAGATATATATTACACACCTTAAGTAATAATTTTACTGAGTCGTGCAAGTGTCTGTCCTTTGCCTATTGTGTTGTCTGTCGGCATAAGGAGTAAGGCTCCAGCACAGACTAAAAATACTTTTAAACAAAAGTCTGGACATAAATCTACCACATGTTCAGTATGTTTTGTAGGTTTCCACTCCGGAAGCCGGTTCATTCCCAGATCCTATGTTAAGCATTGGCAATTCAAATTGACTCCGCTCGACAGGAGCGGTAAGATCGGAGTCTCGGAAGTTACTCTGCCGGCTTTAACGGAAGAGTCTCAGTCCAATTTCACTTTGGATACCAGGGTGTTAATTTAACTGGTCTTATAATTTAAACATTTTTTCTATGTTGCAGTCCTGACAATTCTATGTCAAACCTCACAGTGCTAAATACGAGTGAGGAGGGCACATTAAACAGTCAGATAGTGCGGGTTTTGACAACCATACATTGCTAATGACCAGTGAGTCAGTCTCTGAAATTTACAGAGAATAAGGAGGCTCTAACATCTCAATTTACAGAGAATAAGGAGCCTCTAACATCTAATCCGTTGTATTTACTAAACGACAGATCTTCAATGGTTTTCTTATTTAGGATATCTTACTAAGATTTAAGGCTATTTACCCGTTTCCACACAGTGACATCTAAATTGGAGAATCCGCCATTGGTGAATTCGTCTGTGTCAAACCTTATAAAGACCCAAGATACATTTGGGTCACTAGGGCGCTCTGTGTATGGAAACAATGACGATCACGTTATACTTCTCGTTAATGAGAAGCTGCTGAGTATCTCAGTACAGCGTCTGCTGCCGCCTGTTACCTTGCTTCTCGTTTTTCATCGTCGCTAGTTTCAGCACGACAAGGCCAGAAGTTGTTTGGTCCTAAATTTGACAAAATGGCCTCCTCCGGTATCAAGCCGGAAATACTCTGGTCCGGCGTTTAAAGCCTTTAGACTTCAGTCTTTTCAAGGCTGTGGTACAAAAACAGTCACGCCTTGTAATGCCAGGGCGCTAAAGTCACAACAAGCCAGTGGCTTGACGGGCTCTCAGCCCATCTCGAATTTCCAATTGTGGGAGTGCGCCTTTACACGTTACATTTGCCAGGTTTCCAGCCATCCACTCATGGATGTATCCGCTATTTAGGGTTAAAAGACAGGACTGCCTCTGTCGGACGAAATAAGGCGTTTTGGCACGTTGCCATTCAGTCTCTGCTGGTTTCAGCAGTTTTTATTTCCAGGCCTGGTACACCAACAAAATCAGGGTTATTATTCCCGTCTGTTTGTGGTACCGAAGCCGGAGGGCTCCGTCGCAGTCTCAATCAGCAAGTCACTTACTACAGATTGAAGATGGATTTTCTGCGGTTAGTATTTGCATATTTGGAGCCACAAGATTGCATGATTGTGCTTGATCTCCAGGATGCGTACTTACACATTCCGGTTTGGTCACCTCATCACAGGTTCTTGCGTTTTGCAATACGCCACAACCATTAACCGTTTCAGGTTCTACCGTTTGGCCTCTTGTCAGCGCCTCGGGTATTCACCAAAGTGATGTTGGTGATGATAGCTCATCTCAGATCCCTGGCAGTGACAATCGTTCCATACTTAGACGATCTGCTCATAAGAGCTCCGTCTCAACAGATGCTCCTCCGACTTGCGCTGCTAACGTACACCACGGTTGCAGTGTCAAGTTCAAAAACAATCGCATCTAATTCCGTCTCAACGACTTCAATTCCTAGGTATGATTCCAGATACGGTAAATCAAAGAATTTACCTACTACACCAGAAAGAACAGATTATACGCCATCTGGTACAATTAGTGCTCAAGCCACGCACACTATCGGTACATTGGTGTATTCGCCTATTAGGAACAATGATGGGCTTTCGAAGCGCTTCAGTTCGGAGGTTTTCACTCGCGTATCCCACAGGGGGGCGAGGGTGTCTCTACTCTGGGCAAGAGTCTCAGAGGTTGGGGAGTTGTAGTTTAAAATGGTCAGCGACAGGGTTTCTAAACGGATCACGACAGATTGCTGTCTATAAAGGTCCTGGAACTCCGTGCAATTTACTATGCACTACATGCTTCGCTCTCAGACTGTCCAAGGCCAGTCACACAACGCGACGGCAGTCGCATACACAACAACCAGGGAGGAACGAGAAGCCGCATGGCAATGCGGGAAGTAGCTCGAATCCTCAATTGCCCAGAATACCACAAGGTGATATTGTAGACTGTGTTCATTCCGGGAGTGGACATCTGTTAGACAGATGATCTCAGCCGTCGGGATTTTCATCCAGGAGACTGGGCATTAAATCCAGAGGTGTTTCACAGGTTGGTCCACAGGTGGGGTTACCCTCAGGTGGACATGATGGCATCTCGCCACAATTACAAACGCCCAGTATGTGTCCAGAACGACAGTTCCCAAGGGCAGTGGCGGTGGATGCTCTCACAATCGTGTGGCCGTACAGCCTCGTGTATCTGTTTCCACCGTTTTCCGCTGTTCTCTCCGTTGCTAAAACGGATCATAAGAGAGTCCGTCACAGTCATACTAGTGATATCTCATGGGTCTCGGAGAGTTTGGTTCTCAAATCTCCGAGGACTACTCGCAGACGATCCTTGGCCGCTCATACTACGTCCAACACGTTACAACAGGGGCCGTTCTTTTACCCCTATTTAGCGCGGCTGCGGTTGACGAGGTGGTTGTGGAGACCGCCCTCTTCAGAAGAAAGAGAGGGCATTACAGTATCGGTTATACCATCCATGTTACGAGCTAGGAAGCCGGGTACGGCAGCTCATTATTACAGAATTTGGCGTGCCTATATAGGTTGGTGTGAAGCTCGGAAGATTCCGACATCATTTTTCAAGTTACCCGTATTCTGTTATTTTTACAGACGGGGTTGGATGGAGGACTGCGTTTATCTACACTGAAGGTGCAGGTATCTGTGTTGTCAATTTATTTTCAAGGACGATTGGCTCTATTGCCGTCGGTACACATTTTTCTGCAGGGTGTCCTCAGAGTACAGCCTCCATTTATCCCACCTACAGCGCCATGGGACTTGAATTTGGGTTCAGATTTATTACAGTCTTCATATTTTGAATAGAGATGAGCGGATTCGGTTTTACTCGGTTTTACTCGGTTCTCAAAACCGAATCTTATTGGCTATCCAAAACACGTGACATCCGTGAGCCAATAAGATTCGGTTTTGAGAACCGAGTAAAACCGAGTAAAACCGAATCCGCTCATCTCTAATTTTGAACCCTTACAGCAAGTGGATATTAAGTTTCTGACTTGGAAAACGTTTTTTCTTCTAGCCTTAGCTTCGGCAAGGCGTTTTTCAAATTTGGGTGCCTTGTCTTGCAAGCCACCGTATTTGGTGTTTCCTGATGACAGAGCGTAATTTCGGACGATTTCCGATTTCTTACCAAAGCTAGTGTCATCTTTTCACATCAATCAACCAATAGTGGTTCCTGTGTTGACAGTACATTCTAGAATTCTGAATGTGGTACGCGCATTACGCGTTTATATGTCCCGAACGTCTACAGTTCGTAATACGGATACGTTGTTTGTTCTCTATGATGCTGCCAAGTGGGGTTGGCCAGCTTCTCAGCAGACCTTATCCAGATGGATAAAACTGACTATACGTCAGGCTTACCTTAAGGCTAAGTTACAGTCGCCTACATCATTAATAGCTCATCCCACAGGTTCTGTGGGAACGTCATGGCCAGCTGGTCGTGGAGCTTCTACGACACAGCTTGACCGTGTGGCTACATGGTCTTCAGTGCACACGTTTGTGCGCTTTTACAAGTTTGGTACGTTTGCGGCATCAGCATCTAGCTTTGGCCGCCTAGTGTTACAGGTGTCAAACAGCTCTCCCGCCCACGGGGGAAGCTTTGGTACGTCCCAAGAGTACTCCAGTGACCCCTAGTGGATGAAAAAGAAAATAGGATTTTGGTACTTACCAGGTAAATCCTTTTCTTTGAATCCATAGGGGGCACTGGACGCCCACCCAGAGCAGTTTTACCTGGGTTGTATTAAGCTCAGGGGATCTTATGGTAACACATTTTCACCGACTGGTTCAATTATAAGGTTCTATCGGTTATGGTGTCAACTGTTTCGTTGTCAGTAACGTTATGTGTCAACTTTGTTGTTGTCCGTTATGTTATAGGAATTCTCCATTGTCAACCTCTCTATAGTTCCTGTTCGGCTCAGTAAAAAACACTGAGATACTACACTGAGGTACTCGGGGATATGGAGGGGTGGAGAGTTCTAAATTTAAATATTCAGTGCCTTTGTTTCTGCTAAGCCGTCCATATCCCAAGAGTACTCCAGTGCCCCCTATGGATTCAAAGAAAAGGATTTACCTGGTAAGTACCAAAATCCTATTTTCAGTTTTCCTGACTCTAGCCGTTCTGGCCACGTAAATTTTCAAAGCCCTGACCACATCAAGTAACTCGGAATCCTCCAAGTCACGTGTAGCCACAGGCACCACAATAGGCTGGTTCATATGAAAAGACGAGACCACTTTTGGCAGAAATTGAGGACGGGTCCGCAATTCTGCTCTATCCATATGGAAAACCAGATAGGGGCTTTTATGTGACAAAGCCGCTAATTCCGACACTCGCCTAGCCGAAGCCAAGGCTAATAACATGACCACCTTCCACGTGAGATATTTCAACTCCACCGTTTTAAGTGGTTCAAACCAGTGTGACTTTAGGAAACTTAACACCACGATAAGGTCCCAAGGTGCCACTGGAGGCACAAAAGGAGGCTGAATATGCAGCACTCCCTTTACAAAAGTCTGAACTTCTGGGAGAGAAGCCAATTCTTTATGAAAGAAAATGGATAGGGCCGAAATCTGGACCTTAATGGAGCCTAATTTAAGGCCCAAATTCACTCCAGTTTGTAGAAAGTGAAGGAAACGGCCCAGATGGAATTCTTCCGTAGGAGCATTCATGGCCTCACACCAAGAAACATATTTTCGCCATATACGGTGATAATGTTTTGACTTTACGTCCTTCCTAGCCTTTATCAGTGTAGGGATATCCGCAACCGGAATGCCTTTCTCTGCTAGGATCCGGCGTTCAACCGCCATGCCGTCAAACGCAGCCGCGGTAAGTCTTGGAACAGACAGGGCCCCTGTTGCAACAGGTCCTGTCTTAGAGGAAGAGGCCACGGATCTTCTGTGAGCATTTCCTGCAGATCTGGATACCAGGTCCGTCGTGGCCAATCTGGAACAATGAGGATTGTTCTCACTCCTCTTCTTCTTATTATCCTCAACACCTTGGGTATGAGAGGAAGAGGAGGAAATACATAGACTGACTGGAACACCCACGGTGTCACTAGGGCGTCTACAGCTACTGCCTGAGGGTCTCTTGACCTGTTGCAATACCTCTGTAGCTTTTTGTTGAGGCGGGACGCCATCATGTCTACCTGTGGCAGTTCCCACCAACTTGCAATCTGTGCAAAGACTTCCTGATGAAGTCCCCACTCTCCCGGGTGTAGGTCGTGTCTGCTGAGGAAGTCTGCTTCCCAGTTGTCCACTCCCGGAATGAACACTGCTGACAGTGCGCTTACATGATTCTCCGCCCAGCGAAGAATTCTGGTGGCTTCCGCCACCGCCACTCTGCTCCTTGTGCCGCCTTGGCGGTTTACATGCGCCACTGCGGTGATGTTGTCTGACTGGATCAGAACCGGTTGGTCGCGAAGCAAGGACTCCGCTTGACGCAGGGCGTTGTATATGGCCCTTAGCTCCAGGATGTTGATGTGAAGACAAGTCTCTTGACTTGACCAAAGACCTTGGAAATTTCTTCCCTGTGTGACTGCTCCCCAACCTCGGAAGCTTGCGCCCGTGGTCACCAGGATCCAGTCCTGAATGCCGAATCTGCGGCCCTCTAGAAGGTGAGTACTCTGCAGCTACCACAGGAGTGACACCCTGGCCCTGGGGGACAGGGTGATCAACCGATGCATCTGTAGATGTGACCCGGACCACTTGTCCAGTAGGTCCCATTGGAAAGTCCTCGCATGGAACCTGCTGAAGGGAATGGCCTCGTATGATGCCACCATCTTTCCCAGGACTCGAGTGCAGTGATGCACTGACACCTGTTTTGGTTTCAATAGGTTCCTGACCAGAGTCATGAGTTCCTGGGCCTTTTCTATCGGGAGATAAACCCTCTTCTGGTCCGTGTCCAGAATCATGGCCAAGAAAGGCAGACGAGTCGTAGGAACCAACTGCGACTTTGGAATATTGAGAATCCAGCCGTGTTGCTGTAACACTTCCAGTGAAAGTGATACGCTGTTCAGCAACTGCTCTCTTGATCTCGCTTTTATGAGGAGATCGTCCAAGTACGGGGTAATTGTGATACCTTGCTTCCGCAGGAGCACCATCATTTCCGCCATTACCTTGGTGAAAACCCTCGGGGCCGTGGAGAGACCAAACGGCAACGTCTGAAATTGGTAATGACAATCCTGTACCGCAAATCTGAGGTAGGCCTGATGAGGTGGATAAATGGGGACATGAAGGTATGCATCCTTTATGTCCAGAGACACCATAAAATTCCCCCCTTCCAGGCTTGCGATGACCACTCTTAGCGATTCCATCTTGAACTTGAACCTTGTCAAGTATTGGTTCAGGGATTTTAAATTTAATATGGGTCTGACCGAACCGTCCGGTTTCGGGACTACAAACATGGTCGAGTAATAACCCCTTCCTTGTTGAAGGAGGGGAACCTTGACCACCACCTGTTGGAGATACAACTTTTGTATTGCATTTAACACTATCTCCCTCTCTTGGGGAGAAGCTGGTAGGGCCGATTTGAAAAATTGGTGAGGAGGCACCTCTCCGAATTCCAGCCTGTAACCCTGAGAAACAATTTCTATTGCCCAGGGATCCACCTGGGAGTGAACCCAGATGTGGCTGAAACTTAGAAGACGTGCTCCGCCAGTGGAGCCCCAGCGTCATGCGGTGGATTTTGTAGAGGCCGGGGAGGACTTCTGTTCCTGGGAACTAGCTGTGTTGTGCAGCTTCTTTCCTCTGCCCCTACCTCTGGCAAGAAAGGACGCACCTCGGGCTTTCTTGTTTCTTTGTGGTCGAAAGGACTGCATTTGATAATGCGGTGCTCTCTTAGGCTGTGAGGGAACATAAAGCAAGAAATTTGATTTTCCAGCTGTAGCTGTGGAGACTAGGTCCGAGAGACCTTCTCCGAACAATTCCTCACCCCTGTAAGGTAAAACCTCCATATGCCTTTTTGAGTCGGCATCACCTGTCCATTGCCGAGTCCATAGGACTCTTATGGCAGAAATCGACATAGCGTTTATTCTAGAACCCAGTAGACTAATGTCTCTTTGAGCATCTCTCATATATAGGACAGCATCTTTAATATGCCCCAGGGTCAATAAAATAGTATCCTTATCTAGGGTACTAATCTCCTCAGATAAGGTATCCGTCCATGCCGCTACAGCACTACACACCCAGGCCGACGCAATTGCCAGTCTTAGTAAGGTACCTGAATGTGTATAAATGGACTTCAGGGTAACCTCCTGTTTGTGATCAGCAGCATCTTTGAGGGTAGCCGTATCCTGTGACGGCAGGGCTACCTTCTTGGATAAGCGTGTTAAAGCTTTGTCCACCCTAGGGGAGGATTCCCAGCGTAACCTGTCCGTTGGCGGGAAAGGATACGCCATAAGAATCCTTTTGGAAATCTGCAGTTTTTTATCTGGAGATTCCCAAGCCTTTTCACATAACTCATTTAGCTCGTGTGAGGGGGGAAAGGTTACCTCCGGCTTCTTTTCCCCATACATATGCACCCTCTTGTCAGGGACTGGGGTTTCCTCTGTGATGTGCAACACATCCTTAATTGCTATAATCATATAACGGATGGATTTAGCCAATTTTGGCTGTAACTTTGCATCATCGTAATCGACACTGGAGTCAGAATCCATGTCGGTATCTGTGTCAACAATTTGGGATTGTGGGCGCTTCTGAGACCCTGACGGCCTCTGCGACATAGGATCAGGCACGGGTTGGGATCCTGACTGTCCTGAGGCTTCAGCTTTTTCTAACCTTTTATGCAAGGAATTAACATTATCATTTAAAACATTCCACATATCCATCCAGTCAGGTGTCGACGCTGTCGGCGGAGACACCACATTCATTTGCTCCCGCTCCTCTCTAACATCGCCTTCTTCCTTAGACATGTTGACACACGCGTACCGACACACCACACACACAGGGAAAGCTCTTACTGAAGACAGTTCCCCCACAAGGCCCTTTGGAGAGACAGAGAGAGAGTATGCCAGCACACACCCCAGCACTATATAACCCAGGAATAACACAGTAACTTAATGTCAACCCAGTAGCGCCGCTGTATGTAATTTTGCGCCGAATTATATGCCCCCCCTCTCTTTTCTACCCTTTTGTCTACCGTGTATAAGCAGGGGAGAGTCCGGTGAGCTTCATCTCAGCGGTGCTGTGGAGAAAAATGGCACTGGTGAGTGCTGAGGGAGAAGCCCCGCTCCCTCGGCGGCGGGCTTCTGTCCCGCTTAAACTGTAAAATTTGGCGGGGGCTCATACATATATACAGTGCCCAGCTGTATATATGTTGTACTTTTGCCAAAAAGAGGTCCAAATTGCTGCCCAGGGCGCCCCCCCCCCTGCGCCCTGCACCCTTACAGTGACCGGAGTATGTGAGGTGTGTGGGAGCAATGGCGCACAGCTGCAGTGCTGAGCGTTACCTCAGTGAAGATCATGAAGTCTTCTGCCGCCTCTGAAGTATTCTTTTCTTCTCATACTCACTCGGCTTCTATCTTCCGGCTCTGCGAGGGGGACGGCGGCGCGGCTCTGGGACGGACGGCTAGGGTGAGATACTGCATACCAATCCCTCTGGAGCTAATGGTGTCCAGTAGCCTAAGAAGCAGGACCTTGCACTCAGAGAGTAGGGCTGCTTCTCTCCCCTCAGTCCCTCGATGCAGGGAGTCTGTTGCCAGCAGAGCTCCCTGAAAATAAAAAAACCTAACAAAATACTTTCTCTCAGAAAGCTCAGGAGAGCTCCTGAAAAGCACCCAGTCTCCACTGGGCACAGTATCAAACTGAGGTCCGGAGGAGGGGCATAGAGGAAAGAGCCAGTGCACACCCAGAACTAAATTCTTTCTTAAAGTGCTCATGTCTCCTGCAGAGCCCGTCTATCCCCATGGTCCTTACGGAGTCCCCAGCATCCTCTAGGACGTTAGAGAAAACTTATTGCAATACGCTAGCCTTCACCCTAAATCAACCAAATGTGGACTTCCTTATTCCCAACTACCTAGGATTAGGCGCATTACGTCGGATCCAGTCCAAACTGACTACCAAATGAACAAGATTTTGGCCAAATTCAGTGCTAGGGGATACCCTGCTAACTTACTAGCAGAAGCCAAAGCCAAGGCTCTAAGCTGTAATAGAGCGACTTTACTAAAACAGGTATCCAAACCAAATACTACACAACCTATTATGCCATAGGTTGGTCAATTTAATCCAGCTAGTTCTGGGATTCATTCCATCTCTAAACAACTTTGACACATAGGTGGTCATTCCGAGATGTTCGCTCGCAAGCTGCTTTTAGCAGCTTTGCACACGCTAAGCCGCCGCCTACTGGGAGTGAATCTTAGCATAGTAAAATTGCGAACGAAAGATTAGCAGAATTGCGAATAGACACTTCTTAGCAGTTTCTGAGTAGCTCCAGACTTACTCGGCAACTGCGATCAGTTCAGTCAGTTTCGTTCCTGGTTTGACGTCACAAACACTCCCAGCGTTCGCCCAGACACTCCTCCGTTTCTTCAGACACTCCCGCGTTTTCCCCAGAAACGGCAGCGTTTTTTCACACACACCCATAAAATGGACAGTTTCCGCCCAGAAACACCCACTTCCTGTCAATCACATTACGATCACCAGAACGAAGAAAAAACCTCGTAATGCCGTGAGTAAAATACCTAACTGCATAGCAAATTTACTTGGCGCAGTCGCAGTGCGAACATTGCGCATGCGCAATTAGCGGAAAATCGCTGCGATGCGAAGAAAAATACCGAGCGAACAACTCGGAATGACCACCAATGTTCAGAGTGACAAGGAGTTAAACTTGCATAATACCAAATTAATGCTCTGTTACACACGTAGGCAAAATCTTCAAGATATTTCGGTGAGAACAGATGTCACTGACTATGATAAACATTTAGGTAGACTGAGAAGTAAAAACTTAGGTTGCATTAGATGCCCTTGTACTACCTGTCAGTTTTTAATACCAGGTAATACGTTCCAGCACCCACACACTGGACATACCTATTTTATCAACCAAATGTTAACTTGCAGTTGCAAATTTGTGGTCTACCAATTGATTTGCCCCTGTGGGCTGTCATATATCGATAAAACCGAGAGGATGTTCAAAGAACGTATGGCATCCCACAGGTCAGCAATTAAGATGGACCTCACTAAAGGTAGCAGTGACCAACCAGTGGCGAGGCACTTTTATCAATCTCGCCACTCGTTGGTGTCACTTAGTTATAGGATGATTGACCACATACCAGACTCACTACGAGGGGGTGATCGAGGTCACAAATTGCTGCAACTGGAGTCCAGATGGATTCACCGTCTGGACACAGTATACCCTACGGGCCTTAATGATCACCTAGGTCTTAGTAACTTTTTGTAAATATTTAGCCCTATAACATATTTCTAATGGGGGTATGCAGCCTGGGGATAGTACTATCCTAGACCCCTATAGTTTTGATCCCTGACCAACTGTAGCTGTCGTGTATAGATAATGATAGGTTTAATCGTTAACCTTATGGTACTATTCATGTACAGTCTGCTAATTATGACATAAGTGAATATTTATTCTTTATGGTACCTGTGTTTAACACATTGGCCCTCATTCCGAGTTGTTCACTCGTTATTTTTCTTCGCATCGCAGCGATTTTCCGCAAACTGCGCATGCGCAATGTTCGCACCGCGCCTGCGCCAAGTAAATTTGCTAAGAAGTTTGGTATTTTACTCACTGCTTAACGAAGAAATTTCTTCGTTCTGGTGATCGGAGTGTGATTGACAGGAAGTGGGTTTTTCTGGGCGGAAACTGGCCGTTTTATGGGAGTGTGCGGAAAAACGCTGCCGTTTCTGGGAAAAACGCGGGAGTGTATGGAGAAACGGGGGAGTGTCTGGACGAACGCTGGGTGTGTTTGTGACGTCAAACCAGGAACGAAACTGACTGAACTGATCGCACTGGAAGAGTAAGTCTCGAGCTACTCGGAAACTGCAAAGAAATTTCTGATCGCTATTCTATTCGCTATTTTGCGAATCTTTCGTTCGCTATTCTGCAAAGCTAAGATTCACTCCCAGTAGGCGGCGGCTTAGTGTGTAGAAAGCTGCTAAAAGCAGCTAGCGAGCGAACAACTCGGAATGAGGGCCATTATTCTGTATGCACGTTGATATATGCTTTAATATGCAATATTTGTTCTTTTTAGTGTCCGCAGGAAGTGCTTTGTTTAAATAGTAACTTGTGGTGATGGGGATACACTTCTTTGACGGACGTCACTGAAAATGCGCCGCCGGAGACGGGCGTGTGATCTGCCTTCTGGATTGGCATTTGGGCACCGTGGTGTATGTTATAAGGTGAGCACTTTGTATTTGTCTTGTTTGACCTGAGGACAATGCCGCAATAAAGGGCATTGAATTGTCGTCTTTTCAGCATGCTGTGTAGAGTCCTGTTATTAAGCCGCCAGGAGTGCCGCACCATTCTAGTATGTGTATAGCTGTTATGTGAGGGCACCCGGCGCAGTAACGAGATTGCAGTGGGAGAGTTGGGCTCACTGGCTTTCTCTGACATCCTAGTGGATGCTGGGGACTCCGTAAGGACCATGGGGAATAGACGGGCTCCGCAGGAGACTGGGCACTCTAAAAGAAAGATTAGGTACTATCTGGTGTGCACTGGCTCCTCCCTCTATGCCCCTCCTCCAGACCTCAGTTAGAATCTGTGCCCGGCCAGAGCTGGATGCACCTAGTGGGCTCTCCTGAGCCTGCTAGTAAAGAAAGTAATGTTAGGTTTTTTATTTTCAGTGAGATCTGCTGGCAACAGACTCACTGCTACGTGGGACTAAGGGGAGAGAAGCAAACGTACCTGTTCACAGCTAGGTTGCGCTTCTTAGGCTACTGGACACCATTAGCTCCAGAGGGTTCGAACACAGGCAAAGGTCCTCCGTTCCCGGAGCCGCGCCGCCGTCCCCCTCGCAGAGCCAGAAGATCAGAAGTTGGTGATGAAATCGGCGGCTGAAGACTCCTGCCTTCATTGAGGTAGCGCACAGCACCGCAGCTATGCGCCATTGCTCCCACTGCACACCACACACTCCGGTCACTGTAGGGTGCATTGCGCTGGGGGGGGGGGGGGGGGGGGCGCCCTGGGCAGCAATAAGAATGCCTTTGGCATAAAAAAGACAAATAATACAGTCTGTGACTGTATATGTGTAAAACCCCCGCAATTTTTTAGTCAGAAACAGCGGGACAGAAGCCCGCCGATGAGGGGGCGGGGCCTTCTTCCTCAGCACACCAGCGCCATTTCTCTTCACAGCTCCGCTGGAAGGACGCTCCCCAGGCTCTCCCCTGCAGTCTCCTGGCACTAAGAGGGTAAAAAGAGAGGGGGGGGGGACACATAAATTTAGGCAAAAGGTGTATTGATACAGCAGCTATTGGGAAAAATTCACTTCTGGTAGTGTGTATCCCTGTGTATTTAGCGCTCTGGTGTGTGCTGGCATACTCTTTCTCTGTCTCCCCATAGACCTTGTGGGGTCCTGTCCTCAGTCAGAGCATTCCCTGTGTGTGTGCTGTGTGTCGGTACGGCTGTGTCGACATGTTTGATGAGGAGGGTTACGTGGAGGAGGAGCAAGTGCAGATAAATGTGGTGTCGCCCCCGTCGTTGCCGACACCTGATTGGATGGATATGTGGAAGGTCTTAAATGACAATGTAAACTCATTACATAAGAGATTTGATTATGTTGCTAACTTGCTGCCGGGGGACAGCCGGGCTCTCAACCCGGGCCTGCCCAGGCGCCTCAGAGGCCGTCAGCGTCTCAAAAACGCCCACTATCTCAGTTGGTTGACACAGATGTCGACACGGAGTCCGACTCCAGCGTCGACGAGGATGAGGCACTATTACAGCCCAAAATGACTAAGGCCATCCGATACATGATTATTGCAATGAAAAATGTATTACACATTTCAGAGGCTGACCCTGTCCCTGACAAGAGGGTAAATATGTTTGGGGAGAAAAAGCAGCCAGTGACTTTTCCCCCGTCACATGAATTAAATGAGTTATGTGAAGAAGCGTGGTCTTCCCCTAATAAGAAAGTGGTGATTCCCAAGAGAATACTAATGGCGTACCCTTTCCCGCCAACGGATAGGTTACGCTGGGAATCCTCCCCTAGGGTTGACAAGGCCCTGACGCGCTTATCTAAAAGAGTGGCCCTGCCGTCTCAGGATACGGCCGCCCTAAAGGAACCTGCGGATAGGAAGCAGGAAGGTATCTTGAAGTCTGTGTATACACACTCTGGTACTCTACTGAGACTAGCTATTGCTTCAGCTTGGATGTGCAGTGCTGTTGCAGCATGGACAGATACTCTGTCAGAGGGGTTGGATACCCTGGACAGGGATACCGTATTGCTAACACTTAGCCATATTAAAGACGTCGTCTTATATATGCGGGATGCCCAGAGGGACATTTGCCTGCTGGGCTCTCGAATAAATGCAATGTCCATTTCTGCCAGGAGGGTCTTATGGACTCGGCAATGGACAGGGGATGCCGACTCTAAAAAACACACGGAGGTTTTGCCTTATAAGGGTGAGGAATTGTTTGGGGACGGTCTCTCGGACCTCGTATCCACAGCGACAGCTGGAAAGTCGACTTTCTTGCCACAGGTTTCCTCACAGCCTAAGAAAGCACCGTATTACCAAATGCAGTCCTTTCGTTCTCAAAAAAGCAAGAGAGTCAAAGGTGCAGCCTTTCTTGCCAGAGGCAGGGGTAGAGGAAAGAAGCTGCACCATGCAGCCAGTTCTCAGGAACAAAAGTCCTCCCCTGCTTCCACTAAGTCCACCGCATGACGCTGGGGCTCCACAGGCGGAGCCAGGAGCGGTGGGGGCGCGTCTCCGAAATTTCTGCAACCAGTGGGTTCGCTCACAAGTGGATCCTTGGGCTATACAAATTGTATCTCAGGGATACAAGCTGGAATTCGAAGTGACGCCCCCTCACCGTTACCTAAAATCCGCCTTGCCAGCTTCTCCCACGGGGAGGGAGATGGTCCTGACGGCTATTCACAAGCTGTACCTCCAGCAAGTGATAATAATGGTACCCCCCCTTCAGCAGGGAAGGGGTTACTATTCCACACTGTTTGTGGTACCGAAACCGGACGGTTCGGTAAGACCCATTCTAAATTTAAAATCCTTAAACATTTACATGAAAAAGTTCAAGTTCAAAAGGGAATCGCTCAGAGCGGTCATTGCCAGCCTGGAAGAGGGGGATTTTATGGTATCTCTGGACATCAAGGATGCTTACTTGCATGTCCCCATTTATCCGCCTCACCAGGAGTACCTCAGGTTTGTGGTACAGGACTGTCATTACCAATTCCAGACGTTGCCGTTTGGTCTATCCACGGCACCGAGAGTCTTTACCAAGGTAATGGCGGAGATGATGGTACTTCTCCGGAAGCAAGGAGTTAGTTATCCCGTACTTGGACGATCTCCACATAAAGGCGAGGTCCAGAGAGCAGTTGTTGGTCAGCGTAGCGCACTCTCAGGAAGTGTTGCTACGGCACGGCTGGATTCTGAATATTCCAAAGTCGCAGCTGATTCCTACGACGCTTCTGCCCTTCCTGGGCATGATTCTGGACACAGAACAGAAGAAGGTATTTCTCCCGGAGGAGAAGGCTCAGGAGTTAGTGACCATGGTCAGGGATCTCCTGAAACCAAAGCAGGTGTCGGTGCATCACTGCACGCGAGTACTGGGAAAGATGGTAGCGTCATACGAAGCCATTCCTTTCGGCAGGTTCCATGCCAGGATCTTTCAGTGGGATCTGTTGGACAAGTGGTCCGGATCGCATCTTCAGATGCATCGGCTGATCGCCCTCTCCCCAAGGGCCAGGGTGTCTCTTCTGTGGTGGCTGCAGAGTGCTCATCTTCTCGAGGGCCGCAGGTTCGGCATGCAGGACTGGGTCCTGGTGACCACGGATGCAAGCCTCCGCGGATGGGGGGCAGTCACTCAGGGAAGAAACTTCCAGGGGCTGTGGTCAAGTCAGGAGACTCGTCTGCACATAAACATACTGGAATTAAGGGCCATATACAACGCCCTGAGTCAATCGGAGCCCCTGCTTCGAGACCAACCAGTGCTGATTCAGTCAGACAACATCACGGCAGTCGCCCATGTAAACCGACAGGGCGGCACAAGAAGCAGGGTGGCGATGGCGGAAGCCACAAGGATTCTTCGTTGGGCGGAGAATCACGTACAAGCACCGTCAGCAGTGTTCATTCCGGGAGTGGACAACTGGGAAGCAGACTTCCTCAGCAGGCACGACCTCCACCCGGGAGAGTGGGGACTTCATCAAGAAGTCTTCGAGCAGATTGCAAATCGGTGGGAACGGCCACAGGTGGACATGATGGCGTCCCGCCTAAACAAAAAGCTAAAAAAATATTGCACCAGGTCAAGGGACCCTCAGGCGATAGCTGTGGACGCACTGGTAACTCCGTGGGTGTTCCAGTCGGTATATGTGTTTCCTCCTCTTCCTCTCATACACAAGGTACTGAGAATAGTAAGAAAAAGAGGAGTGAGAACGATACTCATTGTTCCGGATTGGCCAAGAAGGACTTGGTACCCAGAACTTCAAGAGATGGTCACAGAGGACCCATGGCCTCTGCCTCTCAGACAGGACCTGTTGCAGCAGGGGCCCTGTCTGTTCCAAGCGGAAAAGGGTATACCGGATGATGTAATTCCTACGCTGATAAGAGCTAGGAAGGATGTGACAGCAAAGCATTATCACCGCATATGGCGGAAATATGTTGCTTGGTGTGAGGCCAGGAAGGCCCCTACAGAGGACTTCCAGTTGGGTCGTTTTCTGCATTTCCTACAGTCAGGTGTGACTATGGGCCTCAAATTAGGGTCCATAAAGGTTCAGATCTCGGCCCTATCCATTTTCTTTCAAAAAGAACTGGCTTCACTGCCTGAGGTTCAGACGTTTGTAAAGGGAGTGCTGCATATTCAGCCTTCTTTTGTGCCACCAGTGGCACCTTGGGATCTTAACGTTGTGTTGGATTTCCTGAAATCCCACTGGTTTGAGCCACTTAAGACCGTGGAGCTAAAATATCTCACGTGGAAAGTGGTCAGGCTATTGGCCTTAGCTTCGGCTAGGCGTGTGTCAGAATTGGCGGCTTTGTCATGTAAAAGCCCCTATCTGATCTTCCATATGGACAGGGCAGAATTGAGGACTCGTCCCCAATTTCTCCCTAAGGTGGTATCATCGTTTCATTTGAACCAACCTATTGTGGTGCCTGCGGCTACTAGGGACTTGGAGGATTCCAAGTTGCTGGACGTAGTCCGGGCTTTGAAAATTTATGTTTCCAGAACGGCGGGAGTCAGAAAGTCTGACTCGCTGTTTATTCTGTATGCAGCCAACAAGGTTGGCGCTCCTGCTTCGAAGCAGACTATTGCTCGCTGGATCTGTAGCACGATTCAGCTGGCTCACTCTGCGGCTGGATTGCCGCATCCGAAATCAGTAAAAGCCCATTCCACAAGGAAGGTGGGCTCTTCTTGGGCGGCTGCCCGAGGGGTCTCGGCTTTACAGCTTTGCCGAGCTGCTACTTGGTCGGGTTCAAACACATTTGCTAAGTTCTACAAGTTTGATACCCTGGCTGAGGAGGACCTTGAGTTTGCTCATTCGGTGCTGCAGAGTCGTCCGCACTCTCCCGCCCGTTTGGGAGCTTTGGTATAATCCCCATGGTCCTTACGGAGTCCCCAGCATCCACTAGGCTGTCAGAGAAAATAAGAATTTACTCACCGGTAATTCTATTTCTCGTAGTCCGTAGTGGATGCTGGGCGCCCGTCCCAAGTGCGGACTTCTTCTGCAATACGTGTATATAGTTATTGCTTACTAAAGGGTTATTGTTATGAGCCATCCGTTGATTGAGGCTCAGTTGTTGTTCATACTGTTAACTGGGTAAGGTTATCACAAGTTGTACGGTGTGATTGGTGTGGCTGGTGTGAGTCTTACCCTGGATTCCAAATCCTTTCCTTGTAGTGTCAGCTCTTCCGGGCACAGTTTCCCTAACTGAGGTCTGGAGGAGGGGCATAGAGGGAGGAGCCAGTGCACACCAGATAGTACCTAATCTTTCTTTTAGAGTGCCCAGTCTCCTGCGGAGCCCGTCTATTCCCCATGGTCCTTACGGAGTCCCCAGCATCCACTACGGACTACGAGAAATAGAATTACCGGTGAGTAAATTCTTATTTCTCTAACGTCCTAAGTGGATGCTGGGGACTCCGTAAGGACCATGGGGAATAGCGGCTCCGCAGGAGACTGGGCACATCTAAAGAAAGCTTTAGGACTAACTGGTGTGCACTGGCTCCTCCCCCTATGACCCTCCTCCAAGCCTCAGTTAGATTTCTGTGCCCGACGAGAAGGGTGCACACTAGGGGCTCTCCTGAGCTTCTTAGTGAAAGTTTTAGTTTAGGTTTGTTATTTTCAGTGAGACCTGCTGGCAACAGGCTCACTGCATCGTGGGACTAAGGGGAGAAGAAGCGAACTCACCTGACTGCAGAGTGGATTGGGCTTCTTGGCTACTGGACATTAGCTCCAGAGGGACGATCACAGGTTCAGCCTGGATGGGTCCCGGAGCCGCGCCGCCGGCCCCCTTACAGAGCCAGAAGAGCGAAGAGGTCCGGAAAAATCGGCGGCAGAAGACGTTCCTGTCTTCAATAAGGTAGCGCACAGCACTGCAGCTGTGCGCCATTGGTCTCAGCACACTTCACACTCCGGTCATTGAGGGTGCAGGGCGCTGGGGGGGAGCGCCCTGAGACGCAATACAACATGTTTAAACCTTATATGGCTAAAGAAATACATCACATATAGCTCCTGGGCTATATGGATGCATTTCACCCCTGCCAGTTTTCCTAAAAAAGCGGGAGAAAAGGCCGCCGTGAAGGGGGCGGAGCCTATCTCCTCAGCACACAAGCGCCATTTTCCCTCACAGCTCCGTTGGAGGGAAGCTCCCTGGCTCTCCCCTGCAGTCACTACACTACAGAAAGGGTTAAAAAAGAGAGGGAGGCACTAATTAGGCGCAGTATTAACTATACAGCAGCTATAAGGGGAAAAACACTTATATAAGGTTATCCCTGTATATATATAGCGCTCTGGTGTGTGCTGGCAAACTCTCCCTCTGTCTCCCCAAAGGGCTAGTGGGGTCCTGTCCTCTATCAGAGCATTCCCTGTGTGTGTGCTGTGTGTCGGTACGTTTGTGTCGACATGTATGAGGAGAAAAATGATGTGGAGATGGAGCAGAGTGTCTGTAACAGTGATGTCACCACCTAGGGGGTCGACACCTGAGTGGATGTACTGTTGAAAATTACGTGACAGTGTCAGCTCTGTATAAAAAAACAGTGGTTGACATGAGACAGCCGGCTACTCAGCTTGGGCCTGTCCAGACGTCTCATAGGCCGTCAGGGGCTCTAAAGCGCCCGTTACCTCAGATGGCAGATACAGACGCCGACACGGATACTGACTCCTGTGTCGACGGTGAAGAGACACCCGTGATTTCCAGTAGGGCCACACGTTACATGATTGAGACAATGGAAAATGTTTTATACATTTCTGATAATACGAGTACCACCAAAAAGGGGTATTATGTTCGGTGAGGGAAAAACTACCTGTAGTTTTCCTGAATCTGAGAAATAAAATGTGTGATGATGCGTGGGTTTCCCCCCGATGACAATTGATAATTTCTTAAAAAGTATTGGCTGTATACCCTTTCCCGCCAGAGGTTAGGGTGCGTTGGGAAACACCCCCTAGGGGGGATAAGGCGCTCACACGCTTGTAAGAACAAGGGCTCTACCCTCTCATGAGATGGCCGCCCTTAAGGATCCTGCTGATAGAAAGCAGGAGGGTATCCAAAAATGTATTCACACACATACTGGTGTTATACTGCGACCAGCAATCGCCTCAGCCTGGAGGTGCAGTGCTGGGTTGGCATGGTCGGATTCCCTGACTGGAAATATTGATATCCTAGATAAGGATAGTATATTATTGCCTATAGAGCATTTAAAAGATGCATTTCTATATATGCAGGATGCACAGCGGAATAATTGCCGACTGGCATCAAGTATAAGTACGTTGTCCAATTCTACCAGTAAAATGGTCAGGTGATGCGGATTCCAAACGGCATTTGGAAGTATTGCCTTTGAAAGGGGACATTTGGGGTCGGTCTTTTAGACCTGGTGGCCATGGCAACAACTGGGAAATCCACGTTTGTACCCCAGGTCGCCTCTCAAAATAAGACGCCGTATTATCAGGCGCAGTCCTTTGTTAGCAAGCGGACAAAAGGTTCCTCTTTTCTGCTCGTGACAGAGGGAGAGGAAAAAGGCTGAAGAGATTACCCAGTTCCCAGGAACAGAAATCCTTTCCCGCCTCTGCAAAGCCCTTAGTATGACGCTAGGGCCTTACAAGCTCAGGCACGGTGGGGGCCCGTTCTCAATGAATTTCAGTGCGCAGTGGGCTCACTCGCAAGTAGACCCCTGGATCCTTCAGGTAATATCTCAAGGGTACATATTGAAATTCGAGACGTCTCCCCCTCGCCGTTTCCAAAGGTCGGCTTTACCGACGTCTCCCTCTGACAGGGAGGCAGTTTTGGAAGCCATTCACAAGCTGTATTCCCAGCAGGTGATAATCAAGGTACCCCTCCTGCAACAGGGAACGGGGTATTATTCCACACTATTGTGGTACCGAAGCCAGACGGCTCGGTGAGACCGATTCTAAATCTAAAATCTAAAATCTTTGAACACTTACATACAGAGGTTCAAATTCAAGATTGAGTCACTCAGAGCAGTGATTGCGAACCTGGAAGAAGGGGACTACATGATGTCTCGGGACATCAAGGATGCTTACCTTCATGTCAAAATTTACCCTTCTCACCAAGGGTACCTCAGGTTATGGTACAGAACTGTCACTATCAGTTCAGACGCTGCCGTAGGGATGGTCCACGGCACCCCGGGTCTTTACCAAGGTAATGGCCGAAATGATATCCCTTCGAAGGAAGGGAATTTTAGTTATCCCTTACTTGGACGATTCCCTGATAAGGGTAAGATCCAGGGAACAGTTGGAAGTCGGTGTAGCACTATCTCAGGTAGTGTTGAGGCAGCACGATTGGATTTTCAATATTCCAAAATCGCAGCTGGTTCCGACGACTTGTCTTCTGTTTCCTAGGGATGTTCCTGGACACAGTCCAGAAAAAAGGTGTTTCTCCCGGAAGAGAAAGCCAGGGAGTTATCCGAGCTAGTCAGGAACCTCCTAAAATCGAACCAAGTCTCAGTGCATCAATGCACAAGGGTTCTGGGTAAAAATGGTGGCTTCCTACGAAGCAATCCCATTCGTTAGATTCCACGCAAGAACTTTCCAGTGGAACCTACTGGACAAATGGTCCGGGTCGCATTTTCAGATGCATCAGCGGATAACCCTGTCACCAAGGACAAGGGTATCCATCCTGTGGTGGTTGCAGAGTGCTCATCTTCTAGAGGGCCGCAGATTCGGCATTCAGGACTGGGTCCTGGTGACCACGGATGCCAGCCTGCGAGGCTGGGGAGCAGTCACACAGGGAAGGAATATCCAGGGCTTAGGGTCAAGCCTGGATACATCACTTCACATAAATATCCTGAAGCTAAGGGCCATTTACAATGCTCTAAGCTTAGCAAGACCTCTGCTTCAAGGTCAGCCGGTATTGATCCAGTCGGACAACATCATGGCAGTCACCCACGTAAACAGACAAGGTGGCACAAGAAGCAGGAGGGCAAAGGGCAGAAGCTGCAGGGATTCTTCGCTGGGCGGAAAATCATGTGATAGCACTGTCAACAGTATTCATTCCGGGAGTGGACAACTGGGAAGCAGACTTCCTCAGCACGACCTCCACCCGGGAGAGTGGGGACTTCACCCAGAAGTCGTCCACATGATTAAAAAACTCGACAGGTATTGCGCCAGGTCAAGAGACCCTCAGGCAATAGTTGTAGACGCTCTGGTAACACCGTGGGTGTACCAGTCAGTGTATGTGTTCCCTCCTCTGCCTCTCATACCCAAGGTACTGAGATTGATAAGATGGAGAGGAGAAAGCACTATATTCGTGGCTCCGGATTGGCCAAGAAGGACTTGGTAACCGGAACTTCAAGAGATGCTCACGGAGGATCCGTGGCCTCTACCTCTAAGAAGGGACCTGCTCCAGCAAGGACCCTGTCTGTTCCAAGACTTACCGCGGCTGCGTTTGACGGCATGGCGGTTGAACGCCGGATCCTGAAGGAAAAAAGGCATTCCGGATGAAGTCATCCCTATCCTGATCAAAGCCAGGAAGGATGTAACCGCAAAAACATTATCACCGCAATTGGCGAAAATATGTTGCGTGGTGCGAGGCCAGTAAGGCCCGACGGAGGAAATTCAACTGGGTCGATTCCTACATTTCCTGCAAACAGGAGTGTCTATGGGCCTGAAATTGGGGTCCATTAAGGTTCAAATTTCGGCCCTGTCAATTTTCTTCCAAAAAGAACTAGCTTCAGTCCCTGAAGTTCAGACGTTTTGTAAAAGGGGTACTGCATATACAGCCTCCTTTTGTGCCTCCAGTGGCACTTTGGGATCTCAATGTAGTTTTGGGTTCCAAAAGTCACATTGGTTTGAACCACTTAAATCTGTGGAGTTAAAATATCTCACATGGAAAGTGGTCATGCTGTTGGCCCTGGCCTGGGCCAGGCGCGTGTCAGAATTGGCGGCTTTATCCTGAAAAAGCCCTTATCTGATTTTCCATTCGGACAGGGCAGAATTGATGACTCGTCCTCAGTTTCTCCCTAAGGTGGTTTCAGCGTCTCACCTGAACCAACCTATTGGTGGTGCCTGCGGCTACTAGGGACTTGGAGGCCTCCAAGTTGCTAGACGTTGTCAGTGCCCTGAAAATATATGGTTCCAGGACGGCTGGAGTCAGGAAATCTGACTCGCTGTTTATCCTGTGTGCACCCAACAAGCTGGGTGCTCCTGCTTCTAAGCAGACTATTGCTCGTTGGATTTGTAGTACAATTCAGCTTGCACATTCTGTGGCAGGCCTGCCACAGCCAAAAATCTGTAAATGCCCACTCCACAAGGAAGGTGGGCTCATCTTGGGCGGCTGCCCGAGGGGTCTCGGCTTTACAACTTTGCCGAGCAGCTACTTGGTCAGGGGCAAATACGTTTGTAAAATTCTACAAAATTGATATCCTGGCTGAGGAGGACCTGGAGTTCTCTCATTTGGTGCTGCAGAGTCATCCGCACTCTCCCGCCCGTTTGGGAGCTTTGGTATAATCCCCATGGTCCTTACGGAGTCCCCAGCATCCACTTAGGACGTTAGAGAAAATAAGAATTTACTTACCGATAATTCTATTTCTCATAGTCCGTAGTGGATGCTGGGCGCCCATCCCAAGTGCGGATTGTCTGCAATACTTGTACATAGTTATTGTTACAAAAATCGGGTTATTATTGTTGTGAGCCATCTTTCAGAGGCTCCTCTGTTATCATGCTGTTAACTGGGTTCAGATCACAGGTTATACGGTGTGATTGGTGTGGCTGGTATGAGTCTTACCCGGGATTCAAAATCCTTCCTTATTGTGTACGCTCGTCCGGGCACAGTATCCTAACTGAGGCTTGGAGGAGGGTCATAGGGGGAGGAGCCAGTGCACACCAGTTAGTCCTAAAGCTTTCTTTAGATGTGCCCAGTCTCCTGCGGAGCCGCTATTCCCCATGGTCCTTACGGAGTCCCCAGCATCCACTACGGACTATGAGAAATAGAATTATCGGTAAGTAAATTCTTATTTTTTTTATATATATATATATATATATATATATATATATATATATACATACATACACATACAGTGGGGCAAAAAAGTATTTGGACAGCCACCGATTGTGCAAGTTGACCCTGATAAAGCTAACTATTTATCTTATAATATTCACAATAAATGGGTAAGAGACACAGTACGCAATTGGCGTATGGGGTACCGTAAGGGTACGCACTTAGCGTAGCATACGCTCGGCCGTGATCGAGACGCACATGCGACACGCTCGTTCACAGCTTAATGCGTGGTGTCGAGCACGCTATAGGCGGTTGACTACCGTAATGCTACGCTACCAGCGTAGCGGACGCTCGAGACCACGAGGAGATCACGAGCGGCGCAGACGCTCACAGGATGACAATCAGTAAACCTTGAATGTAACACACCGAAAGGATACTCTTATACTGTAAACCTTGTACTGAAATATTGCAGCGATATAACGCTGCTTAACCTTGTTAATACTAAAGCTGTTTTGAGCGATCGAGACGCTCCTATTACCCTCTGCAATGTAATGAACACACGATACCTTGCTAAGGTTCCAACACCTTTACTAACAAGCTTTTAGTAATATCGAAAAGGGAAAATAGTTCACAAGTCATACACTACAAGCTAACATATAATTCTAACAGAATATCTAGACAGAAATATACAATAGCGTCACAAACTTATACTATAACAGAGAGAGAGGGAATGGCCAATACAAACAGAGAACAAGTTGATTACAGAGAATTACTTACACACACTGGGAATGATCGCTGCGCAGCTTTCTGGTACCAGCTCCAAGTTAGTCAAGATGAAAACCGTTTGTGGAGAGTGAGAGAGCTGCCCAGGCTGGCTGATCTTATATACACTGCGTACAGTACACTACAAAGGAACCTACAATCTCATTGTTCATTGGACACAGGAATGTCTCCCTGCATCATAACAAAAGGTCATAGGTTAGTTTGAAGAGGTGGGCTGGAGCGATTAATCTTTACCTAACCAGCACCGGATTGTTTCTAATAAAATGTTCTTTAGTTAGGTACCAGACACAGCTGTTCAAACCCTGTCTGACCCTTTGTACCATACAAAGAGGAATTCCTCTGTCCAGCGACCATTTACATAAAACAAACTTACAGTCATTATTAAGGGGAACATTATCTATAAAACATACTATTTGGTTTTATTATTTAACAATTGAGTCGCCCGCTAGACGCACACAAACTCTACCGTAAATGCACATACCACGCGCTCGAGCGCATGGCCGAGGCGCCATCACGCGGCTGCGAGTATCCGCACGCACGGGAGAGAATGTGCACGTGCAGCAGGCCCGCGCATAGAGTGGATATATGGCAACGTGTAGCATGATATTTTTCCGACTTTAACAGTCCACCCTTTGGCAGTCATCAATAACTGCCACTTCCTAAAACAGTTCAAAAAAGAAAAAATATATGTCATAATGTAAATACCATTTTATGATTGGGTAAAGGGAGGAGAGGATCAGGTGGGAAAAAGGTATGACCTAGTGAGATAGTAGAAGCATGTGTGTATGAATCCATGTTTGAGGGGTCATGTATCATCGTGCCGTACGTGTTTTAGATCAAGCTTCGAGGTATTGCGAAGTATACATTTGAATTCTTTCTTATCCCGTATTACGGGTCTGTGGATGGGCTGTCAAACTTTACCGAGCTCTTTTCGGCTTTTAGTTGTAACAAAATGGGGGAGCACATTTTAGTTGATGATACATGATTGGGGGGATATGTGAGTGCTGATATCTGTGCCTATATTCCCTATTGACTATGTGTGTCATTACCTGAAGATTGTAGAAATGAAGATAAGAAGCAATTATGGTAAATGCAGTCATAAACTATGTGAGTTTAATATACATTTGCTGATTGAGGTCTTGTCTTGTGTCTTGTCTCGATGTACATGTTGACTGTAGTCTCCTGATGCTTTTGCTATAAATGACGGCAAAAGTTTTTCCATTGTCCAGAAAGTTAGTTACTAAAATATTTGGGCTATCGTAAAAGTTAAAGTCACTAGGGATATTGGGGGCTTGTAGCATAGTTCATCAATGGTCTGTATAAAAGAGGTTGTCAAATTCTTCTTCCAAGCGGATGTCTTTGTACCTTGGAGGAAAAACAAAGGAGAAACGGGTGAAAGAAACGGACTGTGGAATCACATTTTCATCACAACATTGTCTCTATCGTTGGGTCATACATCAAATTAGTCGTTGTTAGTACAGTGTCCTCGCTCCTTAGACTCATCACCCTGGTATTACTTTTACGCTTCGCTAAAACCCGAACGCATCTAAATATCAGGCCAACCAATATGACGACTCCCAATATACACAAGAGAAATTTCCCTACGTCCATAATAATACCTTGGGCCCATTCTCCTAAGCTCGAGAACCAATTTCGTGGGTTCAACCATGACACCCAACTGGTCAGCTCATTACCCACAGCAGCGAGTGTGAGATTGTGTTTCCTTCGAAACTCCCATTTTAATTGTAAAATGTCATCCATCTTTTGGTCTATGACCTCGGCTGGGTCCTCCGTGCTGTTTGTAATGTACGTGCAGCATTTGATTCCATATTGAGTTGCTAGGGTAACGCAATACCCGCCTGTCACAGCTGTGAGGTAATTAAGAATCATCCTATGCTGAACCAGTTCTGTTTTGTAGGCTTGTAACTCTTTCCCAGTGTACCTGAATGTGTCATCATACATTTCAGTGATATTGTCTAATAAATTTGCAAGCGCAGATATATATTTATAATTTATCACTCCTCTGGCGGTACGAGTGATATCTAACGCGAGTAGGAATTGAATCCCGGTGGATTCATGGATCAGGTCAGAGGCCGGATGCTCTGTTCTCTCTATCAGGTGCCGTTTAACGACGTGCTCGTAATGAGTGTGAGTATAAGGAGCTTGGGCACTGCGGTGAATATCTTTCATTTTGTTATGGGTTACAGTCATTACTTCAGGCAGTACTTTTCCAATATAGCACAATCCCTCTGAGTTTGGGGCAAGCCACTTATACGCCTTCCTCCCGCATATGAAATATGCATCATCGGGGAGAACATATGGGACAGAGTATGACATTACCATGTTACAAACTTTCCATGTGAAATCTCCTAACCCTAATTCTCCCATCTGTTTAGTACACGTATCAGTTTGTACGATCTGTGCACAGTATCCTGGTGATACTTCTCCAACTCGCATGGTCCTACTTCCTAAGGTGTACCTATACCGGAAAAATTTCCTATGGTCGGCTATCTGGCGTATAAGTTCTGTGTCTATGGGCATTCTGTCGGGTCTGTATGAAAAGGTCATGGTTTGATTACTCCATGACACTTCCCAATTTCCCGGCTTTCGGGGATTGGAAATGTTAAAGCATACTAAAGACCTATCCACATGATATTGGTGGAGCTTCAAACTAGGAGGACTAAAGATATAAAGCCTCTTGTCCACCGGCCTCCCACCACTTAGCTCAAGTACCTCTCCTACAGTTAATGGGAATGGTACTAGTCCTGATTTGCTATGGCCTTGAGGTACTTGAGAGCATACCCAACAGTCTGTCTGATTTAACACTTTACCCACTAAGGAGTGATAGTCACTCAATGGATGCCGTTCCATGTGGACATTAAAACTGGACTGACATTTCTTTATGCACCCATCCTCAACTATATTGTCACAATGCTTACAGATGCAGTTCTCTTCAGCTAACAATCCTTCACAATTCCTTCTATTGTCAATGCTACCAGATCGTTTTCTGATACTCGCCTTTACTCGGTGATGATGTTGTTCTTGGAAATCTACGCCTGCATCCTGGTCATCAGAACCCATTCCCGATCCTTTCTCGACCTCCATGGTACTTTCACCGAAACAGACTGCTCTTGTCAACATCATGGTTAACAGGAAAATCCGGATCACAGTCTCTTGGGGCAAGTCCATCTTAGAGGAGTAAAAGGAGAAAAATAAGAAGGGGGAAAGGAAATAGGAGGGAGGTGGGAACTGGAGAAAATAACAAATGGGAAAAAGAAATCTGGCTCGACAAGCTTCCGGTCTTGTTATTCTCAGCGCTCAGGTGTCATCTCAATCCTCCCTGAACAGACACTCTAGTGATACAACCTCTACCGTCTGTTCTTTATCACGAGACCTCTCTGGATCAGCAACCTTTTTACAATGAGACGTATGGACCCAAGTCTCTCTCTCGGCAACCTTCAAAGCAGTTGTGCTGGTCAATAAGACTTGATATGGTCCTTCCCATCTGTCAATAAGGCAACCTGAGCGTAGAAAATTCCGTATCATTACATAATCCCCAGGTTCAATGTCATGACAATTACTGTCTGGCAAATCAGGAATCACCAACTTTAGATTATCATTCTGATTCCTCAATTGCTTACTCATCTTAACCAAGTACTTTACGGTTACTTCATTGTTACATTTCAAATCATCCTGGGGGTTAATCATAACATGGGGTTGTCGACCAAACAGAATTTCAAAAGGAGACAGATTAAGAGGGGACCTGGGAGTGGTTCTGATGCTGTATAATACAATTGGCAAAGCTTCAGGCCATAACAGTCCTGTTTCAGTCATTACCTTGCTCAATTTATTTTTAATAGTGCTGTTTACTCTTTCCACCTTCGCGCTCGCCTGGGGGCGGTACGGAGTATGCAGCTTACTATTAATTCCCATCAATTTACACATTGTTTGAAAGACTTCACCTGTGAAATGGGTACCCCTATCACTTTCAATTATTCTAGAGATACCGTACCTACACACAAATTCCTGCACAATTTTCTTTGCAGTAAATACAGCGGTATTTGTGGCCGCGGGAAATGCTTCAACCCAATTTGAGAACACATCAATACAGACCAATACATACTTTAAATTTCTACAAGGTGGTAATTGTATGAAATCAATCTGTATTACCTGGAAAGGACCATCTGTCGGAGGGATATGGGATGGCTCTGTCGGTATTGCCTTTCCGATATTCTTCCTCAAGCAGGTGAGACATGTCATCGCTCTTTTACCCGCATGGGAAGAAAATCCTGGGGCGCACCAATAAGCTCTTACTAGCTTACACATCCCTTCTTTGCCTAGATGAGTCAGCACATGTGCTGCTTCCGCTAGACTTGGAAGGTATGCTCTGGGTGCCACTGGTTTACCCTGTCCATCTGTCCAGAGTCCTGTGGACTCCTGGCCATATCCTTTTGACCTCCAAACTGCCTTTTCCTGTGGGGAACACAAATTTTGCATTTTACACAATTTCTGTGTGTTTACAGTATTAAATACCTTCAATTGTCTACTGTCTGTTTGTATGGGGTTACCGGCTGCTGATTTAGCAGCTTCGTCTGCTCGGCTGTTACCAAGTGATACCGGGTCTTGGCTATATGTGGGAGCTTTACACTTGATAACAGCCACTCTGTCGGGCTCCTGTATTGCTGTTAGAAGTCTTTTGATGTGGGCTGCATGCGCTACAGGTGTGCCAGCTGCCGTCATGAAATTTCTGAGGCGCCATAGGGCTCCGAAATCATGGACTACTCCGAAGGCGTACCTAGAATCTGTGTAAATATTGGCTGACTTGCCCTTAGCCAATTCACATGCTCTGGTTAGGGCAACCAGTTCAGCAACTTGTGCTGAGTGTGGTGGGCCTAGCGGTTCTGCTTCTATGGTACCTTGGTCATCTACGACTGCGTATCCAGTACACGAGTCTCCCGAGTCCGTCTGTCTGTGACAACTACCGTCAGTGTAGAAGGTAAAATCTACATCTTCCAGTGGGTTGTCACTGATGTCAGGCCTTGCCGTGAAATTTTGGGTCAAATATTCCATACAATCATGTGTGTCGCTGTCCCCACTAAATCCTCCCTTACCATCACTCTCATCCTCCACCCTTTGTGACTGTCCAGGCACACCTGGGAGATATGTTGTAGGATTTAGTGCGCTGCATCTCTTTATGGTGATGTTTATGGGGGCCATTAATGCCAATTCCCACCTTGTAAACCGTGCTGATGAGACGTGTCTGGTTTGGGCAGAATTCAGTAAGGCTGACACTGCATGTGGTGTATGAATTGTGAGGTTGTGTCCTAGCACTACATCTTCGCTTTTTGTGACTAGCAATGCTATTGCTGCAACGCTTCGCAAGCATGTGGGGAGGGATCGCGCTACCGTATCTAGCTGAGCGCTATAGTAGGCTACCGGCCTGCTGGCATCACCATGCTTCTGGGTTAAGACACCTGCTGCGCACCCAGCACTCTCTGTTCCGTACAGCTCAAAGGGTTTCCCATAGTCTGGCATACCTAATGCTGGTGCCTGCGTTAGGCACTGTTTAAGTCTCTCAAATGCCATCTCAGATTCGTCTGTGTGCGAAATCCGATCAGGTTTGCTTGATGAGACCATCTCCTGCAAAGGTAAGGCCAGTATGGAAAAACCTGGGATCCAGTTACGGCAATACCCACACATTCCTAAAAACGTTCTAATCTGTTGCTGGGTTTGTGGCAGGGTCATGTCACGAATTGCTTGAATTCTATCAGCGGTAAGGTGTCTCAGTCCTTGTGTCAGACAGTGTCCCAAATACTTCACCCGGGCCTGGCATAATTGTATCTTATCTTTGGAAACCTTGTGTCCTGTGTCTGAAAGATGAAACAGGAGCTGTTTCGTATCTCTCAGGGATGCTTCCAGTGAATCTGAACACAGTAGTACATCGTCCACGTACTGGATCAATACTGATCCACTCTCTGGTTGGAAAGACTGTAAACAATCATGCAGGGCCTGTGAGAAAATACTTGGACTGTCTATGAAACCTTGTGGTAAGCGAGTCCATGTGTATTGAACTCCTCTGTATGTGAATGCGAATAAGTATTGACTGTCAGGATGCAGAGGTACCGAGAAGAAAGCGGAGCAGAGGTCAATTACAGTGAAAAATTTGGCAGTGGGAGGGATTTGCATAAGGATGACAGCTGGATTTGGCACTACGGGGAATTGACTCTCAACTATTTTATTGATCCCTCTTAGATCCTGCACTAATCTGTAACCCCTCCCCCCACTCTTTTTAACAGGGAAGATGGGACTATTTGCAGTGCTGGACGTCCTTACCAGAATGCCCTGTTGTAGCAAGCGCTCTATTACAGAGAAAACTCCTAACTCCACCTCTGGCTTCAGAGGATATTGTGGGATTTTTGGAGCTATCCTACCATCTTTTACTTGCACAACTACTGGGGCTACGTTTGCCATCAATCCAGTGTCTTGTCCATCCTTGGTCCAAAGTGATTCCGGTATCTGGGAAATCATTTCCTCTACCTTGGACTGACACCTATTTACAACAACAGTGTGTGACATTAATCTTGTTGGGGAGTCTAGCATATCCTGCGCTTCCTGAGCGTGGTTTTCGGGTATGTCCAAGAACACACCTTCAGGAGTACAGTATATGACGCATCCCATTTTGCACAGTAAATCTCTCCCTAGGAGATTAGTCGGAGCCGATGCAGCCAACAGAAAAGAATGCTTGGTATGCAAAGGCCCTATTGTAATCTCTGCAGGTTTGCTTAAAGGGTAGTGCTGTACTACTCCTGTTACTCCCATGGCTGGAATTGTTTTACCAGTGGTTCTCATGCCCACGGTCGAATTTATCACTGACTTGGCCGCCCCCGTATCTACAAGGAAATTTAGAGATTTACCAGCTACATCAATTGTTACCTTGGGTTCACTTCCAAGGCTCGCAATCAATTTCACTGGCTGCAGATTACAGGTGTGGCCTCGCCCCTATGGTGCGTGGTGACCTCCCTGTATCGCACTGGCAGCTATTACCTGTGAAGGGGGTAAATGGGAACTGTCGGAGACTTGCCAGTCTCTCCTTGGGGGATACCTTCTTGTTTCCCCTGCATGTGGCTCATAACTCCGTCTCTGCGGTCCTCGATCCCAATTTCGTGTGTCATGTCGTTGTCTAGGGGTTTGGTATGAGTGTTGTATGTTTTTACTTTTACAGTCTCGTGCAAAATGTCCCTCCTTATGACAGCAATAACAAGTTACCACATTTGACTTACCCACAGGGGTCTGAAACTTATACTGAGGTGGCCTTGTGGTCAGGGCCTGTATACTTACGGCCATTAACTTATCACTCTGTGACTCCCTGTGTCTGGTGATATTCCGATCATGATCATTAGCGGCCTCTCTCAAAGTAGCCACCGTCAAACCTCGCCAACATGGTTGGGTGGTCTGTACCCTCGTCCTCAATACTTCCTTTAAACCATCCATTAACACAGATACTGCTACTTCTCTATGATTTAAATTTGTTTTAATGTCTTCTATCCCTGTATACTTAGCCATTTCCTGCAGTGCCCGATGAAAATAATCATCCGCTGTTTCTCCCTCCCTTTGCTTGATGGAGAAAATTTTGTTCCATTTAGCAACTGCTGGGAAATATACTCCCAGCTGCAAGTTAATTCTTTTCACATTATCTTGATTGTACTCCTCAGTAAGGGGTACTTCTTCATGTAGTCTACAGTCAGTTATAAAACTCGCTGAGTCGACATTGGAGGGTAAACATGCCCTTAGCAATGTCCGCCAATCTTTGTTATTGGGTTCTACAGTATGTCCTAGCTCTCTAATGTACTTCTGGCTTGCAACTAGATCTTTCCTAGGATCAGGGAATTCAGACACCATTGATCTTAATTCCGTTTGGGAAAAGGGGCAGTGCATGGCGATGTTTCTGATGGGAGTGGTTCCTGAAGTATCAGTTTTCCCATTTGGCACTGCAATTATCCTAACGGGATTAAGTTCAATAACATCATTCTGAGTAGATTCTACAACATGTGGTGTAATGGTTTCAGCATAATGTACAGTGCCGTACTTACCGGTTGATACGACCTCACCTGTCCCTCCGCTAGGGGCCTTTGATACTAATCTTACGGGTTGGGCCGTGCCCACTGTTGTTTCTGCTATGGTGGCTGCTAGAGAGAGTGCCGATATTGTTGTTGGCTCATCCTCTTGGTCACAATCCTGGGGAAAGTTTAAAACAGGGTACAGCTTGCACGGATTAGTATTTGCATCAATAATCTTAGTCACATTATTCTTAACATTTATACAGTTACTAAGTGCATGTTTATCATACACCAGTGTGTCATTCTCTGTAACCACTTTCTCTCCCGTTATGTATGGTGGCGGTGGCGCGGTAGCTATCAGTTTCCTGATAGGGTTAGATCCACCCGCTTGAGCCAATCCTCTCTGTATTTCACCCTCCTGTTGCCATAACTGTAAATAGTCATAATGTTTGATCCGTCTCTTTGCAGATTTAATGAGACATATCCTTCTCCTTAGATTTTGTAACACATCTGGGCTAAAACTGCCTACCCGTGGGAACTTTTCCCCGTCATGCACAGTCATTCTTTCCCATTCATCGCACAAAACCTCTGTGTGTGAACCGTATTTTTCACACATGATATACCTTGCCGACCCTATTGGCCGGTTTACTAAATCAACTGGAACCATGGTTGATCGCCCCCTACCTGAACAACTGGCCCCCATCCTTGCAGGTGTTGCTTTCACTACCTCTGACCTTCAAATCAGGGTCTTCAGCGAACCCTTACAAAAACCAAAATGTCCGGTAGGCCGACGGTGAAACTTTACCGAGTACCTTCACAAACTCTCGCCCACGTTGGCCAATACTGCAATCACTGACTCAGAGCTGCTGTACCCAACCTAGGGCCCCTATAAACCTTTATTTCTGGGGCGTTGTGGGAGTAGGTTACCCGTCCCCAGCAAGTATCGGTTGTTAGAGAATTCCCGAGTGACCAGCGAACCTCCCTTAAAATAAAAAAAATTTCACAAATCACGTTAGAATGTACAAATAGCGTTTATGACCCCTCTAGCGTACGCAAACGGTACTGGGTCAAGTTACTAACTAATGCACACAATTACGTGCGGTACAATCGTACTGCACATAAGCAACTAATTTTATGTGCGGAACGACCAGTGGAATCGAAAATTGCGGCTGCGAATTCCTTCAGCCGGAGCTTAATGGCCTATATGGGTACTGCACCAACCCCCTGGGTTGTGCCTCTTTTCTCTATCTATAGCGGACTTCCTAGTCTGCTGTACCTAGACCTCCTGGTCTGTCTCTCTGGACCTCCTGGTCCGTGACCTCCTGGTCTGTGTCTACAGTAGACTTTTACTCTGCTATACTCTAATGCTCCTGTATATGTTTAACAAGGGATGCCTCCCAAGCCACCACGCCGTCACTTACGTGAATGTCCTCACGAGAACTCGACTTCTACGTTCCAATCAAAAAAAGAATACTTATATATGTATACACACACTTTCACCTCATGTACACTTTACTTTTGTTTCTGCGCAGAAATCCCTTTCATTCAGTAACACAGTCTAGTCCAGATGAGTCGCAAATTAGAGAAGGATCTATTAGCTTAAAATTTTGGACACTGAAATTGACTTGCGCTATTATCGCGTTGCCTCCTTTTCGCCTATGTAAAATAATACTATCGTGTGATTTGTATTATGTGGGCGTACCCAGACGCTCCGTTGCATAATATACGCTCCGTGCGTCGGCCCTTGCGTCGCGTACGCTAGTCTCACCCTTTTGTTAGAGACACATGTACGCCAGCCAGATATGTCCACAGAGATACAATTAACACGTTTATATCAATGTAGATGATCTTTAACTGTAACTATCTACCGAACACCACACCGAACTTCCTTGTATCTTAGGCAAGCCGTGCGTGTTTTACAAATTACCTCTTAATGTATTATTTTACTCTTTAACTACCAATAGCAACAAATCTTTCTCAGCACGTTATTATTTATGAAATGGCAACCAGGAGAGTGATGTGAAAAATACACAAATGAAAAGAAATGCAGATGTATGCGTGCGTGCGTACGCAAGACAGAAATAAAACAGTTTTAAAAAGACAATAGCGTATTGTTCTTACCTCCGGTTCCGGATTCCACCAGCACTCCTTCAACGTAGCGAAACAGACGCTTATCTAGCCAGCACTACTGTATCCCGATACGAAGGGATACTGCCTTCCCGCCCTTGCTGACAGATAAAGTCTGTATTCGCTAGTGCGGATATGTGGAGGACGGACGAGCCGCCAATTGATAAAGCTAACTATTTATCTTATAATATTCACAATAAATGGGTAAGAGACACAGTACGCAATTGGCGTATGGGGTACCGTAAGGGTACGCACTTAGCATAGCATACGCTCGGCCGTGATCGAGACGCACATGTGACACGCTCGTTCACAGCTTAATGCGTGGTGTCGAGCACGCTATAGGCGGTTGACTACCGTAATGCTACGCTACCAGCGTAGCGGACGCTCGAGACCACGAGGAGATCACGAGCGGCGCAGACGCTCACAGGATGACAATCAGTAAACCTTGAATGTAACACACCGAAAGGATACTCTTATACTGTAAACCTTGTACTGAAATATTGCAGCGATATAACGCTGCTTAACCTTGTTAATACTAAAGCTGTTTTGAGCGATCGAGACGCTCCTATTACCCTCTGCAATGTAATGAACACACGATACCTTGCTAAGGTTCCAACACCTTTACTAACAAGCTTTTAGTAATATCGAAAAGGGAAAACAGTTCACAAGTCATACACTACAAGCTAACATATAATTCTAACAGAATATCTAGACAGAAATATACAATAGCGTCACAAACTTATACTATAACAGAGAGAGAGGGAATGGCCAATACAAACAGAGAACAAGTTGATTACAGAGAATTACTTACACACACTGGGAATGATCGCTGCGCAGCTTTCTGGTACCAGCTCCAAGTTAGTCAAGATGAAAACCGTTTGTGGAGAGTGAGAGAGCTGCCCAGGCTGGCTGATCTTATATACACTGAGTACAGTATACTACAAAGGGACCTATAATCTCATTGTTCATTGGACACAGGAATGTCTCCCTGCATCATAACAAAAGGTCATAGGTTAGTTTGAACAGGTGGGCTGCGACTATATCAAACTGCTCAGGTGGGAGGGAATCTGAAGATTCCCGCCGCATGGGTAATGAATCGCAAATATAGTAAATGTCCAGAACATACTAATGGCCATAACTATACGCAGGAGCGATTAATCTTTACCTAACCAGCACCGGATTGTTTCTAATAAAATGTTCTTTAGTTAGGTACCAGACACAGCTGTTCAAACCCTGTCTGACCCTTCGTACCATACAAAGAGGAATTCCTCTGTCCAGCGACCATTTGCATTAAACAAACTTACAGTCATTATTAAGGGGAACATTATCTATAAAACATACTATTTGGTTTTATTATTTAACGATTGAGTCGCCCGCTAGACGCACACAAACTCTACCGTAAATGCACATACCACGCGCTCGAGCGCATGGCCGAGGCGCCATCACGCGGCTGCGAGTATCCGCACGCACGGGAGAGAATGTGCACTTGCAGCAGGCACGCGCATAGAGTGGATATATGGCAACGTGTAGCATGATATTTTTCCGACTTTGACAACCCACTTAAAAAGATGAGAGAGGTCTGTAATTTCCATCATAGGTACACTTCAACGGTGAGAGACAGAATCTGAAAAAAACCACCACAGGAAATAACATTGTATGATTTTTAAACAATTTACTTATTTTGTATATTCTTGTGGAAAATAAATATTTGGACACCTACCAAGCAGCAAGATTTCTGGCTCTCACAGACCTGTTACTTCTTCTTTAAGAAGCTCTTCTATCCTCCACTCGTTACCTGTATTAATGGCACCTGTTTGAACTGGTTATCTGTATAAAAGACACCTGTCCACACCCTCAAACAGTCAGACTTCTACCTCTCCACCATGGCCAAGACCAGAGAGCTGTCTTTGGACACCAGGGACAAAATTGTAGAGCTGCACAAGGCCCCATGAGCTACTCGACAATAGGTAAGCAGCTTGGTGAGGCGAGATCAACCTTTGGCGCAATTATAAAAAAATGGAAGAAATACAAGATCACTTACTATCTCCCTCGACCTGGGGCTTCATGCAAGATCTCACCTCGTGGGGTATCAATGATCTTGAGAACGGTGAGGAATCAGCCCAGAACTACACGGGGGGACCTGGTCAATGACCTCAAGAGAGCTGTGACCACAGTCACAAAGGTTACCATTAGTAACACACTACGTCGTCATGGATTGAAATCCTACACCGGCCGAAAGGTCCCCCCTGCTTAAGCCAGCACATGTCCAGGCCCGTCTAAAGTTTGCCAGTGACCATCTGGATAATCCAGAGGAGGATTGGGAGAATGTAATGTGGTCAGATGAGAGCAAAATCAAACTTTTTGGTATAAACTCCACTGGCCGTGTTTGGAGGGAGAAGAATGATGAATGGCATCCCAAGAACACCATACCCACTGTGAAGCATGGGGGTGGAAAAATCATGCTTTGGGGCTGCTTTTCTGCAAAGGGGACAGGACGACTGATCTGTATTAAGGAGAGGCTGAATGGGGCCATGTATCATGAGATTTTGGGCAAAAACCTCCTTCCCTCAGTAAGAGCATTGAAGATGGAACGTGGCTGGGTCTTCCAGCATGACAATGACCCCAAACACACCGCCCGGGCAACTAAGGAGTGGCTCCGTAAGAAGCATTTCAAGGTCCTGGAGTGGCCTAGCCAGTCTCCAGACCTCAACCCAATAGAAAATCTGTGGAGGGAGTTGAAAGTCCGTGTTGCCCGGCGACAGCCACAAAACATGACAGATCTAGAGAAGATCTGTGTGGAAGAGTGGGCCAAAATACCTGCTACACTGTGTGCAAACCTGGTCAAGAACTACAGGAAACGTTTGACCTCTGGAATTGCCAACCGAGGTTATATTACAAAGTATCGAGTTCAACTTTCTGATTGTCCAAATATTTATTTTCTGCAAGAATAAACAAATAAATAGTGTAACAATCATACAATGTGATTTCCAGATTCTGTCTCTCACAGCTGAAGTCTATGATGGAAATTACACACCTCTCTCAGTTTTTTAAGTGGGTCAACTTGCACAATCGGTGGCTGTCCAAATACTTTTTTGCCCCATTATATATATATATATATATATATATATATATATATAATATGCAGTATAATGTAACAGATTAGTAACAGCAGTGCACCGTAGTGAATACACTGTAGTCCTGTGCAGTATAATAAGGTAACACGTATCATGTATAATTCAACTGCACAGTCTAACACCTGGAGATCTAATTCAGACCTGATCGCAGTTGTGCGAATTCTCAAGTCAGTGGATTATTCATCGGCTGCACATGGACCGTAATGCGCAGGCGTGAAGACAAACTCTGAGAAAATCCAGTGACTTTTTTGATCGCTAGCCGTGAGCAAGGTGAGTGACAGGAAGCGGGCGTTTGTGGGTGGTAACTGGTCGTTTTCTGGGCGGGTCAGGAAAAACGCAGGTGTTCCCAAACGTTGTCAGGGCGGGTGTGTGACGTCCGCTCCGGCCCCGATCAGCCAGATTCTAACACCGCAGGCTTAGGTTCTGGGCTACGCACAGACTGGAAAAATCATTAGATAGTGAGTGAGTTGTGAACGGATTTGCAGCTGACCGGCGTTCGCAGAGGTTATTCGCACGGCGTTCGCAGACTTGGGCGGGGTTTCACTCTGGGCGGCGGCTTTCTGATCGCAGACCTCTGCAAATTCACAGTGGAGTGCACCTGGTGTTTCCCCTGTGACCCAGTCAGACCCTGTTTGAAAACTTTGGGCAGTAATTTATTAGCCCTGATGCCGTTTTCGGTAGATTAAAATGGACGGATATCGCGATTAATGACCGATGGTCATTATCGCGGTATCCAATTAGAGGCTGTTTTGATCTGCTAAAATTGGACCTGCAAGCGCACGAAAACACATAGGATCCGGGATAAATCCCTTCTCCCATACGTTATCATGGCTCCAGTGGCCCCTTACCGTGGATTATACTTTGTGTGCCTGAAGAATAATCCCTGATAGGTGCCAGCATGCGATCCTATTATCAGTGATAAAGTCCCATTTGTATCATTAGCTAAACACCATCTAGTCAGACTCGAGGGGCTTATTTTCAGCATGAGACTGACACAGTGTAACATGACTTTGATGACTTTTACATGTGAACAAGGATATTAGCTACAATTTGTGTCAACTTTTGTATTGATATGAGACCAGCACTGAGACATTCTATATCCCCTTTCACATCGCCAATGGCGGATCCCACCCAGGAGTTGGAAACAGGTCCTTCCTGGGTGGGATCCGGCATTGGACCCTTACAGGCGGTTTCCCGACCCAGTCGGTTGCCATAGCGGCGGGGGGCGGAGCCGGCAGTGGAGGTGGCGCTGGGAGATGAGCTCATCTCCGCTCCGCCTCTCCCTATGTAATAAACGGGTCCCGGGTCGCTGCCACTGACCCGGTATTCAACCCGGCAATAACACTGCTTATAACCTGGGTTAAATTACCGGGTCAGGCGATCCGGGAATTCGACCATGGCCCTTTCACACGGCACACCGACCCGTGTCGACCCGGCAATATACTGGTTTGATACCAGGTTATTTGTGCGGTGTGAAAGGGGTATATGTAACTGCTTTCCAAATGTGTCACCCCCATGTGTATGCGCCTCATTATGACATGCACAACAATCATACGTATTTAATTGCTCGTCTAGCATGTAATTCTTCCATTAGGGAGCTTTGTTATTGCATCCATGACAATGATATTCACACTGATGAATCCAGTTATCTAGCAATACAATGAATTTAGAGTAATTCTTTATAGTACCTATAGAATTGCTGCCAGGAAAACTATGTAAGAGATACCCAGCACTTGTAGAACGGCCTTTTTGCCACACACTAGAGATACAGTATATTTATTATTCTAATCTGTATCAACTGTTGTATAGAATTAGTTGCTACTTAGAGTGTCTGGTAGATCCATTTTATTAACTATATTATCCTATAGAGCAGGGGTGGGGAACCTTTTTTGTACCAAGGGCCATTTGGATATTTATAAAATCCTCCGGGGCCATACAAAAATTATCAACTTAAAAATTACCCTGCCCCTAGTCAGTAGTTATCTAAGGGGCTTAGATGTACTGGGTGCGTGCCAAAAAAGGGGTTTAGCCAATTAAAGTGGGACGTGATACACATATTCCCCCAATAATACAGTACCAGATACACATATGCCAGTGCAGTGCCAGATACACAAATGCCCCACAGTGCCAGATACACAAATGCCAGTGCAGTGCCAGATACACAAATGCCCCACAGTGCCAGATACACATGCCAGTGCAGTGCCAGATACACAAATGCCCCACAGTGCCAGATACACAAATGCCCCACAGTGCCAGATACACAAATGCCCCACAGTGCCAGATACACAAATGCCAGTGCAGTGCCAGATACACAAATGCCCCACAGTGCCAGATACACATATGCCAGTGCAGTGCCAGATACACATATGCCAGTGCAGTGCCAGATACACAAATGCCCCACAGTGCCAGATACACATTGCCCCGAAAAGTGCCAGATACACATTGCCCCACAGTGCCAGATATACATTGCCCCACACATGCCCCCCCACCCCACTGTACCGCTCACCGCTACTGCTGCTGTGTGTCAGGGAAGGAGAGTGCCGCGTGCGCCTCTCCTGCCCCTTAGTGCTCCGCGCGGCGGCATGTGTCAGGGCAGGGAAGAGAGCGCAGCTATGCGGGCGGCGGCGTGTAAGACCTCAAACCGGCCACCAGTTAGTGAGCCAATCAGAGCTCGCGACCGTCAGCGGCCGGCTCCTGATTGGCTGCCAGTCCCAAAGCTCTGATTGGCTCACTAACTGGCGGCTGGTTTGAGATCGTACCCGCTGGACATAGCTGCACTCTCCTCCCTGCCCTGACAACTGAGACACGCCGCCGCTGGACTGAGGGGTGGCGTGTCTCGCTGACATACAGCAGCGGGTGGGCCGGAACAAACGGCTTTGCGGGCCTTATACCGTCCGTGGGCCGGAGGTTCCCCGCCCCTGCTATAGAGAGATTTTATATGCATAATAGACATTGCAGTGTGCACTTCTGTCTGCAGACTAATCACTATGATGTGACCCGCAGAACAGTACACTAGACCAGCGGTTCCCAACCTTTTTTCTCTCCCGTACCCCTTAATTAGGCTTTTCATTTTTCAGTACCCCCTCATCTCATAAATCCCCCTCTTGCATCTGTCCTCGCAGCACGCAGCTTGTGGCTTCTTTACTTGTAATGTGCATACTAGGGAGTGCTGCCTGTGTGTGTGTGTGTGTGTGTGTGTGTGTGTATATATATATATATATGGGTTCACTACGGCTGGCCGGCGGTCGGGCTCCCGGCGACCAGCATCCCGGCGCCGGGAGCCCGACCGCCGGCTTACCGACAGCTTGGCGAGCGCAAATGAGCCCCTTGCGGGCTCGCTGCGCTCGCCACGCTACGGGCACGGTGGCGCGCTACGCGCGCCACACTATTTTATTCTCCCTCTATGGGGGTCGTGGACCCCCACGAGGGAAAATAATTGTCGGTATTCCGGCTGTCGGGCTCCCGGCGCCGGTATACTGAGCGCCGGGAGCCCGACCGCCGGCAAACAGAAGACCACCCATATATATATATATATATATATTATTTGTCATGTTGTCTGCAACCCATCACCTCCACCCTTATATAGTATATTTATAGAACCCCCCCCCCCCCTCACCACCGCCCTTATATATGTAATTAACCCCCCCACCCCTTAAAGGTTTAATGACGACCCCCTCCACCCACATCCGGGCCAGAGTGTGCACACCTCACTTGTCTCTGCAGCAGCACACTGCCAGGACACGCTCCGCCTGTGCATCTCCAGGCCAGTGCTGGGTGTAATGTGCAGAGAGCAGCCATGACAAGAGTATACGCTATGCAGGGCCGATGGTACTCACCCCAGTGCCGGTGGTGTGTCGCTGCGCTCTTACCGCTGCAGCTGCCCTCACTGGTGCGGCCGGAGGAGAGAAACAAGCAGCGCCGCGGTTGCAGGAGACGGGGGCTCCTACGTCCAGCCGCGGCGGTGTGACCCGGCATCTGACATAATCTAAGCGCGGCTGCGGCAGCGCATGGGCCGGGTCACGCGGAGCCGCCATTACCAGCTTTGGCTACAAGTACCCCTGTGCAGTCCTGCGCGTAGCCCCGGTTGGGAACCGCTGCACTAGACGTTACTAGCGTGGATACAAATACCATGGAAAGGTTACAATGTATCTGTGTTATGGACATTTTAGCAAGCATTGATGTCGCAACATAATCCTTGGATTAAATACATTTACTGCAGTTATGTATCTGTGTAATAGACCTCGTTGTTTGCTGTCAGCAGATAAATTGTGTTCAAGATCGACTCAGTCTAGAGACATATTACTGTATACCGTGCTGTGTGATAATGACCATGTATATACTCCTTGAGATAGTGATATGAGGCATTGTTTATACAAATAATAATGAGCGATTTATACATGATGAGAGTATAGACCAGATCAATGTGCAACTTGATAACTGCCTCAGTTTAGGATTGTGGTAATCTTACGGAATTGTACACTGTTTATTTCTCTTTCATCCACTAGGGGACACTGGAGTTCTGTGCATTAGGGGTGTGAAGCTTGCAACCGGAGGTGTGGCACAATCTAAAAATTAGCATTGTCTGCACAGCCGGCTCCTCCCTCATCACTCAGTTTTGAAAATTGTGCTGGAGGTACAGCACGTGGAGCACTGAGCTCCTGACTAAAATCTATGACTGAAAGTAGGGTGGCTGCGTCAACCTAACTAAAAGGGGGACAAGGCTACACATCAGAGAGACAAAGTTCCCTACTGAAGGGAACTGCATCTCTCTTCCAGTACAGCATAACAGTAAGTACTGTTTTTAAAAGAGAGGGCCCTTGTTAGAATTGTATTTGTTTTATTTTTATTGTTTCCCCCCTGCCAGCTTAAGGGTTTCTTTAACAGAATGTCACCACAGGCAGCGCGACGGTCAGCGGTCACAAGGAAGCGCGGGGCTGTAGGAGCGCGCCGGGTGGGGGGGGGGGGGTAGAGGTCGGTCTCCCACACTATGCAGCCGCTCGTGGGTCCGCAGGGCAGGAGACAGGGTGATCATTCAGCTGGCGCGGCTGAGCGTGGCTCATACTAGCGCCGCTACGGGACTTGGTCATGGCGGTCCCGGAGCGCGCGCGCCGGATGAGGGGAGAGACGCTGCATTCCGCGCGGCTGAGGAGATCAGCCGGCTGTGGGAGGATGCTTGCACAGTGGAGACAGCGGGCGCGCCTCCCCTATTTACACAGAGATCTCCTGGCTATATGTATATGTATATAGCTATCCATATGGTAGAGCTGCTGTGGTGCTAGCTAGAGGGGTGCTGCTGGGCCAGTATGTAAAGGGTATTTGAAGTACCCATAATTTTGCAGTGGCCATTTTTAATATCCCTGAGGGTGCCATTCTAAGGGGCAGGGATAAGCCCTCCCCCTCGTGTAGATACCAGGAGGGATGTTGTATGTAGCAAACAGCTCCCTCTGCTGGTGAAAATATATATTTTGACAGTGAGGATCTCCTGAACAAAATAATCCTACTTTACCATTTATATTTTCAAGGGGCTTCTTTTACAAAGATCCTGAAGAAAATACGAGAAAGCAAGTGGATACCAACTCTACCATCGTAGCTGAGTTACAGTTGAGGTGTGAGGGTTGCAAGTCAGCTGGTTTTTATTTTTTTTTATTTTTGATATAATTTTTATCCTTTTCCTTTGGCAATATAAGGAAGGTAAAAACTAGTGCCAGCCGGATCCGATACCTTTGCTTCCGACATGTTTCACAGCCTTTCTGTTCCTACTTTAAAGGGTGAGAGCGCTGCATAATACCCTGGTAGGGGTCTTAAACAACATGTCTAAAGCACCAACTAAGACATCCAAGACCTGTTATGTTTGTACGAAATGTAACAAGAAGAGCACGTGGCTTGGTAGCTCCGGAGTGTGCGACTCCTGCTTAGCCAAGGACGCCCCACCTGGGAGCAGTACTCCGTCTAGGTCATGGGAAGAAAACCTTGCAGATAGAATCAACAAGAAGATGGCAGTATCACGCAAGCAGCAATCGGAATGGGTTGCGGGATTCTCAAAGATGATGGAAGAATTTCTCATCCGGATAACACCGCCTGCACAAGCAGAAACAACTGTGTGCAAGGCAGTCAAAAGACCTCTTTCTATTGTTCCTGACTCAGAGGAGGGAGAGGGTCTTATTATTGATACTGAGGAAGGTGAGTTGATTGAATCTAACAGGGACGCCGATTCTCAGGAAGAGGACACGGCAATCTCGGGTTTGGATTCCTTAATTGACGCAGTAAAAGAGATCCTCAACTTTAAAGTGGAAGACGTTAAGGAGCCAGAGGATTTTGAGTTATTCGAATCCCAAAGACCGCTTTCAGCAGTGTTTCCCATTCCTAAATCTCTCCAATCTCAAATGGTGGAGGCTTGGAAGAACCCTGATACACGCTTTCAATTTTCAAAAGCGTTTTCAAGTAACTTACCCCTTACCTAAAGGTGTATTGGATAAGTGGGATACTCCACCAGTAGTGGATGCTTCCCTAGGAAGGTTGTCAAAGAAGACAATCTTACCAATTCCTAATGTAACGACTTTAAAGGATGCTTCAGGTCGTAAGGTTGACACAGCTTTAAAGTCGATTTACGTAGCAGCACGATCGTCTGTGCTTGGGTTAACAAAGCCATGGGAGCATGGTCTGGACGTATTGTACAGGCTATTGAGGAGGAAAATAGCTTGGAAGAAATTACCCAACTGGCGGAACACATTTGGGAATCGGCTTCATACTTGTGTCAAGCCTCTAAGGATATTAGCAGGATAGCATTGCGCATCTCTGCATCAGCCATAGGCGGATTTTATGGCTCAGAGAATGGCAAGGAGACTCTGACACCAAGAATGCGGTAGAATCCATCCCCTTTGGGGGTGAGATGCTCTTCGGTCCAGAGTTGGACAAGTGGATTTCGCAGGCTACATCAGGGAAGTCCACCTTTCTGCCTACCCCTTATACGAGAGCCACTCCACAGGTTAGGAGAGGTTATTCGGGGCCAGCGTTTCATTCATTTAGATCGCAGTCCTTTCGAGCCCGAGGAAGGGGTTTCGGTACACAAGAAGGTGGGGGCAGGGGTAGAGGCCGCTCACAGGCAGCAAACAGAAAGCAGGATAAACCTGCTGACAAAACCGTGGCATGATGGCCTACCGGCTCACCTGGGGTCCCCTTTGGTGGGCGCACATCTGGAAGGTTTTCAGGACATCTGGGCCAAAACCTCACCAGAACTTTGGATAAACAACCTAATCTCCCAGGGGTACAAACTGGATTTTCAACAGAGGCCTCACAGTCAGTTTTTTACAACGGGATTGCCTCAGTGCCCTCAGAAGGCAAAAGCACTACTAACAGCAATTCAAAAGTTGCTATGGCCAGAGGTCATTATTCCAGTTCCCGCCTCTCAGAGAGGAACGGGTTTCTATTCCAATCTTTTTGTCGTGCCAGGCCGATACTCAATTTAAAAGTTTTAAACCAGTTTCTAAGAGTCTACAAATTCAAGATGGAATCAATCCAGTCGGTCATTGCAGGCTTAGAACAGGGCGAGTTCATGGTATCCATGGACATAAAGGATGCATATCTGCATATCCCAATCTGGACTCCTCACCAGGCGTACTTAGGTTCGCACTGGTGACGGATCACTACCAATTCAGGGCCTTGCCTTTCGGTCTATCATCAGCCCCAAGAATCTTTACGAAGATCATGGCAATCATGGTTGCAGGATTGAGACTGTTGGGGCTCACGATTATACCTTATCTAGATGATCTATTGATCAAGGCATTATCTCAGAAACAGCTGATCAAGGATGTTCAGGCATCTCATCAATTTCTCATTCAACATGGTTGGATTGTGAATCTCCAGAAATCCAACTTCATGCCAGCTAGATGGATTCAATTCCTTGGTCTCATCTTAGACACGGTACGATTGAGAGTATTTCTACCAGAGAACAAGGTCCAGGACCTACAAAGATTAGGTACTGAGGACACAAACGGTTTCTCTACACCTCTGTGCGCAACTTCTCGGGAAGATGGTGGCGTCGTTCGAAGCTCTCCAATACGGCAGACTTAATTCCCGACCATTCCAGATGAACCTCATTGCTCAGGGAGCAGGTTCACACTGGCTGCTACATCGGAGAATCCGACTTCCACCACGCATACGAACCTCCTTAATTTGGTGGTCGTTGCACAAGAATCTTGCAGCAGGCAAGAGATTCGGCATTTGGGATTGGAGGATCCTGACAACGGATGCCAGTCTCAGAGGTTGGGGTGCCGTCTTAGAGGAACATCAGTTTCAGGGCAGATGGGCGTTACTGGAGAGCAGCCTACCAATAAACGTTCTCGAACTGAGAGCAGTTTACAATGCGCTTCTCTTAGCCGAAAACCTAGTAATGGGTTAACACGTAAGGATACAGTCGGACAATGTCACAACGACGGCTTACATAAATCGTCAAGGAGGAACAAAGAACAAGATGGCATTAAAGGAAGCCACAAAGATCTTGTTGTGGGCAGAAAGGCGAAACATCGTCCTCTCGGCAGTGTTCATTCCAGGTGTGGAGAACTGGGAAGCAGATTATCTCAGTCGCCAGGACATGCATCCGAGAGAGTGGTGCCTACATCCACGGATTTTCGACATGGTAGTGAGGAGATGGGGTCTACCTGAAGTCGACCTCATGGCATCTCGGCAAAACCATCAGCTGCCCAGATATGTGTCCAGAACAAGAGATCCGGCAGCAGAAGGAGTGGACGCATTAACACTTCCTTGGTTTTACAAGATAGTTTACATCTTCCCACCTTTCCCACCCATACCCAGAGTTCTGAAAGGGTTGAAACGAGAACGAGTGTGGGCAATTCTAATCGCACCAGATTGGCCCCGCAGGATTTGGTACTCAGACCTGCGAGGGTTACTAGCGGAAGATCCTTGGCGGTTACCTCAGAGAGAGGACCTGCTACCTCAGGGACCGTTCCACCACCAAGACCTGAACAGGATGCGTTTAACGGCGTGGCTATTGAAACCCAGATCTTAAGAAACAGAGGCATACCGAGAACAGCCATTCCTACGATGATTGCCGCTAGGAAGGCGGTCACAGCCATGCACTACTACAGGATTTGGAAGAGGTACAGGGACTGGTGTCAAGAACGTGGGTGGGAGTCGACAAACTTCCACTTATCCAGACTTCTACTTTTCCTTCAGGCCGCGGTAGATGTCGGACTGTGGCTGGGCTCTCTGAAGGTTCAAATTTCGGCGCTCTCCATCCTATTTCAACAGCGGTTGGCATCCTTACCAGAGGTTCAAACATTATTACAGGGTATTCTGAGGATTCAACCCCCTTTTCGTCCTCCCACTGCGCCGTGGGACTTAAATTTGGTGTTGGACTTTTTGAGATCACCAACTTTTGAGCCGTTAGCAAGAACAGACCGAAAATATCTCTCTTGGAAGGTCACATTATTGCTTGCCTTGGCTTCGGCCTGGCGGGTTTCTGAGTTGGGAGCCTTGTCGTGTAAGAGTCCCTTTTTAATTTTTCATGAGGATAGGGCAGAACTCCGTACAAGAGCAGATTTCCTTCCTAAGGTTGTTTCAGGGTTTCACGTAAACCAGCCAATTGTGGTCCCATCTTACCACGGTCTCGCAGATGGGGATGTGTCCTTGGATGTCCGAGCTTTACGGGTATACGTACAGGTTACGTCGTCCATCAGAAAGTTGGACCATTTGTTTGTTTGTTATGATGGGCCAAAGAAGGGTTGGCCAGCATCTAAGCAGTCTTTGTCTAGATGGATTAGACTTGCCATTCGGCAAGCTTATATTTCCTGTGGAAAACAGGTTCCGGTTCAGACGGGTGCTCATACCACCAGATCAGTGGGTGCCTCGTGGCTGGCTGCCAGGGGTGCTTCCACTACTCACCTTTGCAGAGCGGCGACGTGGTCCTCAGCCCACACGTTCGCAAAATTTTACAAGTTTGATACCTGTGCGTCCGGAGACTCTCAGTTCGGACGTTTAGTTTTGCAGGCCACCGACAGCACTCCCTCCCTAGGGGATAACTTTGGGATGTCCCCTACTGTATGGGACTCCAGTGTCCCCTAGTGGATGAAAGAGAAAAGAGGATTTTGGTACTTACCGATAAATCCATTTCTCTGAATCCTCTAGGGGACACTGGACGCCCGCCTCGGTGCTGTCAACCTGCTGTGTTCAAAGTTTTTGTTCAAACAGTTTGTGCAAACAGCGTTGGTTTTTCTGTTAAGAGTTTCTTGGATGCTGTTGTACGGTTCGGTTCCTCACCATGTGCTATAGTATCATGTCCTATTCTCTCAGTCAAATTTTCAAAACTGAGGGAGGAGGGATGTGAAGGGGGAGGAGACAATGCAAATTTTTAGATTGTGCCACACCTCCGGTTGCAAGTTTCACACCCCTAATGTATAGGACTCCAGTGTCTCCTAGAGGATTCGGAGAAATGGATTTATCGGTAAGTACCAAAATCCTCTTTTCCTGGTTGTCGAAACACATATTACTGTATACCGTGTTGTGTAATACTGACCATTTTCAGGTAGGGTGTCTGATGTCAGCTCCGGCGGCGGTCACCAGGATTCCATCGCATGGGAAGAGTAAGTACTGGGCTGCGCAGAGGCTGCACAAAATCCGTTTGTACAGCTCTGCTACACATGCACAGTGCACAATTGCACAGTGAAAATACGGTGACTATCTGATCGCAGGACTGTAAAAATCGCCTGCTAGCGATCAGATCCGAACTAGGCCCTTAGCTGGTTCAAATCATTTCTTGCTGGCAGGTCACAGAGAGTTTTCTCTTATGTCCTAGAGCACAGGTTCTCAAACTCGGTCCTCAGGACCCCACACGGTTCATGTTTTGCAGGTCACCTGTAGATTTTTAAAATGTGACAGTTGGTGATACACAGTGCAGCTGCTGGGTGACATGGAAAACGTGAACCGTGTGGGGTCCTGAGGACCGAGTTTGAGAACCACTGTCCTAGAGGATGCTGGGGTCCACATTAGTACCATGTGCTATAGACAGGTCCACTAGGAGCCATGGGCACTTTAAGAGTTTAATAGTGTAGGCTGGCTCCTCCCTCTATGCCCCTCCTACCAGACTCAGTTTAGAAAATGTGCCCGGAGGAGCCGGTCACAGCTAGGGGAGCACCTAGGGTCTTTTCTAGTTTTATTATTTTTTAAGAGCTGTTAGGTACAGGGAGGCTGCTGGCAACAGCCTCCCTGCTTCGTGGGACTTAGGGGGGGGGGGACTAGGAACCAACCATTGAGGTTAATGGCTCCTATCTCTGCTGACAGGACACTGAGCTCCTGAGGGTGCTGATCGCAAGCCCCCGAGGCGACCGCTCGCTCCCGCAGCACTGCCGCCACGCCTTAACAGAGCCAGAAGATGCGGTGGGGAGTATGACACTAGCGCCCCAGTAAGCGGGGCACAGGCGGGAATGGCGGCACTAGGGTTGGAGCGCAGCGCTGATGCTGCTCTCCGGAGGGCTCAGAAGTACAGTTGTGCGGCGCTGTGAGGGGCGCCCTGGGCCAGCGCAATACCCTTACACTGGTCATCTAAACTAACAGGGGCTAATCCCACTGTTAGCAACAAACACACCTCAGGCCAGTATAAAAGAATAAATGCGGGAAGACGCGCCATTACAGGGGGTGGAGCTTCTCAGAGCGGATCCAGCACTCACCAGCGCCATTTTCTCCCTGCAGATCACACTACAGAGACATTGACAGGGAGCGCTGCCCTCCACTTCACTCCAGATATCCTCTGCGGTACAAGGGGGTTATAGAAAGGGGGGGGGGGGGAGTGTTAATCACTGTTTAATCTATTAAGGTTATTCAGTCAGCGCCAGGCAATTATCATAATAACCGCCTACGGGGGCGCTGTGTGGCTGTCTCCTTATACTCTGTGTCTCTCTGAAGGTACTTGGGGTGAAACTGTGTCTGACATTTTCCTATGTGTGTGTATATATGTTATATATCTCACATTACTATGTCTAGGGACTCTGTATCTTGTGCTGCAGAGTTTGTGTCCTCTCCAGAGGAGTCTATTCCATGTACTCAGGAATGCAATGTACTGTTTCAGCCTTCTGAATCTGAATCCCCATGGGTGGCTTCTATTAAGGGAATGATATCCCAGATTTCATCTAGGATAGCTCATAATGAGACTGAAACACAGGTTTTAAGACAATCTGCAGAGGTTTTGTCGTATTCTGTTCCTGCTACCTCATCCAAAGCCCCTGGTATTTATCCTAAAAAGCATGCTCTTGCCCAAATAATGCAAGTCGACACGGATACCGACTCTATTTCAGGGGATGGTGATATACCGGGGGGAGGTATCCCTTGCTAAGGGCGTGCAACTCATGATTGAGGCTATTAGGGACATTTTGCACATTACTGATAAGGTAGCTGAGCAGGTAGAGGAGGCTTAAGCCCAGTACCCACGGGCCGATATAGGAGAGATGTGTGCTGAGCGAAGCGCTCAGCACACATCTCTCCCGCCGCTCAGCACAGCGCGATCTGTGCTTAGCGTGTGGGGGGAGACGGGGGGGGCGCTCACTTCACCCAGCGGGTGAAGTGAGCGACCCGCTAGATTGGCCTGCATGCAGTCCAATCTAGCAGCAGCGATAGCGATGTGCGGGGCCGCGCATCGCTATCGCCGAGGGGGCTACACACGGAGCGATCATGCTGATATTCTAAGCAATCTAGTCAGATTGCTTAGAATATCGCTCCGTGAGTACCCCCTTTACTTTACTGAGAATAAGAAATCCTCCCTTACCTTCCCTGCATCTAAGGAATTAAACGCATTGGGGCAGATGTATTAACCTGGAGAAGGCATAAGGAAGTGATAAACCAGTGATATGTGCAAGGTGATAAACGCACCAGCCAATCAGTTCCCATATGTAAATGAACAGTTAGCTGCTGATTGGCTGGTGCCCTTATCACCTTGCACTTAACACTGCTTTATCACTGGTTTATCACTTCCTTATGTCCACACAGTTTATCAACAAGAACACGTGCCATTACAAGCAGTTTATAGGTGTAATCATTACAGAGATTTTTCCTGATAAAATCATATAACTTTGCAGTAATATATCTGGAATTATTCAGGGATCTGACAGGATATCTGTCTGTTCAGGTCCAGAGGCCATCCTCAGTCCAATTAGGACCTTAGTGATTAATTACACTATATTGTGGAAGAATATTATTTCACACCCAAGGGAACTATTCAGCATCAGGACGGTTTACCTTACTACCTCCATCACTTTTCTGTGCTCTCTCATCGGTTGCCTGGATACCAGGACAACGACAGCAGAAGTACGTCTTATTCCTTGGAGAAATATCTTCAGGTTCTCTCATCAGCAATTCAATGCCTCACGATATGATTGCTGACAGCAGAAACCTTTGATGTTACCTTCATGTGAAAACTTCTTTCTCATTTAGAATAGCTACGGCGTAGGCACAACTGATATATGAGATCATTATCAGTTCATTTACAATCTTTTCACTTGTTGACATTCTTTGCCAATATAACAGTAGCTAATATTATTGGTTATGTTATACTGTTCGCTGGGCATATATAAATGAACAAACAATTTATAAATATATTTATATTTATAACAGCTAGGGATCTCTCCCCTGCACGATCATTAACCAGTACCTATCTAGTAGGTACAGAAAGAGTTAACAGCAGATGCAGGTCTTGGGTCACGTACATATGCTTCACAAGGTCCTCTCATTGTAAATTCAATGCTTTACAGCAGATTTACAAAAGCAGAAACCAGGTATATGTGATGAACCCCTCTTTTTTCTGAACTTTATATTCTGGCACCACCACCCACATGGTAATGAAACATCATTCATAAGACGGAGATTATAGCTCTCGTGTGTCTCAATTTCAGTATATCTATACCACAAAGGTGTTTAGTATTGACTAAACAATTGGATTTACTTTATTTCTGATTGAGGCTAGTAATACCCCTTTTACACTCGCACTCCCGGGTCACTCCCGGGATGCTTCCCGGGATGCGTCCCTGGATGCCTTCCCGGGACTGACCCCTTTTACACTGCACTAAGACCTGGGATCGACCCGGGACAGCCCCATTTACACTGATCCTGGGATATCCCTGCAAATGCACATGTATGTCATTAGAAATGGCCTTTTCTGGCTCACATTGATGAGGTCACACTAGTCAACAAAGGGAGGGGTGGTGCCTGCTCACACCATTGCTGCAGTCATGGCCGACGGAGTACCAGTGTGTATGCCTGAGCTCATGATTCTTTCTGCTTTGCAGATGTTTCATACAGCCACTGACAGCATGATGCAGCTTGTCACACTGTGCAGTATACTGCACATATATTTTATGAGGAGGAGGAGGAGGGCGCAATTTATGCTGGATAGGGCTGCTAGTCGCCACCAATATTTGCGCAGGAGGAGAGCCCTCATATCATCCAGGATCAGTACCATACTGACCGTGAGTATGGGCCCTAATCGCTCATTTTGGTCCAGAGATCGCCGGCACGGAGAAGCCTTTATGAGGACCGTGGAAGCTTACCAGGATGAGGAGTGGATGGCTAACTTCCGTGTGTCTCGTGCAACCTTTAACTACATCCTGGAATGACTTACCCCAGCACTTGACATGCAGACCACCAGGCTTAGGAGACCCATCGAGGCACGCAGGAGATTAGCTATTGCATTTTGGTGGTATGCTACCCCAGGAGAGTACCACTCAGTCTCATGCTTGTTCGGTGTTGCAATCTCCACCTGCTGTGTCATAGTCCACCAGGTGACTAAAGCAATTGTATCTACCTTATACAAGCGCTTCATATCTCTACCACAAGGACAGCGCTTACAGGATACCATCATTGGATTTGTGAAGCGAGGCTATCCGCAGTGTGGAGGAGCGATTGATGGGACACACATCCCCATTATTGCCCCACGTGACAACCATGCTGACTATTTTAATAGGAAGGGCTGGCACTCCATCATATTACAGGCTGTTGTGGACCACAAATATTGGTAAGTGTTTATTTTTGGGGTGGTGGGATGAGTTGCATGTGTGAGTTTTACATTCTAATTGTTTTCAATTTTACTGTTCTTTAGTTTCCTAGATGTGTTTATTGGCTGGCCAGGCCGATCTCATGACTCCAGAGTTCTTGCCAATTCTGACCTGTACAACATCGTAGAGGAGAAGCAGGGAGGCTGGCTGTACCCCAAAGAGTGTGCAAAGATTGTGAATGGGGTGGAGATCCCTGTCCACATCATCGGGGATGCTGCATACCCTTTACGCCCCTGGATTATGAAAGGCTACACCCAACAGGTCCAGTTAACCCCAGAGCAACAAACCTATACTCACACCCTGAGTTCAGCAAGGATGGTGGTTGAGAACGCCTTTGGCAGGTTAAAAGGAAGATGGCGTTGTTTGATGAAGCGCAATGATGTGGACCTAAAGAATATGCCTAATGTAGTAGCTGCGTGCTGTATACTGCACAACATCTGTGAACTGAAAAATGAGCTATTCCTTCCTGAGTGGACTGTGCTGGACCCTGAGGTTATAAACCCACATGTGGAAGGTGCTTTGTTTGGGACTGCCTCAAACTCCGCTGCAGAACAAATCCGCCACACTATTACATCCAACCTTGCAGCACTGGTACAATAGTGTTTAAGAATCAGCACAACATGTTTGGTGAATTAAATTTTTTTTATTTTGTATTCCACCTTTGAGCTTTGGTTTCAATATTTATGTTTTCCAAAAAAACCACATTGCCACAAACTTTGTATATATGCAGAAACAACGTAGAAAACACTGCAAACATGGTCTACTGTTACACACAAATGGGAATGTTATGCATAGATTTGCAAACAAGTTTTGATTGGCATAAAAAAAAAAACACTGGTAGGTTTGTAGATACAACACCATAAACCACAGTGTCCCTGCAGTATATTATTACTGTGTAAAAAATAAATAAAAAGTGCTTTAATGTAGACACTATACAAAACAGAACATAGAAAAAAATGAAAGAAGGCACAAACAGTTGTGCATAAACAATGACCTCACTGTGGTTATTTAACAACAAATAACAACAAAAAAAAGAAATTCACTGTGTTTCACGGCAAATTGCGCAATACAGTAAACTCAGGGCTTTGCGCACTAGATGGTGCAGTATTTGGGGCATAGTATGGACCAGGATTAAATGATGAAAAACCCTGCTCAGGGGGGTATTGTGAGTTGTGGTGTTGGTTTTGTGCTCTTGAGGTATTGGTCATACGCTCATAGAACGCCATGTTCATTTGGTGCAATTCCCTGTGGCGGTCATACTGCTCTCTACTCATGCGTTCCTGCATTGTCATGACTTGGGAAAGGAATGCATCATGCATTTGGCGTTCTGCCTCTAGAAACCTGTCGAGCCTTGCATCCTCCTGTGCGGACATTGTAGCGTCCATCTCTCGGAGTTGGTCGACAAGGACATTTGACATGGCTTTAGCCACTTGCTCCGCTCTGTTCAATTTCTTCCTTCTAGGCGGTACGGTGTAAACTGTGAAGAGAAGAAATACAAAATGAGCGTATATAAAAATAGCAGCATTAGCAAACATGTGTTTGTGGCATTAATCCACCTACACACTAGCTACTCTGCAACATTGAACTATTTTTAAAAATGCAAAGCCCCCCTGCGTGGGGGCAGAAAATGCAAAGTGTGCCACCGTGCCAGCAGCGTGCTGAGCGCAGTGATCCTGCAAGGGGCTCATTTGCGCTCGCCACGCTGCCGCCACACTGGCCACTCATACTACACACAGAACCGGATGATTAACAATTGTGGATTTGTGCTATGAGTGTTAATTTCTAAACATGTACTTACTGTTTTTCTGTAAAGTTGGGGTGACGGCACTTTGTACAGTCCCACTGTCACTGGTCTGAGCATCCACGACGTCTTCAATGGTTGCAGTTATGCTGTCGTCGTTTCTGGATGTGTTTATGGACGGCTGGGAGGATGTGTGGCTGTCCTCAGGTGTGTCGTCAATTAACAACGGTGATGACGGACAGACGTCACTGCTTGTCTGTGTCTCTTCTGGAGTGCCTTCTGTAGCAGTGTACTGTGAACTGGAAGACAGACTCACCGGACTGCATATAGCTGTGTTTCCAAAGATATTGGCGCAGATGTCATAGTACTGCCAGTCGATATGGCCAACACCGCTCTTTTTCCTGTTGTTGTCATGCACCTTCAGAAACTGCTTTTTAAGAGTTTTCATTTTGTTTAGCACTTGCTGCTGTGTGCGGATGATTCCCCTGGCTTCCAGCATCTTGGAGATGTTTTTATAAATGACTGCATCTTTGACTGTGCCTGTGATCTGCCTCATTATTTCCTCCTCTCCCCTAATGCTCAGTAACTCTCTAACCTCCTGGTCTGTCCAGGTCGCCATGCTGCCTTCCTCACACGCATCCAGGACGCTCCCCAGGGCTCTGAAAGATGACATCATCTTTTCTGAGCCCATGAAAGCTCCAATCGGAGGCCTTTTAACAGTCCCGGGTAGTGAATCCCGGGACGGGCCCTTTCACACTACCCAGCTTCCCGGGACGGTCCCGGGTTCAACCCTGCTTTTGACCTGGGATGAAATCCCGGGATGCTCGTCCTGGGAAATTGTCCCTATACCCATTTACACTGAGAAGAATCCCGGGATGATGCGCGTTCACGTGTAATATCCCGGGATTTTTCAGCGAGTGTAAAAGGGGTATAATAGATACATTTGTTACCATTAATTAGTGTAACTCAGGGGGTAATCCCAGAAGCTACATGTTGGTAGACTGTAACAATCTGTGGATGTATCAAAACCACAGAATAGATGGAACGCAGTATATATAGGATATAAGTTCGGATACAATAGGAATAATTTAATTCCTAATAAACTATTGAGTAGGAGATCCCAGCACATTATATATTTTGTTTTTATCATATATATGTTACATGTTGTTCTGTCTATGTAAGTAATTTAAAGTTATAATAAAAGTAAAGTTTTAAATAAATCTTTTTTCAAGAGTGACCCAAACACTAAAGTTGTCTTTTCTTCTCCTCAATTCTATAGATATATTGATGACCTGTTGCTAATTTGGAACGGGCCACAACAGCAATTGGAAGAACTTCTGACACCCATAAATTCCTTGGACCCCACTATCAAATTTACTTGGGAAACCAGTGACACTACAGTACATTACCTGGATGTGAAAATAACCATAGAAAATGGCGTACTACACACGGGGTTATACAAAAAACCCACGGACAGGAACAGTTATCTCCATGCCAGGAGTCAACACCTACCAGCATGCATAAAAGGGCTACGTAAGCAAAACGCAATCCCTAAGGATATGTTGAATCTCAGATTCAGGTGAACAAGCCTCTGTAGAGGTCGACAATATTGTGCAACAGTTTACACAACGGGGATACAAGTATAGAGATTTGCTGCATGCAAAAGAAAAGGCTTTAGCGATCCCTAGGTCTCATCTGCTGCAAACTACCTCTACATCGTCAGTAATCGATAAACACATTTTTGTACAACAGTACCATCCACATAGCAAGGAAATTAATAAGATAGCAAAAGAACTGTGGCCAGTCGTGGCTGTAGATCCAGAATTGGGATTTGCTAAGAATAAACGACTTCTTTCTACACACGGAGTAAAAACCTTAAGGACCTCCTCGTAAGGAATGATGTTTCTAATTTAACTACACAGAGCCAGGCCCATTTCCTGAGCTGCAAACCAGGATTTTACAGATGCACAGGGTGCATCACCTGCAGCTATATGGAGACGGGCAGTGACTTTGGGGATCCTCACACGGGAGTACGGATTCCTATTAGACATATTCGAACTTGCATCAGTGGGTTTGTTGTTTACTTTATTCGCGGTCCCTGCGGACTCCTATATGTCGGTAAGACCACCTGTACATTCAAGGAGCCAATGGACACTCACAGGATGGCCATCAGACAAGCTCTAGAGGGGGGTAACCATGATCAACCCGTGGCCAGACATTTTAAACTGCTGAAACACAACCTATCTTCTTTGAGGTACAAGATTATAGATCAGGTACCCCCTCATATTCGGGGGGTGATAGGGGGAAACAACTCCCGTTGGATTTACAAACTTAACATGGTGGCACCTGCAGGACTCAATGAGTACATTTCCTGGAACTGTTATTTATAGTTTTAGAGAGCTACATGCAATACATGAGTGTATTCTGGTTGGTAGTATTGATCATGCAGGTACAATTGTGATATAAATGGCTGCGCGATGAACCGTTTTTTTGTTGCAGTCTGTTTATAAGATCAATATCGGGGACTGATAGTGCTGTCAAGATGCATGGATATTGTGATCATTTATTCTTGTTTGTTGCAGACTGCAACACAGTATTTTTTCTTCACTGCATAGATAGCTTGTGGCAATAGATTATTCAGCGTATTAATAACTGTATCAATAAGTATCTTTGCAGCAGTACAGCAGACCGTCTATTATCAGTCATTTCTCCGCGTTGACATATGCCTTTTGGTCTTGAATTTATTGCTGAATGAGTATTAATGAACATCATACACTCTGTGTTTATGATCATGTTGTGAATAAGCACACGGTTATATTGTCCATGTAATTCCGGATTCCATAGTAAGATGTTGTTTGGTGACGGTATATCCTTTGTGGTTAATGGTTGCCTGGCTACGGCAGCGACGGGAAGTGGTGCTGATCGAGTTCTCGTCGCACATGCGGTGACGTCATTCCCGGCCAGCCGACCCCTCGTGACTTTGGTTTTGGTGATGGTGTAGTCTATAAAATGTGAATGTATTGTCTCTGTATCCTGACGAAAGTTTTTAATAATAAAACTGAAACATTGATAGATTTACAGGTTCCTAGTTACCGTTATTTCAGCTTTGAAACACAAAGTCCAGGAGTGCCGCCTCCACACCTCTCTCTCTCTCTCTCTCTCTCTCTCTCTCTCTTTCTCTATACTTATATATTATGTACTGTATATGTGTTAATGAGGCGTACTAATGGCAGTGTAATGAGATTAAGTTTCTACTACTGTATGGCGTAGTTTGTATTTTTTGTATTATTAATTATTTATTATTATTATTATTATTATTATTATTATTATTGTTGTTATAATTATTTTATTTATTTTCATCTATTTTATTTTACTTATTATTATTATTATTATTATTATTATTATTATCATTTGGGGGGGGCTAAATTACTGCCTTGCCCCGGTTACCAAAAATCCTAGTTTAAGCCCTGGTTGTATCTGCCATAAATACAGAATTCCCAAAGTTACTTTCAGTTGTCACAATAATGATGTATTACTACACAATACAACCGATGATCCGTTATATCACAGAGCCCGTCCTGCTCGCACTGTACTGTCCGGTATATCACAGAGTCCGTACTGCTCACACTGTACTATCCGGTATATCACAGAGCCCGTCCTGCTCACACTGTACTGTACGGTATATCACAGAGCCCGTCCCGCTCACACTGTACTGTCCGTATATATCACAGAGGCTGTCCTGCTCACACTGTACTGTCCGGTATATCACAGAGCCTGTCCTGGTCACACTGTACTGTCCGGTATATCACAGAGCCCGTCCTGCTCAATCTGTACTGTCCGGTATATCACAGAGCCCGTCCTGCTCACACTGTACTGTCCGGTATATCACAGAGTCCATACTGCTCACACTGTACTATCCGGTATATCACAGAGCCCGTCCTGCTCGCACTGTACAGTCCGGTATATCATAGAGCACGTCCTGCTCACACTGCACTGTCCAGTATATCACAGAGCCCGTCCTGCTCACACTGTACTGTCCGGTATATCAAAGAGCCCGTCCCGCTCACACTGTACTGTCCGTATATATCACAGAGGCTGTCCTGCTCACACTGTACTGTCTGGTATATCACAGAGCCTGTCCTGGTCACACTGTACTGTCCGGTATATCACAGAGCCCGTCCTGCTCAATCTGTACTGTCCGGTATATCACAGAGCCCGTCCTGCTCACACTGTACTGTCCGGTATATCACGGAGCCTGTCCTGCTCACACTGTACTGTCCGGTATATCACGGAGCCCGTCCTGCTTACACTGTACTGTCCGGTATATCACAGAGCACGTCCTGCTCACACTGTAATGTCCGGTATATCACAGAGCCCATCCTGCTCATACTGTACTGTCCGGTATATCACAGAGTCCATACTGCTCACACTGTACTATACTGTATATCACAGAGCCCATCCTGCTCGCACTGTACAGTCCGGTATATCACAGAGCACGTCCTGCTCACACTGCACTGTCCAGTATATCACAGAGCCCGTCCTGCTCACACTGTACTGTCCGGTATATCAAAGAGCCCATCCCGCTCACACTGTACTGTCCGTATATATCACAGAGGCTGTCCTGCTCACACTGTACTGTCCGGTATATCACAGAGCCTGTCCTGGTCACACTGTACTGTCCGGTATATCACAGAGCCCGTCCTGCTCAATCTGTACTGTCCGGTATATCACAGAGCCTGTCCTGGTCACACTGTACTGTCCGGTATATCACGGAGCCCGTCCTGCTCACACTGTACTGTCCGGTATATCACAGAGCCCGTCCTGCTCACACTGTACTGTATGTGTGTGCCTTTATGTTAGTGTAGGAAGTTGCTGAATGTTCACATCTGGTAGCAGTTGATTTACCGATGGACACAATCCCAACAGCCATTGACCGACAGTCAAAATACAGACACTGTCAAAATACCAACATTCATTATGCCGACATGTTCAAAATGCCAACATATTCAGAATACCGACATTTAAAATTCCGACATGTCAAAATCCTGACGTGTTTTTAGGAATTTCTTGGCCCAAAACAGACTTGTTGATACTTTGCCATCCCAGTGGACCTGGAGGGGGAATATAACAGTATGCCGAGTGCAGCGAGCGTGCAACGGGATGCGGTACACTTATACGGTGTCCATGTCGACCTAGGTCGACATTGAAACATAAAACCCCAGAAAAAAATCATGTTGGTATTTTTTACATGTTGACATTTCGAATGTCGTATTCTGACTGTCGGCATTTTGGACATGTTGGCACAACAAATGTCAGTATTTTGACTGTCGGTCAATGGCTGTCAGGATTATGACCGTCGGTATTGTGTCCGTCGGTAAATCATACTGAACCCGTTCACATCATGTTTGTAGTAAACCAGCTACCCATAGGCATCCTATGGACGGCATCTGCAATTAGGGCACAATGGTGGGCAACTGACCTTACGCTGAAGATACACGCAGGAGGGTAAGTAGCAGATCAGTGAGAGCAGGAGATGGGTGGGTAGAGCACCACTGAAGGAGATGTCAGAGCCGCTGCTCTGTGTTCCATTACCAACTCCAATTTGAATTTGAAACCTGAACTTTTTCTGCAGACTATTGCTCCCCATGTGCAGCATATGTACGTTGTATGACATCCCCTATCTGTATAACCTGGACATTCAGCACTGACGTCTGTGTTTCGGAGGCTGCTAGAACTTTCCACGTCACTTGCAATGACTGTATTTATACTTTCAGTCCATCACACACATCTGAAGTGACAGCTGCACCCATGTCATCTTGCCTCTGTACATCTGTCCTGTCTGTGTTGATATTGCTTTTTAGCCTATTTTCACATTCTCACATTTATAACACCGTCTGCCTTATAATTCAGTAATTGCAGCCTTATAATCTTTACCTTTATTTCACTCAATTATTGCCATTGAACATCCACATTTACCAACACTGCACTTTCCCCTGTATTTCTACGGTATCCGGACTCCAGGTCGACAACAAAAAGGTTGACACACCTTAGGTTGACACCAATTGGTCGATGCACCTTAGGTCGACATGGACAAAAAGTCGACATGGACAAAAGGTCGACATGAACAAGGTCGACATGGAAAAAGGTCGACATGAGTTTTTCACAATTTATTTTTCTTTTTTGGAACCTTTTCATACGTAACGATCCATGTTGACTACGATTGGAACAGTAATCTGTGCCGACCGAAGCGGTAGCGGAGCGAAGGCACCATGCCCGAAGCATGGTGAACGAAGTGAGCCATGCGAGGGGACGCGGTGCCAGTGGCGTAACTAGAAATTTTTCTCCCCCAAGCCAAAAAATTCTTTGGCGCCCCCCCCCCCCCTTCAAGGGATAAACATGCGCGCGCCTTAGGCGCGCGCAGCAAAAAGGGGCGTGGTTTCGTTGGAATGGGCGTGGTTTCGCATAAAGGGGCGTGGCATTGCAGGAAAAGACTACCTTATACCCCAGTTTTGCAACCTGCACGCCCATACATTGGCCACCACAGGAAAGAAAAATAATCCTGATTCATGCCCCTTACATTATTTGTCATTTTTCCTCCTTATAGTAATGCCCAGTATATATTATGCCACATACTGCAATGGCCCTTAGACATTGGCCCTCATTCCGAGTTGTCCGCTCGCAAGGCGATTTTAGCAGAGTTACACACGCTAAGCCGCCGCCTACTGGGAGTGAATCTTAGCTTCTTAAAATTGCGAACGATGTATTCGCAATATTGCGATTACAAACTACTTAGCAGTTTCTGAGTAGCTTCAACCTTACTCGGCATCTGCGATCAGTTCAGTGCTTGTCGTTCCTGGTTTGACGTCACAAACACACCCAGCGTTCGCCCAGACACTCCTCCGTTTCTCCAGCCACTCCCGCGTTTTTTCCGGAAACGGTAGCGTTTTTATCCACACGCCCATAAAACGCTGTGTTTCCGCCCAGTAACACCCATTTCCTGTCAATCACACTACGATCGCCGGAGCGAAGAAAAAGCCGTGAGTAAAAATACTATCTTCATAGCAAAATTACTTGGCGCAGTCGCAGTGCGAACATTGCGCATGCGTACTAAGCAGAAAAACGCTGCGATGCGAAGAAAAATACCGAGCGAACGACTCGGAATGAGGGCCATTATGCCGCACACAATAATGCACATGACACAATATGCACACACTGTAATGCCCCCGACACATTATGCCACACACCGTAATGCCTGTGACACATTATGCCACACACCGTAATGCCTGTGACACATTATGACAGGAATCGTAATGCCCGTTATACATTATTCTACACACTGCACTGCCCCTGATACATTATAGCACACCGCAATGTCCGTGATACATTATGCCACACACTGCAATGCCCGATACATTATAGCACATACAATGCCTGTGACACATTATGCCACACACTGCAATGACCTTGAGACATTATACCACAATGCCCGTTATATAGTATACCATACACCGTAATGCCTGTGACACATACCGCAATGCCCTGCCCGTTATACCTTATGCCACACATCGCAATGCCCGTTATGTATTATGCCACACTGCAATGACCCTGAGACATTATACCACATATCACAATGCCCGTGATATAGTATACCACACACCGTAATGCCTGACACATTATGACACACACCGCAATGTCCGTGATACATTATGCCACACACTGCAATGACCCTGAGACATTATACCACATATCACAATGCCCGCGATATAGTATACCATACACCGTAATGCCTGTGACACATTATGACACACACCGCAATGTCCGTGATACATTATGCCACACACCGTAATGCCCATTACACATTAAGTCCTACAGTAAGGCTTCTAATTACTTTTCAATTACCTGTTCGTTGTCAGGGGTTTCATGCACTGGGTGTCATGCTCGTTGCCAGGGGTTTCATGCTCTTGGTTCCATGCACGGTGCCAGGGGTTTTCATGCTCAGGGTGTCATGCTCGTTGCCAGGGGTTTCATGCACTGGGTGTCATGCTCGTTGCCAGGTGTTTCATGCACTGGGTGTCATGCTCGTTGCCAGGTGTTTCATGCACTGGGTGTCATGCTCGTTGCTAGGAGGTAGTCCTTGTTGCTAGGGCTGTGCTCCCAGTGCCAGATATTTCCCCACGGTGCCAGGTACTCACATGCCCCAGTGCCAAATATAGCCCCCCCCCCATGTGCCAGGTACACATATACCCCCCCAGTGCCACATATGCCCCCAGCGCCACATATTCCCTTCCAGTGCCACATATGCCCCCAGTGCCAGATATTCACCCCAGTGCCAGATATCCCCCCGTGCCATATATGCCCCCCGTGCCATATATGCCCCCAGTGCCATATATGCCCCCAGTGCCAGATATTCCCCCCCGTGCCATATATGCCCCAAGTGCCAGATATTCCCCCCCAGTGCCAGATATGCCCCCAGTGCCAGATATGCCCCCCCAGTGCCACATATGCCCCCAGTGCCAGATATTACCCCCCAGTGCCAGATATACCCCAGTGCCACATATGCCCCCAGTGCCACATATGCCCCCTCAGTGCCAGATATTCCCCCCAGTGCCAGATATTCCCCCCAGTGCCATATATGCCCCCAGTGCCATATATGCCCCCAGTGCCAGATATGCCCCCCCGTGCCAGATATTCCCCCCAGTGCCATATATGCCCCCAGTGCCAGATATTCCCCCCCAGTGCCATATATGCCCCCAGTGCCAGATATTCCCCCCCAAGTGCCAGATATCCCCCCCAGTGCCAGATATCCCCCCCAGTGCCAGATATTCCCCCCAGTGCCATATATGCCCCCAGTGCCAGATATCCCCCCCCCCAAGTGCCATATATGCCCCCAGTGCCAGATATTCCCCCCCAAGTGCCATATATGCCCCAGTGCCAGATATTTCCCCCCCCCCCCCCCGCTCCCCTGCTTTTTGGAGGGACACGGAGGGCACAGCTCGCCTCTCCTGTGTCCCTCCTGCTGCATCATCTCCGGCGGCCGCGGGTCCAATAGGGGGAACTGCCGTCCGTGAGCCAATTAGAGCTCACGGACGGCACTTCCCCCTATTAGACCCGCGGCCGCCGGAGATGATGCAGCAGGAGGGACACAGGAGAGGCGAGCTGTGCCCTCCATGTCCCTCCAACAAGCGGCGGAGGGAAGGAGAAAGCAGACTGACATGCGGACGCTCGTCCGCATGTCAGTCTGCTGTAAATCAGTGGCGCCCCCGCAGCCCTCGCCCCCAAGCCACCGCGAGGACTGCGGGGGCAGTAGTTACGCCACTGTGCGGTGCCCTAATTGGGGTTCCCCGTCACTCTCCGAAGAAAACGACACCAAAAAAACATTAAAAACTCATGTTGACCTTTTTCCATGTCGACCTTGTTCCTGTCGACCTGTTGTCCATGTCGGCCTAAGGTGCGTCGACCAATTGGCGTCGACCTAAGGTGTGTCAACCTTTTTGTTGTCGACCCGGAGTCCCAGACCCATTTCTACTGCTCTGTCTCTTATACAATCTCCACTTCTATTCCCAATTTTCCACCCCTATTTACTTACACATTATGTCCAGGTTACTTCAACTCCTCCAACACTCTTTGCCTAATCCTTTATTTTGGCCTCCATTCCCACCTCTATCCATCACCCCTAGCTCCTCTCTCCGCTGTCGCATATCCACCCCTCTGCATCCCTACCCCTCCTGTCCTGTTACCCCACTTTCATTCACATCTCTCGCATCATGGGCCATCCACCCTAACACTGAGCCATGCACCCTCCCTGTTCTTCCTGTCACCTCATCCACATCACGTTGTACTCCCTGCTCACCACCTGCAGTTCCCCTCCGGGGCCTGCACTCAGCCACACTGCCTATCCCCCAAAATGTACTTATTATTACAAGTTTCTTATATAGTGCAGCAAATTGTGTTACGCTTTACAATTGGAAGCAGCCTTTCCCTGGGGCCATACAGGAGTAGCTCCAGGACCTGATTGGCCATTTGTACAGGTACCCGGCCCAGGAAGACGTTGCTGAAGGACCCACCTCTGTACATGTTACATCTGCCACACCTGCAGTGCACATGGGCCCTCATTCCGAGTTGATCGCTCGCTATGGATTTTTGCAGCGCAGCGATCATGGCAAAATGGGGCTAATCTGCGCATGCGTATGCAATGCAATGCGCACACGCGTCGTACGGGTACAACGAATGACGTGGTTTTGCACAGGTTCAAGGAGATTGAGGGGAACTGGGAGTTTCTGGGTGTCAACGGACCGTTTTCTGGGAGTGTTCGGAAAAATGCAGGCGTGGCCGGGCGTTTGCAGGGCGGGTGTCTGACGTCAATACCGCGTCACTCGTCGCAGCAAACATCGCACAGGATAAGTAACTACAGGGCTGGTCTAGTTCTGCACAAAATGATTTTGCAGGCGCTCTGCTGCACAGGCGTTCACACTCCTGCTATGCTAAAATACACTCCCAGAGGGCGGCGTCTATGCGTTTGCACGGCTGCTAAAACTAGCCAGTGAGCGATCAACTCAGAATAAGGGCCATGGTTGTGCCCAACTGCTAACAAATTGGCTGCTATGATCAGGTCTGAATTACCCCCTTTGTATGGCACTAAGCCTTGTCTAAAGGTTTGCTGAACATATATTTGGGTGGTTGCTGATGCATAATATTCAGTGTAAGGGGCACTACTACTGCATGGGGCATAATGGGATGTAAGGAGCACTACACCCCATTATGCCCCATACATGGTAGATAACATCCTGTACCACCTACTCATATGTATAGAACACCCTGTACCCCCCCTACCCTGTGTGTATGACACTCTGTACGCCCTGTGTATGACACACTGTACACCCCCTAACTCGTGCATGTGACACCCTGTAGCCCCCTACCCCTGTCTCCTAGCCATTACAGAAACCTGGCTTAACCCTCCTGTCACCAATATTTCCACTGCTTTCTCCACTGGTGGCCTCACATTGTCATATACCCCCCAACCCGGGGGTCACAATGGTGGTGGTGTTGGGGTCCTTCTATTCTATAGCTTCTCCTACCATCTTATACTCCCAGAACCATCTGTTTGCCACTGTTAACTTCCTCCTCTGCCCACCCCTACCTCAACTTCCTCTTCACTCTCTGCGCTTGACCACCAATTTCACATCCAAAATTTACTCCATGTGTGTCAGGACATCAAATCCAGGATGTATTCATGTGACCGGCCATCAGGAGACCGACAGTCACATGACCTCCCCCAACATCCCGACCCCTCACTATCCCGACGGTCGGCATGCCAACCAACAGGGACTATTCCCACTTGTGGGTGTCAACGACACCCATAGAGTGGGAATAGAACCCCTGGCAACTGCAGGTCGCCACCGAGATAAAAGCATGGAGAGTGCAGCAAGCCTATAAGGGGCTTTCTGCACCATCCCTTCCCCCCCCCGCCGGGATTCCACTTCCGGGATCACGTCATCAGTATGCTGACCGCCGGTTAGCCACACCACACCCATCAATTCCCACCAGATCCTCAGTAATCTACCCCTACTTTCCCTGACCACACTTCCCTATCCATCTTACCATATCTGACTTGTTCCCCTGTACCTGGAGAAATCATGGCCCTCACCTGGTCCTTCCCCTCCATTTCTCCAATTGACTCTATCCCCTCCCACCTCCTCCACTACCTCTCTCCTGCTGCCTGTTCCCATCTTGCCCACCTCCTCAATCTCTCTCCTCATTAGACACTGTCACCTCTGCCTTAAAGCATACCCTTGTCTTCGCTATTCTTAAAAAACTACCCTTGATCCTAACACGTTATTCAACCACTAACCCATCTCTCTCCTCTCCTTTGCCTCCAAACTCCTTTAACATATTGTCTACATCCACCTTACTGCCTCTCTTTACTCCAACTCCATGCTTGATCCCTTTAAGTCTACATTGGCTAATGTCCTCTCCATTACACTGAAATTGCCCTCCCATAGTCTGCAATGACCTCCTTGATGCCAAATCCAAGGGCCACTATTCTCTGTTTATTTACATTGACCTATCTGCTGCTTTTAAGACTGTGGACCACCCACTCCTCCTGCAAATCCTTCACTCTCTTGATCTGCTTGGTAATGCCCTCTCTGGCTGTCTTCCAACCTCTCTGACTGTTTCTTCTTTGTTTCATCTCATGACTCCATCTTCCCCCACTTCAACTAACAGTAAGTGTCCCCCAAGGTCTTGTTCTTGGACCTCTCATTTTCTCTCTATACAGTATGTCCTCTTCAGGTGAGCTCATTAGCTCTTTTGACTTACAATATCATCTTTATGCTTATGATCTACCTTTCCTCTCCTGACCTCCCTCCGTCCCTCTCTCCTCCCTCATATCTCCAACTGTCTCTCTGATCTCTCTTCTTGGATGTCCCAGTGCTTTCTTAAATTTATAATTTCTAAGAATGTGCTGATCAACTTCCCACCCTCCCGTACAACATCACCTCCCACAAGTTCATTATCTATTGATGGCACAACTATCACCTATAGCCCCCAAGTATGCTGTGTTGGGGTTATCCTTGACTCCTACCTCTCCTTCAAACCACACATTCAGCACCTCTCACAATCTTGCCATTTCCATCTCAAAAATATTTCCAGGAGCAGACCCTTTCTCACCCTAGATGTTACTAAGACCTTCATCCACTCACTGGTCATCTCCAGATTAGACTACTGTAATCTCCTTCTATCCGGCCTCCCTATCAACTGCCACTCTCCACTCCAATCTATCCTCAGTGCTGCTTCCCAGCTCATCTTCCCTCATGCCTCCCCTCACTTACATGTTTCTCACACTCACTTACAAAGCTCTCACCCATTCCTCTCCCAGTTACATTGATGACATTATCTCTCATTTCACTCACACCCATCCTCTTCACTCTACAGATGCATGCCTTCTCGTCTGCTTAGTGATTACTTCTTCCTACTCTTACCTTTTTATGATTTTGCATGAGCTGCTCCCTATCTCTGGAATCTCTACATTTTCTCATCAGACTCTCTAGAGCTATACAAAATTTCAAATGGGCTCTCAAGACCCACTTCTTCATAACCAGCCATCTCACATCCTAACACTCTGGTCCATGCTCACTGTTTCCCCATCTGTATCACCCCTGTCTGTCTGTCCCTTTTCTGTAGAGTGTAAGCTCTCATGAGCAGGGCTCTTTCCACGCATATACTTTTCTTTCTGTCTTCTACTCCTTACTCCTTACGACGATACATAACCCTCTGTTTCTGCAAACCTGATGCCTATTCAGTGTCATGTCTGCTAATGCATAAAAGTTTTTATACCATGTACTTGTCCTACATTGTCTTGTCCCGTAAGTCGCTGTTTTCTTGTTTTGCTAATTTGTTTATTTACTTTATTAAGCATTGTGTAACTCTTGTTGTGCCATATAAATGAAGGATAATAAGAACTAGATGATGTGCTCGGTTTCAACTGGACAAAGGTTTGCTGGGTGGAACATTTTACCCATTTTCACCCCCTTAGGAGTCAAATTTCTAAAAATCCTTGCTTAGTCAGTGGCTGAAAATAACTGTCACAGTTTCCAGACCACCCAGTAGGTCACATGTTCCAGGTCAACCAGCAGGTGCACAGGGAGAGTTCACCAACTGTCACATTTCCAGAGCACAATGGTGATGCATTGTAAAAGGCAAACAGATGTTTTGCCACATGCCAAATACAGCGCCATTATTTTTCTGCAAAAATATGGACCAAGATCTGAACAGACCTCCTTTTATAGGGATGGCTTCATATTTGGTGCCAATGCGACGTCACAGTTTTGGCGTGTCTGTCCTTTAAATCATACATGGGAGCTGCAGATGAGAGCAGTAGCTGACTGGGATAGAAACCGGCAGCAGAACTGCAGCAGTGAATGATGGGGCAGAGAGATCCTGGGGCCAGCAGCTGGAGAAGGAGCCAGAGCTGCCTATACTGCAGCTGGGGAGGGGAAGCTCCAGTCAGCACCATGGATACTGGGAAGAGGGGAGGCAGGATACCAAACCACACAAGAGCAGCACCCACCAGACCTGTTACAAATGAGCTGGGCTCTGGCGTGCTGTCACAGTAGTTTTGTCACCTCCAGTTGTTTTATTTGAGTGGCACTGGGCCTGGCACGCCGGGATGGGCAGTTTGGCACAGGCTACAGTGTATGAGAACCATCTAATGTTCCTCTGTTTTGTTTTTGTGCTCATGAGACTGATGGCTGTTTCTGTGATTTTACTGATGCCTAGCATCTAATGCAAGCACCACTAATAGCTTAACATGGGGGTAAGCAGGGGCGCATCAAGGGAGGAGGGGCCTGTGTGCAGTTTCCGTCTGCATCCCTGCCTCTCTAAGACATCAGCACTGCAGACTCTGACCTCTGGAACCTATTATAAATACACCAGTGGGTGTAAGTGCATATCACCAATGTCTTCCTAGGTCAGTCTGGCTCCAAAATCCCCATCATGGCCAAATCTTGTGTGTTTCTCATGAAAACCTCTGGATTCTATAATCCTCAATGGGACATGACAATCTTTTTTCAAGAAATGCATTTTTATATTGAATGATTTTCTTGTAGCAGTTACTCTAATAAGATACTTCAGATGTTATGTGGTCTTGCAATGGGTTCCGCTGTCCTACCAGGATTCAGCCTATAAGATTTCAGCTGACATAATCATCCATAGGGAGAGAACAGGAAATGCCCTTACCCCCACAACAAAGTGTGAAACTGCGGGGTAAGCAATGCCCCCATCATCCTGTGGTAGCAGATGTAGATGGATAACTAATGGACGGGTGGTCTTCAGTTTCCAGGCGGCCGGGCTCCCGACGACCAGCATACCAGCGCCGGAATCCCGAACGCCGGCATGCAGTCAGCTTTTCTCCATCTTGGGGGTCCACGACCCCCCTGTAGATAGAATAGATAGCGTGGCATGCGTAGCGCACCATCGTGTCCGCAAGGGGCTCACTTGCGCTCGCCCAGCTGTCGGTATGCCGGCGGTCGGGATCCCGACACCGGTATGCTGGCCGCCGGGAGCCTGTCCACCGTCATAACATACTACACCCCTAATGCACCCCCTACACAGTGCAGTTCTGTAGCTGGTACTTACATAAAGGTGATATAGATAAGTAACTACACAAAATGGAAGCTGGTTGTCAGTTTGTCTGTTGCTTATAATGTGATTCTTATATTTTTGCAGAATCTTTGATTTTAGTAGCAATGAAGGAAGTTAGTCTGGCTGTACAGTATTTCAGGGGTGTGACATTGCTGACCGACTGTCAGGAGACCGACACTGGGTTCACGGTAGCATACCGGTGCCGGGATCCCGGTGCGCAGGGGGAGGGGGCGATTGCAGGAAGCCGCTTGCATGCCCACTGTTGTGTCCACGCTGCAGGTTCGGTGGTAACCTGTGGTCACCATGGGTTCTATTCCCACTCTATGGGAAGCAAAGTGAGCCATGCAAGGGGACATGGTGCACTAATCGGGGTTCATGGTCCCATTACAAATCAACACCAAAAAAACATAAAAAACTAATTTCGACCTTTTTCCATATTGACCTTGTTCAGGCGATCTTTAGTCCATGATGACCTATTTGTGGTGTTGACCTAAGTGGTGTCGACCTGGACACTGTCGACCTTGAGTCTGAGACCCATCACAAGATGCTGAGCTAATTAATTGGAAATCCGCCCATAAGTGGAGTATATAAATTATAATATATTCTGATATATGAAATGTATATGATTGGCCTGCTGAATTTGATTGGTTTATGTACTACTATCATTAAGGTGGGTGTGGTATGTAAGGTCGATGGTAAGTAGGTCGACAATGTTTAGGTCGACCACTATTGGTCGACAGTAAGTAGGTTGACAAGGATGCTAGGTCAGCAGGGTCTTTAGGTCGACATGGTCTTGGTCGACATGGCAAAAGGTCAACATGAGTGAGACCAATAGTGGTCGACCTAAAAATTGTCGACCTAGAGACCGGATCCCCAGTAAGGTATATAAGAGTATATCATTATGTATGTGTGCAGTTCACAATTCATTTTATTATGATCTCCTGTGTACGTTACACAAAATAAATCTACAGAGACTTCATTTTTCTCCATTGACTTATTGATGCTCTATGAAAGGAGCCATTTAATTTAACGTTGTTCTTCTGTTGTCATGGAATTGTCTTCTGCTACGTCCGTGCTTTCAGACACTGTGTTGGCCGCTGCTGGCAGGAATTCAAGGCTTCTGACTGTCAATTGTCTTGTCTGGTGGGTTAGGAAGATGATAGTTCCATCCTGAATAATCAGATGCACATATATAACTAGTAAGTTCTGGTCTGACTCTATTAACAACCAACATTTCTCCTTCATCGGTGAAAGACATGAACTGCGTGTTCCCCCAGCCACTTTCCTCCACCGTTGTGCTCACATCTAAGAAGTCCATTGGCTGTGACGGGATATCTACCTTCAGAAGACTGTCATTGACCACAGCATGCATGGTCCCGTCAGGATGGAACGCCACTGTATCACACAGGTCCCAGTTCTTTGTTCCTACCACCGTTGTTTTTTCATTGCGCCCGTTTTCGTCTATAGTTACCGATTCTACATCACTGTACAATTTTCCATCATTTGTTATTAGATAGGTTACTGCCTCTCTGCTCAAAAAATATATCTTGGCATTCTCAAATGTTGATCCTAGATTTGATTTGGCATCAGAAATCGAGTCATCATGATTACGTGGAGGCCAAGGGCCTTTGTGCATAAAACCATTGCTGATATAATGTATCTCATCATTGTAGCCAATATAAAAATGGGTAATATTTCTTAGTGCGCCTGCATTGACCATGTTTTCATTAAATATATATCCACTATTGCTAGGTCGCGGAACCATGTAGAGAGAGAAATCTTCAGTCCCTTCCACTATGACCATGCCTGGAATTAGACACAAACACAAATTATGCAGTAAAAATAGGATTTTGGTACTTACCAGGTAAATCCTTTTCTTTGAATCCATAGGGGACACTGGAGTACTCTTGGGATATGGACGGCTTCCACAGGAAGTAGGCACTGAATAAATTAATTTTGGAACTATACCTCCCCTCCATATCCCTGAGTACCTCAGTGTTTTTTACTGAGCCGAACAGGAGCGATAGAGAGGTTGACAATGGAGCATTACATATAACATAACGGACAACAATAAAGTTGACCCAACATTACTGACAACTAAACAGTTGACACCATAACTTGTTAATCTGAACCAGTCGGTGAAAGTGTGTTACCATAAGATCTACTGAACGTACCCCAAACCAGGTAAACTGCTCTGGGTGGGCTTCCAGTGCCCCCTATGGATTCAAAGAAAAGGATTTACCTGGTAAGTACCAAAATCCTATTTTCTTTTTCATCCACTAGGGGTCACTGGAGTACTCTTGGGACGTACCAAAGTTTCCCCCGCGGGCGGGAGAGCTGTTTGGCACCTGTAACACTAGGCGGCCAAAGCTAGATGCTGATGCCACAAACGTATCAAACTTGTAGAGGCGCACAAACATGTGCACCGAAGACCATGTAGCCGCCCGACAAAGCTGTGTCGCAGAAGCTCCACGACTCGCTGACCATGATGTTCCCACAGCACGTGTGGAATTAGCTGTTACTGATGTAGGCGGCTGTAACCTAGCATGAAGGTAAGCCTGACGTATGGTCACTTTAATCCAACTGGATAAGGTCTGCCTAGAAGCTGGCCAACCCACCTTGGCAGCATCATAGAGAGCAAACAACGTATCCGTCTTACGAACGGTCGACGTTCGGGATACATAAATGCGTAATGCGCGTACCACATCCAACCTACCAGAGTCTCCTGTTAACACAGGAACTAATATTGGTTGATTGATGTGAAAAGATGACACTACCTTTGGTAGAAAAGCGGAATTCGTCCGGAATTCCGCTCTGTCATCATGAAACACTAAATACGGTGGTTTGCACGACAAAGCACCCATATCTGAAACATGCCTTGCTAAGGCTAAAAGAAAAATTATTTTCCCAAGTGAGAAATGTAATATCCACTTGTTGTAAGGGTTCATAATAAAAAGACTAAGAAATCTAAAAACAAGATTCAAGTCTTATGGCGCAGTAGGTAGAGTGAATGGAGGCTGAACTCTGAGGACACCCTGCATAAAAGGTGTGAACCGACGGCAATAGGGCCAATCTACTATGAAAATAAATGGACAACGCCGATATCTGCACTTTTAGTGTGGATAAACTCAGACCTCTATCTTACCCCATCTGTAGAAATAACAAAAGACGGGATAACTTAAAAGATGATGTCGGAAACTTCAGAGCTTCACACCAACCTACATAGGCACGCCAAATTCTGTAATAATGAGCTGCCGTAACTGGCTTCCTAGCACGTAACATGGTTGGAATAACCGATTCTGGAATGCCCTCTCTTCTTAAGAGGGCTGTCTCAACAGCCACCCCGTCAAACGCGGCCGCGCTAAATCGGGTAAAAGGAATGGACCCTGCTGTAACAGGTCCGAACGTAGTGGAAGCGGCCAAAGACCGACTGCGAGTAGACCGCGGAGATCCGAGAACCAAGCTCTCCGGAGGCCAAAGAGGCGTCACTAGTATAACTGTGACGGACTCTCCTTTGATCCGTTTTAGCCACAGAGGGAGCAGCGGAAACGGTGGAAATAGATACACGAGACTGTATGGCCACGCGATTGTGAGAGCATCCATTGCCACTGCCTTTGGATCTCTCGTTCTGGACACGACCTGGGGCGTTTGATGATTGTGGCGAGATGCCATCAGGTCCACCTGCGTGTAACTCCACTTCTGGACCAGCATGTGAAATACTTCTGGATTTAATGCCCATTCTCCTGGATGAAAATTCAAATGGCTGAGATAATCCGCCTCCCAGTTGTCCACTCCCGGAATGACTACTGCCGACAATATCATTTGGTGATACTCGGCCCAATAGAGGATTCAAGCTACAGATGTGACGACTTACATCTTTGCTTTTTTTTTTTTTTTACAAATTTGGCACAACATGCAAAACACAGCTAAGCTGTTTTTCATGAGAAGCGAGTGGATGAATTTTAAAATTTTTGTTTGCCATAAAAGAATATGTATAGAGTAACATATTAAGGAAGCAAATTAAGAAAAAAAAACACAAGGCATGACTAAATCTCTGAGTATATAGCATGCAAAACTGTGCCATACATGACGGGATATAGCAAAGATGTATGTGGACACATCTGTACTTCCCGCATTGCCATACGGCTTTTCGTTCCTCCTTGTTTGTTGATGTATGCGACTGCCGTCGCATTGTCTGACTGCACCTGAACAGCCTGAGCCTGCAGCCTGTGCACTGCTTGTCGTAGCGCATTGTAAATTGCCCGGAGTTCCAGGACATTTATAGACAGCAATCTTTCGTGATCCGCCCAGAGACCCTGGAGCTGATAATTTTGAACTACAGCTCCCCAACCTCTGAGACTTGCGTCCGCCGTGAGAATGATCCAATTCCAGGCACCGAACCGTTTCCCTGCGGTTAGATTCTGTACTTTGAGCCACCAGAGTAGAGACTCTCTGGCCCTTGGAGACAACCTCACTCTGCGGTAAATCTGCAGATGCGAGCCCGACCACTGTGCGAACACATCCAATTGAAAAGGACGTGAGTGAAGTCCTCTGAACTGAAGCGCTTCGAAAGCCGCCACCATTGTGTCTAATAGGCGAATGCACAAATGAACCGAGACTGTGCGTGGCTTGAGCACTAATTGTACCAGATGACGAATGACCTGTACTTTCTGTTTGGGTATGTAAATTCTTTGATTTACCGTATCGAGAATCATACCTAGGAATTGAAGTCGTTGAGACGGAATCATTCAGGAATTCGCGTAGACAATGGTAGGAAATCAGATTTTCCCCCCCACTTGGTCTGCGATCTATTTCGTTTGGAATACGACTCCGCCTGTTAGGAACGTAGCCAAAGTGGACGTTATGCGCTAGTAGCGAAGCTGAAAACGCAAGAACCAACTACCAACGTCCAAGGAAGCTGTAGGCAGCAAGAAGTGTAAGGTAGTCTTTATTTAGGACAAACCTGAACTGGAATGCCCTGCCACTACAGCCTTGATACCTCAAACCCTTAGCAAAGCAGGGCGAAGCAACAGCCCTACTGCTGTGTAGGGTATACTTCGATATGTAGTAAAACACCCAATAATTGCAATTGTCTCTGATTGGAAATTGTTCAGTCTCCGCTGAGAACCTGACATACTGGCCTGGTGCTATGAGGGCTGGCGGCAAATCGACCGCAACAATGTAACTGAAACAGTAAAAAAAAACATTCCCCCCCCCCCTCAGGCCATACATGCCCCCAAGAGAGGACCGGTAAGGGTCTGTCTGTGCAGTCTTTACGCAGAGTACTAACCACTATACGATCACGGCAACTTAAACGAGCCAGGTAGGAGACGAACCTACAATCTTGTTATCCATAGTCAGATGCGTTATACATTGCGCCACTGGCCCAGATTCGTATTTGTCCGACACACTGTGTGACCGACTTTGCAGCGAAGCTGCTTTTTTGATTATGCATTAGACTTAGTGATCATGTACTCCAACCAGTAAGTACACCACGGAAGTAACGTGTGTATAAACCTGCATTACCGTGCATGTGGTTACCAGCAATAGTGAATCTTCCTGTAGAGTCATGCTGTACAAAAACAATTAATAAATTAAACTCCTAACTCCTCCAGAGTCTAAGTGTTGTAGGGCAGCAACTTCCGAGAAAGAACCAGGAAGTAACATTAAAAAAAAAGTTGTCCTACCATGTTTTTTTTTTTTTTTTTAAACACCTGTTAAACCAGGATCTGAACCAGTGTCCATGCAATCACAATGTTCACTGTGGCCGGAAAGCCTAACCACTTGGCTACAGAGCCACCTGTAAAAACAATAATCAAAGCTGCTGCAGGTGAGGCCATGTTTGCAGTGCTCAACAGATACTGTTTAATAAGGACTGAGTGCTGACCAATTATTCTTGCTTACTGCAAAATAGACTTTTAATGTCAGCATAATATATATATATATATATATATATATACACACACACATACATAAAACAATGTATATTCACACATACTCAGACTTTAATAAATATATATATATATTCTATATATATGCACACATACACACATATATATATATATATACCCCTATACGTATATCCAGATATATCCTGATACACAGGATTTTACAAGTCTGAAACTAAATGTGACCTCACACAGGCTTAAAACCTGAGATGACTGCTGCTTAACCACAGCTTAGTTAATGGGCCCTTCTAGTGGCCGGCGCCGGGAGCGCGCTCTGGAGAGCTATCCTGACTGTAAAACCTATGGTAGGTTTATATTGATAGTGTAAGCCCAAACTGAGCTATTTTTAACAGTTTAAACTAGCATGTATTAGTATGCAATCTAGTTGGATCACCAGTTTCCCCCAGATGGTAAAACACTATGCAACCCTGCTTAGCTTCCAAGCTCAGATGAGTTTGGGCGTATCCAGTGTGGCGTGGCTGTAGATTAAAAATACCTACAGCACCTTGTACTCCCAGGTGGCTAATCAGGCCCAACACTGCTTAGCTTCCAAAATCAGATGAGATTGGGCGTATCCAGTGTGGTGTGGCCAAGTGAATTAAGCCAAAGCTGCTGCAGGTGAGACCTGAACTCACACGGCTCCACAGATACTGTTTTATAAGTACCATGTGCTGACCAATTGTTATAACATATCTTACTTTACAACAATGAACAAAGCCAGTATTTGGCTGCCACAACCATGATTCAGATTTGCAGTCTTTAGGATAATATCATTATAAACAGTTATGATATAAATAATTATGTATATCCATGTTTTAGACATGGCAGGGAAACTGCTTATTAGTAATTGCTGGTGTCTTACTCATGCAGACAGACAATACAAAAAAACAAAACAAAAACAAAGACAGACAACTTGCACGACTCAGTAAATAGCACTAAGGTGTCTCTATAAATATATATCTGGCCAAGTGCATTGCACGCCAGCCATATGCCTGCTCCCAAATTCCCCTTAACACCCCTGCGCCTTCAATGGAGGAGAGATGTAACACAGGAAATTCTGGAAAAACAACAGGAAACATGGTTAATCTTGTTTTAACAAAGACTTCATAGCTTATTGTAATACATATGCAGCGCTGCTGTATCCCTTTATCAATAAGAGTTGAATCATGAGATTTTATCCAGTGACCCTGACATTTCTGTGTGCAGGGAACATCACTGTGGCAGCAAAGTTACTCACTAGGCTAAGAAACCTGCCTTTTGGCTCTCATTAGTGTGCCCCCCCCCCCCCCCGTGCTCCGTGTACCGTTCTCTATACACGGAGCCGGGCTATGGTGGAGAGGGAGCCCGAAGCGGCATCGAGGCCACACACACACACACACACACACACACACACACAACACAGTATCCCACACCGTTCAACATACCTGGACCCTGTGGTGAGGGCTATGACGGGGCTTCTCTGTAAGTTCCGTCCAGCCTTTACTGCAGGTTTTAGTCCTGCACGTGGTAGTGAGGGAGCTCTTTTTTAGAGAGGTCCGACACCCACAGCTGCTATAGCAGCCTTCACTATCCCGGACCCACGCCTATTAGAAGGGGGAAAGGGATGTGGTAAATCGTTGAAAAAAGAAAAAACTTCGAAAAAATTCCAATGAAACGTGGACAAAACTCCACAAGCCTTCTAACTGTGCCGAGCACAGAAAAAACACTGAGCTGCTCAGGGATATGGAGGGGAGGTATAGTTCCAAAATTAATTTATTCAGTGCCTACTTCCTGTGGAAGCCGTCCATATCCCAAGAGTACTCCAGTGACCCCTAGTGGATGAAAAAGAAACATAATTATTATGACTCATCATATATATAACTCTTTTTCAACAATGACAGTATAGCTTTTACCATGACCCTCCTCTCCAGTCCCGTATACTCCTCCCTGCTCTACCCCACTCCTCTCCTACCTGGCCGGTATTCATCTCATGCCAGCGGCCAGCTTGTCTGACTTCAGTACCCTCCTCTCTGTGCACATGGCTGCCTTTATTAGCCAGGTAAGTGGTTGGTGAGTGCACATGTTATATTATTACAAAAAATGTTTATGTACTTGTTAGTGTGCACCTATGTGTGCTTATGTATTTGTGTGTATATATATATATATATATATATATATATAAATTGCCTGAATTACCCATTCCTGTGGGATCAGCTCCCTCTAAAGTACAACCTCTGCAGTCTGCAGAAGCAGTAGGTTTGGAACTCCAGGTTTTCATGGTTGCACAAGTCCTGCTGCAACTCATCACTGAGAGACAGGAAGGGTTTAAAACTCTCATACACCCGGTGCTCTGGGCAGTGATGCTGATTAGCTGCCAGTGAGTAGGCCAGTGTTTCCTTAGTGCTAGGGACTGATGATATTGGCTGTGTCAGAGGAGCATAGCAGATTGTGGCTGCAGGCCTTGCAGCAGACTGATCGTTAAGCACTTTAGTGCTGGTACATTTACTTTAATCTGTTTGTTTATTTAATGTGTTGTTTCTCCAGGCCCATGTCTGTGAATGATAAAGTGCAGTGTCTGATATAATTATAAATACACTGCTTCACTGAGATCATGTCTGTCTTGAGTCTTCATTTCTAGAACCCTGTTACATTTGGTGGTACTAGTGGGGAACTGCACTTGTCTGGCACAGCCCAGATGCCAAACGCCTCTGGCATGGCAAAGTAACTGATGACACAGAACATTCTTGTATATGCGAGTAAGGCAAGCGAGCCTAAAAACTGCAGTTGTATCAAGAACACGGGCCCTCATTCCGAGTTGTTCGCTCGCTAGCTGCTTTTAGCAGCATTGCACACGCTAAGCCGCCGCCCTCTGGGAGTTTATCTTAGCATAGCAGAATTGCGAACGAAAGTTTAGCAGAATTGCGAATAGAAATTTCTTAGCAGTTTATGAGTAGCTCGAGACTTACTCCTACACTGCGATCAGTTCAGTCAGTTTCGTTCCTGGTTTGACGTCACAAACACACCCAGCATTCGCCAAGACACTCCCCCGTTTCTTCAGATACTCCCTCGTTTTTCCCAGAAATGCCAGCGTTTTCCCGCACACTCCCATAAAACGGACAATTTCCGCCCAGAAACACCCACTTCCTGTCAATCACACGCCGATCACCAAAACGATGAAAAAGCTTTGTTACGCCGTGAGTAAAATACCAAACTTTTGTGCTAATTTACTTGACACAGGCGCACTGTGAACAGTGCGCATGCGCAGTTTGCGACTAAACGCTCCGTAGTGAAAAAAAACTAGCGAGCGAACAACTCGGAATCACCCCCACTGTGTATTGCTGTGCACTGTGAGAAGAAGCTGTTCTGTGTATACTGAAGATAAAATGTTTCTTTCCTTTTCCTTACTGTGGTGCTTAAAATATGTTTTACAAGTCAAATGCTGTTATCCTGTTCTCCAGGTGTTAATTGCATGCTGTGAAACAGAGCAATGCTCACATCCAGTGCCGTAACTAGGCATTTTAGCGCTGTGTGCAAGAAACGACATTGGCGCCCCCCATGTAAGACAGGGGCAGTGCGCACCGTAGGCGTGCAAAAAATATATAGTGTCAAAGTCGAAAAATATAGCGACCTATGATGCCTTGTAATAACCCCAATGCACGTGCCCGCTGCTCGCGCACTGACTCCCCCGTGCACACGCATCCCCTCAGGTTGCGTAGGGGACGCTCTGACGTCGTCTGCGCATGGAGATGGGTATTTACGGCGGTGTTTGTGTGCGACTAGCGAGCGACTCGATCGCTACATATTTAACCAATATAATGCGTTTTATAGTTAATATTCCCCTTAATAATGTCAGCAAGTATGGTAAGTTTAAAACGGCTCTTGGACCTGAGAAATTCTCCTTTGCATGCTGGGAGGGTTCAGACAAAGGTTGGAGGGTAGTGTTTGGTGTCCAGCTGTGGGGTATTGAAGAAGTATTGTGCCTATGACAGTTGGGAGGGATTCGCATAGTTCCTGCTCATGGTTATGCACAGAAGTAGAAAATAAGATTAATTGCATTCCGAATAAATTACACATAAATGCAGGGTGGGTGACTGGAATTCAGTCATTTCTTTCCCACAGACTGAAAACAAATAGCCTTATTTACACTAAGCTTTGAGATTCTATGAAGAGGGCTTACACCTTTGTATATGAATAGGTCCAGGTTTCTCTCCAGAAGAATGAGTGCTGAGATGTCATTGTCTCAACTGAAAGAGGGGTAAACAAAGGACAGAGACAGAGTTTGTTTGGAAAATCCAAACAATAGCTTTTCACAATACAACCAGAGAGGAATTTAGAATACTGACAAGTCCTAGCCATCGCCCATTTCTTGAACTAACCAATGATCCCAGGTGCAGTACATGTCCCACCCCCTAACCAATGGAAAGAGGGCACACAGTATCTATTGTAGTATGTCTTGAGCTAGTAAATAAATATAGTTTGCAATAGGCTTGGGGACACAAGACTCTACTCTCCACAAGGTTTTCATCACTGATTAACTGAGGGCTGGATTTCCAGATTGCGCCTGCGATTCATTCCCATGTGTGTAAATTTCTCTCTGTGACCACCCTTATTCTCTGACTGTATTTTGCCACATTCTCTCTTTTAATCTCTCTCATTGTATGTTATTGTTTGCGATTGTGCCGCTTTTGTATATTTATGTGTAGTTATTCTGTAAGATATTGATGTTAGCCTGTAGTGTATCAGATGTTAACTGTATTTTCCCTTTTGATATAACTAAATCTCGTTAGTAAAGGTTTTGGAGCCTTAGCAAGGTATTGTGTGTTTATTACATTGCTGAGGGTATTCGGAGCGTCTCAATCGCTCATGCAGCTTTTATATTAACAAGGTTAAGAAGCGTTATATCATTACAGTATTTCAGTAGTAGGTTTACAATATAAACTCAATCTTTCAGTGTGTTGCATACAAGGTTTACTGAGTGTCATCCCATGAGCGTCTGCGCCGCTTGTGTTCCATTAGTGGGCTCAGCGTCCGCTACGCTAGTGGCGTAGCATTACGGTAGTCGGCCGCCTATAGCGTGCTCGATACCAAGCGTAAGCCGTGAGCGAACGTGCCGCTCGTGCGTCTCGACCACGGCTAAGCGTCTGCTACGCTAAGTGCGTACCCTTACGGTACCCCATACGCCAATTGCGTACTGAGTCTCTTACCCATATATAGTGAATGTTATAAGGTAAATAATCAGCATTGTAAATAGGGGCGTGGTTTCATGGGGAAGGGGCATGGCCACAAAATAATAGCAATTCATACTACGGTGCACAGTAGTCTCCATTATTAAAATTACGCTGCACAGTAGCACCACTACACCAGGTAGAGCCCCTTTTATACATTAAAGCAGACAGCGTCCCCCTTTTTACACATTACAGCAGACAGTCCCCGTTTTTACACATTGCGGCAGCCATTCCCATTTTTTACACATTGCGGCAGCCAGCGTCCCCTTTTTTACACATTACAGCAGACAGCGTCCCCTTTTTTAACATTACGGCAGACAGCGTCCCCTTATTACACATTACAGCAGACAGCGTCCCCTTTTTACATATTATGGCAAACGGTGTCCCCCATTATACACATTGCGGCTGACAGTCCCCCTTTTTACACATTACGGCAGCCAGTCCCCATTTTTACACATTGCGGAAGCCAGTCCCCATTTTTACACATTGCGGCAGCCAGTCCCCTTTTTACACATTATGGCAGACTGTGTCCCCCTGAGAGAGAGAGAGAGAGAGAGAGATAGAGAGAGAGAGAGTGATACATACTTAAAATCTCCCAGCTGACAGGCTCCTCGTGCAGCTCCCTCGGTGCAGGTAGGTGAGAAGGAGGAGGAGGGAGGGGGACTGGAGCCGCAGCAGCGCTATTTCATTGGTAGTAAGTGCCGCTGCAGCAGCCCCCTCTCCTTCCGTATAGGCTGCCCTGCGCTGCTGTGCATGCTGAGATGCGGTTCCTCCATCCCAGCATCCACAGCAGCGCCGGGCAGCCAATACGGAAGGAGAGGGGGCTGCTGCAGCGGTACTTACTACCAATGAAATAGCGCTGCTGCGGATCCAGTCCCCCTCCCTCCTCCTCCTTCTCCGCTGACTGGCGCTGTAGCTCTCCTCCACAGCGCGGCCGCGGAGCACGGCGCAGACTTCAGGGACATGTAATGAGTCAATTTGACTCATTACATGCCGCTGGCCGTGCGCCCTCAGGGCAACTGCGCTGTGTGCCAAGCCCACTTGGCACACACGTAGTTACGACCCTGCTCACATCATTTGATTTCCATTAACCACTGCATTGCTGAGAAGGGAAATAAAGTAGTGTTTCTGTTTTGTGCTAAACCTTGTTGACTGTTACATTGCTGGAGGAGGAAACAGTGTTTGAGACGTTATAAAAGCTTAGTCTACACATGTATATATTTGTTGTTAGAGAACACTGACTTCTAATTGCCCTTTTTTAATTCCTTGCGTAGGGAGGCATTCAGTTTGCCCAGTAGATCCCTGCCTATGTAACCTAGCTGCAAAGCAGGAGCATAACAAGAGCATTGACGGCTCCATAGCAAAATATTGAAAGGGCCCCGCCCGAGAGAGAAACAAGTGTGTAATGGGGAGAAAGAGAGAGAGAGGAGCAAGAAAGAGGGAGAAATAGAGGGGTCAGGGAGAGAGAGAGAGAGGCTTTCATGAGAATAGAGGCAATAAGAGAAAGAAGGCGTAAGAGAGAGGGTGTCAGGGAGAAAGAGAGAAAAAGGGAAGAGAGAGGGGGGGGGGATCAGGTAGAGAGAGGATGTCAGAGGGAGAGAGAGTCAGTGTCAGGGAATGAGAGTAACAGAGAAGGGGAGCAAGAGAGAGTGGGAGTGTTAGGAAGAGATAGCCAGGGAGAGAGAGAACGAGAGAGAGAGAGAGAGAGAGAGAGAGAGAGAGTCATGGAGACTCACACACACACACACACACACACACACACACACACACACACACACACACACACACACACACACTATCAGGGAGGGAGAGACAATGTCAGGAAGAGAAACAGTGCACAGGGAGAGACAGTGCCAGGGAGAGAGTGTCTGGGAAAGAAACAGTGCCAGTGAGAGACAGTGCCAGGGAGAGAGTCAGTATCAGGGAGATAGAGAGAGAGGGAAGGAGAAACAGCCAGTGCCAGGGAGAGAGAGAGAGTGTGTCAGGGAGGGACATAAAGGTAAATTTACTAAGGTGAAAGTTTTTTTTAGAACTGGTGATGTTGCCCAGAGCAACCAATGAGATCTATCATCTTCTAGAAGCAGCTAGATAAATGTTAAGTAGATTCTGATTGGTTGCTATGAGCAACATCACCAGTTCTAAAAAAAACCCTGCCTTAGTAAATTTACCCTAGAGAAAGAGAGTGTCAGTGAAAGAGAGGGGTAGACAGACAGTGTCACGGGGAGAGGGATAGAGAGATAGAATGCCAGAGAGAAAGGGAGATAGTGTTAGAGAGAGAGGGAGCAGGATATACATTAACTTCTTCAGAAGAGGTCTCTGTTGGGGGAAGGGCTTCATGGCATTAGGCCCCACCCCATAAATCCCCGTGAATTGCGGCACAGCACTGCTCTTCTGCAGATACTCGAAACCTGCCAGGTAGGGCCTCCCCACCCCCTGCCTTGGCTCATCCTCCAGGAGGCTGCAGGGGGATGCTATCGGCGGTGGCTGTTCATCCCGTGGGAAGGGTGAAATGGTTAGCAGCGGGCATTGGATGCAGCTGGCAAATGGGAGCAATGGGTGCTATGGGCCCTTGATGCATCTCAGGCCCCATAACAGCTGTACCCCCTGCACCTACAGTTACATCACTGCTGTGACGGCAGATGGCTACCCATCATGTTTTTAGCCGCAGCAGCTGCTGTGGCCTGCCACACAAATGGTCCAAACACACCTGCCAGACAGTTGTCTTCGCATTTCACATGTGCGCACACATCACAGGGCTTCAGACTGCAGCCACTGCCACTGCAGCGTTCCAGACTGAATTAGGTCCCCAGTCAGCAGTGCCGTAACTAGACATTTCAGCGCTGTGTGCAAGAAACAGCATCGGCGCCCCCCCATATACGAAAATAGGGCCAGTGCACTCAAAATATAGGGGGCGTGGCTTCATGGGAAAGGAGCATGGCCACAGAGCTCCCTTTTACACATTACGGCAGGTAGAGTCCCCTTTTTACACATTACGGCAGGTAGAGTCCCCTTTTTACACATTACGGCAGGCAGAGTTCCTGTTTTACACATTACGGCAGGGAGAGTCCCCGTTTTACACATTACGGCAGCAGAGTCCCCCTTTTACACATTGAGACAGCAGTCCCCCTTTTTACACATTACGGGAGATACAAGGAGGATGAGGATAAGGGTGCTGAGGGGGAGGTACAGGGAGGGTGAGGGTCAGGGTGCTGAGGAGGAGACACAGAGGGGTGAGGGTCAGGGTGCTGAGGGGGAGACACAAGGAGGGTGAGGATCAGGGTGCTGAGGGGGAGACTCAGGGAGGGTCAGGATCAGGGTGCTGAGGGGGAGACACAAGGAGGGTGAGGATCAGGGTGCTGAGGGAGAGACACAGGGGGGTGAGGGTCAGGGTGCTGAGTGGGAGACACAGGGAGGGTGAGGATCAGGGTGCTGAGGGGGAGACACAGGGAGGGTGAGGATCAAGGTGCCCAGGGGGAGACACATGGAGTGTGAGGATCAGGGTGCTGAGTGGGAGACACAGGGAGGGGGAGGATCAGGGTGCTGAGGGGGAGACACAGGGACGGTGAGGATCAGGGTGCTTAGGGGTGACACAGGGAGTGTGAGGATCAGGGTGCTGAGGGGGAGACACAGGGTGGGTGAGGATCAGGGTGCTGAGGGGGAGACACAAGGAGGGTGAGGATCAAGGTGCCCAGGGGGAGACACAGGGAGGGTGAGGATCAAGGTGCTGAGGGGGAGACACAAGGAGGGTGAGGATCAGGGTGCTGATGGGGAGACACAGGGAGGGTCAGGATCAGGATGCTGAGGGGGAGACACAAGGAGGGTGAGGATCAGGGTGCTGAGGGGGAGACACAAGGAGGGTGAGGATCAGGGTGCTGAGGGGGAGACACAAGGAGGGGGAGGATCAGGGTGCTGAGGGGGAGACACAAGGTAAGTGAGGATTAGGGTGCTGAGGGGGAGAAACAGGGAGGGTGAGGATCAGGGTGCTGAGGGGGAGACACAGGGAGGGTGAGGATCAGGGTGCTGAGGGGGAGACACAGGGAGGGTGAGTATAAGGGTGCTGAGGGGGAGACACAGGGAGGGTTAGGATCAGGGTGCTGAGGGGAGACACAGGGAGGGTGAGGATCAGGGTGCTGAGGGGGAGACACAGGGAGGGTGAGGATCAGGGTGCTGAGGGGGAGACACACGGAGGGCGAGGATCAGGGTGCTGAGGGAGAGACACAGGGGGGTGAGGGTCAGGGTGCTGAGGGGGAGACACAGGGAGGGGGAGGATCAGGGTGCTGAGGGGGAGACTGTTATGCACACCAGTGCCTGCAGGAATGTACTGGTGTCTGAACTGTTATGCACACCAGTGCCTGCAGGAATGTACTGGTGTCTGAACTGTTATGCACACCAGTGCCTGCAGGAATGTACTGGTGTCTGAACGGATAGGTATGCAAAACAAATGAACTCACAGACAGACTGGGGATTATGACATAACGTACACAGAAGGTGATAGGGTAACACAATACACACAAAGTGAACAGAGAAGCCCAGAGGCTAAGGAACTGGGTGTCTCCCTAGTATTAGTAATGCTCACATGGGAAAAGCAAGATGTTGTGTTTTAATACGTAGAGAACCCGAAATGCTGTTGCTAAGGGCAACAGCAAAACCCTAAAGGGTTACCAACGGGTGTGGCAGTAAACTCCTTGGTCAGAGATGGAATGATAGACACAAGGAGAGTCTCCACAATCCTAATTCTCACTTGCAGTGCACAGGTTCAGCTTACTGCCACTAAACTGAGACCTGACACCTTGCACAGTGAGACAGGATTTAGGCAGGCAAGTCTTAGAATACAGCCGCAAACTTGCTAAGTTCACAGAGTAGTAAAAGAACCCCAGCAAGCTAAACGACTGACTCCAGTCTTACTGCTAGGTCTGGATTGGCAGAGTGTAGTACCAAATCCCCAGGCCTATTTGCAGTAAGCAACAACAAATACAAAGCTACACAGTACTGGCTAACTTTCAGGAACTGACTAACCAACAAAGATTCAGCAGCATCTGCCTAACCTGAGAAGAGGGTTTATATAGCAGGTGCTGTCCACGCCCCACTCAGACCTCACAGACTGTGAGCACAAAAACCAGCACCGGATCCCCTGCCGTGCACAGAGCCTGTAACCATTGCACAGCAAAAGACCCGAACCGGAGTATCAGCTGCGCTCAGGTTACTCCGCTAGCACTTGTCTCCCGGTTGCCATGACGACGTGGCAGCACAGGGCAGGAGACCCTAACAGAGACACAGGGAGGGTGAGGATCAAGGTGCCCAGGGGGGAAAACAGGGAGTGTGAGGATCAGGGTGCTGAGGGGGAGACACAGGGAGGGTGAGGATCAGGGTGCTGACGGGGAGACACAGGGAGGGTGAGGATCAGGGTGCTGAGGGGGAGACACAGGGAGGGTGAGGATCAGGGTGCTGACGGGGAGACACAGGGAGTGTGAGGATCAGGGTGCTGAGGGGGAGATACAGGGAGGGTGAGGATCAGGGTGCTGAGGGGGAGACACAAGGAGGGTGAGGATCAAGGTGCCCAGGGGGAGACACAGGGAGGGTGAGGATCAGGGTGCTGAGGGGGAGACACAAGGAGGGTGAGGATCAGGGTGTGATGGGGAGACACAGGGAGGGTCAGGATCAGGGTGCTAAGGGGGAGACACAAGGAGGGTGAGGATCAGGGTGCTGAGGGGGAGACACAAGGAGGGGGAGGATCAGAGTGCTGAGGGGGAGACACAAGGTAGGTGAGGATTAGGGTGCTGAGGGGGAGACACAGGGAGGGTGAGGATCAGGGTGCTGAGGGGAAACACAGGGAGGGTGAGGATCAGGGTGCTGAGGGGGAGAACCAGGGAGGGTGAGGATCAGGCTGCTGAGGGGGAGACACAGGGAGGGTGAGGATCAGGGTGCAGAGGGGAGACACAGGGAGGGTGAGGATCAGGGTGCTGATGGGGAGACACAGGGAGGGTGAGGATCAGGGTGCTGAGGGGGAGACACACGGAGGGTGAGGATCAGGGTGCTGAGGGGAGACACAGGGAGGGGGAGGGTCAGGATGTTGAGGGGAGACACGGGGAGGGTGAGGATCAGGGTGCTGAGGGGGAGACACAGGGAGGGTGAGGATCAGGGTGCTGAGGGGGAGACACAGGGAGGGTGAGGATCAGGGTGCTGAGGGGGAAACACAGGGAGGGTGAGGATCAGGGTGCTGAGGGGAAACACAGGGAGGGTGAGGATCAGGGTGCTGAGGGGGAGACACAGGGAGGGTGAGGATCAGGGTGCTGAGGGGGAGACACAGGGAGGGTGAGGATCAGGGTGCTCATGGGGAGACACAGGGAGGGTGAGGATCAGGGTGCTGAGGGGAGACACAGGGAGGGTGAGGATCAGGGTGCTGAGGGGGAGACACAGGGAGGGCGAGGATCGGGTGCTGATGGGGAGACACAGGGAGGGCGAGGATCAGGGTGCTGAGGGGGAGACACAGGGAGGGTAAGGATCAGGGTGCTGAGGGGGAGACACAGGGAGAGTGAGGATCAGGGTGCTCATGGGGAGACACAGGGAGGGTGAGGATCAGGGAGCTGAGGGAGAGGCACAGGGAGGGTGAGGATCAGGGTGCTGAGGGGGAGACACAGGGAGGGTGAGGATCAGGGTGCTGAGGGGGAGACACAGGGAGGGTGAGGATCAGGGTGCTGAGGGGGAGACACAAGGAGGGTGAGGAACAGAGAACTGATAGGGAGACACAGGGAGGGTGAGGATCAGGGTGCTGAGGGGGAGTCACAAGGAGGGTAAGGATCAGGGTGCTGAGGGGGAGTCACAAGGAGGGTAAGGATCAGGGTGCTGAGGGGGAGACACAAGGAGGGTGAGGAACAGAGTGCTGAGAGGGAGACACAGGGAGGGTGAGGATCAGGGTGCTGAGCGGGAGACACAGGGAGGGTGAGGATCAGGGTGCGGAGGGGGAGATGCAGGGAGGGTGAGTATAAGGGTGCTGAGGGGGAGACGCAGGGAGCGTGTGGATCAGGGTGCTGAGGGGGAGACACAGGGAGGGTGAGGATCAGGGTGCTGAGGGGGAGACACAGGGAGGGTGAGGATCAGGGTGCTGAGGGGGAGACACAAGGAGGGTGAGGAACAGAGTGCTGAGAGGGAGACACAGGGAGGGTGAGGATCAGGGTGCTGAGGGGGAGTCACAAGGAGGGTAAGGATCAGGGTGCTGAGGGGGAGTCACAAGGAGGGTAAGGATCAGGGTGCTGAGGGGGAGACACAGGGAGGGTGAGGAACAGAGTGCTGAGAGGGAGACACAGGGAGGGTGGGGATCACGGTGCTGAGGGGGAGACACAGGGAGGGCGAGGATCAGGGTGCTGAGTGGGAGACATAGGGAGGGTGAGGATCAGGGTGCTGAGAGGGAGACACAGGGAGAGTGAGGATCAGGGTGCTGACGGGGAGACACAGGGAGGGTGAGGATCAGGGTGCTGAGAGGGAGACACAGGGAGAGTGAGGATCAGGGTGCTGAGGGGGAGACACAGGGAGGGTGAGGATCAAGGTGCTGAGGTGGAGACACAGGGAGGGCGAGGGTCAAGGTGCTGAGGGGGAGACACAGGGAGGGCAAGGATCAGGGTGCTGAGGGGGAGACACAGGGAGGATCAGGGTGCTGGGGGGAGACACAGGGAGTGTGAGGATAAGGGTGCTGAGGGGGAGACACAAAGATCAGGGTGCTGAGGGGAGACACAGGGAGGATCAGGGTGCTGAGGGGGAGACTCAGGGAGGGTGAGGATCAGGGTGCGGAGGGGGAGACACAGGGAGCGTGAGGATCAGGGTGCTGAGGGGGAGACACAGAGAGGGTGAGGATCAGGGTGCAGAGGGGGAGACACAGGGACGGTGAGGATCAGGGTGCTGAGGGAGAGACACGGGGAGGGTGAGGATCAGGGTGCTGATGGGGAGACACAGGGAGGGTGGGGATCAGGGTGCTGAGGGGGAGACACAGGGAGGGTGAGGATCAGGGTGCTGAGGGGGAGACACAGGGAGGGTGAGGATCAGGGTGCTGAGGGGGAGACACAAGGAGGGTGAGGATCAGGGTGCTGAGGGGGAGTCACAAGGAGGGTGAGGATCAGGGTGCTGAGGGGGAGACACAGGGAGGGTGAGGAACAGAGTGCTGAGAGGGAGACACAGGGAGGGTGAGGATCACGGTGCTGAGGGGGAGACACAGGGAGGGCGAGGTTCAGGGTGCTGAGTGGGAGACACAGGGAGGGTGAGGAACAGTGTGCTGACGGGGAGACACAGGGAGGGTGAGGATCAGGGTGCTGAGAGGGAGACACACAAAGAGAGTGAGGATCAGGGTGCTGAGGGGGAGACAAAGGGAGGGTGAGGATCAAGGTGCTGAGGGGGAGACACAGGGAGGGCGAGGGTCAGGGTGCTGAGGGGGAGACACAGGGAGGGTGGGGATCAGGGTGCTGAGGGGGAGACACAGGGAGGGTGGGGATCAGGGTGCTGAGGGGGAGACACAGGGAGGGTGAGGATCAGGGTGCTGAGAGGGAAACGCAGGGAGGGTGAGGATCAGGGTGCTGTGGGGGAGACACAGGGAGGGTGAGGATCAAGGTGCTGAGAGGGAGACACAGGGAGAGTGAGGATCAGGGTGCTGAGGGGGAGACACAGGGAGGGTGAGGATCAAGGTGCTGAGGGGGAGACACAGGGAGGGCGAGGGTCAGGGTGCTGAGGGGGAGACACAGGGAGGGCAAGGATCAGGGTGCTGAGGGGGAGACACAGGGAGGATCAGGGTGCTGAGGGGGGAGACACAGGGAGGGTGAGGATAAGGGTGCTGAGGGGGAGACACAAATATCAGGGTGCTGAGGGGGAGACACAGGGAGGATCAGGGTGCTGAGGGGGAGACTCAGGGAGGGTGAGGATCAGGGTGCGGAGGGGGAGACACAGGGAGCGTGAGGATCAGGGTGCTGAGGGGGAGACACAGGGACGGTGAGGATCAGGGTGCTGAGGGAGAGACACAGGGAGGGTGAGGATCAGGGTGCAGAGGGGGAGACACAGGGACGGTGAGGATCAGGGTGCTGAGGGAGAGACACAGGGAGGGTGAGGATCAGGGTGCTGATGGGGAGACACAGGGAGGGTGGGGATCAGGGTGCTGAGGGGGAGACACAGGGAGGGTGAGGATCAGGGTGCTAAGGGGGAGACACAGGGAGGGTGAGAATCAGGGTGCTGAGGGGGTGACACAGGGCGGGTGAGGATAATGGTGCTGAGGGGGAGACGCAGGAAGGGTGAGTATCAGGGTGCTGAGAGGGAGACGCAGGGAGGGTGAGGATCAGGGTGCTGTGGGGGAGACACAGGGAGGGTGAGGATCAGGGTGCTGAGGGGGTGACGGAGGGTGAGGATAAGGGTGCTGAGTGGGTGACACAGAGAGGGTGAAGATCAGGGTGCTGAGGGGGAGACACAGGGTGGGTGAGGATCAGGGTGCTGAGTGGGAGACACAGGGAGGGTGCTGAGGGGGAGACACAGGGATGGTGAGGATCAGGGTGCTGAGGGGGAAACGCAGGGAAGGTGAGGATCAGGGTGCTGAGGAGTAGGTACAGGGAGGGTGAGGATAAGGGTGCTGAGGGGGAGACACAGGGATGGTGAGAATCAGGGTGCTGAGTGGGAGACACAGGGAGGGTGCGGATCAGGGTGCTGAGGGGGAGACACAGGGATGGTGAGGATCAGGGTGCTGAGGGGGAGACGCAGGGAAGGTGAGGATCAGGGTGCTGAGGAGTAGGTACAGGGAGGGTGAGGAACAGGGTGCTGAGGGGGAGACACAGGGAGGGTGAGTATCAGGGTGCTGAGGGGAGACACAGGGAGGGTGAGGATCAAGGTGCTGAGGGGGAGACACAGGGAGGGTGAGGATCAGGGTGCTGAGGGGGAGACACAGGGAGGGTGAGGATTAGGGTGCTGAGGGGGAGACACAAGGAGGGTGAGGATCAGTGTGCTGAGGGGGAGACACAGGGAGGGCGAGGATCAGGGTGCTGAGTGGGAGACACAGGGAGGGTGATGATCAGTGTGCTGAAGGGGAGACACAGGGCGGGTGAGGATAAGGGTGCTGATGGGGAGACGCAGGAAAGGTGAGTATCAGGGTGCTGAGGGGGAGACACAGGGAGGGTGAGGATCAGGGTGCTGTGGGGGAGACACAGGGAGGGTGAGGATCAGGGTGCTGTGGGGGAGACACAGGGAGGGTGAGGATCAGGATGCTGAGGGGGAGACACAGGCAGGTGAGGATCAGGGTGCTGATGGGGAGACACAGGGAGGGTGAGGATCAGGGTGCTGAGGGGGAGATGCAGGGAGGGTGAGTATAAGGGTGCTAATGGGGAGACGCAGGGAGCTTGTGGATCAGGGTGCTGAGGGGGAGACACGGGGAGGGTGAGGATCAGGGTGCTGAGGGGGAGACACAGGGAGGGTGAGGATCAGGGTGCTGAGGGGGAGACACAGGGAGGGTGAGGATCAGGGTGCTGAGGGGGAGACACAGGGAGGGTGAGGATCAGGGTGCTGAGGGGGAGACACAAGGTGAGTGAGGATCAGGGTGCTGAGGAGGAGACACAGGGAGGGCGAGGGTCAGGGTGCTGAGGGGGAGACACAGGGAGGGTTAGGATCAGGGTGCTGAGGTGGAGACACTGGGAGGGTGAGGATAAGGGTGCTGAGGGGGAGACACAGGGAGGGTGAGGATCAGGGTGCTGAGGGGAAGACACAGGGAGGGTGAGCATCAGGGTGCTGTGGGGGAGACACAGGGAGGGTGAGGATCAAGGTGCTGAGGGGGAGACACAGGGAGGGTGAGGATCAGGGTGCTGAGGGGGAGACACAGGGAGGGTGAGGATCAGGGTGCTGAGGGGGAGACACAGGGAGGGTGAGGATCAGGGTGCTGAGGGGGAGACACAGGGAGGGTGAGGATCAGGGTGCTGAGGGGGAGACACAGGGAGGGTGGTGATCAGGGTGCTGAGGGGGAGACACAGGGAGGGTGAGAATCAGGGTGCTGAGGGGGAGACACAGGGAGGGTGAGGATCAGGGTGCTGATGGGGAGACACAGGGAGGGTGGTGATCAGGGTGCTGAGGGGGAGACACAGGGAGGGTGAGGATCAGGGTGCGGAGCGGGAGACACAGGGAGCGTGAGGATCAGGGTGCTGAGGGGGAGACACAGAGAGGGTGAGGATCAGGGTGCTGAGGGGGAGACACAGGGACGGTGAGGATCAGGGTGCTGAGGGAGAGACACAGGGAGGGTGAGGATCAGGGTGCTGAGGGAGAGACACAGGGAGGGTGTGATTTAGGGTACTGAGGGGGAGACAGGGATGGTGACGATCTGGGTGCTGAGGGGGAGACACAGGGAGGGTGAGGATCAGGGCGCTGATGGGGAGACACAGGGAGGGTGGTGATCAGGGTGCTGAGGGGGAGACACAGGGATGGTGAGGATCAGGGTGCTGTGGGGGAGACACAGGGAGGGTGAGGATCAGGGTGCTGAAGGGGAGACACAGGGAGGGTGAGGATGAGGGTGCTGAGGGGAGAGACACAGGCAGGGTGAGGATAAGGGTGCAGAGGGGGAGACACAGGGAGGGTGAGGATCAGGCTGCTGAGGGGGAGACACAGGGAGGGTGAGGATCAGGGTGCTGAGGGGGAGACACAGGGAGGGTGAGGATAAGGGTGCTGAGGGGGAGACACAGGGAGGGTGAGGATCAGGGTGCTGAGGTGGAGACACAGGTAGGGTGGGGATCAGGGTGCTGAGGGAGAAACACATGTAGGGTGAGGATCAGGGTGCGGAGGGGTGACACAGGGAGGGTGAGGATCAGGGTGCTGAGGGGAAGACACAGGGAGGGCGAGGATCAGGGTGCTAAGGGGGAGACACAGGGAGGGTGAGGATCAGGGTGCTGAGGGGGAGACACAGGGAGGGTGAGGATCAGGGTGCTGAGGGGGAGACACAGGGAGGGTGAGGATCAGGGTGCTGAGGGGGAGACACAGGGAGGGTGAGGATCAGGGTGCTGAGGGGGAGACACAAGGAGGGTAAGGAACAGAGTGCTGAGAGGTAGACACAGGGAGGGTGAGGATCAGGGTGCTGAGGGGGAGTCACAAGGAGGGTAAGGATCAGGGTGCTGAGGGGGAGACACAAGGAGGGTGAGGAACAGAGTGCTGAGAGGGAGACACAGGGAGGGTGAGGATCAGGGTGCTGAGGGGGAGACACAGGGAGGGTGAGGATCAGGGTGCTGAGGGGGAGACACAGGGACGGTGAGGATCAGGGTGCTGAGGGAGAGACACAGGGAGGGTGAGGATCAGGGTGCTGCGGGAGAGAAACAGGGAGGGTGTGATTTAGGGTACTGAGGGGGAGACAGGGATGGTGACGATCAGGTGCAGAGGGGGAGACTCAGGGAGCGTGTGGATCAGGGTGCTGAGGGGGAGACACAGGGAGGGTGAGAATCAGGGTGCTGAGGGGGAGACACAGGGAGGGTGAGGATCAGGGTGCTGAGGGGGAGACACAGGGAGGGTGAGTATCAGGGTGCTGAGGGGTAGACACAAGGAGGGCGAGGGTCAGGGTGCTGAGGGGGAGACACAGGGAGGGTGAGGATCAGGGTGCTGAGGGGGAGACACAGGGAGGGTGGGGATAAGGGTGCTGAGAGGGAGACACAAAGATCAGGGTGCTGAGGGGGAGACACAGGGAGGATCAGGGTGCTGAGGGGGTGACACAGGGAGGGTGAGGATCAGGGTGCGGAGGGGGAGACACAGGGAGCGTGAGGATCAGGGTGCTGAGTGGGAGACACAGAGAGGGTGAGGATCAGGGTGCTGAGGGGGAGACACAGGGACGGTGAGGATCAGGGTGCTGAGGGAGAGACACAGGTAGGGTGAGGATCAGGGTGCTGAGGGGGAGACACAGGGAGGGTTAGGATCAGGGTGCTGAGGGAGAGACACAGGGAGGGTGTGGTTTAGGGTACTGAGGGGGAGACAGGGATGGTGACGATCAGGGTGCTGAGGGGGAGACACAGGGAGGGTGAGGATCAGGGTGCTGATGGGGAGACACAGGGTGGGTGGGGATCAGGGTGCTGAAGGTGAGACACAGAGAGGGTGAGGATCAGGGTGCTGAGGGGGAGACACAGGGAGGGTGAGAATCAGGGTGCTGAGGGGGTGACACAGGGCGGGTGAGGATAAGGGTGCTGAGGGGGAGACACAGGAAGGGTTAGTATCAGGGTGCTGAGGGGGAGACACAGGGAGGGTGAGGATCAGGGTGCTGTGGGGGAGACACAGGGAGGGTGAGGATCAGGGTGCTGTGGGGGAGACACAGAGAGGGTGAGGATCAGGGTGCAGAGGGGGAGACACAGGGACGGTGAGGATCAGGGTGCTGAGGGAGAGATACAGGGAGGGTGAGGATCAGGGTGCTGATGGGGAGACACAGGGAGGGTGGGGATCAGGGTGCTGAGGGGGAGACACAGGGAGGGTGAGGATCAGGGTGCTGAGGGGGAGACACAGGGAGGGTGAGGATCAGGGTGCTGAGGGGGAGACACAAGGAGGGTGAGGATCAGGGTGCTGAGGGGGAGTCACAAGGAGGGTGAGGATCAGGGTGCTGAGGGGGAGACACAGGGAGGGTGAGGAACAGAGTGCTGAGAGGGAGACACAGGGAGGGTGAGGATCACGGTGCTGAGGGGGAGACACAGGGAGGGCGAGGTTCAGGGTGCTGAGTGGGAGACACAGGGAGGGTGAGGAACAGGGTGCTGACGGGGAGACACAGGGAGGGTGAGGATCAGGGTGCTGAGAGGGAGACACACAAAGAGAGTGAGGATCAGGGTGCTGAGGGGGAGACAAAGGGAGGGTGAGGATCAAGGTGCTGAGGGGGAGACACAGGGAGGGCGAGGGTCAGGGTGCTGAGGGGGAGACACAGGGAGGGTGGGGATCAGGGTGCTGAGGGGGAGACACAGGGAGGGTGGGGATCAGGGTGCTGAGGGGGAGACACAGGGAGGGTGAGGATCAGGGTGCTGAGAGGGAAACGCAGGGAGGGTGAGGATCAGGGTGCTGTGGGGGAGACACAGGGAGGGTGAGGATCAAGGTGCTGAGAGGGAGACACAGGGAGAGTGAGGATCAGGGTGCTGAGGGGGAGACACAGGGAGGGTGAGGATCAAGGTGCTGAGGGGGAGACACAGGGAGGGCGAGGGTCAGGGTGCTGAGGGGGAGACACAGGGAGGGCAAGGATCAGGGTGCTGAGGGGGAGACACAGGGAGGATCAGGGTGCTGAGGGGGGAGACACAGGGAGGGTGAGGATAAGGGTGCTGAGGGGGAGACACAAAGATCAGGGTGCTGAGGGGGAGACACAGGGAGGATCAGGGTGCTGAGGGGGAGACTCAGGGAGGGTGAGGATCAGGGTGCGGAGGGGGAGACACAGGGAGCGTGAGGATCAGGGTGCTGAGGGGGAGACACAGGGACGGTGAGGATCAGGGTGCTGAGGGAGAGACACAGGGAGGGTGAGGATCAGGGTGCAGAGGGGGAGACACAGGGACGGTGAGGATCAGGGTGCTGAGGGAGAGACACAGGGAGGGTGAGGATCAGGGTGCTGATGGGGAGACACAGGGAGGGTGGGGATCAGGGTGCTGAGGGGGAGACACAGGGAGGGTGAGGATCAGGGTGCTGAGGGGGAGACACAGGGAGGGTGAGAATCAGGGTGCTGAGGGGGTGACACAGGGCGGGTGAGGATAATGGTGCTGAGGGGGAGACGCAGGAAGGGTGAGTATCAGGGTGCTGAGAGGGAGACGCAGGGAGGGTGAGGATCAGGGTGCTGTGGGGGAGACACAGGGAGGGTGAGGATCAGGGTGCTGAGGGGGTGACAGGGAGGGTGAGGATAAGGGTGCTGAGTGGGTGACACAGAGAGGGTGAAGATCAGGGTGCTGAGGGGGAGACACAGGGTGGGTGAGGATCAGGGTGCTGAGTGGGAGACACAGGGAGGGTGCTGAGGGGGAGACACAGGGATGGTGAGGATCAGGGTGCTGAGGGGGAAACGCAGGGAAGGTGAGGATCAGGGTGCTGAGGAGTAGGTACAGGGAGGGTGAGGATAAGGGTGCTGAGGGGGAGACACAGGGATGGTGAGAATCAGGGTGCTGAGTGGGAGACACAGGGAGGGTGCGGATCAGGGTGCTGAGGGGGAGAAACAGGGATGGTGAGGATCAGGGTGCTGAGGGGGAGACGCAGGGAAGGTGAGGATCAGGGTGCTGAGGAGTAGGTACAGGGAGGGTGAGGAACAGGGTGCTGAGGGGGAGACACAGGGAGGGTGAGTATCAGGGTGCTGAGGGGAGACACAGGGAGGGTGAGGATCAAGGTGCTGAGGGGGAGACACAGGGAGGGTGAGGATCAGGGTGCTGAGGGGGAGACACAGGGAGGGTGAGGATTAGGGTGCTGAGGGGGAGACACAAGGAGGGTGAGGATCAGTGTGCTGAGGGGGAGACACAGGGAGGGCGAGGATCAGGGTGCTGAGTGGGAGACACAGGGAGGGTGATGATCAGTGTGCTGAAGGGGAGACACAGGGCGGGTGAGGATAAGGGTGCTGATGGGGAGACGCAGGAAAGGTGAGTATCAGGGTGCTGAGGGGGAGACACAGGGAGGGTGAGGATCAGGGTGCTGTGGGGGAGACACAGGGAGGGTGAGGATCAGGGTGCTGTGGGGGAGACACAGGGAGGGTGAGGATCAGGATGCTGAGGGGGAGACACAGGCAGGTGAGGATCAGGGTGCTGATGGGGAGACACAGGGAGGGTGAGGATCAGGGTGCTGAGGGGGAGATGCAGGGAGGGTGAGTATAAGGGTGCTAATGGGGAGACGCAGGGAGCTTGTGGATCAGGGTGCTGAGGGGGAGACACGGGGAGGGTGAGGATCAGGGTGCTGAGGGGGAGACACAGGGAGGGTGAGGATCAGGGTGCTGAGGGGGAGACACAGGGAGGGTGAGGATCAGGGTGCTGAGGGGGAGACACAGGGAGGGTGAGGATCAGGGTGCTGAGGGGGAGACACAAGGTGAGTGAGGATCAGGGTGCTGAGGAGGAGACACAGGGAGGGCGAGGGTCAGGGTGCTGAGGGGGAGACACAGGGAGGGTTAGGATCAGGGTGCTGAGGTGGAGAAACTGGGAGGGTGAGGATAAGGGTGCTGAGGGGGAGACACAGGGAGGGTGAGGATCAGGGTGCTGAGGGGAAGACACAGGGAGGGTGAGCATCAGGGTGCTGTGGGGGAGACACAGGGAGGGTGAGGATCAAGGTGCTGAGGGGGAGACACAGGGAGGGTGAGGATCAGGGTGCTGAGGGGGAGACACAGGGAGGGTGAGGATCAGGGTGCTGAGGGGGAGACACAGGGAGGGTGAGGATCAGGGTGCTGAGGGGGAGACACAGGGAGGGTGAGGATCAGGGTGCTGAGGGGGAGACACAGGGAGGGTGGTGATCAGGGTGCTGAGGGGGAGACACAGGGAGGGTGAGGATCAGGGTGCTGAGGGGGAGACACAGGGAGGGTGAGGATCAGGGTGCTGAGGGGGAGACACAGGGAGGGTGAGGATCAGGGTGCGGAGCGGGAGACACAGGGAGCGTGAGGATCAGGGTGCTGAGGGGGAGACACAGAGAGGGTGAGGATCAGGGTGCTGAGGGGGAGACACAGGGACGGTGAGGATCAGGGTGCTGAGGGAGAGACACAGGGAGGGTGAGGATCAGGGTGCTGAGGGAGAGACACAGGGAGGGTGTGATTTAGGGTACTGAGGGGGAGACAGGGATGGTGACGATCAGGGTGCTGAGGGGGAGACACAGGGAGGGTGAGGATCAGGGCGCTGATGGGGAGACACAGGGAGGGTGGTGATCAGGGTGCTGAGGGGGAGACACAGGGATGGTGAGGATCAGGGTGCTGTGGGGGAGACACAGGGAGGGTGAGGATCAGGGTGCTGAAGGGGAGACACAGGGAGGGTGAGGATGAGGGTGCTGAGGGGAGAGACACAGGCAGGGTGAGGATAAGGGTGCAGAGGGGGAGACACAGGGAGGGTGAGGATCAGGGTGCTGAGGGGGAGACACAGGGAGGGTGAGGATAAGGGTGCTGAGGGGGAGACACAGGGAGGGTGAGGATCAGGGTGCTGAGGGGGAGTCACAAGGAGGGTAAGGATCAGGGTGCTGAGGGGGAGACACAAGGAGGGTGAGGAACAGAGTGCTGAGAGGGAGACACAGGGAGGGTGAGGATCAGGGTGCTGAGGGGGAGACACAGGGAGGGTGAGGATCAGGGTGCTGAGGGGGAGACACAGGGACGGTGAGGATCAGGGTGCTGAGGGAGAGACACAGGGAGGGTGAGGATTAGGGTGCTGAGGGGGAGACACAAGGAGGGTGGAGGATCAGTGTGCTGAGGGGGAGACACAGGGAGGGCGAGGATCAGGGTGCTGAGTGGGAGACACAGGGAGGGTGATGATCAGTGTGCTGAAGGGGAGACACAGGGCGGGTGAGGATAAGGGTGCTGATGGGGAGACGCAGGAAAGGTGAGTATCAGGGTGCTGAGGGGGAGACACAGGGAGGGTGAGGATCAGGGTGCTGTGGGGGAGACACAGGGAGGGTGAGGATCAGGGTGCTGTGGGGGAGACACAGGGAGGGTGAGGATCAGGATGCTGAGGGGGAGACACAGGCAGGTGAGGATCAGGGTGCTGATGGGGAGACACAGGGAGGGTGAGGATCAGGGTGCTGAGGGGGAGATGCAGGGAGGGTGAGTATAAGGGTGCTAATGGGGAGACGCAGGGAGCTTGTGGATCAGGGTGCTGAGGGGGAGACACGGGGAGGGTGAGGATCAGGGTGCTGAGGGGGAGACACAGGGAGGGTGAGGATCAGGGTGCTGAGGGGGAGACACAGGGAGGGTGAGGATCAGGGTGCTGAGGGGGAGACACAGGGAGGGTGAGGATCAGGGTGCTGAGGGGGAGACACAAGGTGAGTGAGGATCAGGGTGCTGAGGAGGAGACACAGGGAGGGCGAGGGTCAGGGTGCTGAGGGGGAGACACAGGGAGGGTTAGGATCAGGGTGCTGAGGTGGAGACACTGGGAGGGTGAGGATAAGGGTGCTGAGGGGGAGACACAGGGAGGGTGAGGATCAGGGTGCTGAGGGGAAGACACAGGGAGGGTGAGCATCAGGGTGCTGTGGGGGAGACACAGGGAGGGTGAGGATCAAGGTGCTGAGGGGGAGACACAGGGAGGGTGAGGATCAGGGTGCTGAGGGGGAGACACAGGGAGGGTGAGGATCAGGGTGCTGAGGGGGAGACACAGGGAGGGTGAGGATCAGGGTGCTGAGGGGGAGACACAGGGAGGGTGAGGATCAGGGTGCTGAGGGGGAGACACAGGGAGGGTGGTGATCAGGGTGCTGAGGGGGAGACACAGGGAGGGTGAGAATCAGGGTGCTGAGGGGGAGACACAGGGAGGGTGAGGATCAGGGTGCTGATGGGGAGACACAGGGAGGGTGGTGATCAGGGTGCTGAGGGGGAGACACAGGGAGGGTGAGGATCAGGGTGCGGAGCGGGAGACACAGGGAGCGTGAGGATCAGGGTGCTGAGGGGGAGACACAGAGAGGGTGAGGATCAGGGTGCTGAGGGGGAGACACAGGGACGGTGAGGATCAGGGTGCTGAGGGAGAGACACAGGGAGGGTGAGGATCAGGGTGCTGAGGGAGAGACACAGGGAGGGTGTGATTTAGGGTACTGAGGGGGAGACAGGGATGGTGACGATCTGGGTGCTGAGGGGGAGACACAGGGAGGGTGAGGATCAGGGCGCTGATGGGGAGACACAGGGAGGGTGGTGATCAGGGTGCTGAGGGGGAGACACAGGGATGGTGAGGATCAGGGTGCTGTGGGGGAGACACAGGGAGGGTGAGGATCAGGGTGCTGAAGGGGAGACACAGGGAGGGTGAGGATGAGGGTGCTGAGGGGAGAGACACAGGCAGGGTGAGGATAAGGGTGCAGAGGGGGAGACACAGGGAGGGTGAGGATCAGGCTGCTGAGGGGGAGACACAGGGAGGGTGAGGATCAGGGTGCTGAGGGGGAGACACAGGGAGGGTGAGGATAAGGGTGCTGAGGGGGAGACACAGGGAGGGTGAGGATCAGGGTGCTGAGGTGGAGACACAGGTAGGGTGGGGATCAGGGTGCTGAGGGAGAAACACATGTAGGGTGAGGATCAGGGTGCGGAGGGGTGACACAGGGAGGGTGAGGATCAGGGTGCTGAGGGGAAGACACAGGGAGGGCGAGGATCAGGGTGCTAAGGGGGAGACACAGGGAGGGTGAGGATCAGGGTGCTGAGGGGGAGACACAGGGAGGGTGAGGATCAGGGTGCTGAGGGGGAGACACAGGGAGGGTGAGGATCAGGGTGCTGAGGGGGAGACACAGGGAGGGTGAGGATCAGGGTGCTGAGGGGGAGACACAAGGAGGGTAAGGAACAGAGTGCTGAGAGGTAGACACAGGGAGGGTGAGGATCAGGGTGCTGAGGGGGAGTCACAAGGAGGGTAAGGATCAGGGTGCTGAGGGGGAGACACAAGGAGGGTGAGGAACAGAGTGCTGAGAGGGAGACACAGGGAGGGTGAGGATCAGGGTGCTGAGGGGGAGACACAGGGAGGGTGAGGATCAGGGTGCTGAGGGGGAGACACAGGGACGGTGAGGATCAGGGTGCTGAGGGAGAGACACAGGGAGGGTGAGGATCAGGGTGCTGCGGGAGAGAAACAGGGAGGGTGTGATTTAGGGTACTGAGGGGGAGACAGGGATGGTGACGATCAGGTGCAGAGGGGGAGACTCAAGGAGCGTGTGGATCAGGGTGCTGAGGGGGAGACACAGGGAGGGTGAGAATCAGGGTGCTGAGGGGGAGACACAGGGAGGGTGAGGATCAGGGTGCTGAGGGGGAGACACAGGGAGGGTGAGTATCAGGGTGCTGAGGGGTAGACACAAGGAGGGCGAGGGTCAGGGTGCTGAGGGGGAGACACAGGGAGGGTGAGGATCAGGGTGCTGAGGGGGAGACACAGGGAGGGTGGGGATAAGGGTGCTGAGAGGGAGACACAAAGATCAGGGTGCTGAGGGGGAGACACAGGGAGGATCAGGGTGCTGAGGGGGTGACACAGGGAGGGTGAGGATCAGGGTGCGGAGGGGGAGACACAGGGAGCGTGAGGATCAGGGTGCTGAGTGGGAGACACAGAGAGGGTGAGGATCAGGGTGCTGAGGGGGAGACACAGGGACGGTGAGGATCAGGGTGCTGAGGGAGAGACACAGGTAGGGTGAGGATCAGGGTGCTGAGGGGGAGACACAGGGAGGGTTAGGATCAGGGTGCTGAGGGAGAGACACAGGGAGGGTGTGGTTTAGGGTACTGAGGGGGAGACAGGGATGGTGACGATCAGGGTGCTGAGGGGGAGACACAGGGAGGGTGAGGATCAGGGTGCTGATGGGGAGACACAGGGTGGGTGGGGATCAGGGTGCTGAAGGTGAGACACAGAGAGGGTGAGGATCAGGGTGCTGAGGGGGAGACACAGGGAGGGTGAGAATCAGGGTGCTGAGGGGGTGACACAGGGCGGGTGAGGATAAGGGTGCTGAGGGGGAGACACAGGAAGGGTTAGTATCAGGGTGCTGAGGGGGAGACACAGGGAGGGTGAGGATCAGGGTGCTGTGGGGGAGACACAGGGAGGGTGAGGATCAGGGTGCTGTGGGGGAGACACAGAGAGGGTGAGGATCAGGGTGCAGAGGGGGAGACACAGGGACGGTGAGGATCAGGGTGCTGAGGGAGAGATACAGGGAGGGTGAGGATCAGGGTGCTGATGGGGAGACACAGGGAGGGTGGGGATCAGGGTGCTGAGGGGGAGACACAGGGAGGGTGAGGATCAGGGTGCTGAGGGGGAGACACAGGGAGGGTGAGGATCAGGGTGCTGAGGGGGAGACACAAGGAGGGTGAGGATCAGGGTGCTGAGGGGGAGTCACAAGGAGGGTGAGGATCAGGGTGCTGAGGGGGAGACACAGGGAGGGTGAGGAACAGAGTGCTGAGAGGGAGACACAGGGAGGGTGAGGATCACGGTGCTGAGGGGGAGACACAGGGAGGGCGAGGTTCAGGGTGCTGAGTGGGAGACACAGGGAGGGTGAGGAACAGGGTGCTGACGGGGAGACACAGGGAGGGTGAGGATCAGGGTGCTGAGAGGGAGACACACAAAGAGAGTGAGGATCAGGGTGCTGAGGGGGAGACAAAGGGAGGGTGAGGATCAAGGTGCTGAGGGGGAGACACAGGGAGGGCGAGGGTCAGGGTGCTGAGGGGGAGACACATGGAGGGTGGGGATCAGGGTGCTGAGGGGGAGACACAGGGAGGGTGGGGATCAGGGTGCTGAGGGGGAGACACAGGGAGGGTGAGGATCAGGGTGCTGAGAGGGAAACGCAGGGAGGGTGAGGATCAGGGTGCTGTGGGGGAGACACAGGGAGGGTGAGGATCAAGGTGCTGAGAGGGAGACACAGGGAGAGTGAGGATCAGGGTGCTGAGGGGAAGACACAGGGAGGGTGAGGATCAAGGTGCTGAGGGGGAGACACAGGGAGGGCGAGGGTCAGGGTGCTGAGGGGGAGACACAGGGAGGGCAAGGATCAGGGTGCTGAGGGGGAGACACAGGGAGGATCAGGGTGCTGAGGGGGGAGACACAGGGAGGGTGAGGATAAGGGTGCTGAGGGGGAGACACAAAGATCAGGGTGCTGAGGGGGAGACACAGGGAGGATCAGGGTGCTGAGGGGGAGACTCAGGGAGGGTGAGGATCAGGGTGCGGAGGGGGAGACACAGGGAGCGTGAGGATCAGGGTGCTGAGGGGGAGACACAGGGACGGTGAGGATCAGGGTGCTGAGGGAGAGACACAGGGAGGGTGAGGATCAGGGTGCAGAGGGGGAGACACAGGGACGGTGAGGATCAGGGTGCTGAGGGAGAGACACAGGGAGGGTGAGGATCAGGGTGCTGATGGGGAGACACAGGGAGGGTGGGGATCAGGGTGCTGAGGGGGAGACACAGGGAGGGTGAGGATCAGGGTGCTGAGGGGGAGACACAGGGAGGGTGAGAATCAGGGTGCTGAGGGGGTGACACAGGGCGGGTGAGGATAATGGTGCTGAGGGGGAGACGCAGGAAGGGTGAGTATCAGGGTGCTGAGAGGGAGACGCAGGGAGGGTGAGGATCAGGGTGCTGTGGGGGAGACACAGGGAGGGTGAGGATCAGGGTGCTGAGGGGGTGACAGGGAGGGTGAGGATAAGGGTGCTGAGTGGGTGACACAGAGAGGGTGAAGATCAGGGTGCTGAGGGGGAGACACAGGGTGGGTGAGGATCAGGGTGCTGAGTGGGAGACACAGGGAGGGTGCTGAGGGGGAGACACAGGGATGGTGAGGATCAGGGTGCTGAGGGGGAAACGCAGGGAAGGTGAGGATCAGGGTGCTGAGTAGTAGGTACAGGGAGGGTGAGGATAAGGGTGCTGAGGGGGAGACACAGGGATGGTGAGAATCAGGGTGCTGAGTGGGAGACACAGGGAGGGTGCGGATCAGGGTGCTGAGGGGGAGACACAGGGATGGTGAGGATCAGGGTGCTGAGGGGGAGACGCAGGGAAGGTGAGGATCAGGGTGCTGAGGAGTAGGTACAGGGAGGGTGAGGAACAGGGTGCTGAGGGGGAGACACAGGGAGGGTGAGGATCAGGGTGCTGAGGGGAGACACAGGGAGGGTGAGGATCAAGGTGCTGAGGGGGAGACACAGGGAGGGTGAGGATCAGGGTGCTGAGGGGGAGACACAGGGAGGGTGAGGATTAGGGTGCTGAGGGGGAGACACAAGGAGGGTGAGGATCAGTGTGCTGAGGGGGAGACACAGGGAGGGCGAGGATCAGGGTGCTGAGTGGGAGACACAGGGAGGGTGATGATCAGTGTGCTGAAGGGGAGACACAGGGCGGGTGAGGATAAGGGTGCTGATGGGGAGACGCAGGAAAGGTGAGTATCAGGGTGCTGAGGGGGAGACACAGGGAGGGTGAGGATCAGGGTGCTGTGGGGGAGACACAGGGAGGGTGAGGATCAGGGTGCTGTGGGGGAGACACAGGGAGGGTGAGGATCAGGATGCTGAGGGGGAGACACAGGCAGGTGAGGATCAGGGTGCTGATGGGGAGACACAGGGAGGGTGAGGATCAGGGTGCTGAGGGGGAGATGCAGGGAGGGTGAGTATAAGGGTGCTAATGGGGAGACGCAGGGAGCTTGTGGATCAGGGTGCTGAGGGGGAGACACGGGGAGGGTGAGGATCAGGGTGCTGAGGGGGAGACACAGGGAGGGTGAGGATCAGGGTGCTGAGGGGGAGACACAGGGAGGGTGAGGATCAGGGTGCTGAGGGGGAGACACAGGGAGGGTGAGGATCAGGGTGCTGAGGGGGAGACACAAGGTGAGTGAGGATCAGGGTGCTGAGGAGGAGACACAGGGAGGGCGAGGGTCAGGGTGCTGAGGGGGAGACACAGGGAGGGTTAGGATCAGGGTGCTGAGGTGGAGACACTGGGAGGGTGAGGATAAGGGTGCTGAGGGGGAGACACAGGGAGGGTGAGGATCAGGGTGCTGAGGGGAAGACACAGGGAGGGTGAGCATCAGGGTGCTGTGGGGGAGACACAGGGAGGGTGAGGATCAAGGTGCTGAGGGGGAGACACAGGGAGGGTGAGGATCAGGGTGCTGAGGGGGAGACACAGGGAGGGTGAGGATCAGGGTGCTGAGGGGGAGACACAGGGAGGGTGAGGATCAGGGTGCTGAGGGGGAGACACAGGGAGGGTGAGGATCAGGGTGCTGAGGGGGAGACACAGGGAGGGTGGTGATCAGGGTGCTGAGGGGGAGACACAGGGAGGGTGAGGATCAGGGTGCTGAGGGGGAGACACAGGGAGGGTGAGGATCAGGGTGCTGAGGGGGAGACACAGGGAGGGTGAGGATCAGGGTGCGGAGCGGGAGACACAGGGAGCGTGAGGATCAGGGTGCTGAGGGGGAGACACAGAGAGGGTGAGGATCAGGGTGCTGAGGGGGAGACACAGGGACGGTGAGGATCAGGGTGCTGAGGGAGAGACACAGGGAGGGTGAGGATCAGGGTGCTGAGGGAGAGACACAGGGAGGGTGTGATTTAGGGTACTGAGGGGGAGACAGGGATGGTGACGATCAGGGTGCTGAGGGGGAGACACAGGGAGGGTGAGGATCAGGGCGCTGATGGGGAGACACAGGGAGGGTGGTGATCAGGGTGCTGAGGGGGAGACACAGGGATGGTGAGGATCAGGGTGCTGTGGGGGAGACACAGGGAGGGTGAGGATCAGGGTGCTGAAGGGGAGACACAGGGAGGGTGAGGATGAGGGTGCTGAGGGGAGAGACACAGGCAGGGTGAGGATAAGGGTGCAGAGGGGGAGACACAGGGAGGGTGAGGATCAGGCTGCTGAGGGGGAGACACAGGGAGGGTGAGGATCAGGGTGCTGAGGGGGAGACACAGGGAGGGTGAGGATAAGGGTGCTGAGGGGGAGACACAGGGAGGGTGAGGATCAGGGTGCTGAGGGGGAGTCACAAGGAGGGTAAGGATCAGGGTGCTGAGGGGGAGACACAAGGAGGGTGAGGAACAGAGTGCTGAGAGGGAGACACAGGGAGGGTGAGGATCAGGGTGCTGAGGGGGAGACACAGGGAGGGTGAGGATCAGGGTGCTGAGGGGGAGACACAGGGACGGTGAGGATCAGGGTGCTGAGGGAGAGACACAGGGAGGGTGAGGATCAGGGTGCTGCGGGAGAGAAACAGGGAGGGTGTGATTTAGGGTACTGAGGGGGAGACAGGGATGGTGACGATCAGGTGCAGAGGGGGAGACTCAGGGAGCGTGTGGATCAGGGTGCTGAGGGGGAGACACAGGGAGGGTGAGAATCAGGGTGCTGAGGGGGAGACACAGGGAGGGTGAGGATCAGGGTGCTGAGGGGGAGACACAGGGAGGGTGAGTATCAGGGTGCTGAGGGGTAGACACAAGGGGGTATATTTACTAAGCTCCCGATTTTGACCGTGATGGCGTTTTTTGTTCTAAGTGGCATCTCGGTCATTTACTAAACAGTAATCACGGCAGTGATGAGGCTATTCGTATTTTTTTTCTTGTCCAAGTGAAAAATTACGAATGAATACACCATCGGTCAAATTACGCCTGTTTAAGTATGAATCTCGGTCATTTACTAACCATTCGTAATTGTATTTGCTGCCGCGAAAATGGTTTCGCGGCCGCGAAAAATTACGATTCGCATTTTTTTCCTAAAAAAAAACGCGCCAGCCTTTGAAAACCGCGTTTACATGTGAACTGAATTATCCATTACTCACACCTGTTTTTTTGGCCCTATAAAAGTGTTTCAGGCACATTCTGAACTTCTCTCACTCTGAAATGGCGGCTGTGGTGTGTGGCAATGGATTTTTGTTGGCTGTGGGATACGTTAGACTGCTCCATGAGAATTCCAGGAATCAGGACCAGGTAAGTGAACATGGCCAACAGGTTGTCCAGGTACCGCGGAGGCTGCGCCAGCCTCGTTTTTTTAGAGGTCGTTTAAACCTAAATGCATTGTCCGATGATAGGGTCATACAGATGTTCCGCCTAAATAGAACCAACATTTTCCACCTGTATGACCTTGTCAAACTGGGCATAGACCCTGAGACAGCACGCTCTCGCTCTGTCTCAGGCCTACACAAACTCCTGGCTGTGTTACACTTTATGGCTACTGGGAGCTTCCAGGCTGTGGCAGGCGACGTCATTGGGATCTCACAGCCCACCTTTTCAAAATCTTTGATGCAGGTGAGTCTAAAAATACATATGCGGTTATGGCTAAGTGTTGCTTGTGTAAGTTGAAACACCACAGTATTGTAGAGAATACCTAACATGACACTCACCTTAGCTTATTTAATGTCCACTCAGGTTTTGGATGTGTTGGAGCCACACATTAAAGCCTCAATCTGCTTCCCTACTGAGGAGTCGGAGTGGAGTGCTGTCAGGGTAGCTTTCTATGAGCTTGCTGGCATGCCCAATGTGCTGGGGGCCATAGATTGCACACACGTTCAGCTGAGATCACCTAAGGGCCGCCAGTATATATATACTAATAGGCATATGGATCAATCAACTAATGTCCAGGTGGTCTGTGATGCAAACTTAAAAATTATGAGTGTTGTTGCAGGTTACCCTGGTGCCTGCCATGACTCCTTCATCCTCAGTCAGTCATCGCTCTTCGATAAATTTGAGGAGGGACAAATGCCTGATGGCTGGCTGTTGGGTATGTTGAAAATGTTATGTGTGTATGTCTTTTAACCACAGCCTAGATTTTGGAGGAGGTGAGAGAATAATCTAACATATGTCCTAATGTTGACTATATATGTTTTTCAGGTGATGGGGGTTACGGCTGCTACTCTTGGCTCCTTACTCCATTGTCCCTACCTGATTCTCCTGCTGAACACAGTTATAATCATGCACATAAGGCTACGCGGAATGTGATAGAAAGATGTTTTGGGGTGCTGAAGTCACGTTTTCGGTGTCTTGATAAATCTGGTGGCCTTTTGTTGTATAGTCCCTCAAAGGTGACTCGAATTGTGTTCTGCTGCTGTTTTCTCCATAATCTGTGTTTAAGTCAACATCTGGCACATGGTGAGGGAGAAAGCAGTCAGCAAGCAGAGGAGTTAGATACATCTGGTGACAGTGTGAGTACAATTGTAGGGAGGCAGGTACGTCAAGAAGTGATCCTGCGATATTTTACAGGTAAGTTTTATTATGCTGTAATTATCCTTCACTAAACACTTTGCTCTACTTTCTATTGTGTGTTCTGTTACTTACTGTTTGTTGTTTATAGTGGTGTGTCCATTGTGCTTAGTTGATGCTAACAAAACATTTACAGTCATTACCCTTGAAAAACATAACTACATACATACAGACCAGCTTCTTAAATTTTGGAGACGGACACAGGAATGTGTTTTTTTAACAAATTCTTTTATTTATTTGCACAAAAAGTTTTATGTTATTTTTTTCTTTTGTGTGTGCTGGGTGCTGGCTCACTGGCACGTGCTCTTGATGAACGCCGGACAGGGGAGGTTACTGGCGTTTGAACAGGGGTCGTGGTTCCCGAGCTGGAGGTAACTTGCTGAGCACCCATCATAGCAATATTGCTGCTCAGATTATTTAAACTGGCAATCAGCTGAGTGTTTGTAGCAGTGTGGCTGGCTACAATCCTGGATAAGGCCTCATTCACCACTTGATTGTGTTGAATTATCTGAACTAGTGCCTGCTGATGTCGCTGTTGTTCATCTATAATGCGGGATAAATTAGCATTCATTTGGCTGTTTTCTGCCCTAATTTGCTCCATAGAGGTAGCCATTCTCCCTACTTGTACTATTAGTCTGCCCGAGTTGCGACTAATACGCGGTAGATGATGGGGCAGACTGGCAAGGTGTTGTGTATGTTGGGTCAGGGTGGCATTGCTTTGGGCCTGTTGGCTTGTCCAACTTGCCCAAAAATCGTCCGGAATTTGGCTTGGGGGCGGAGCTTGTGGCAGTTGTGGACTGCTGGATGGTTGGGGTATATCCTGCAACTGGATTGGCATGCTTGGATCCACAGCTGTTAATTGCAGTGTGAAGGATGGCTGTTGTTCTGGTCCCTGCTGGTCCTCGGCGGACATCAGGTTGTGCTCTGTATGGGGTAGGCAACATGCAATGTTGTAATTTTTAGAATTTGTCAAGGCTAATGCAACACATTATTACATTCCTAAAACTACATTTTTGCATTAGTAGCTCTTGTTTTTTGCAACTTAAAAAATTGTTAACATTTTGTGATAAAAAAAACAACACAGGCGCAAACATTGGCAAATTAGCATATTCCTCACCTAACTAACTTCCCTCCACAACATTACACTGTTAGATTCCCTCCCCTCACCACGATATAGACTACTTACCTGTATAGTCCAGAGGAGCTGAGCAAGTAAGCCATCTACATACTGGACAGGGGCGATGTGTGAACACTGTAATAGGTTTTTTTTTTGGGCCCAAAATTTATTTGTCTTCATATTTTTGAAAAATGTGAACGTGTGTGTGCTTAATGTATACTCAAATCTGTTCTTTTCATACAAATAGGTTGTCTAGACCATCCACTAAGACCTTATCTATTTTTAATAAAGCACCTTGAGCAATTGAAGACGTGACATCACATTGCTTGTTGAGGAAAACATGTAAACTCCAAACCAACTAACAACATCTTAAGTGTACTGTGTATATTATTGCTTATGTGTTTAATTTATGTTTTTACTCACCAGATAACTGAGGTGATCTGGGCTCATCACTCTGCGAACTCGCCAATAGTGCCAGTGGTGGCTGGGGTGACACTGCCGATAGTCTTCGCCTGGGTGGGGATGATGGAGGTGCAGAATCAGAGCCAAGACGCCGTGTCTTAGTTGGCCTCCTGGGTAAGTGTCCCAAGCCCTGTGATGGGCGCCTTACAGGAGGTCGGCTTCCAGAAGCAGAACCTAGGTGCAAAATTTAGCATTATTATTTTGTACTTCTATGTGTTTTCAGAATATGTGACTACAGTGAAGACTTACCTGCAATACCACCATCATCCTGACTGGTCTGAGGCCTGTCTGGGCGGCTGGTCTGTGTGACTGTGGAAAAAGTGACCCCAACATTATTACCATGTTTTTTGTCAAATGAACCAGTGAAAACCATTAATGTACTGTAAGCATCTATTTGGTTTGGTTTCCAAAAAAAAAATAAGCTTAAGAGCTTCTATATTCATGATTTTTAGTTGAATATCAAAATGTACTTGATGTGGCACACAATAAAGTTTATACCTAAAAGATTTTGGACTCAGATATTGCAGAGATTCAGTACTTGGCAATTTTAAAATAATTTAATGTTTTAAAAATTGCCCCGCTTTTAAGTTTTTACTTAAAACAAATACATTTTGAGGTTTTAAAACAAACACACATGTTCAAGCATTATCGCAAAAAATTGCACCAAAAAAAAAAAAAAATAATTTAAAAAAACTGCACGTTTTTGTTATAAAAAAAAATAAAAAAATAAAAAAGGAGCAAAAAAACACATTCAAAAAACAAACACACCTTAAGGGAGCATAGGCATGCAATCTGTTTTTTGCAAAAAAAAACATCCTTAAAACTTTAAAAATTACATTAAAGAAATTGAACACACATTTTAAGAACAATAATACAAAACAAACTTACCATCCTGCGTGGGTCGGTCCGAATCCCGGACATGAGTAGCAGACACCACCTCGCCAGGAATCAATGCCCGCACAGGCTCCTCCCAGTCCCGATAGCTTACACGTAAAGGTGGCCCACCTCCGGTTCTACGTGCAGATTTGGACTCTTTGGCCATCTTGGCCTTGACACGCCGCTTAATATCGTAAAATCGCTTGCGGCACGTGTCCTCTGTCCGCCTCACCACACCCTCACTATTTACAGCAAGTATAACTTGCCCCCACAGGGCAGACTTCCTGCGGGAGGACACCCTGGCAGCATCCTGACCAAACAATTGGCGATGGTGCTTCATCAGCTCACGTACCAACGCCATGTTTTCAGCATAGCTGAACTTTATATTCCTGCCAGTCTTGGTAGTGGTGCGTGGCTGCGGAGCCACAACACCATCACTATCACTGGAAAATCCAGCAACAGGCACCCCCTCCTCCTCCTCCTCACTAACCTCCTCCCTCTCACTACCCCCCTCCACCTCACTACCAGCCTCCACCTCACTACCAGCCTCCACCTCACTACCAGCCTCCACCTCACTACCAGCCTCCACCTCACTAACCTCCGCCACCACACTGACCTCTGAGTCGGACATGACAAACAACATAAAACACTGAAAAATGAAAACACAAAACACACTCCTCCACTACTCCTACTACACACCACACAGCCAACACACGCTCACTCACTCACAAACAATGACAAAAGACTGAAATAATAAAACAAGGACAAAAAAGCTTACAAACTGGGAAAAAACAATACTACAAAGTTCACAAGACTCCTAACACACACAGTACAGCACTCAACAATCACCAAACTCCTCTCCAAATCCACCAAAAACTCCACCAAACTCACCAACTCCAAATACACCTTCCTCTCTCCTCTCCACTAGCTAAACCCACGAGGTGCGGAGTGTTTGGGGCGTTTTTATAGTAACATGCACAGACACTCCTCCTTTACGAATACAACCAATCACGGCCGCGTGACGTAAACGAAACTTAGAAGTCAAAACGCGGCAGCAAATTCCAAATCACTGCCGTAACAGACTTGTGACGCAGTCGTAAAAAAAAAACCCCAACGCGGCCGCGAAATAGCAAACGCGGCCGCAATCAACAGCAGAAAAGCACGAATGACATCGACATCGGAAGATTGAAAAAATACGAATACGAACGCTTAGTAAATGAGTCGTAATCAATTCAAAAAGTTGCAAGTTTACACTGTCGATGTCAGTCGCGATTGAACTTGAACATGATTCTGAAATATACGAATCTTAGTAAATAAACCCCAAGGAGGGCGAGGGTCAGGGTGCTGAGGGGGAGACACAGGGAGGGTGAGGATCAGGGTGCTGAGGGGGAGACACAGGGAGGGTGAGGATAAGGGTGCTGAGAGGGAGACACAAAGATCAGGGTGCTGAGGGGGAGACACAGGGAGGATCAGGGTGCTGAGGGGGTGACACAGGGAGGGTGAGGATCAGGGTGCGGAGGGGGAGACACAGGGAGCGTGAGGATCAGGGTGCTGAGTGGGAGACACAGAGAGGGTGAGGATCAGGGTGCTGAGGGGGAGACACAGGGACGGTGAGGATCAGGGTGCTGAGGGAGAGACACAGGTAGGGTGAGGATCAGGGTGCTGAGGGGGAGACACAGGGAGGGTTAGGATCAGGGTGCTGAGGGAGAGACACAGGGAGGGTGTGGTTTAGGGTACTGAGGGGGAGACAGGGATGGTGACGATCAGGGTGCTGAGGGGGAGACACAGGGAGGGTGAGGATCAGGGTGCTGATGGGGAGACACAGGGTGGGTGGGGATCAGGGTGCTGAAGGTGAGACACAGAGAGGGTGAGGATCAGGGTGCTGAGGGGGAGACACAGGGAGGGTGAGAATCAGGGTGCTGAGGGGGTGACACAGGGCGGGTGAGGATAAGGGTGCTGAGGGGGAGACACAGGAAGGGTTAGTATCAGGGTGCTGAGGGGGAGACACAGGGAGGGTGAGGATCAGGGTGCTGTGGGGGAGACACAGGGAGGGTGAGGATCAGGGTGCTGTGGGGGAGACACAGGGAGGGTGAGGATCAGGGTGCTGAGGGGGTGACACAGGGAGGGTGAGAATAAGGGTGCTGAGTGGGTGACACAGGGAGGGTGAAGATCAGGGTGCTGAGGGGGAGACACAGGGTGGGTGAGGATCAGGGTGCTGAGTGGGAGACACAGGGAGGGTGGGGATCAGGGTGCTGAGGGGGAGACACAGGGAGGGTGAGGATCAGGGTTCTGAGGGGGAGACGCAGGGAAGATGTTGATCAGGGTGCTGAGGGGGAGACACAGAGAGGGTGAGAATCAGGATGCTGAGGGGGAGACACAGGAAGGGTGGAGATCAGAATGCTGAGGGAGAGATGTAGGGAAGGTGAGGATCAGGGTGCTGAGTGGGAGACACAGGGAGGGTGAGGATAAGGGTGCTGAGTGGGAGACACAGGGAGGGTGAGAATCAGGGTGCTGAGGGGGAGACACAGGGAGGGTTAGGATCAGGGTGCTGAGGGGGAGACACAGGGAGGGTGAGGATCAGGATGCTGAGGGGGAGACACAGGGAGGGTGAGAATCAGGGTGCTGAGGGGGAGACACAGGGAGGGTGAGGATCAGGGTTCTGAGGTGGAGACACAGGGAGGGTGAGGATCCGGGTACTGTGGGGGAGACACAGGGAGGGTTAGGATCAGGGTGCTGAGGGGGAGACACAGGGAGGGTGAGGATCAGGATGCTGAGGGGGAGACACAGGGAGGGTGAAAATCAGGGTGCTGAGGGGGAGACACAGGGAGGGTGAGGATCAGGGTTCTGAGGTGGAGACACAGGGAGGGTGAGGATCAGGGTGTTGAGGGGGAGACACAGGGAGGGTGAGGATCAGGATGCTGAGGGGGAGACACAGGGAGGGTGAGGATCAGGATGCTGAGGGGGAGACACAGGGAGGGTGAGGATCAGGGTGCTCATGGGGAGACACAGGGAGGGTGAGGATCAGGGTGCTGAGGGGAGACACAGGGAGGGTGAGGATCAGGGTGCTGAGGGGGAGACACAGGGAGGGCGAGGATCGGGTGCTGATGGGGAGACACAGGGAGGGCGAGGATCAGGGTGCTGAGGGGGAGACACAGGGAGGGTAAGGATCAGGGTGCTGAGGGGGAGACACAGGGAGAGTGAGGATCAGGGTGCTCATGGGGAGACACAGGGAGGGTGAGGATCAGGGTGCTGAGGGAGAGGCACAGGGAGGGTGAGGATCAGGGTGCTGAGGGGGAGACACAGGGAGGGTGAGGATCAGGGTGCTGAGGGGGAGACACAGGGAGGGTGAGGATCAGGGTGCTGAGGGGGAGACACAAGGAGGGTGAGGAACAGAGTGCTGATAGGGAGACACAGGGAGGGTGAGGATCAGGGTGCTGAGGGGGAGTCACAAGGAGGGTAAGGATCAGGGTGCTGAGGGGGAGTCACAAGGAGGGTAAGGATCAGGGTGCTGAGGGGGAGACACAAGGAGGGTGAGGAACAGAGTGCTGAGAGGGAGACACAGGGAGGGTGAGAATCAGGGTGCTGAGCGGGAGACACAGGGAGGGTGAGGATCAGGATGCTGAGGGGGAGACACAGGCAGGGTGAGGATCAGGGTGCTGATGGGGAGACACAGGGAGGGTGAGGATCAGGGTGCGGAGGGGGAGATGCAGGGAGGGTGAGTATAAGGGTGCTGAGAGGGAGACGCAGGGAGCGTGTGGATCAGGGTGCTGAGGGGGAGACACAGGGAGGGTGAGGATCAGGGTGCTGAGGGGGAGACACAGGGAGGGTGAGGATCAGGGTGCTGAGGGGGAGACACAAGGAGGGTGAGGAACAGAGTGCTGAGAGGGAGACACAGGGAGGGTGAGGATCAGGGTGCTGAGGGGGAGTCACAAGGAGGGTAAGGATCAGGGTGCTGAGGGGGAGTCACAAGGAGGGTAAGGATCAGGGTGCTGAGGGGGAGACACAGGGAGGGTGAGGAACAGAGTGCTGAGAGGGAGACACAGGGAGGGTGAGGATCACGGTGCTGAGGGGGAGACACAGGGAGGGCGAGGATCAGGGTGCTGAGTGGGAGACACAGGGAGGGTGAGGATCAGGGTGCTGAGAGGGAGACACAGGGAGAGTGAGGATCAGGGTGCTGACGGGGAGACACAGGGAGGGTGAGGATCAGGGTGCTGAGAGGGAGACACAGGGAGAGTGAGGATCAGGGTGCTGAGGGGGAGTCACAGGGAGGGTGAGGATCAAGGTGCTGAGGGGGAGACACAGGGAGGGCGAGGGTCAGGGTGCTGAGGGGGAGGCACAGGGAGGGCAAGGATCAGGGTGCTGAGGGGGAGACACAGGGAGGATCAGGGTGCTGGGGGGGAGACACAGGGAGGGTGAGGATAAGGGTGCTGAGGGGGAGACACAAAGATCAGGGTGCTGAGGGGGAGACACAGGGAGGATCAGGGTGCTGAGGGGGAGACTCAGGGAGGGTGAGGATCAGGGTGCGGAGGGGGAGAAACAGGGAGCGTGAGGATCAGGGTGCTGAGGGGGAGACACAGAGAGGGTGAGGATCAGGGTGCAGAGGGGGAGACACAGGGACGGTGAGGATCAGGGTGCTGAGGGAGAGACACAGGGAGGGTGAGGATCAGGGTGCTGATGGGGAGACACAGGGAGGGTGGGGATCAGGGTGCTGAGGGGGAGACACAGGGAGGGTGAGGATCAGGGTGCAGAGGGGGAGACACAGGGAGGGTGAGGATCAGGGTGCTGAGGGGGAGACACAAGGAGGGTGAGGATCAGGGTGCTGAGGGGGAGTCACAAGGAGGGTGAGGATCAGGGTGCTGAGGGGGAGACACAGGGAGGGTGAGGAACAGAGTGCTGAGAGGGAGACACAGGGAGGGTGAGGATCACGGTGCTGAGGGGGAGACACAGGGAGGGCGAGGATCAGGGTGCTGAGTGGGAGACACAGGGAGGGTGAGGAACAGTGTGCTGACGGGGAGACACAGGGAGGGTGAGGATCAGGGTGCTGAGAGGGAGACACAGGGAGAGTGAGGATCAGGGTGCTGAGGGGGAGACACAGGGAGGGTGAGGATCAAGGTGCTGAGGGGGAGACACAGGGAGGGCGAGGGTCAGGGTGCTGAGGGGGAGACACAGGGAGGGCAAGGATCAGGGTGCTGAGGGGGAGACACAGGGAGGATCAGGGTGCTGAGGGGGGAGACACAGGGAGGGTGAGGATAAGGGTGCTGAGGGGGAGACACAAAGATCAAGGTGCTGAGGGGGAGACACAGGGAGGATCAGGGTGCTGAGGGGGAGACTCAGGGAGGGTGAGGATCAGGGTGCGGAGGGGGAGACACAGGGAGCGTGAGGATCAGGGTGCTGAGGGGGAGACACAGGGACGGTGAGGATCAGGGTGCTGAGGAGGAGACACAGGGAGGGTGAGGATCAGGGTGCTGATGGGGAGACACAGGGAGGGTGGGGATCAGGGTGCTGAGGGGGAGACACAGGGAGGGTGAGGATCAGGGTGCTGAGGGGGAGACACAGGGAGGGTGAGAATCAGGGTGCTGAGGGGGTGACACAGGGCGGGTGAGGATAATGGTGCAGAGGGGGAGACGCAGGAAGGGTGAGTATCAGGGTGCTGAGAGGGAGACGCAGGGAGGGTGAGGATCAGGGTGCTGTGGGGGAGACACAGGGAGGGTGAGGATCAAGGTGCTGAGAGGGAGACACAGGGAGAGTGAGGATCAGGGTGCTGAGGGGGAGACACAGGGAGGGTGAGGATCAAGGTGCTGAGGGGGAGACACAGGGAGGGCGAGGGTCAGGGTGCTGAGGGGGAGACACAGGGAGGGCAAGGATCAGGGTGCTGAGGGGGAGACACAGGGAGGATCAGGGTGCTGAGGGGGGAGACACAGGGAGGGTGAGGATAAGGGTGCTGAGGGGGAGACACAAAGATCAGGGTGCTGAGGGGGAGACACAGGGAGGATCAGGGTGCTGAGGGGGAGACTCAGGGAGGGTGAGGATCAGGGTGCTGCGGGGGAGACACAGGGAGGGTGAGGATCAGGGTGCTGTGGGGGAGACACAGGGAGGGTGAGGATCAGGATGCTGAGGGGGAGACACAGGCAGGGTGAGGATCAGGGTGCTGATGGGGAGACACAGGGAGGGTGAGGATCAGGGTGCTGAGGGGGAGATGCAGGGAGGGTGAGTATAAGGGTGCTAATGGGGAGACGCAGGGAGCTTGTGGATCAGGGTGCTGAGGGGGAGACACAGGGAGGGTGAGGATCAGGGTGCTGAGGGGGAGACACAGGGAGGGTGAGGATCAGGGTGCTGAGGGGGAGACACAGGGAGGGTGAGGATCAGGGTGCTGAGGGGGAGACACAGGGAGGGTGAGGATCAGGGTGCTGAGGGGGAGACACAAGGTGGGTGAGGATCAGGGTGCTGAGGAGGAGACACAGGGAGGGCGAGGGTCAGGGTGCTGAGGGGGAGACACAGGGAGGGTTAGGATCAGGGTGCTGAGGTGGAGACACTGGGAGGGTGAGGATAAGGGTGCTGAGGGGGAGACACAGGGAGGGTGGTGATCAGGGTGCTGAGGGGGAGACACAGGGAGGGTGAGGATCAGGGTGCTGAGGGGGAGACACAGGGAGGGTGAGGATCAAGGTGCTGAGGGGGAGACACAGGGAGGGTGAGGATCAGGGTGCTGAGGGGGAGACACAGGGAGGGTGGTGATCAGGGTGCTGAGGGGAGACACAGGGAGGGTGAGGATCAGGGTGCTGAGGGGGAGACACAGGGAGGGTGAGGATCAGGTTGCTGATGGGGAGACACAGGGAGGGTGGTGATCAGGGTGCTGAGGGGGAGACACAGGGAGGGTGAGGATCAGGGTGCGGAGCGGGAGACACAGGGAGCGTGAGGATCAGGGTGCTGAGGGGGAGACACAGAGAGGGTGAGGATCAGGGTGCTGAGGGGGAGACACAGGGACGGTGAGGATCAGGGTGCTGAGAGAGAGACACAGGGAGGGTGAGGATCAGGGTGCTGAGGGAGAGACACAGGGAGGGTGTGATTTAGGGTACTGAGGGGGAGACAGGGATGGTGACGATCAGGGTGCTGAGGGGGAGACACAGGGAGGGTGAGGATCAGGGTGCTGATGGGGAGACACAGGGAGGGTGGTGATCAGGGTGCTGAGGGGGAGACACAGGGAGGGTGAGGATCAGGGTGCTGTGGGGGAGACACAGGGAGGGTGAGGATCAGGGTGCTGAAGGGGAGACACAGGGAGGGTGAGGATGAGGGTTGAAAGGATATGTCCCTATATTCTTTAACCCTCGATGTGATGGCCTCTCAGACGTCTGTGAGTGTAAACCTTTAGCCACAAGGAACATGCACAACACAAGCAGTAAAGATTCACACTGTTTATTGTTCGTTTAACAAAAGTATATAAAAGAAAGGATTTAGGGCGTGTATATCCCAAGTCAATAACTAATTGGACAGAACACAAAAAGGGGCTAACATAACATGATTGGCTAGGAACTGCCGCAGTGGAAGGATATGCATATATGGGCAAGTTTGTATTTCAAATAGGGAGGTTGTTCACACGGTATAAAAAAGATAAGAGACAAGGACAGTAGCAAGGAATGTGCTGGAACATTAAGTTCTATAACACAAGCAATTCTATGACATTGAAGCAGAGACGAGCTTTAACCCTTTCAATCCCCTCTTAGAATCATTATTGTTATACTATATGATTCTTGCAAAGCTTACGTCTTTCTGCACACCAATGGCGCAATTTTTAGCCTGAGCGGGAGTTGCAGTAATTGTTGGGCATTTTAAGAAGGGTTAATCGTTGGGTTAATGATGTTCCGTGTTTATCCTTTTCATCTAAGGCTTCAGCGGGCTTATAGCCCCATGGGGTACCTGTGTTCCAGGCAGCCGCGGACCATGAGCTGCAATCATTTCCCCAGTTATGGCCTGTAACGCAAATATAGGGTACCTCGGGGCTTAGGTTGTCTGTGGTGTCAGCGCGGATCTGGTAGTCAACAGACTTTTGGACAGCAGCTAGTTGGGGGAATTGGAAATAATCTAGTATGTAGGTTGCGGTGTATGTGGTGGAAGAGTTATACCATAGTGTCAGTTTCCCTTATTCTGAGTTATATCAACCTCAGTCATTGAGAGGGGAAAATGGGCCAGTAGGGCTATCAAGATAGTCCCCAGGGTAAAGATAGGGGGCAGGTTCTTCATCGTTTTCTGTTCTTCTGTCTTCGCTAGGTGGGAGGTCAGGGCTGTCTGCCCCGGTTCGTACCTCACTGGAATCACTTGCTTCCCTCTCTAGGTCTGGTCTAGGAACCTTTTTTACTTGGGATGCATGGATCCAGGTAGGACTTTCCTCTGTCAGGACTGCTGTTCGGGTAACTGCTACGACCTCTGTCTCTGGACCATAGGTGAAGTCTCCTGGGCTCTTGTTCCTGGGGAGCACCTTCACCACGACTCTGTCTCTGACTTTAAAGGGGTGTGTAGGTTCCTGTGGATTCAAAGGGTTTTTACAAACAACCTCATGTTCAATTTCATTCAGTTTTGTTATCAGGGACCTGACATACTCTTCTCTTATAAATTCTAGATCTCCTTCCTGTATCATCAACGGTTTCTTAGCCCAGGGTGTGGGGAAGGGTCTACCCATTAGTATTTCAAAGGGTTCAAAGGGTGAGTATCCTAGAGTTTTCTGTGGGGTCATTCTGATTTCTGCTAGGATAATGGGAAGGACCTGCTTCCACTTGTGGAAGGTACCTCCTGTGGCCTTCCTTAGTTTGTCTTTGAGGGTCCTATTCATTCTTCCTACGACCCCTGAACTCTGCAGGTGGTACGGGATGTGAAACTTCCACTCCACCTGCAGAGCTTTTACTAAGGCCTGTGTGATTTTGGCTGTAAAGGCTGAGCCTTTATCACTATTCATTTGCAGGGGGCACCCCCATCTAGGGATGATTTTCTGTGTTAGGATTCTTGCTACTGTCTTGGCATCCTCTGACTTAGTTAGGAATACTTCTGGCCAGCGAGAGAACATATCTACAATGACCAGGGCATATTCTTGTTTACCTGTACCAGGGATATGGGTAAAATCAATTTGTAAGTGTGTAAAAGGGGTGGTGGGGTATTCAAGATGCTGGTGTTTAGCTTTATTAGGGTTGTTAGGGTTGTTCCTGAGGCAAGTGATGCATCTGCTAACATACTGGTCCACAAGTGATTTGGCATTAGTAACATAAAAATCATTGGTTAGTAGGAGGAGTGTTGTGGCTTTACTATGGTGACTAACACCATGGTAATGGGCAATGAGCAAAGGGGCACTGGACTGGGGTATACAGGGTTTCCCCTCTTTGCAGATTAATCCTGATTTAGGATTTTTTTCTGCAGAATTGGGTAAGTCCAGTCGGAGAGATCAGTATTAGTCGCAGCAGCTTGAAGTTGAGTGAGCAGATGGACGTTGTCAAGGGAGGGACATGCTCTAGTGAGTGCAATGAGTTCTGCAGCTTGCGCGGACTGATAAGGTATTGGCAGGGTTTCCAACACAGTGTCAGGGAGGGTGACAATGGCATAGCCAGCCTGGTATGTATTGTCATTGGGCCTACTACAGGAGCCGTCAACAAAAACTATGTCTGCGCCTGGTATGGGAACGGGAGACATGTCAAGTCTGGGAGAAGTTTCAGCTTCAATGGAAGCAGCACAGCCATGTAGGTCGGGTGATTCATCCTCGGGACCTTTCAAGCCTAAAAGGGCATTGAGAATGGGTGCAGGGCCAGAAGAACTAGCAGTGTACTTGATGGTAAGGGTAGGGTTACTCAAAAGGAGTACTTCATATCCACTAAGGCGTTGTGCTGACATGTGCTGTGTGTGCAAGCCTTTAAGTATTGCCAGGACATCATGTGTGGTGTGGAGTACTGTGATGTGGCCTAAAGTGAGGGTAGTGGCCATTTCTGCAACCATTGCACAGGCTGCCAAAGCCCTGAGGCAGGCAGGCATACCTTGCACAGACACTGGCATGACTTTGAAAAAAAAATGCCACGGGGCGCAACTTCCCTCCATGAAACTGTGTGAGCACCCCCGCCATGGTTTTACAATTGTCCCTTGCATATAGATGGAAAGGTAGTACATAATTGGGGAGGCCAAGTGCCGGACTTTTCATCAACATACATTTTAAACTTTCATATGCAGTTAACATTTCTTGTGACCATTGTACAGTTTTAGGTTTGTCCTTCAGTGTGGCTTGTCTCAAAATGTTATCATAATAAGAGCAATCAGAAATCCACTGTCTGCAGTAATTTACCATACCCAGGAAGGACAGTAGTTCCCTCTGGGTAGTTGGGGTGACCAGGCCCAATACAGACTGTATGCGTTGTGGACTGACTTTCCTCTCTCCCTGAGTGAGCACAAAACCTAAGTAATCAACATGCTTTTTACACCATTGCATTTTTATTTTGGACACCTTGTGTCCACATTCACAAAGCCAGTTTAGTAATGAAACACCATCCTCTCGGCAGGCCTCCTCAGTTTGACTACAGAGCAGCAGATCATCTGCATACTGTAGCAGGACTGAACCATGGTGAGGTTGCCAGGGCCCCAATGTGGCCTGGAGACAACAGGTGCGTCAGTAATCTGCACCAGGTAAGTTGTTTACCCTCAAAAGAAAAGGCAAAAAGTAATTGTGTCTGTGAATCTACAGGTATGCTGAAAAAAGGCATTCTTCAAATCAATTACAGAGAAGAACGCAGCATCTGCAGGGATTGCAGAAATGAGTGAGTTTACATCTGGAACAATTGGTGCAATTGGGACAATTAACTGATTGATCGCTCTGAGATCCTGTACAAATCTTATACTGCCATCAGCTTTGGCAACAGGGTTCACAGGAGTACAGTATGGTGATACAATATGTCTGAGAATACCCTGTTGTAAGAATTGCTGTATCATGGGGCGGAGACCTTCTATCTTTTCTGGTGAGAGGGGATACTGCATAGGTCAGAACACAAAACACTGGTTGTTGCACCGCTGTCCACTAAAAAGGGAATTTTACTTCCATTTATAATAAGTGGCAGCAGAGGTGAATCTTTACTATGACGGGTGAGTTGAATAAAGGCTGGGATACCCTCCTCCGGGCCCCGTCAGTGCGCGGGGTCTTTGGAATGTAAGGGGGAGGGAGAGGGTTTTCAAAGATTTTACAGTTTCTCACTTCTTCGCTTCTGTGCTGTTGGGAACTGACATTTTTGTAATCCTCCATATAGAAAGGGTAATTACTGCCTTCCCGTAGGAATGGGTCCTGTCCTGCTTTCTCTGTCCATCCCGCTAAATTATCCACCCATGGGTTAACTAAGTAATACTCTGAGGTAGAGTTGCGGGCGACATACATCTTGCATGTCTCACCAGGGAGGGGCGGGGGATATGTAGTTTTTTTTACTCTGACTAGAGCCCATTGTCAGACAGTAATATAAATCAACAGTACAACTTTAAAAGAAAATATCTAAAATTTACAACACTCTACTTACTATATGCATCAGCTAACCAGTTAATTAGTCATTGACAATATCACAATATTATCTGTATAGTGAGAACATGAAATCTTTTGACGTGTACGATACTTACCATTCGTACAAGATGTCAGAAAAATACAGCGTTTTAAACAGGAAGCAGGAAAAGTGTTTGAGTAAAGATATCTGGCAGACGAAAACTTACCAGCCGTCTGATCAAATATAAGAACTTATCTCACTACAAACATACAAGAATATATAGACGATCAAATCGAGGTATTCTCTACGTTACGTATAGACCCCAGGTCTATTTTTAAGTATCCCAGATACTAACGTCACGTTATGTATAGACTCCCAGGTCTATTTTAAGTATCCCAGATGCTAACGTCTTTGGAGAATTGCGCTTGGACCCCTGGTCCCTTCTCAGACGTATCTTTAAGTCCCAGACATTAAAGATGTTTGGTCACGTGTTCCCAGAACACTGACACGGATTCAGCTTCAGTGTATGACCGCAATCCCGTATGGCAAAGACAGACAATAAATTCTCTATCTTTACCATCCAGGGACGATCACTGAATCGCGGACGTAGCCCCCACTTGAAAGGATATGTCCCTATATTCTTTAACCCTCGATGTGATGGCCTCTCAGACGTCTGTGAGTGTAAACCTTTAGCCACAAGGAACATGCACAACACAAGCAGTAAAGATTCACACTGTTTATTGTTCGTTTAACAAAAGTATATAAAAGAAAGGATTTAGGGCGTGTATATCCCAAGTCAATAACTAATTGGACAGAACACAAAAAGGGGCTAACATAACATGATTGGCTAGGAACTGCCGCAGTGGAAGGATATGCATATATGGGCAAGTTTGTATTTCAAATAGGGAGGTTGTTCACACGGTATAAAAAAGATAAGAGACAAGGACAGTAGCAAGGAATGTGCTGGAACATTAAGTTCTATAACACAAGCAATTCTATGACATTGAAGCAGAGACGAGCTTTAACCCTTTCAAGGGTGCTGAGGGGAGAGACACAGGCAGGGTGAGGATAAGGGTGCAGAGGGGGAGACACAGGGAGGGTGAGGATCAGGCTGCTGAGGGGGAGACACAGGGAGGGTGAGGATCAGGGTGCTGAGGGGGAGACACAGGGAGGGTGAGGATAAGGGTGCTGAGGGGGAGACACAGGGAGGGTGAGGATCAGGGTGCTGAGGTGGAGACACAGGTAGGGTGGGGATCAGGGTGCTGAGGGAGAAACACATGTAGGGTGAGTATCAGGGTGCTGAGGGGTGACACAGGGAGGGTGAGGATCAGGGTGCTGAGGGGAAGACACAGGGAGGGCGAGGATCAGTGTGCTAAGGGGGAGACACAGGGAGGGTGAGGATCAGGGTGCTGAGGGGGAGACACAGGGAGGGTGAGGATCAGGGTGCTGAGGGGGAGACACAGGGAGGGTGAGGATCAGGGTGCTGAGGGGGAGACACAGGGAGGGTGAGGATCAGGGTGCTGAGGGGGAGACACAAGGAGGGTAAGGAACAGAGTGCTGAGAGGTAGACACAGGGAGGGTGAGGATCAGGGTGCTGAGGGGGAGTCACAAGGAGGGTAAGGATCAGGGTGCTGAGGGGGAGACACAAGGAGGGTGAGGAACAGAGTGCTGAGAGGGAGACACAGGGAGGGTGAGGATCAGGGTGCTGAGGGGGAGACACAGGGAGGGTGAGGATCAGGGTGCTGAGGGGGAGACACAGGGACGGTGAGGATCAGGGTGCTGAGGGAGAGACACAGGGAGGGTGAGGATCAGGGTGCTGCGGGAGAGAAACAGGGAGGGTGTGATTTAGGGTACTGAGGGGGAGACAGGGATGGTGACGATCAGGGTGCAGAGGGGGAGACTCAGGGAGCGTGTGGATCAGGGTGCTGAGGGGGAGACACAGGGAGGGTGAGAATCAGGGTGCTGAGGGGGAGACACAGGGAGGGTGAGGATCAGGGTGCTGAGGGGGAGACACAGGGAGGGTGAGTATCAGGGTGCTGAGGGGGAGACACAGGGAGGGTTAGGATCAGGGTGCTGAGGGAGAGACACAGGGAGGGTGTGGTTTAGGGTACTGAGGGGGAGACAGGGATGGTGACGATCAGGGTGCTGAGGGGGAGACACAGGGAGGGTGAGGATCAGGGTGCTGATGGGGAGACACAGGGTGGGTGGGGATCAGGGTGCTGAAGGGGAGACACAGAGAGGGTGAGGATCAGGGTGCTGAGGGGGAGACACAGGGAGGGTGAGAATCAGGGTGCTGAGGGGGTGACACAGGGCGGGTGAGGATAAGGGTGCTGAGGGGGAGACACAGGAAGGGTGAGTATCAGGGTGCTGAGGGGGAGACACAGGGAGGGTGAGGATCAGGGTGCTGAGGGAGAGACACAGGTAGGGTGAGGATCAGGGTGCTGAGGGGGAGACACAGGGAGGGTTAGGATCAGGGTGCTGAGGGAGAGACACAGGGAGGGTGTGGTTTAGGGTACTGAGGGGGAGACAGGGATGGTGACGATCAGGGTGCTGAGGGGGAGACACAGGGAGGGTGAGGATCAGGGTGCTGATGGGGAGACACAGGGTGGGTGGGGATCAGGGTGCTGAAGGGGAGACACAGAGAGGGTGAGGATCAGGGTGCTGAGGGGGAGACACAGGGAGGGTGAGAATCAGGGTGCTGAGGGGGTGACACAGGGCGGGTGAGGATAAGGGTGCTGAGGGGGAGACACAGGAAGGGTGAGTATCAGGGTGCTGAGGGGGAGACACAGGGAGGGTGAGGATCAGGGTGCTGTGGGGGAGACACAGGGAGGGTGAGGATCAGGATGCTGAAGGGGAGACACAGGGAGGGTGAGAATCAGGGTGCTGAGGGGGAGACACAGGGAGGGTGAGGATCAGGGTTCTGAGGTGGAGACACAGGGAGGGTGAGGATCAGGGTGTTGAGGGGGAGACACAGGGAGGGTGAGGATCAGGCTGCTGAGGGAGAAACACATGAAGGGTGAGGATCAGGGTGCTGAGGGGTAGACACAGGGAGGGTGAGGATCAGGGTGCTGAGGGGGAGACACAGGGAGGGTGAGGATCAGGCTGCTGACGGGGAGACACAGGGAGGGTGGGGATCAGGGTGCTGAGGGGGAGACACAGGGAGGGTGAGGATCAGGCTGCTGAGGGGGAGACACAGGGAGGGTGAGGATCAGGGTGCTGAGGGGAGACACAGGGAGGGTGAGGATCAGTGTGCTGAGGGGGAGGTACAGGGAGGTGAGGATCGGAGTGCTGAGGGGGAGATGCAGGGAGAGTGAGGATCAGGGTGCTGAGGGGGAGACGCAGGGAGGGTGAGGATTAGGGTGCTGAGGAGGAGACACAGGGAGGGCGAGGGTCAGGGTGCTGAGGGGGAGACACAGGGAGGGTGAGGATCAGGGTGCTGAGGGGGAGACACAGGGAGGGTGAGGATCAGGGTGCTGAGAGGGAGACACAGGGAGGGTGAGGATCACGGTGCTGAGGGGGAGACACAGGGAGGGCGAGGATCAGGGTGCTGAGTGGGAGACACAGGGAGGGTGAGGAACAGTGTGCTGACGGGGAGACACAGGGAGGGTGAGGATCAGGGTGCTGAGAGGGAGACACAGGGAGAGTGAGGATCAGGGTGCTGAGGGGGAGACACAGGGAGGGTGAGGATCAAGGTGCTGAGGGGGAGACACAGGGAGGGGCGAGGGTCAGGGTGCTGAGGGGGAGACACAGGGAGGGCAAGGATCAGGGTGCTGAGGGGGAGACACAGGGAGGATCAGGGTGCTGAGGGGGGAGACACAGGGAGGGTGAGGATAAGGGTGCTGAGGGGGAGACACAAAGATCAAGGTGCTGAGGGGGAGACACAGGGAGGATCAGGGTGCTGAGGGGGAGACTCAGGGAGGGTGAGGATCAGGTGCGGAGGGGGAGACACAGGGAGCGTGAGGATCAGGGTGCTGAGGAGGGAGACACAGGGACGGTGAGGATCAGGGTGCTGAGGAGGAGACACAGGGAGGGTGAGGATCAGGGTGCTGATGGGGAGACACAGGGAGGGTGGGGATCAGGGTGCTGAGGGGGAGACACAGGGAGGGTGAGGATCAGGGTGCTGAGGGGGAGACACAGGGAGGGTGAGAATCAGGGTGCTGAGGGGGTGACACAGGGCGGGTGAGGATAATGGTGCTGAGGGGGAGACGCAGGAAGGGTGAGTATCAGGGTGCTGAGAGGGAGACGCAGGGAGGGTGAGGATCAGGGTGCTGTGGGGGAGACACAGGGAGGGTGAGGATCAAGGTGCTGAGAGGGAGACACAGGGAGAGTGAGGATCAGGGTGCTGAGGGGGAGACACAGGGAGGATCAGGGTGCTGAGGGGGGAGACACAGGGAGGGTGAGGATAAGGGTGCTGAGGGGGAGACACAAAGATCAGGGTGCTGAGGGGGAGACACAGGGAGGATCAGGGTGCTGAGGGGGAGACTCAGGGAGGGTGAGGATCAGGGTGCTGAGGGGGAGACACAGGGAGGGTGAGGATCAGGATGCTGAGGGGGAGACACAGGCAGGGTGAGGATCAGGGTGCTGATGGGGAGACACAGGGAGGGTGAGGATCAGGGTGCTGAGGGGGAGATGCAGGGAGGGTGAGTATAAGGGTGCTAATGGGGAGACGCAGGGAGCTTGTGGATCAGGGTGCTGAGGGGGAGACACAGGGAGGGTGAGGATCAGGGTGCTGAGGGGGAGACACAGGGAGGGTGAGGATCAGGGTGCTGAGGGGGAGACACAGGGAGGGTGAGGATCAGGGTGCTGAGGGGGAGACACAGGGAGGGTGAGGATCAGGGTGCTGAGGGGGAGACACAAGGTGGGTGAGGATCAGGGTGCTGAGGAGGAGACACAGGGAGGGCGAGGGTCAGGGTGCTGAGGGGGAGACACAGGGAGGGTTAGGATCAGGGTGCTGAGGTGGAGACACTGGGAGGGTGAGGATAAGGGTGCTGAGGGGGAGACACAGGGAGGGTGAGGATCAGGGTGCTGAGGGGAAGACACAGGGAGGGTGAGCATCAGGGTGCTGAGGGGGAGACACAGGGAGGGTGAGGATCAAGGTGCTGAGGGGGAGACACAGGGAGGGTGAGGATCAGGGTGCTGAGGGGGAGACACAGGGAGGGTGGTGATCAGGGTGCTGAGGGGGAGACACAGGGAGGGTGAGGATCAGGGTGCTGAGGGGGAGACACAGGGAGGGTGAGGATCAGGTTGCTGATGGGGAGACACAGGGAGGGTGGTGATCAGGGTGCTGAGGGGGAGACACAGGGAGGGTGAGGATCAGGGTGCGGAGCGGGAGACACAGGGAGCGTGAGGATCAGGGTGCTGAGGGGGAGACACAGGGACGGTGAGGATCAGGGTGCTGAGAGAGAGACACAGGGAGGGTGAGGATCAGGGTGCTGAGGGAGAGACACAGGGAGGGTGTGATTTAGGGTACTGAGGGGGAGACAGGGATGGTGACGATCAGGGTGCTGAGGGGGAGACACAGGGAGGGTGAGGATCAGGGTGCTGATGGGGAGACACAGGGAGGGTGGTGATCAGGGTGCTGAGGGGGAGACACAGGGAGGGTGAGGATCAGGGTGCTGTGGGGGAGACACAGGGAGGGTGAGGATCAGGGTGCTGAAGGGGAGACACAGGGAGGGTGAGGATGAGGGTTGAAAGGATATGTCCCCTATATTCTTTAACCCTCGATGTGATGGCCTCTCAGACGTCTGTGAGTGTAAACCTTTAGCCACAAGGAACATGCACAACACAAGCAGTAAAGATTCACACTGTTTATTGTTCGTTTAACAAAAGTATATAAAAGAAAGGATTTAGGGCGTGTATATCCCAAGTCAATAACTAATTGGACAGAACACAAAAAGGGGCTAACATAACATGATTGGCTAGGAACTGCCGCAGTGGAAGGATATGCATATATGGGCAAGTTTGTATTTCAAATAGGGAGGTTGTTCACACGGTATAAAAAAGATAAGAGACAAGGACAGTAGCAAGGAATGTGCTGGAACATTAAGTTCTATAACACAAGCAATTCTATGACATTGAAGCAGAGACGAGCTTTAACCCTTTCAATCCCCTCTTAGAATCATTATTGTTATACTATATGATTCTTGCAAAGCTTACGTCTTTCTGCACACCAATGGCGCAATTTTTAGCCTGAGCGGGAGTTGCAGTAATTGTTGGGCATTTTAAGAAGGGTTAATCGTTGGGTTAATGATGTTCCGTGTTTATCCTTTTCATCTAAGGCTTCAGCGGGCTTATAGCCCCATGGGGTACCTGTGTTCCAGGCAGCCGCGGACCATGAGCTGCAATCATTTCCCCAGTTATGGCCTGTAACGCAAATATAGGACCTCGGGGCTTAGGTTGTCTGTGGTGTCAGCGCGGATCTGGTAGTCAACAGACTTTTGGACAGCAGCTAGTTGGGGGAATTGGAAATAATCTAGTATGTAGGTTGCGGGTGTATGTGGTGGAAGAGTTATACCATAGTGTCAGTTTCCCTTATTCTGAGTTATATCAACCTCAGTCATTGAGAGGGGAAAATGGGCCAGTAGGGCTATCAAGATAGTCCCCCAGGGTAAAGATAGGGGGCAGGTTCTTCATCGTTTTCTGTTCTTCTGTCTTCGCTAGGTGGGAGGTCAGGGCTGTCTGCCCCGGTTCCTACCTCACTGGAATCACTTGCTTCCCTCTCTAGGTCTGGTCTAGGAACCTTTTTTACTCGGGATGCATGGATCCAGGTAGGACTTTCCTCTGTCAGGACTGCTGTTCGGGTAACTGCTACGACCTCTGTCCTCTGGACATAGGTGAAGTCTCCTGGGCTCTTGTTCCTGGGGGAGCACCTTCACCACGACTCTGTCTCTGACTTTAAAGGGGGTGTGTAGGTTCCTGTGGATTCAAAGGGTTTTTACAAACAACCCTCATGTTCAATTTCATTCAGTTTTGTTATCAGGGACCTGACATACTCTTCTCTTATAAATTCTAGATCTCCTTCCTGTATCATCAACGGTTTCTTAGCCCAGGGTGTGGGGAAGGGTCTACCCATTAGTATTTCAAAGGGTTCAAAGGGTGAGTATCCTAGAGTTTTCTGTGGGGTCATTCTGATTTCTGCTAGGATAATGGGGAAGGACCTGCTTCCACTTGTGGAAGGTACCTCCTGTGGCCTTCCTTAGTTTGTCTTTGAGGGGTCCTATTCATTCTTCCTACGACCCCCTGAACTCTGCAGGTGGTACGGGATGTGAAACTTCCACTCCACCTGCAGAGCTTTTACTAAGGCCTGTGTGATTTTGGCTGTAAAGGCTGAGCCTTTATCACTATTTATTTGCAGGGGGCACCCCCATCTAGGGATGATTTTCTGTGTTAGGATTCTTGCTACTGTCTTGGCATCCTCTGACTTAGTTAGGAATACTTCTGGCCAGCGAGAGAACATATCTACAATGACCAGGGCATATTCTTGTTTACCTGTACCAGGGATATGGGTAAAATCAATTTGTAAGTGTGTAAAAGGGGTGGTGGGGTATTCAAGATGCTGGTGTTTAGCTTTATTAGGGTTGTTAGGGTTGTTCCTGAGGCAAGTGATGCATCTGCTAACATACTGGTCCACAAGTGATTTGGCATTAGTAACATAAAAATCATTGGTTAGTAGGAGGAGTGTTGTGGCTTTACTATGGTGACTAACACCATGGTAATGGGCAATGAGCAAAGGGGCACTGGACTGGGGTATACAGGGTTTCCCCTCTTTGCAGATTAATCCTGATTTAGGATTTTTTTCTGCAGAATTGGGTAAGTCCAGTCGGAGAGATCAGTATTAGTCGCAGCAGCTTGAAGTTGAGTGAGCAGATGGACGTTGTCAAGGGAGGGACATGCTCTAGTGAGTGCAATGAGTTCTGCAGCTTGCGCGGACTGATAAGGTATTGGCAGGGTTTCCAACACAGTGTCAGGGAGGGTGACAATGGCATAGCCAGCCTGGTATGTATTGTCATTGGGCCTACTACAGGAGCCGTCAACAAAAACTATGTCTGCGCCTGGTATGGGAACGGGAGACATGTCAAGTCTGGGAGAAGTTTCAGCTTCAATGGAAGCAGCACAGCCATGTAGGTCGGGTGATTCATCCTCGGGACCTTTCAAGCCTAAAAGGGCATTGAGAATGGGTGCAGGGCCAGAAGAACTAGCAGTGTACTTGATGGTAAGGGTAGGGTTACTCAAAAGGAGTACTTCATATCCACTAAGGCGTTGTGCTGACATGTGCTGTGTGTGCAAGCCTTTAAGTATTGCCAGGACATCATGTGTGGTGTGGAGTACTGTGATGTGGCCTAAAGTGAGGGTAGTGGCCATTTCTGCAACCATTGCACAGGCTGCCAAAGCCCTGAGGCAGGCAGGCATACCTTGCACAGACACTGGCATGACTTTGAAAAAAAAATGCCACGGGGCGCAACTTCCCTCCATGAAACTGTGTGAGCACCCCCGCCATGGTTTTACAATTGTCCCTTGCATATAGATGGAAAGGTAGTACATAATTGGGGAGGCCAAGTGCCGGACTTTTCATCAACATACATTTTAAACTTTCATATGCAGTTAACATTTCTTGTGACCATTGTACAGTTTTAGGTTTGTCCTTCAGTGTGGCTTGTCTCAAAATGTTATCATAATAAGAGCAATCAGAAATCCACTGTCTGCAGTAATTTACCATACCCAGGAAGGACAGTAGTTCCCTCTGGGTAGTTGGGGTGACCAGGCCCAATACAGACTGTATGCGTTGTGGACTGACTTTCCTCTCTCCCTGAGTGAGCACAAAACCTAAGTAATCAACATGCTTTTTACACCATTGCATTTTTATTTTGGACACCTTGTGTCCACATTCACAAAGCCAGTTTAGTAATGAAACACCATCCTCTCGGCAGGCCTCCTCAGTTTGACTACAGAGCAGCAGATCATCTGCATACTGTAGCAGGACTGAACCATGGTGAGGTTGCCAGGGCCCCAATGTGGCCTGGAGACAACAGGTGCGTCAGTAATCTGCACCAGGTAAGTTGTTTACCCTCAAAAGAAAAGGCAAAAAGTAATTGTGTCTGTGAATCTACAGGTATGCTGAAAAAAGGCATTCTTCAAATCAATTACAGAGAAGAACGCAGCATCTGCAGGGATTGCAGAAATGAGCGAGTTTACATCTGGAACAATTGGTGCAATTGGGACAATTAACTGATTGATCGCTCTGAGATCCTGTACAAATCTTATACTGCCATCAGCTTTGGCAACAGGGTTCACAGGAGTACAGTATGGTGATACAATATGTCTGAGAATACCCTGTTGTAAGAATTGCTGTATCATGGGGCGGAGACCTTCTATCTTTTCTGGTGAGAGGGGATACTGCATAGGTCAGAACACAAAACACTGGTTGTTGCACCGCTGTCCACTAAAAAGGGAATTTTACTTCCATTTATAATAAGTGGCAGCAGAGGTGAATCTTTACTATGACGGGTGAGTTGAATAAAGGCTGGGATACCCTCCTCCGGGCCCCGTCAGTGCGCGGGGTCTTTGGAATGTAAGGGGGAGGGAGAGGGTTTTCAAAGATTTTACAGTTTCTCACTTCTTCGCTTCTGTGCTGTTGGGAACTGACATTTTTGTAATCCTCCATATAGAAAGGGTAATTACTGCCTTCCCGTAGGAATGGGTCCTGTCCTGCTTTCTCTGTCCATCCCGCTAAATTATCCACCCATGGGTTAACTAAGTAATACTCTGAGGTAGAGTTGCGGGCGACATACATCTTGCATGTCTCACCAGGGAGGGGCGGGGGATATGTAGTTTTTTTTACTCTGACTAGAGCCCATTGTCAGACAGTAATATAAATCAACAGTACAACTTTAAAAGAAAATATCTAAAATTTACAACACTCTACTTACTATATGCATCAGCTAACCAGTTAATTAGTCATTGACAATATCACAATATTATCTGTATAGTGAGAACATGAAATCTTTTGACGTGTACGATACTTACCATTCGTACAAGATGTCAGAAAAATACAGCGTTTTAAACAGGAAGCAGGAAAAGTGTTTGAGTAAAGATATCTGGCAGACGAAAACTTACCAGCCGTCTGATCAAATATAAGAACTTATCTCACTACAAACATACAAGAATATATAGACGATCAAATCGAGGTATTCTCTACGTTACGTATAGACCCCAGGTCTATTTTTAAGTATCCCAGATACTAACGTCACGTTATGTATAGACTCCCAGGTCTATTTTAAGTATCCCAGATGCTAACGTCTTTGGAGAATTGCGCTTGGACCCCTGGTCCCTTCTCAGACGTATCTTTAAGTCCCAGACATTAAAGATGTTTGGTCACGTGTTCCCAGAACACTGACACGGATTCAGCTTCAGTGTATGACCGCAATCCCGTATGGCAAAGACAGACAATAAATTCTCTATCTTTACCATCCAGGGACGATCACTGAATCGCGGACGTAGCCCCCACTTGAAAGGATATGTCCCTATATTCTTTAACCCTCGATGTGATGGCCTCTCAGACGTCTGTGAGTGTAAACCTTTAGCCACAAGGAACATGCACAACACAAGCAGTAAAGATTCACACTGTTTATTGTTCGTTTAACAAAAGTATATAAAAGAAAGGATTTAGGGCGTGTATATCCCAAGTCAATAACTAATTGGACAGAACACAAAAAGGGGCTAACATAACATGATTGGCTAGGAACTGCCGCAGTGGAAGGATATGCATATATGGGCAAGTTTGTATTTCAAATAGGGAGGTTGTTCACACGGTATAAAAAAGATAAGAGACAAGGACAGTAGCAAGGAATGTGCTGGAACATTAAGTTCTATAACACAAGCAATTCTATGACATTGAAGCAGAGACGAGCTTTAACCCTTTCAAGGGTGCTGAGGGGAGAGACACAGGCAGGGTGAGGATAAGGGTGCAGAGGGGGAGACACAGGGAGGGTGAGGATCAGGCTGCTGAGGGGGAGACACAGGGAGGGTGAGGATCAGGGTGCTGAGGGGGAGACACAGGGAGGGTGAGGATAAGGGTGCTGAGGGGGAGACACAGGGAGGGTGAGGATCAGGGTGCTGAGGTGGAGACACAGGTAGGGTGGGGATCAGGGTGCTGAGGGAGAAACACATGTAGGGTGAGTATCAGGGTGCTGAGGGGTGACACAGGGAGGGTGAGGATCAGGGTGCTGAGGGGAAGACACAGGGAGGGCGAGGATCAGTGTGCTAAGGGGGAGACACAGGGAGGGTGAGGATCAGGGTGCTGAGGGGGAGACACAGGGAGGGTGAGGATCAGGGTGCTGAGGGGGAGACACAGGGAGGGTGAGGATCAGGGTGCTGAGGGGGAGACACAGGGAGGGTGAGGATCAGGGTGCTGAGGGGGAGACACAAGGAGGGTAAGGAACAGAGTGCTGAGAGGTAGACACAGGGAGGGTGAGGATCAGGGTGCTGAGGGGGAGTCACAAGGAGGGTAAGGATCAGGGTGCTGAGGGGGAGACACAAGGAGGGTGAGGAACAGAGTGCTGAGAGGGAGACACAGGGAGGGTGAGGATCAGGGTGCTGAGGGGGAGACACAGGGAGGGTGAGGATCAGGGTGCTGAGGGGGAGACACAGGGACGGTGAGGATCAGGGTGCTGAGGGAGAGACACAGGGAGGGTGAGGATCAGGGTGCTGCGGGAGAGAAACAGGGAGGGTGTGATTTAGGGTACTGAGGGGGAGACAGGGATGGTGACGATCAGGGTGCAGAGGGGGAGACTCAGGGAGCGTGTGGATCAGGGTGCTGAGGGGGAGACACAGGGAGGGTGAGAATCAGGGTGCTGAGGGGGAGACACAGGGAGGGTGAGGATCAGGGTGCTGAGGGGGAGACACAGGGAGGGTGAGTATCAGGGTGCTGAGGGGGAGACACAGGGAGGGTTAGGATCAGGGTGCTGAGGGAGAGACACAGGGAGGGTGTGGTTTAGGGTACTGAGGGGGAGACAGGGATGGTGACGATCAGGGTGCTGAGGGGGAGACACAGGGAGGGTGAGGATCAGGGTGCTGATGGGGAGACACAGGGTGGGTGGGGATCAGGGTGCTGAAGGGGAGACACAGAGAGGGTGAGGATCAGGGTGCTGAGGGGGAGACACAGGGAGGGTGAGAATCAGGGTGCTGAGGGGGTGACACAGGGCGGGTGAGGATAAGGGTGCTGAGGGGGAGACACAGGAAGGGTGAGTATCAGGGTGCTGAGGGGGAGACACAGGGAGGGTGAGGATCAGGGTGCTGAGGGAGAGACACAGGTAGGGTGAGGATCAGGGTGCTGAGGGGGAGACACAGGGAGGGTTAGGATCAGGGTGCTGAGGGAGAGACACAGGGAGGGTGTGGTTTAGGGTACTGAGGGGGAGACAGGGATGGTGACGATCAGGGTGCTGAGGGGGAGACACAGGGAGGGTGAGGATCAGGGTGCTGATGGGGAGACACAGGGTGGGTGGGGATCAGGGTGCTGAAGGGGAGACACAGAGAGGGTGAGGATCAGGGTGCTGAGGGGGAGACACAGGGAGGGTGAGAATCAGGGTGCTGAGGGGGTGACACAGGGCGGGTGAGGATAAGGGTGCTGAGGGGGAGACACAGGAAGGGTGAGTATCAGGGTGCTGAGGGGGAGACACAGGGAGGGTGAGGATCAGGGTGCTGTGGGGGAGACACAGGGAGGGTGAGGATCAGGATGCTGAAGGGGAGACACAGGGAGGGTGAGAATCAGGGTGCTGAGGGGGAGACACAGGGAGGGTGAGGATCAGGGTTCTGAGGTGGAGACACAGGGAGGGTGAGGATCAGGGTGTTGAGGGGGAGACACAGGGAGGGTGAGGATCAGGCTGCTGAGGGAGAAACACATGAAGGGTGAGGATCAGGGTGCTGAGGGGTAGACACAGGGAGGGTGAGGATCAGGGTGCTGAGGGGGAGACACAGGGAGGGTGAGGATCAGGCTGCTGACGGGGAGACACAGGGAGGGTGGGGATCAGGGTGCTGAGGGGGAGACACAGGGAGGGTGAGGATCAGGCTGCTGAGGGGGAGACACAGGGAGGGTGAGGATCAGGGTGCTGAGGGGAGACACAGGGAGGGTGAGGATCAGTGTGCTGAGGGGGAGGTACAGGGAGGTGAGGATCGGAGTGCTGAGGGGGAGATGCAGGGAGAGTGAGGATCAGGGTGCTGAGGGGGAGACGCAGGGAGGGTGAGGATTAGGGTGCTGAGGAGGAGACACAGGGAGGGCGAGGGTCAGGGTGCTGAGGGGGAGACACAGGGAGGGTGAGGATCAGGGTGCTGAGGGGGAGACACAGGGAGGGTGAGGATCAGGGTGCTGAGAGGGAGACACAGGGAGGGTGAGGATCACGGTGCTGAGGGGGAGACACAGGGAGGGCGAGGATCAGGGTGCTGAGTGGGAGACACAGGGAGGGTGAGGAACAGTGTGCTGACGGGGAGACACAGGGAGGGTGAGGATCAGGGTGCTGAGAGGGAGACACAGGGAGAGTGAGGATCAGGGTGCTGAGGGGGAGACACAGGGAGGGTGAGGATCAAGGTGCTGAGGGGGAGACACAGGGAGGGCGAGGGTCAGGGTGCTGAGGGGGAGACACAGGGAGGGCAAGGATCAGGGTGCTGAGGGGGAGACACAGGGAGGATCAGGGTGCTGAGGGGGGAGACACAGGGAGGGTGAGGATAAGGGTGCTGAGGGGGAGACACAAAGATCAAGGTGCTGAGGGGGAGACACAGGGAGGATCAGGGTGCTGAGGGGGAGACTCAGGGAGGGTGAGGATCAGGGTGCGGAGGGGGAGACACAGGGAGCGTGAGGATCAGGGTGCTGAGGGGGAGACACAGGGACGGTGAGGATCAGGGTGCTGAGGAGGAGACACAGGGAGGGTGAGGATCAGGGTGCTGATGGGGAGACACAGGGAGGGTGGGGATCAGGGTGCTGAGGGGGAGACACAGGGAGGGTGAGGATCAGGGTGCTGAGGGGGAGACACAGGGAGGGTGAGAATCAGGGTGCTGAGGGGGTGACACAGGGCGGGTGAGGATAATGGTGCTGAGGGGGAGACGCAGGAAGGGTGAGCATCAGGGTGCTGAGAGGGAGACGCAGGGAGGGTGAGGATCAGGGTGCTGTGGGGGAGACACAGGGAGGGTGAGGATCAAGGTGCTGAGAGGGAGACACAGGGAGAGTGAGGATCAGGGTGCTGAGGGGGAGACACAGGGAGGATCAGGGTGCTGAGGGGGGAGACACAGGGAGGGTGAGGATAAGGGTGCTGAGGGGGAGACACAAAGATCAGGGTGCTGAGGGGGAGACACAGGGAGGATCAGGGTGCTGAGGGGGAGACTCAGGGAGGGTGAGGATCAGGGTGCTGAGGGGGAGACACAGGGAGGGTGAGGATCAGGATGCTGAGGGGGAGACACAGGCAGGGTGAGGATCAGGGTGCTGATGGGGAGACACAGGGAGGGTGAGGATCAGGGTGCTGAGGGGGAGATGCAGGGAGGGTGAGTATAAGGGTGCTAATGGGGAGACGCAGGGAGCTTGTGGATCAGGGTGCTGAGGGGGAGACACAGGGAGGGTGAGGATCAGGGTGCTGAGGGGGAGACACAGGGAGGGTGAGGATCAGGGTGCTGAGGGGGAGACACAGGGAGGGTGAGGATCAGGGTGCTGAGGGGGAGACACAGGGAGGGTGAGGATCAGGGTGCTGAGGGGGAGACACAAGGTGGGTGAGGATCAGGGTGCTGAGGAGGAGACACAGGGAGGGCGAGGGTCAGGGTGCTGAGGGGGAGACACAGGGAGGGTTAGGATCAGGGTGCTGAGGTGGAGACACTGGGAGGGTGAGGATAAGGGTGCTGAGGGGGAGACACAGGGAGGGTGAGGATCAGGGTGCTGAGGGGAAGACACAGGGAGGGTGAGCATCAGGGTGCTGAGGGGGAGACACAGGGAGGGTGAGGATCAAGGTGCTGAGGGGGAGACACAGGGAGGGTGAGGATCAGGGTGCTGAGGGGGAGACACAGGGAGGGTGGTGATCAGGGTGCTGAGGGGGAGACACAGGGAGGGTGAGGATCAGGGTGCTGAGGGGGAGACACAGGGAGGGTGAGGATCAGGTTGCTGATGGGGAGACACAGGGAGGGTGGTGATCAGGGTGCTGAGGGGGAGACACAGGGAGGGTGAGGATCAGGGTGCGGAGCGGGAGACACAGGGAGCGTGAGGATCAGGGTGCTGAGGGGGAGACACAGAGAGGGTGAGGATCAGGGTGCTGAGGGGGAGACACAGGGACGGTGAGGATCAGGGTGCTGAGAGAGAGACACAGGGAGGGTGAGGATCAGGGTGCTGAGGGAGAGACACAGGGAGGGTGTGATTTAGGGTACTGAGGGGGAGACAGGGATGGTGACGATCAGGGTGCTGAGGGGGAGACACAGGGAGGGTGAGGATCAGGGTGCTGATGGGGAGACACAGGGAGGGTGGTGATCAGGGTGCTGAGGGGGAGACACAGGGAGGGTGAGGATCAGGGTGCTGTGGGGGAGACACAGGGAGGGTGAGGATCAGGGTGCTGAAGGGGAGACAGAGGCAGGGTGAGGATGAGGGTGCTGAGGGGAGAGACACAGGCAGGGTGAGGATAAGGGTGCAGAGGGGGAGACACAGGGAGGGTGAGGATCAGGCTGCTGAGGGGGAGACACAGGAAGGGTGAGGATCAGGGTGCTGAGGGGGAGACACAGGGAGGGTGAGGATAAGGGTGCTTAGGGGGAGACACAGGGAGGGTGAGGATCAGGGTGCTGAGGTGGAGACACAGGTAGGGTGGGGATCAGGGTGCTGAGGGAGAAACACATGTAGGGTGAGTATCAGGGTGCTGAGGGGTGACACAGGGAGGGTGAGGATCAGGATGCTGAGGGGAAGACACAGGGAGGGCGAGGATCAGTGTGCTAAGCGGGAGACACAGGGAGGGTGAGGATCAGGGTGCTGAGGGGGAGACACAGGGAGGGTGAGGATCAGGGTGCTGAGGGGGAGACACTGGGAGGGTGAGGATCAGGGTGCTGAGGGGGAGACACAGGGAGGGTGAGGATCAGGGTGCTGAGGGGGAGACACAAGGAGGGTAAGGAACAGAGTGCTGAGAGGTAGACACAGGGAGGGTGAGCATCAGGGTGCTGAGGGGGAGTCACAAGGAGGGTAAGGATCAGGGTGCTGAGGGGGAGACACAAGGAGGGTGAGGAACAGAGTGCTGAGAGGGAGACACAGGGAGGGTGAGGATCAGGGTGCTGAGGGGGAGACACAGGGAGGGTGAGGATCAGGGTGCTGAGGGGGAGACACAGGGACGGTGAGGATCAGGGTGCTGAGGGAGAGACACAGGGAGGGTGAGGATCAGGGTGCTGCGGGAGAGAAACAGGGAGGGTGTGATTTAGGGTACTGAGGGGGAGACAGGGATGGTGACGATCAGGGTGCAGAGTGGGAGACTCAGGGAGGGTGAGGATCAGGGTGCTGAGGGGGAGACACAGGGAGGGTGAGAATCAGGGTGCTGAGGGGGAGACACAGGGAGGGTGAGGATCAGGGTGCTGAGGGGGAGACACAGGGAGGGTGAGGATCAGGGTGCTGAGGGGGAGACACAAGGAGGGCGAGGGTCAGGGTGCTGAGGGGGAGACACAGGGAGGGTGAGGATCAGGGTGCTGAGGGGGAGACACAGGGAGGGTGAGGATAAGGGTGCTGAGAGGGAGACACAAAGATCAGGGTGCTGAGGGGGAGACACAGGGAGGGTGAGGATCAGGGTGCTGGGGGGAGACACAGGGAGGGTGAGGATCAGGGTGCTGGGGGGAGACACAGGGAGGGTGAGGATCAGGTTGCTGAGGGGGAGACACAGGGAGGGTGAGGATCAGGGTGCTGAGGGGGAGACACAAAGAGGGTGAGGATCAGGGTGCTAAGGGGGAGACACAGGGAGGGTGAGGATCATGGTGCTGGGGGAGAGATGCTGGGAGGGTGAGGATCAGGGTGCTGAGGGGGAGACACAGGAAGGGTGAGGATCAGCATGCTGAGGGGGAGACACAGGGAGGGTGAGGATCAGGGTGCTGAGGGGGAGACACAGGGAAGGTGAGGATCAGGGTGCTGAGGGGGAGACACAGGGAGGACGAGGATCAGGGTGCTGAGGGGGAGACACAAGGAGGGTGAGGATCAGGGTTCTGAGGGGGAGACACAGGAAGGGTGAGGATCAGGGTGCTGAGGTGGAGACACAGGGAGGGTGAGGATCAGGGTGCTGAGGGGGAGACACAGGGAGGGTGAGGATCAGGGTGCTGAGGAGGAGACAAAGGGAGGGTGAGGATCAGTGTGCTGACGGGGAGACACAGGGAGGGTGAGGATCAGGGTGCTGAGGGGGAGACACAGGGAGGGGGAGGATCAGGGTGCTGAGGGGGAGACACAGGGAGGGTGCGGATCAGGGTGCTGAGGAGGAGACACAGGGAGGGTGAGGATCAGGGTGCTGAGGAGGAGACACAGGGAGGGTGAAGATCAGGGTGCTGAGGGGGAGACACAGGGAGGGTGAGGATAAGGGTGCTGAGGGGGAGACACAGGGAGGGTGAGGATCAGGGTGCTGAGGGGGAGACACAGGGAGGGTGAGGATCAGGGTGCTGAGGGGGAGACCAAGGGAGGGTGATGATCAGGGTGCTGAGGGGAGACACAGGGAGGGTGAGGATCAGGGTGCTGAGGGGGAGACACAGGGAGGTTGAAGATCAGGGTGCTGAGGGGAAGAAACAAGGAGGGTGAGGATCAGGGTGCTGAGGGGGAGACACAGGGAGGGTGAGGATCAGGGTGCTGGGGGGAGACACAGGGAGGGTGAGGATCAGGGTGCTGAGGGGGAGACACAGGGAGTGGGAGGATCAGGGTGCTGAGGGGGAGACACAGGGAGGGTGAGGATCAGGGTGCTGAGGGGGAGGCACAGGGAGGGTGAGGATCAGGGTGCTGAGGGGGAGACACAGGAAGGGTGAGGATCAGGGTGCTGAGGGGGAGACACAGGGAGGGTGAGGATCAGGGTGCTGAGGGGGAGACACAGGGAGGGTGAGGATCAGGGTGCTGAGGGGGAGACCCAGGGAGGGTGAGGATCAGGGTGCTGAGGGGGAGACACAGGGAGGGTGAGGATCAGGGTGCTGAGGGGGAGACCCAGGGAGGGTGAGGATAAGGGTGCTGTGGGGGAGACACAGGGAGGGTGAGGATCAGGGTGCTGAGGGGGAGAAACAGGGAGGGTGAGGATCAGGGTGCTGGGGGGAGTCACAGGGAGGGTGAGGATCAGGGTGCTGAGGGGGAGACACAGGGAGTGGGAGGATCAGGGTGCTGAGGGGGAGACACAGGGAGGGGGAGGATAAGGGTGCTGAGGGGGAGACACAGGGTGGGTGAGGATCAGGGTGCTGAGAGGGAGACACAGGGAGGGTGAGGATAAGGGTGCTGAGGGGGAGACACAGGGAGGGTGAGGATAAGGGTGCTGAGGGGGAGACACAGGGAGGGTGAATATCAGGGTGCTGAGGGGGAGACACAGGGAAGGTGAGGATAAGGGTGCTGGGGGAGAGACACAGGGAGGGTGAGGATAAGGGTGCTGTGGGGGAGACACAGGGAGGGTGAGGATCAGGGTGCTGAGGGGGAGACACAGGAAGGGTGAGGATCAGGGTGCTGAGGGGGAGACACAGGGAAGGTGAGGATCAGGGTGCTGAGGGGGAGACACAGGGAGGACGAGGATCAGGGTGCTGAGGGGGAGACACAAGGAGGGTGAGGATCAGGGTTCTGAGGGGGAGACACAGGAAGGGTGAGGATCAGGGTGCTGAGGGGGAGACACAGGGAGGGTGAGGATCAGGGTGCTGAGGGGGAGACACAGGGAGGGTGAGGATCAGGGTGCTGAGGGGGAGACACAGGGAAGGTGAGGATCAGGGTGCTGAGGGGGAGACACAGGGAGGACGAGGATCAGGGTGCTGAGGGGGAGACACAAGGAGGGTGAGGATCAGGGTTCTGAGGGGGAGACACAGGAAGGGTGAGGATCAGGGTGCTGAGGGGGAGACACAGGGAGGGTGAGGATCAGGGTGCTGAGGGGGAGACACAGGGAGGGTGAGGATCAGGGTGCTGAGGAGGAGACAAAGGGAGGGTGAGGATCAGTGTGCTGACGGGGAGACACAGGGAGGGTGAGGATCAGGGTGCTGAGGGGGAGACACAGGGAGGGGGAGGATCAGGGTGCTGAGGGGGAGACACAGGGAGGGTGCGGATCAGGGTGCTGAGGAGGAGACACAGGGAGGGTGAGGATCAGGGTGCTGAGGAGGAGACACAGGGAGGGTGAAGATCAGGGTGCTGAGGGGGAGACACAGGGAGGGTGAGGATAAGGGTGCTGAGGGGGAGACACAGGGAGGGTGAGGATCAGGGTGCTGAGGGGGAGACACAGGGAGGGTGAGGATCAGGGTGCTGAGAGGGAGACACAGGGAGGGTGAGCATCAGGGTGCTGAGGCGGAGACACAGGGAGGGCGAGGATCAGGGTGCTGAGGGGGAGACACAGGGAGGGTGAGGATCAGGGTGCTGAGGAGTACGTACAGGGAGGGTGAGGATAAGGGTGCTGAGGGGGAGACACAAGGAGGGTGAGGAACAGGGTGCTGAGGGGGAGACACAGGGAGGGTGAGGATCAGGGTGCTGAGGGGGAGACACAGGGAGAGTGAGGATCAGGGTGCTGAGGGGGAGACACAGGGAGGGTGAGGATAAGGGTGCTGAGGGGTAGACACAGGGAGGGTGAGGATCAGGGTGCTGAGGAGTAGACACAGGGAGGGTGAGGATCAGGGTGCTGAGGAGTAGATAGAGGGAGGGTGAGGAACAGGGTGCTGAGGGGGAGACACAGGGAGGGTGAGTATCAGGGTGCTGAGGGGGAGACACAGGGATGGGGATGATCAGGGTGCTGAGGGGGAGACAAAGGGAGGGGAGGATCAGGGCGCTGAGGGCGAGTCACAGGGAGGGTGAGGAACAGGGTGCTGAGGATGAGACACAGGGAGGGTGCGGATCAGGGTGCTGAGGGGGAGACACAGGGAAGGTGAGGATCAGGGTGCTGAGGGGGAGACACAGGGAGGACGAGGATCAGGGTGCTGAGGGGGAGACACAAGGAGGGTGAGGATCAGGGTTCTGAGGGGGAGACACAGGAAGGGTGAGGATCAGGGTGCTGAGGGGGAGACACAGGGAGGGTGCGGATCAGGGTGCTGAGGAGGAGACACAGGGAGGGTGAGGATCAGGGTGCTGAGGGAGAGACACAGGGAGGGTGAGTATCAGGGTGCTGAGGGGGAGACACAGGGAGGGTGAGGATCAGGGTTCTAAGGGGGAGACACAGGGAGGGTGAGGATAAGGGTGCTGAGGGGGAGACACAAGGAGGGTGAGGATCAGGGTGCTGAGGGGGAGACACAGGGAGGGGGAGGATCAGGGTGCTGAGGGGGAGACTCAGGGAGGGTGAGGATCAGGGTGCTGAGGGGGAGACACAGGGAAGGTGAGAATCAGGGTGCTGAGGGGGAGACACAGGGAGGGTGAGGATCAGGGTGCTGAGGGGGAGACACAGGGAGGGTGCGGATCAGGGTGCTGAGGAGGAGACACAGGGAGGGTGAGGATCAGGGTGCTGAGGATGAGACACAGGGAGGGTGAGGATCAGGGTGCTGAGGGGGAGACACAGGGAGGGTGAGGATCAGGGTGCTGAGGGGGAGACACAGGGTGGGTGAGGATCAGGGTGCTGAGGAGGAGACACAGGGAGGGTGAGGATCAGGGTGCTGAGGGGGAGACACAGGGAGGGTGAGGATCAGGGTGCTGAGGGGGAGACACAGGGAGGGTGAGGATCAGGGTGCTCAGGGGGAGACACAAGGAGGGTGAGGATCAGCATGCTGAGGGGGAGACACAGGGATGGTGAGGATCAGGGTGCTGAGGGGGAGACACAGGGAGGGTGAGGATCAGGGTGCTGAGGGGGAGACACAGGGAGGGTGAGGATCAGGGTGCTGAGGGGGTGACACAGGGAGGGTGAGGATCAGGGTGCTGAGGGGGAGACACAGGGAGGGTGAGGATCAGGGTGCTGAGGGGGAGACACAGGGAGGGTGAAGATCAGGGTGCTGAGGGGGAGACACAGGGAGGGTGAGGATCAGGGTGCTGAGGGGGAGACACAAGGAGGGTGAGGATCAGGGTTCTGAGGGGGAGACACAGGGAGAGGGATGATCAGGGTGCTGAGGAGGAGACACAGGGAGGGTGAGGATCAGGGTGCTGAGGGGAGAGACACAGGGAGGGTTGAGGATCAGGGTGCTGTGGGGGAGACACAGGGAGGGTGAGGATCAGGGTTCTGAGGGGGAGACACAGGGAGGGTGAGGATCAGGGTGCTGAGGGGGAGACACAGTGAGGGTGAGGATCAGGGTGCTGAGGGGGAGACATAGGGAGGGTGAGGATCAGTATGCTGAGGGGAGACACAGGGAGGGTGAGGATCAGGGTGCTGTGGGGGAGACACAGGGAGGGTGAGGATCAGGGTGCTGAGCGGGTGACACAGGGAGGGTGAGGATCAGGGTGCTGTGGGGGAGACACAGGGTGGGTGAGGATCAGGGTGCTGAGGGGGAGACACAGGGAGGGTGAGGATCAGGGTGCTGTGGGGGAGACACAGGGAGGGTGAGGATCAGGGTGCTGAGCGGGTGACACAGGGAGGGTGAGGATAAGGGTGCTGAGTGGGTGACACAGGGAGGGTGAAGATCAGGGTGCTGAGGGGGAGACTCAGGGAGGGTGAGGATCAGGGTGCTGAGGGGGAGACACAGGGAGGGGGAGGATCAGGGTGCTGAGGGGGAGACTCAGGGAGGGTGAGGATCAGGGTGCTGAGGGGGAGACACAGGGAAGGTGAGAATCAGGGTGCTGAGGGGGAGACACAGGGAGGGTGAGGATCAGGGTGCTGAGGGGGAGACACAGGGAGGGTGCGGATCAGGGTGCTGAGGAGGAGACACAGGGAGGGTGAGGATCAGGGTGCTGAGGATGAGACACAGGGAGGGTGAGGATCAGGGTGCTGAGGGGGAGACACAGGGAGGGTGAGGATCAGGGTGCTGAGGGGGAGACACAGGGTGGGTGAGGATCAGGGTGCTGAGGAGGAGACACAGGGAGGGTGAGGATCAGGGTGCTGAGGGGGAGACACAGGGAGGGTGAGGATCAGGGTGCTGAGGGGGAGACACAGGGAGGGTGAGGATCAGGGTGCTCAGGGGGAGACACAAGGAGGGTGAGGATCAGCATGCTGAGGGGGAGACACAGGGATGGTGAGGATCAGGGTGCTGAGGGGGAGACACAGGGAGGGTGAGGATCAGGGTGCTGAGGGGGAGACACAGGGAGGGTGAGGATCAGGGTGCTGAGGGGGTGACACAGGGAGGGTGAGGATCAGGGTGCTGAGGGGGAGACACAGGGAGGGTGAGGATCAGGGTGCTGAGGGGGAGACACAGGGAGGGTGAAGATCAGGGTGCTGAGGGGGAGACACAGGGAGGGTGAGGATCAGGGTGCTGAGGGGGAGACACAAGGAGGGTGAGGATCAGGGTTCTGAGGGGGAGACACAGGGAGAGGGATGATCAGGGTGCTGAGGAGGAGACACAGGGAGGGTGAGGATCAGGGTGCTGAGGGGAGAGACACAGGGAGGGTTGAGGATCAGGGTGCTGTGGGGGAGACACAGGGAGGGTGAGGATCAGGGTTCTGAGGGGGAGACACAGGGAGGGTGAGGATCAGGGTGCTGAGGGGGAGACACAGTGAGGGTGAGGATCAGGGTGCTGAGGGGGAGACATAGGGAGGGTGAGGATCAGTATGCTGAGGGGAGACACAGGGAGGGTGAGGATCAGGGTGCTGTGGGGGAGACACAGGGAGGGTGAGGATCAGGGTGCTGAGCGGGTGACACAGGGAGGGTGAGGATCAGGGTGCTGTGGGGGAGACACAGGGTGGGTGAGGATCAGGGTGCTGAGGGGGAGACACAGGGAGGGTGAGGATCAGGGTGCTGTGGGGGAGACACAGGGAGGGTGAGGATCAGGGTGCTGAGCGGGTGACACAGGGAGGGTGAGGATAAGGGTGCTGAGTGGGTGACACAGGGAGGGTGAAGATCAGGGTGCTGAGGGGGAGACACAGGGAGGGTGAGGATCAGGGTGCTGAGGGGGAGACACAGGGAGGTTGATGATATGGGTGCTGAGGGGGAGACACAGGGAGGGTGAGGGTCAGGATGTTGAGGGGAGACACAGGGAGGGTGAGGATCAGGGTGCTGAGGGGGAGACACAGGGAGGGTGAGGATCAGGGTTCTGAGGGGGATACACAGGGAGAGAGAGGATCAGGGTGTTAAGGGGGAGACACAGGGAGGGTGGGGATCAGGGTGCTGAGGGCGAGTTGCAGGGAGGGTGAGGATCAGGGTGCTGAGGGGGAGACACAAGGAGGGTGAGGATCAGGGTACTGAGGGGGAAACACAAGGAGGGTGAGGATCAGGGTGCTTAGGGAGAGACGCAGGGAGGGTGAGGATCAGGGTGCTGAGCGGGTGACACAGGGTGGGTGAGGATAAGGGTGCTGAGTGGTTGACACAGGGAAGGTGAAGATCAGGGTGCTGAGGGGGAGACACAGGGAGGGTGAGTATCAGGGTGCTGAGGGGGAGACACAAGGAGGGTGAGGATCAGAGTGCTGAGGGGGAGACACAAGGAGGGTGAGGATCAGGGTACTGAGGGGTGACACAGGGAGGGTGAGGATCAGGGTGCTGAGGGGGAGACACAGGGTGTGTAAGGATCAGGGTGCTGAGGGGGAGACACAGGGAGGGTGAGGATCAGGCTGCTGAGGGGGAGACACAGGGAGAGTGAGGACCAGGGTGCTGAGGGGTGGCACAGGGAGGGTGAGGATCAGGGTGCTTAGGGGTGACACAGGGAGGGTGAGGATCAGGGTGCTGAGGGGGAGACACAAGGAGGGTGAGGATCAGGGTACTGAGGGGGAGACACAAGGAGGGTGAGGATCAGGGTGCTTAGGGAGAGACGCAGGGAGGGTGACGATCAGGGTGCTGAGGGGGAAACACAGGGAGGGTGAGGATCAGGGTGCTGAGGGGGAGACACAGGGAGGGTGAGGATCAGGGTGCTGAGGGGGAGACACAGGGAGGGTGAGGATCAGGGTGCTGAGGGGGAGACACAAGGAGGGTGAGGATCAGCATGCTGAGGGGGAGACACAGGGATGGTGAGGATCAGGGTGCTGAGGGGGAGACACAGGGAGGGTGAGGATCAGGGTGCTAAGGGGGAGACACAGGGAGGGTGAGGATCAGGGTGCTGAGGGGGTGACACAGGGAGGGTGAGGATCAGGGTGCTGAGGGGGAGACACAGGGAGGGTGAGGATCAGGGTGCTGAGGGGGAGACACAGGGAGGGTGAAGATCAGGGTGCTGAGGGGGAGACACAGGGAGGGTGAGGATCAGGGTGCTGAGGGGGAGACACAAGGATGGTGAGGATCAGGGTTCTGAGGGGGAGACACAGGGAGAGTGAGGATCAAGGTGCTGAGGGGGAGACACAGGGTGGGTGAGGATCAGGGTGCTGAGGAGGAGACACAGGGAGGGTGAGGATCAGGGTGCTGAGGGGGAGACACAGGGAGGGTGAGGATCAGGGTGCTGAGGGGGAGACACAGGGAGGGTGAGGATCAGGGTGCTGAGGATGAGACACAGGGAGTGTGAGGATCAGGGTGCTGAGGGGGAGACACAGGGAGGGTGCGGATAAGGGTGCTGAGGAGGAGACACAGGGAGGGTGAGGATCAGGGTGCTGTGGGGGAGACACAGGGAGGGTTAGGATCAGGGTTCTGAGGGGGAGACACAGGGAGGGTGAGGATCAGGGTGCTGAGGGGGAGACACAGGGAGGGTGAGGATCAGGGTGCTGAGTGGGAGGCACAGGGAGGGTGAGGATCAGGGTGCTGAGGGGGAGACATAGGGAGGGTGAGGATCAGTATGCTGAGGGGAGACACAGGGAGGGTGAGGATCAGGGTGCTGTGGGGGAGACACAGGGAGGGTGAGGATCAGGGTGCTGAGCGAGTGACACAGGGAGGGTGAGGATCAGGGTGCTGTGGGGGAGACACAGGGTGGGTGAGGATCAGGGTGCTGAGGGGGAGACACAGGGAGGGTGAGGATCAGGGTGCTGTGGGGGAGACACAGGGAGGGTGAGGATCAGGGTGCTGAGCGGGTGACACAGGGAGGGTGAGGATAAGGGTGCTGAGTGGGTGACACAGGGAGGGTGAAGATCAGGGTGCTGAGGGGGAGACACAGGGAGGGTGAGGATCAGGGTGCTGAGGGGGAGACACAGGGAGGTTGATGATATGGGTGCTGAGGGGGAGACACAGGGAGGGTGAGGGTCAGGATGTTGAGGGGAGACACAGGGAGGGTGAGGATCAGGGTGCTGAGGGGGTGACACAGGGAGGGTGAGGATCAGGGTTCTGAGGGGGAGATACAGGGAGAGAGAGGATCAGGGTGTTAAGGGGGAGACACAGGGAGGCGGAGGATCAGGGTGCTGAGGCGGAGACACGGAGCGGGAGGATCAGGGTGCTGAGAGGGAGACACAGGGAGGGTGAGGATCAGGGTGCTGAGGGGGAGACACAGGGAGGGTGAGGATCAGGGTGCTGAGGGGGAGACACAGGGAGGGGGAGGATCAGGGTGCTGAGGGGGAGACACAGGGAGGGTGCGGATCAGGGTGCTGAGGGGGAGACACAGGGAGGGTGAGGATCAGGGTGCTGAGGGGGAGACACAGGGAGTGTGAAGATCAGGGTGCTGAGGGGGAGACACAGGAAAGGTGAGGATTAGGGTGCTGAGGGGGAGACACAGGGAGGGTGAGGATCAGGGTGCTGAGGGGGAGACACAAGGAGGGTGATGATCAGGGTTCTGAGGGGGAGACACAGGGAGGGTGAGGATCAGGGTTCTGAGGGGGAGACACAGGGAGGGTGAGGATCAGGGTGCTGAGGGGAAGACACAAGGAGGGTGAGGATCAGGGTGCTGGGGGGAGACACAGGGAGGGTGAGGATCAGGTTGCTGAGGGGGAGACACAGGGAGGGTGAGGATCAGGGTGCTGAGGGGGAGACACAGGGAGGGTGAGGATCAGGGTGCTGGGGGGAGACACAGGGAGGGTGAGGATCAGGTTGCTGATGGGGAGACACAGGGAGGGTGAGGATCAGGGTGCTGAGGGGGAGACACAAGGAGGGTGAGGATCAGGGTTCTGAGGGGGAGACACAGGGAGGGTGAGGATCAGGGTGCTGAGGGGAAGACACAAGGAGGGTGAGGATCAGGGTGCTGGGGGGAGACACAGGGAGGGTGAGGATCAGGTTGCTGAGGGGGAGACACAGGGAGGGTGAGGATCAGGGTGCTGAGGGGGAGACACAGGGAGGGTGAGGATCAGGGTGCTGGGGGGAGACACAGGGAGGGTGAGGATCAGGTTGCTGAGGGGGAGACACAGGGAGGGTGAGGATCAGGGTGCTGAGGGGGAGACACAAAGAGGGTGAGGATCAGGGTGCTAAGGGGGAGACACAGGGAGGGTGAGGATCATGGTGCTGGGGGAGAGATGCTGGGAGGGTGAGGATCAGGGTGCTAAGGGGGAGACACGGAGAGGGTGAGGATCAGCATGCTGAGGGGGAGACACAGGGAGGGTGAGGATCAGGGTGCTGAGGGGGAGACACAGGGAAGGTGAGGATCAGGGTGCTGAGGGGGAGACACAGGGAGGGTGAGGATCAGGGTGCTGAGGAGTACGTACAGGGAGGGTGAGGATAAGGGTGCTGAGGGGGAGACACAAGGAGGGTGAGGAACAGGGTGCTGAGGGGGAGACACAGGGAGGGTGAGGATCAGGGTGCTGAGGGGGAGACACAGGGAGAGTGAGGATCAGGGTGCTGAGGGGGAGACACAGGGAGGGTGAGGATAAGGGTGCTGAGGGGTAGACACAGGGAGGGTGAGGATCAGGGTGCTGAGGAGTAGACACAGGGAGGGTGAGGATCAGGGTGCTGAGGAGTAGATAGAGGGAGGGTGAGGAACAGGGTGCTGAGGGGGAGACACAGGGAGGGTGAGTATCAGGGTGCTGAGGGGGAGACACAGGGATGGGGATGATCAGGGTGCTGAGGGGGAGACAAAGGGAGGGGGAGGATCAGGGCGCTGAGGGCGAGTCACAGGGAGGGTGAGGAACAGGGTGCTGAGGATGAGACACAGGGAGGGTGCGGATCAGGGTGCTGAGGGGGAGACACAGGGAAGGTGAGGATCAGGGTGCTGAGGGGGAGACACAGGGAGGACGAGGATCAGGGTGCTGAGGGGGAGACACAAGGAGGGTGAGGATCAGGGTTCTGAGGGGGAGACACAGGAAGGGTGAGGATCAGGGTGCTGAGGGGGAGACACAGGGAGGGTGCGGATCAGGGTGCTGAGGAGGAGACACAGGGAGGGTGAGGATCAGGGTGCTGAGGGAGAGACACAGGGAGGGTGAGTATCAGGGTGCTGAGGGGGAGACACAGGGAGGGTGAGGATCAGGGTTCTAAGGGGGAGACACAGGGAGGGTGAGGATAAGGGTGCTGAGGTGGAGACACAAGGAGGGTGAGGATCAGGGTGCTGAGGGGGAGACACAGGGAGGGGGAGGATCAGGGTGCTGAGGGGGAGACTCAGGGAGGGTGAGGATCAGGGTGCTGAGGGGGAGACACAGGGAAGGTGAGAATCAGGGTGCTGAGGGGGAGACACAGGGAGGGTGAGGATCAGGGTGCTGAGGGGAAGACACAGGGAGGGTGCGGATCAGGGTGCTGAGGAGGAGACACAGGGAGGGTGAGGATCAGGGTGCTGAGGATGAGACACAGGGAGGGTGAGGATCAGGGTGCTGAGGGGGAGACACAGGGAGGGTGAGGATCAGGGTGCTGAGGGGGAGACACAGGGTGGGTGAGGATCAGGGTGCTGAGGAGGAGACACAGGGAGGGTGAGGATCAGGGTGCTGAGGGGGAGACACAGGGAGGGTGAGGATCAGGGTGCTGAGGGGGAGACACAGGGAGGGTGAGGATCAGGGTGCTGAGGGGGAGACACAAGGAGGGTGAGGATCAGCATGCTGAGGGGGAGACACAGGGATGGTGAGGATCAGGGTGCTGAGGGGGAGACACAGGGAGGGTGAGGATCAGGGTGCTGAGGGGGAGACACAGGGAGGGTGAGGATCAGGGTGCTGAGGGGGTGACACAGGGAGGGTGAGGATCAGGGTGCTGAGGGGGAGACACAGGGAGGGTGAGGATCAGGGTGCTGAGGGGGAGACACAGGGAGGGTGAAGATCAGGGTGCTGAGGGGGAGACACAGGGAGGGTGAGGATCAGGGTGCTGAGGGGGAGACACAAGGAGGGTGAGGATCAGGGTTCTGAGGGGGAGACACAGGGAGAGGGAGGATCAGGGTGCTGAGGAGGAGACACAGGGAGGGTGAGGATCAGGGTGCTGAGGGGAGAGACACAGGGAGGGTTGAGGATCAGGGTGCTGTGGGGGAGACACAGGGAGGGTGAGGATCAGGGTTCTGAGGGGGAGACACAGGGAGGGTGAGGATCAGGGTGCTGAGGGGGAGACACAGTGAGGGTGAGGATCAGGGTGCTGAGGGGGAGACATAGGGAGGGTGAGGATCAGTATGCTGAGGGGAGACACAGGGAGGGTGAGGATCAGGGTGCTGTGGGGGAGACACAGGGAGGGTGAGGATCAGGGTGCTGAGCGGGTGACACAGGGAGGGTGAGGATCAGGGTGCTGTGGGGGAGACACAGGGTGGGTGAGGATCAGGGTGCTGAGGGGGAGACACAGGGAGGGTGAGGATCAGAGTGCTGTGGGGGAGACACAGGGAGGGTGAGGATCAGGGTGCTGAGCGGGTGACACAGGGAGGGTGAGGATAAGGGTGCTGAGTGGGTGACACAGGGAGGATGAAGATCAGGGTGCTGAGGGGGAGACACAGGGAGGGTGAGGATCAGGGTGCTGAGGGGGAGACACAGGGAGGTTGATGATATGGGTGCTGAGGGGGAGACACAGGGAGGGTGAGGGTCAGGATGTTGAGGGGAGACACAGGGAGGGTGAGGATCAGGGTGCTGAGGGGGAGACACAGGGAGGGTGAGGATCAGGGTTCTGAGGGGGATACACAGGGAGAGAGAGGATCAGGGTGTTAAGGGGGAGACACAGGGAGGGTGGGGATCAGGGTGCTGAGGGCGAGTCGCAGGGAGGGTGAGGATCAGGGTGCTGAGGGGGAGACACAAGGAGGGTGAGGATCAGGGTACTGAGGGGGAAACACAAGGAGGGTGAGGATCAGGGTGCTTAGGGAGAGACGCAGGGAGGGTGAGGATCAGGGTGCTGGGTGGGTGAGGATAAGGGTGCTGAGTGGTTGACACAGGGAAGGTGAAGATCAGGGTGCTGAGGGGGAGACACAGGGAGGGTGAGTATAAGGGTGCTGAGGGGGAGACACAAGGAGGGTGAGGATCAGAGTGCTGAGGGGGAGACACAAGGAGGGTGAGGATCAGGGTACTGAGGGGTGACACAGGGAGGGTGAGGATCAGGGTGCTGAGGGGGAGACACAGGGTGTGTAAGGATCAGGGTGCTGAGGGGGAGACACAGGGAGAGTGAGGACCAGGGTGCTGAGGGGTGGCACAGGGAGGGTGAGGATCAGGGTGCTTAGGGGTGACACAGGGAGGGTGAGGATCAGGGTGCTGAGGGGGAGACACAAGGAGGGTGAGGATCAGGGTACTGAGGGGGAGACACAAGGAGGGTGAGGATCAGGGTGCTTAGGGAGAGACGCAGGGAGGGTGACGATCAGGGTGCTGAGGGGGAAACACAGGGAGGGTGAGGATCAGGGTGCTGAGGGGGAGACACAGGGAGGGTGAGGATCAGGGTGCTGAGGGGGAGACACAGGGAGGGTGAGGATCAGGGTGCTGAGGGGGAGACACAAGGAGGGTGAGGATCAGCATGCTGAGGGGGAGACACAGGGATGGTGAGGATCAGGGTGCTGAGGGGGAGACACAGGGAGGGTGAGGATCAGGGTGCTGAGGGGGAGACACAGGGAGGGTGAGGATCAGGGTGCTGAGTGGGTGACACAGGGAGGGTGAGGATCAGGGTGCTGAGGGGGAGACACAGGGAGGGTGAGGATCAGGGTGCTGAGGGGGAGACACAGGGAGGGTGAAGATCAGGGTGCTGAGGGGGAGACACAGGGAGGGTGAGGATCAGGGTGCTGAGGGGGAGACACAAGGAGGGTGAGGATCAGGGTTCTGAGGGGGAGACACAGGGAGAGTGAGGATCAGGGTGCTGAGGGGGAGACACAGGGTGGGTGAGGATCAGGGTGCTGAGGAGGAGACACAGGGAGGGTGAGGATCAGGGTGCTGAGGGGGAGACACAGGGAGGGTGAGGATCAGGGTGCTGAGGGGGAGACACAGGGAGGGTGAGGATCAGGGTGCTGAGAGGGAGACACAGGGAGGGGGAGGATCAGGGTGCTGAGGATGAGACACAGGGAGTGTGAGGATCAGGGTGCTGAGGGGGAGACACAGGGAGGGTGCGGATAAGGGTGCTGAGGAGGAGACACAGGGAGGGTGAGGATCAGGGTGCTGTGGGGGAGACACAGGGAGGGTTAGGATCAGGGTTCTGAGGGGGAGACACAGGGAGGGTGAGGATCAGGGTGCTGAGGGGGAGACACAGGGAGGGTGAGGATCAGGGTGCTGAGTGGGAGGCACAGGGAGGGTGAGGATCAGGGTGCTGAGGGGGAGACATAGGGAGGGTGAGGATCAGTATGCTGAGGGGAGACACAGGGAGGGTGAGGATCAGGGTGCTGTGGGGGAGACACAGGGAGGGTGAGGATCAGGGTGCTGAGCGAGTGACACAGGGAGGGTGAGGATCAGGGTGCTGTGGGGGAGACACAGGGTGGGTGAGGATCAGGGTGCTGAGGGGGAGACACAGGGAGGGTGAGGATCAGGGTGCTGTGGGGGAGACACAGGGAGGGTGAGGATCAGGGTGCTGAGCGGGTGACACAGGGAGGGTGAGGATAAGGGTGCTGAGTGGGTGACACAGGGAGGGTGAAGATCAGGGTGCTGAGGGGGAGACACAGGGAGGGTGAGGATCAGGGTGCTGAGGGGGAGACACAGGGAGGTTGATGATATGGGTGCTGAGGGGGAGACACAGGGAGGGTGAGGGTCAGGATTGACAATGCTAAATTCCTTTGTCGTATAAACAACCCTTTATGAAGCTAAGAACACTGTACGCTGTTTACTTAAGAAGTACCGTAATGGTACGCTAGTTGCGTAACGATCGCTCAGCCGTAGGCGAGACGCTCAAGCGTCACGTTCGCTCACGGCCCAGGGATCACAGGACACGTTATTGGCTATGACTAGAGTAATGATTCGCTATGGCGTAGCTTACGCTCGAGACCACGAGGAGGTCACCAGCGGCGCAGACGCTCACAACGCTATACCTTAATGTTTAAACCTTATACCAAAGAAATACACAGAATACCTTAATGTGAATACAGGGTGTAAGTGCAACCTTGTGTAACCTGACTAACTACAAAGCTGCTTGAGCGTCACCGACGCTCAAGTGAACACTTAACACTATAGGAAATACACAGATGCTGGTTTAGGTTCCAAAGCCTATTAACTGTATTATATCTAATATACTTGTAAAAGGGGATAACAGTACAAATGATACACTACAATATAACAGAGACTTCCTAACCACAGAACTAAACAATAAATACAAAAAGACAATACTACACTGACCTAAATGCAATACAATACAATACTATCTAATACAATACAATACTAGCCTAGTCTAGGGGAGATATGAGAGAACAGAACAGAGAGAGAGAGAGAGAGAGAGAGAGAGATGAGATGAGAGAAATTGGCTCACAGAAAGACAATGATTACGGAGAGAAACTTACGCACAAAGGGTATGATCGCCTGCGCCTCGATATCCAGCTCCCGGCTATCAGCAGATAACCGTTGATGAGAGAGTGAGAGCTGGATGTGGTCGGCCTGCCTATTTATGCCCCACACACAATGCAATCTCCTGGTCCTACAATCCCATTGTCCATTGGCCGAAGGAATTCGGCCCTGCATCATAACAAAAGGTCATAGGGTGATTCATACAGGTGGGCTGTGACGATTTCCAACAGCTCAGGTGGGTGGGAAACTGGGTTTCCCGCCGCATACCTGAGTATGTGTAAATAATAGAAATGGACATAAACTTCTTATGTCCATAACTATTCGCACGAGCGATTAATACGCTCCAAACCAACACCGGAATATTGCTAATTAAATACTCTTCCGATGGGTACCAAACACTGCTGTATGATTCCTGTTAGACCCTTCGTACGATATAAAGAGGGATTCCTCAGCTCTGGGACATTGTATTTTAACCAAACTTTCAGAATCTATCAAAGGGACCATGATCTATAAACTACATTAATTGTGAAAATATGTAACGAATGAGTCGCACGCTACGACTATATAAACTCTACCGTAAATACGCATACCGCGCCTGCGAGTGCACGCTATTGCGGGTATGCGCCTCCACGGGAGAGCGTACGCACGCGCAGCGCGGACCAGTGTGCGGTGCAAATATGGCAACGTGCATTGAGACATTTTTCTGACTTTGACAGTCCACCCTTTGGCAGTCAATAATAACTGCCACAAAACATTTAAGGAGAAAAATGTAAGTCAGGGGTTAATTGATTTCCATGGTTGGGTAAGGGAGGAAAGAGGAGAAGGTGTGAAGAGGGTATGACCTAGTGAGATAGCAGAAGCATGTGTGTATGAATCCATGTTTGGGGGGTCATGTATCATCGTGCCGTACGTGTTGTAAATCAAGCTTCGAGGTATTGCGAAGTATACATTTGAATTCCTTCTTATCCTGTGGTACAGGTCTGTGGATGGGCTGTCAAACTTTACCGAGCTCTTTTCGGATTTTGAACAAAATGGGGAGCACATTTTAGTTGATGATACATGAGTGGGGGAGGTATGTGGTTGCTGATATCTGTGCCTGTATTCCCTATCGTCTATGTGTGTCATTACCTGAGGGTTGTAGAGATGAAGATAAAGAACACTTACGAAAAATGCAATGATATTCTATGTCAGGGAAATGTACATCTGTTGTTGAAGTTGTGTTCGGTATCTGTTGAGAGTCGTCTTCTTTGCGCTGTTTTGCTCCTTAGGCATGAGCAACAAGCTTTGTCAGTGCCATCAGATTTACAAAAATGTTGGGCTAGCGTGAGTTTAAAAATACTAGGGAAACTGGGGATCCATGGCAAAGTTCATCAAGTGTCCATATTTAAAGTTGTCAAATCTTCTTCTTTGGTCAATCCGTTGTCTGTATACATCTCGTCTCGTCAGCTTCCTCGTCCAAGGGGGTCTTTGTATCTGGGAGAAAAGCAGAAAAACAGGTGAAAGAAACGGACCGTATAATCGCATTTTCATCACATTCTGGTTTCTATCATTGGGTCATAAATCAAATCCAGGTTAATTACAGTTTCCTCACTCCTCAAGCTCATCACTTTTGTACTTTGTTTGCACCTCATTAAAGCCTGCCCGCATCTAAATATCAATCCAATCGATATAACGACACCCAAGATACATAGTAGAAACTTTCCAACATCCATTATGACTCCTTGAGCCCAGTCTCCTAAACCGGAGAACCAATTTCGCGGGTTCAACCATGACACCCAACCAGTCAGCTCATTACCTACAGCAGCAAGGGTGAGATTGTGTTTTCGACGAAATTCCCACTTCAATTGGAGAATATCGTCCATCTTTTGGTCTATGACCTCTACCGGATCCTCGGTGCTATTTGTGATATACGTGCAACACTTTATGCCGTACTGTGTTGCCAATGTAACACAATATCCGCCTGTTACTGCTGTAAGATAATTAAGAACCATCCTATGCTGAACTAGTTCTGTTTTATAAGCTTGAAGTTCTCTTCCAGTGTATCTAAACGTGTCATCATACATTTCAGTGATATTATCTAACAAATTGGCGAGTGCGGAAATGTATTTATAATTCATCACACCTCGAGCGGTGCGAGTGAAATCTAACGCTACCAGAACCTGAATCCCGGTGGATTCATGGATAAGATCAGAGGCCGGATGCTCTAACCTTTCTGACAGTTGTCTTTTAACTCGGTGCTCGTAATGAGTGTGAGTATAAGGAGCTTGGGCACCACGGTGTATGTCCTTCATTTTGTCATGTGTAACAGTCATCACTTCAGGCAATACTTTTCCAATATAACACAATCCTTCAGAGTTTGGGGCAAGCCACTTGTACGCCTTTCTCCCGCATATGAAATATGCATCATCGGGGAGAACATATGGGACGGAGAAGGACATGACCATGTTACAAACCTTCCAGGTGAAATCTCCTGACCCTAATTCTTCCATCTGCCTAATGCACGTATCGGTTTGTACGATATGTGCACAGTATCCTGGTGATACCTCTCCAACTCTAGTAATCCTATTTCCTAAGGTATATCGATACCGGAAAGATTTTCCTCTACTGGCTATGTGGCGTACGAGCTCTGTATCTGTAGGCATTCTATCTGCTCTGTGTGAAAAGGTCATGGTGTGGTTACTCCATGACACTTCCCAACTTCCCGGTTTTCTAGGATTGGAGATGTTAAAACATAAGAGGGACCTATCCACATGGTATTGGTGGAGCTTCAAACTAGGAGGGCTGGAGATGTTAAACCTCCGGTCCACCGGTCTCCCACCACTTAGCTCAAGTACCTCCCCTAACGTTAAAGGAAATGGTACTAGCCCTGATTTGCTGTGACCCTGAGGTACTTGAGAGCATACCCAACAATCTGTTTGGTCCAACACGTTACCCACTAAGGAGTGATAGTCACTCAATGGATGCCGGTCTATATGGATATTAAAACTAGATTGGCATTTCTTTATGCATCCATCTTCAACCAGATTATCACAGAGCCTACAGATACAATTTTCTTCAGCTAACAATCCATCACAATTTCTTCTATCGGATCGTTTTCTGATACTCGCCTTTGCTTGTTGGTTTGGTTGATCTTGGAAAACTACACCTCCATCATCATAATCGGAACCCATTCCAGAACCTCTTTCGACCTCTATGGTACTCTCGCCGGAACAGACTGCTCTGGTCAACATCATGGTTAACATCAAAATCCGGATCACAGTCTCTTGGGGCAAGTCCATCTTTGAGGAGGAAATAGAGAAGAATGAGAAGGGGGAAAAAGAAATTTTAAGGGAGAGGGGCTGGGAAGTGGAGAAAAACAATAAAAGGGAGAAGGGAGTCGACAACTGCTTTCGGTCTTCAAGGCTCAGGTGCCGCCTCAGTCCTCCTGGAACAGACACTCTAGTGATACAACCTCTACCGTCTGTTCCTTATCACGGGACTTCTCTGGATCAGCAACCTTTTTGCAGTGGGATGAATGGACCCAAGTCTCTCTCTCAGCAACCTTCAATGCTGTGGTGCTGGTCAATAAGACCTGGTATGGTCCTTCCCATCTATCAATAAGACAACCTGAGCGTAGAAAATTTCGTATCATTACATAATCCCCAGGTTCAATGTCATGACAATTACTATCTGGTAAATCAGGAATCACCAACTTCAGATTATCATTTTGATTCCTCAACTGTTTACTCATGTTAATCAAGTATTTTACAGTTACTTCATTGTTACATTTCAAATCATCCTGAGGGTTAATCATGACATGCGGTTGTCGACCAAACAGAATTTCAAAAGGGGACAGGTTAAGAGGGGACCTGGGAGTGGTTCTGATGCTATACAAAACAATGGGTAAAGCTTCTGGCCACGTCAATCCTGTCTCTGCCATTACTTTACTCAATTTATTTTTAATAGTGCTGTTCACTCTTTCGACCTTTGCACTCGCCTGTGGACGGTACGGAGTGTGCAGCTTGCTATCAATACCCATCAACTTACACATTCCTTGAAAGACATCACCTGTAAAATGGGTACCCCTATCACTTTCAATGATTCTAGGGGTACCATATCTACATACAAATTCCTGCACAATTTTCTTAGCTGTAAACATAGCGGTATTTGTAGCTGCTGGAAAAGCTTCGACCCAATTCGAGAAAACATCTATACAGACAAGTACATATTTCAAATTTCTACATGGGGGTAATTGAATGAAGTCAATTTGTATTACCTGGAAAGGGCCGCCGGCAGGTGGGATATGGGATGGTTCTGTAGGTATTGCTTTTCCAATATTCTTTCTCAGACAGGTAAGGCATGACATTGCTCTTTTACCCGCATGAGAGGAGAATCCTGGGGCGCACCAGTATGCTCTTACCAATTTGCACATCCCCTCCTTGCCTAGATGAGTCAGCCCGTGAGCTGCTTCAGCCAGACATGGAAGGTATGCCCTGGGGGCCACTGGTTTACCATGTCCATCCGTCCAGAGCCCTGAGGACTCCTGGCCATATCCCTTTGCCTTCCAGACTGCTCTTTCCTGTGTGGAACACAAATTCTGCATCTCACACAACTTCTGTGTGTTGATGGTATTAAATACCATCAACTGTGTGGTGTTTGTCCGTGTGGGGGTAGCAGCTGCAAGCTTTGCGGCTTCGTCTGCTCGGCTGTTACCAAGGGATACTGGGTCTTGGCTATATGTATGTGCTTTACATTTGATAACAGCCACTCTGTCGGGTTCCTGTATCGCTGTTAGAAGCCTTTTTATGTGAGCTGCATGCGCTATCGGTGTACCAGCTGCCGTCATGAAATTTCTGAGACGCCATAGCGCTCCGAAATCATGTACTACCCCGAACGCGTATCTAGAATCGGTGTAGATATTGGCAGACTTACCCTTAGCCAATTCACATGCTCTGGTTAGGGCGACCAGTTCAGCAACCTGGGCTGAGTGAGGTGGGCCTAGCGGTTCCGCTTCTATGGTGTCTTGGTCATCTACGACTGCGTATCCAGTACACAAGTCTCCCGAGTCTGACTGTCTATGACAACTACCGTCCGTGTAGAACGTGAGTTCTGCATCTTCCAGTGGATTGTCACTGATGTCAGGCCTTGCGGTAAAATTTTGGGTCAAATATTCCATACAATCATGTGTATCTTCCTTTGCATTAAATCCTCCTTCCCCATCACTCTCACCTCCCACCCTTTGTGCCTGACCAGGCACACCTGGGAGGAATGTTGCAGGGTTTAATGCGCTGCATCTCCTTATGGTGATGTTTACTGGGGCCATTAATGCCAATTCCCATCTCGTAAACCTTGCTGATGAGACGTGTCTGGTTTGGGCAGAATTCAATAAGGCAGATACCGCATGCGGTGTATGGATTGTGAGGTTGTGGCCTAGCACAACATCTTCGCTTTTTGTCACTAGCAATGCTATCGCCGCAACGCTACGCAAGCATGTGGGGAGGGATCGCGCTACCGTGTCTAGCTGAGCGCTGTAGTATGCAATTGGCCTGCTGGCATCACCGTGTTTTTGTGTTAGTACACCTGCTGCGCACCCAGCACTTTCTGTTCCGTATAGTTCAAAGGGTTTCCCATAGTCTGGCATACCTAGTGCTGGTGCCTGCGTTAGACACTGTTTGAGTCTCTCAAATGCTGTTTCGGATTCGTCTGTATGCGAAATCCGATCAGGTTTGTTTGAAGAGACCATTTCCTGCAAAGGTAGCGCCAATATGGAAAACCCTGGGATCCAATTACGGCAATACCCACACATTCCTAAAAACGTCCTGATCTGTTGTTGGGTTTGTGGCAGTGTCATGTCTCTAATGGCTTGGATTCTATCAGCGGTCAGGTGTCTCAGTCCTTGTGTTAGACAGTGTCCCAAATATTTTACCTTAGCTTGGCATAATTGCAACTTGTCTTTGGAAACCTTGTGACCTGTGTCTGAAAGATGAAACAGGAGCTGTTTCGTATCCTTCAGAGATGCTTCCAGTGAATCTGAACACAGTAATAAATCGTCCACATACTGTATCAATACTGATCCACTGTCTGGTTGGAAAGACTGTAAACAATCATGCAAAGCCTGAGAAAATATACTTGGACTGTCTATGAAACCTTGGGGTAACCGAGTCCACGTGTATTGGACTCCTCTGTATGTGAATGCAAACAAATATTGGCTGTCAGGGTGCAGAGGTACCGAAAAGAAAGCGGAGCAGAGGTCAATAACAGTGAAAAATTTGGCAGTGGGAGGAATTTGCATTAGGATGACAGCTGGATTAGGCACTACGGGGAACTGACTCTCAACTATTTTGTTAATCCCCCTTAGATCCTGCACTAGCCTGTAACCCCTCCCCCCACTCTTTTTAACAGGGAAGATGGGACTATTTGCGGTGCTGGACGTTCTTACTAGAATGCCCTGTTGTAGCAAGCGCTCTATTACGGGAAAAACTCCTAGCTCCACCTCTGGCTTCAGAGGATACTGTGGGATTTTTGGAGCTATCCTACCATCTTTTACTTGCACAACTACTGGAGCTACGTTTGCCATTAATCCAGTGTCCTGTCCATCTTTTGTCCAAAGCGACTCTGGTATCTGAGATGTCATCTCTTCTACTTGGGATGGATTCCTATTTGTCATAATGGAATGTGACATTAATTTTGATGGGGAGTCTAACATGTCTCGTACTTCCTGAGCGTGATTCTCAGGGATGTCCAAGAATACACCTTCAGGAGTACAATAAATGACGCAACCCATTTTACATAGTAAGTCTCTTCCCAGGAGATTAGTTGGTGCAGATGCAGCCAGCAAAAAGGAATGCTTGGTATGCAAAGGCCCTATTGTAATCTCGGCTGGTTTGCTAACAGGGTAGTGCTGGACTACTCCTGTTACTCCCATGGCTGGAATTGTCCTACCAGTGGTTCTCATGCCCACTGTCGAATTTATCACTGACTTGGCCGCCCCTGTGTCTACAAGAAAGTTTAAAGTTTTACCAGCCACATTGATTGCAATCTCTGGTTCGCTTCCAAGACTGGCAATCAACTTAACTGGCTGCAGATTACAGGTATGGCCACACCCCTATTGGGTATGCTGACCTCCCTGAATCCCATTGGCAGCAACTACTTGTGAGGGGGTTAGCTGGGAACTACCAGAGGCATGCCAGTCTCTGTTTGGGGGATATCTTTTTGTTTCCCCTGTATGTGGCTCAAAACTCCGCCTCTGTGGACCCTGCTCCCAATGTCGTGTGTTGTGTTGTTGTCTAGGGGGTTGAAAAGATCTTTGTACATTCTTTGTTCTACATTCTCGTGCAAAGTGTCCCGGTCTGTTACAAGAAAAACATGTTATTACACTTGCCTTACCCACAGGATTCGGTGGTACATACGCAGGTTGCCTTGTGGTCAGCGCCTGTATACTTACGGACATCAACTTATCACTTTGCGACTCCCTGTGCCTAGTGATGTTTCTGTCGTGATCAATAGCAGCCTCTCTCAATGTGGACACTGACAGACCTCGCCAACATGGTTGTGTGGTCTGTACCCTAGCTTTTAATGTTTCTTTCAAACCATCCATCAGTACAGATACTGCTACTTCTCGATGGTTTGGGTTGGTCTTAATGTCTTCTATACCAGTGTACTTTGCCATTTCTAATAGTGCCCGGTGAAAATACTCTGTTGCCGTTTCGGACTCCTTTTGCTTAATGGAAAATATCTTGTTCCATTTAACAACGGCTGGGAAATACTCCTTTAGCTGTAAATTTATCCTTTTTACATTATCCTTGTTGTACACGTCTGTAAGCGGTACATCTTTATCCAATGCACAGTCAGCTAAGAACTGAGTTGCGTCAACATTGGAAGGTAAACAAGCTCTTAGCAGTATCTGCCAATCCTTGTTGTTGGGTTCTACAGTGTTACCTAGATCCCTGATGTATTTTTGGCTAGCAACTAAATCCTTCCTGGGGTCAGGAAATTCGGACACTATTGTTCTTAATTCCATTCTGGAAAATGGAGTGTACATGGCAATGTTCCTTATGGGAGTGGCTCCAGACACATCTGTTTTTCCATTGGGAACTGCTATTACCCTTACAGGAGCAATTCTAACAGCCTCTTCCTGTGTAGATTCTACAGCTTGTTGTGGTACAATTGTTTCAGTGTAGTGCATGGTGCCGTACTTACCCGTTGACACGACCTCACCTATCCCTCCGCTAGGGGCTTTCACTAATCTCGTGGGTGTCGCTGTGCCTACTGTGGTCTCTGCTATGGTGGCTGCAAGAGAGAGAGCTGAAATTGTTGCTGAATCGTCTTCTTGATCACACTCCTGAGGAAGGTTCAAAACAGGGTACATCTTGCACGGGTTAATACTTGCATGAGTTATTTGGTTAACATCATTAACATTTACAGGGTTACTAAGAGTTTGTGTTTTACAACCCAGTGCGTTTCTCTCCGCAATCAACTTCTCTCCTGCAATGTATGGTGGAGGAGGAGCTGTGGCAATCAACTTCCTGACTGCCCCAGATCCTGCCGCCAGAGCCAAACCTCTCTGTATCTCACCTTCCTGGTGCCATAACTGTAAATAATCATGATGTTGAATTCGTCTCTTTGCTGATTTTACGAGACATATCCTCCTCCTTAAATTTTGTAACACTTCTGGACTAAAGCTACCTATTCTTGGGAATTTGTCCCTGTCTTGTACAGTCATTCTCTCCCATTCATCACATAAAACCTCTGTGTGACTACCGTATTTTTCACACATTACATATCGTGCCGACCCAACTGGTCGGTTCTCTGAATCAACCCGAACCGAGGTTGATCGCCCCCTACCTGAACAAATGGCCCCCATAATCTGCAGGCGTTGCTTATTCCTCCTTGGATCTTTATCTCAAGGTTTTCAGCGAACCCTTACAAACAAACCAAGATGTCCTTGGGCAGGCCGGCGGTGGTGGTTTATCAAGTACCCCACTTACTTCTCGCCCACGTTGGCCAGTACTGCAATCACTGTAACCAGAGCTGCTGTACCCAACCTAGGGCCCCTGTGAACCTTTATTTACTGGGGCGCGTTCCCCAGCAAGTATCGGTTGTTGGATAGTTCCTGAGTGACCAGCGAACTTCCCTTCCAAAAATAAAAAATTACACAAATCACGTCAGAATGTACAAATAGCGTTTGTGACCACTTTACTCTAATGGTATTAGGTCAGATTACTAACTACTGCACACAATTACGTGCGGTCCAATCGTTCAGTACACGAGCACTACTTGTCATGTACTGAAAGATCAATGGAATCGATGTTTCCGGCCGCGATTCCTTCAGCAAGAGCTTGTATGGCCTATATGGGTTCTGCACCAACACCCCAGGCGTTGTGCCACTGGACTTTTATAGCGGACCTCTTTGTCTATTTTACCTGTTACCTTATGACCTCCTGGTCTGTTACCTTATGACCTCCTGGTCTGTTACCTTATGACCTCCTGGTCTTGTTACCTTATGACCTCCTGGTCTTGTTACCTTATGGTCCGCTATACTCTAATGCTCAAATATTATTTAACCAGGGATGCCTCCCTAGCCACCGTATATGTCACTTACACGTGTGTCCCTTGACGAGTACCCGGCTTTCCTTTTGGTTCCACCTTAAAGTTATATAAACTTTTGTATACAAAACACACTCACTCAACACATGTACACTTTTGTTTCTATATCTATTTCTGCGCAGAAATTGTCTTTAGGCCAAAAGTGTTACCAATTAGGAGCAGGATCTGTTAAACTAAATTTCAGATTTTTCCAAAAATAGATTTGCGTTATTTACCGCGTCGCGTTATCTACCGCTGTGCGTTACTTATCGCCTTTGCGTTACTTCACTTTATCACAGCTTGAGCTACGTGGGCGTAACCGGACGCTACGTTGCGTAATGAACGCTGCGTGCGTCTGCCTTTGGATTGCGTACGCTAGTCTTTGTTAGCGACACGTGTACGCAATATAAAGATCCACCGTAACACAATTTCTATTTTTATCAATGTAAATGATCCCTGATCATCTACCGCAATCCACACTGACTGCCTTGTATCTCAGACAAACCGTGTGTTTGTTCTATACTTTAACTATCACCTCTACTATGAAATAACAGCAAATCTCTTTTTAGCACTTTCTATCAACTATAAAATTTGGCAAACAGGAATAGTGATATACGAAAATGAAACAGAAAATGCAGATATATGTATGCGTGCGTGTATACGCAAGACAGAAGAGAAATAAACAGTTTTAAAAGACACAAGCGTTTTGTTCTTACTTCCGGTTCCCGGATTCCTTCAGCACTCTTTATCTAAGCGAAGCAGACGCTTATCCCGTCAGCACTGTGAGACAACCTCCCACCCTTTGCTGGAGGGATAATGTCTGCTGATCTACCTAGTGCAGATATGAGAAGGATAGGACGAGTCCCCAATTGACAATGCTAAATTCCTTTGTCGTATAAACAACCCTTTATGAAGCTAAGAACACTGTACGCTGTTTACTTAAGAAGTACCGTAATGGTACGCTAGTTGCGTAACGATCGCTCAGCCGTAGGCGAGACGCTCAAGCGTCACGTTCGCTCACGGCCCAGGGATCACAGGACACGTTATTGGCTATGACTATAGTAATGATTCGCTATGGCGTAGCTTACGCTCGAGACCACGAGGAGGTCACCAGCGGCGCAGACGCTCACAACGCTATACCTTAATGTTTAAACCTTATACCAAAGAAATACACAGAATACCTTAATGTGAATACAGGGTGTAAGTGCAACCTTGTGTAACCTGACTAACTACAAAGCTGCTTGAGCGTCACCGACGCTCAAGTGAACACTTAACACTATAGGAAATACACAGATGCTGGTTTAGGTTCCAAAGCCTATTAACTGTATTATATCTAATATACTTGTAAAAGGGGATAACAGTACAAATGATACACTACAATATAACAGAGACTTCCTAACCACAGAACTAAACAATAAATACAAAAAGACAATACTACACTGACCTAAATGCAATACAATTGTAACCCTATCTTAACTTCTGCAAAGAGGGTCACTAGAATAATTGTGTGCCTCCACCCAAGCTAATTTCTATATTGGCTTGCCTGGGAAAGCCAGGTGACAAATATGTGTACCATATACATTTAATATATCTATCCCTTTATTACACTGAATACCTGTTTTTCTTCTCTTTCCAGGATCCCAGAGTCCAAAGATTCCAACAAAGCACTCAAATGGTAAGTATTATAGGTTAGTTTTAATACATTCTTTACTTAACTTCTACTCAACACTTATGTCTATCCCTCTATTACAATATTCTTCTATTTAAGTAATGTCTCCTCCTATACATTCAATATTTTGCATGCATTACAAAAAAAATATTTGCATATACTATAGTGAGTGACCCGGGTACTCTCATCTAAGAAATAGTTTGCGCAGTTGGGGCCCATTTATTACTTAAGGAATTGTCTGTAGAAAGTAATGAATATTTTCCAGTTGTTGATCTAGAATCAATAAATTCCCTTTGCTGTCTTAGAAATAATAGGTGTTCCTTCTTCAATACAGGGTGCTTGATAAATAATCACATATATTATTCCGTCTCTTTTCTGATGTATATATATATATTAAGTAGACAGATTTCTAGGATTTATATTCAGCCTTTCTCTCTCTCTCTTTTGGTTACTTATGTTTCCTTCCTTTAACTTGTTCACAAAGTTTGTATCTATAATGTAACCATTATAGTCTTTTTAGCAATGACACTGTAACTCCTGCCATAAATAGTCTTTCATAAGCATTATAAAGGCTGTTCAGTTGAATAGTTGAATCCTAGTGTAAATAATGGTCCCGTTCCAATATATTAAAGGAGTAGACATATATAAATATATAACTTGAATGTCTTAAATATTCACGCCTCCTGCCCAGGGGTATATTCTGTTTCATTACCTTGGTGTATATATATATATATTATTATAATCTCCATCTTACTAAATGACAGGAGATTCCCCACTATCGACAGTCAGTTATGTCCAGCATTTCCTTTGTTAGTAAAACTACGGTTGTATAGGCTACAAACAATAATTACACTTGCAGGTTATTAGTGTAATTAAGCAGGGGCTCATCAATGCACTTTCACTTTCTTGAATCCCCTAAAAGATTTCCATTGCTAGTTATATACTTCAGGAACTCCAAATAGCAAGGAAATCACAAGCCTTATAGTCTTTTTACTGTTAGAAGAAATAAAGTCTTTTGCCAGTCAATTGATCTTCAACTCCTTATTATTATACCCATTACTGTAGTATATTTTTAGTTCATTCTCAGTCCTTTAAAGGGTTAACTTTAGAATGCATTAAGGATTTCCTTTGAATAAAATAGTCTAAGCATACAGTATGTGTGCAGCTAAAACGTCTCTCATCTTAGTTGGGCAGTCTTAATCGCTTAGTATGTGCAGGTATTAATAGTTTCACTTACGCCTCCACGACTATTAGCGCATCAGCAGGGCTGTCAATTTCTTCCCCGACTCTCCTATTGGCTCTGCCTGCAGGCGTCACGTCCCTTTGTCTGGAGTCTCAGCAATGGAATGGCCTCTTTTCGGTGTTTCAGGTGTGCAGAGTACCCCCTCCTTTCCTCTTAATTATATGCTCTGCTACCAGGGGTCGCACACACCGGAGCTCCATCCATGCCGCCGCCACCTTCTGCCTCCTGCTACCCGCAGTTATGTTTACAGCTGTCTGCGGGAGCAAGGGCGCTATGGCATGGCACTTAGGAGAGGAACAGCCGCCTAGGGATCCGAGGACAGGCAGGCAATCTTAGCGCTTCTCCTGCCTCCTGCCTCGCTATCCCAGCCGCTCCGTCTCCCAGCACCAGAGACTACCTTGACTGGTTGTGCTAACCTAAGAGCTCTCCAGCTGCTGCTGTAATGTTTACAGCGTTACAGCTCTTAGCAGCGCCGGAGAGAACCAGGTGCCAACACTGCAAGATCGATCAGCATACTGACTTTGGCCGGCGGAGAGCGTCTTTTATACGCTCTCTTACCGGCCTCGCGGTCCCCCTTTGCACACGGCTCCCTTCTCTATCCCGGCGCGAGGTCTCCCTTTTTTACACACGGTTCCCGGCGCGCGGTCTCCCTTCTACACACGGCTTCCCACTTACCGGCGCGGGGACCCTCTTTGCACACGTCCTCCCCACATCTCCAGCACGCGGTCACTTTCCACCCACAGCTGTTCTCCCCAGCAGATGAGAGCTCAATATATTATATGTGTAAATACAGGGGAAAGGATACATCAATTGCTGCAATCACTTCCATTCTCCTGACCCCTCTATTTCAGTACCCTAACAACTATTCATATACCATCTTTATTACAATTAATATATATATACATAAATATACAATTGATTAATTAATATTTGTTAAAGATAAAAACATATTTCATGTTACATTCTTCCCCTGGTGATCCATTTAAACTAAGAAACTATTCCAATGGATCACCATCTTAACTTCACTTAATAAAATTCACTCCCATAATATGGCCATACATTAACCATATTAGGGTGCACTACCCTCGGTACACTGCTGGGTACTCCTAGTTCATTATAAGTAAGAATGTTTGGGGGTTGACATATTCTCCTTGGTCTTTCTATAACCTGTCCCCCCATGTGATTATTCTCAGTATATACTGTAGATCTACAATCTGATCTTACAGGCACATTTTCCTCCATCTCACTTGTATTATTACTATTTTCTGAGTGAAACTGGGCAATATTACTCTCTGGGTTTTCATCAGAAAAGAATCCAATGGGACCATCGGCACTCCCCTCTTGAACGAATCCCTGTAAGTCAACACTTTCATCCTTAAAGTAACATCCTTGCCCTGTAAATTCATCTTCTAAATTTTCCATATCATAAATCTCATTACTCTGTTGAGTTCCATTCTCCATAACCCCTATATCAAAACTAGGCTCAATGTCATTCCTATGATTGTCTAAACGAACTTCACGTCCGATTGGGAGTAAGTGCTGTCTGTGGAAAGTTAATACAATTTCATTTCCATGTTCTGGCCTAATTTTATATACAGGTAACCCAGGAAACTTTTCTATTATTACGAAAGGATCTTCTCTCCATCTGTTACTTATTTTAAATTTTCTAGGGGTCCCAAGTTGTTTTAATAATACTCTATCCCCAGGAGCCAAGACCTGATCTCGTACTTTCCTGTCATAATGACTTTTATTTTTTATTTCTAGTTTGGTAGTAGCTTCATTAGCTAAGTCATATGCTTCTTTCAATTCTTCCCTTAGTTTCTTAATATATTTAAAATGAGAAATGACAGGTTTGTCACTATAAGATATCCCCATACACACATCTATGGGAAGTCTAGCCTCTCGCCCAAACATTAAAGCATATGGGGAATACCCTGTAGCCTCATTTCGTGTGCAGTTATAAGCATGTATTAAACGATCAATATGCCTTTTCCAACGGTTCTTATCAAATGGATTTAAGGTCCCTAACATATTTAACAGGGTTCTGTTAAACCTTTCAGGCTGAGGATTTCCCTGAGGATGATAAGGGGTGGTTCGTGATTTAGTGATCCCACAAATCATACAGAGTTCCTTAATCAACTTACTCTCAAACTCTCTCCCTTGATCAGAATGTAATCGGTTAGGCAGACCGTAATGAACAAAATATTTGTCCCAAAGAGTATTGGCTACAGTATGAGCTTTCTGATTTGGTGTAACATATGCCTGGGCATATCTTGTAAAGTGATCGGTAATTATTAATATGTGGCATTTCTTTCCAGGTTCTACTTCTAATGTTAAAAAATCCATACAGACTAAATCCATAGGACCATTACTCCTGAAATTTACTAATGGGGCAGATTGGCTACTCACAGTTTTTCGTAATATACAATTCCCACAATTTTGGCAATATTCTTCTACCTCTTTCCTCATGCCAGGCCAATAAAACCTATCATATATTAGACTTAAGGTCTTATCATTTCCTAAATGGCCATGGTCATCATGTAAGGCTTTCATTACCATAGATCGATATATCTTTGGTAATACTAGTTGGTATTTTTTTATTTTTTTATTACTCCTTTCAATTACCCGGTATAACAATCCATTGATTATCAATAGATGTTTCCTTTGTCTTTCCAATAACCGTACTTCCTCAGAAGCATTAGATATTATAGGGTCACAGTTTTTGTTACTTTTACTTCTTGTTATTTTAGATATGATAAATCCAATATCTGGATCTTTCCTCTGGTCTGTCTGTATCTGAGTTTTCCTAAGTTTTGGCAATCCTTCTAATTCTAAATGACTCAACCAACAGTATGATAAAGGCAGAGCTTTTTCAGTGGCACCCAATGAACTTAATGATTCTCCTGGAGTCATTTCTTTAATCTGAATATGATGGCACATCCCCCTCACTTCCCCCACAGGTACTTCAATCCATTCTTCAATAGCAACACAATTATTTTGATTAGGTATTCGGGATAATGAATCAGCATCGATATTATTGACTCCGGGCCTATATCTTAAAGAAAAATTATATAGAGCCAAAGCTGCCAGCCATCTGTGTCCTGTTGCATCTAATTTTGCAGTCGTAAGGATATATGTTAAAGGATTGTTATCTGTGTGAATCTCAAATGTTACTCCATATAAATATTCATGAAATTTTTCCACTACACACCACTTTAAAGCTAAAAACTCCAATTTGTGTGTAGGGTAATTTCTTTCACTAACAGATAACCCCCTACTAGTGAAGGACACAGGTTTCAACTCTTCTTGATGTTTTTGATACAGTACTCCCCCAATACCTTCTTGTGAAGCATCTATATGAAGTACATATGGAAGTGAAGGGTTTGCATAAGCTAAAACTGGAGCCCTAGTTAGCTTTGTTTTTAAAGTCTGAAATGCCATTTCACATTCCTGAGTCCACCGTTTTCCAAAAGGTTCATTAGGTTTAAACCAACACTTAGGGGTTATTTTGGTCTTTTGTCCCTGATTAGTGGGTGGATATCCTTTTGTTAAATCTGTAAGAGGTTTTGAAATCTTAGAATAATTTGGAATGAATCTGCGATAGTACCCGCAAAAACCTAAAAAAGATCTGAGTTCTTTTAACTTATTAGGCTTAGGCCAATTTACTACAGCTTCAACCTTTGCAGGGTCAGTGGCAATTCCTTCTCTATTTACAATGTGTCCTAAATATTTCACTGAGGATTGGCATAACTGACATTTGTCAATAGACAACTTCAATCCCCCTTCAATTAATCTATCCAAAACTTTAATAAGACGGGTGTTATGCTCTGTAAGGGAACTCCCAAAAACAATAATGTCATCTAAGTAAACAATGACCTCTCTATAGTTCATATCCCCAATTACTTTATCCATTGTCCTCTGGAAGGTAGCTGGGGCTCCCTTAATTCCCTGGGGCATTTTTAGGAATTCGAAAAAACCCAATGGGCAAATAAATGCAGTTTTATCTCTATCTTCAGGGCGCATGGGGATCTGGTAGAATCCATTCCGTAGGTCTAATACCGAAAACCATACACTTCCTTGCAAGCAGTCAAATGCTTCATCAATTTTAGGAACTGTGTACTGGTCTGGGACAGTTCTTGCATTAAGGGTCCTGTAATCTACGCACATACGAATTTTCCCATTTTTTTTTTTAGCAATTACAATTGGAGAAGCATAAGGACTACGGGATTCTATTATAATTTGATTCTCTAATAATCCCTTTAAATGTAATCGGACATCTTCAAAATCCGCAGGAGCTATCCTGCGAGATCTTTCACGAAAAGGACTTGTATCTGTGAGTTCTATTCTATGTTCTACTCCTTTTGCTTCTCCTAAATCCCATTCATCAGATGAAAAAGCCTTCCTCCTAACACTCATTTTCCTTATCAAAGAATCTTTGTCCTCTTCTGAAATATCGCTATTTTGGAAACAAACTTCAAATTCACCCTTCTCCACCTCAATTCTATCTCTAGGTTGAATTAACCATGTACATCCTTCTTCAGTAATCTTTTCCTCCTTATATCTATCCTGACACCATTCTGATAATATATTGTACAATTGAGTATTTGTACCTATAATTACTGGAAGTTCATTCCTACCTCCTTGAATCTCTGGACAAATTAAAGCAATAAAAGGAACCTTCAATGGTTGTTCAGGGACTTCTCTATCAAATTCGAGAGTAACTTGTACATATCCAAGATAAGGATATTTACTCACACTTAAACCCCAGATTATTAATCCATTAAGGGGTTGTATTTGTACATCAGAAATGTGTTCATTATACCAGGATTCAAAAATAATTGAAACCTGGGAACCACTGTCTAGTAATACTTTACATTTGTTCCCATTAATGGATGCAGAGACTATTGGCGTAGGACCCATCAGACCTTCCGGAATTTTACCATTCCACCAGGAATTCCCCATAGCGCAGTAGCTGACTTCTAGGGGGACTGTGAGGGGTTCACAGTCCTCCCTCTCCCGTTTCCCTGCCCAGATAGATTATGGCTATTTAATGCTGTATTATTATCACTAGCTCTTTGTGAAAAGTACCCAGTATCATCAGTGCATTCATATGCCCTATGCCCTGACCTACCACATTTGAAACATCCTCGGCCTCGATTATTATAATTACTCCCCCTTCCCCTTACGGATATATTATCGTTTGTCCTTGATGAGAGACTGGAATTACTATTGGTTTGTAAAACCATAAACTGTTCTAGTTTTTTATTTTGTTCCTCTATCATTTTCAGTATTTTTTCTTCAAATGGATTCACTTCCACCATAGGTTGTATTACTTTTACTTTTTTTATAGTTTTCTCTCTCATTTCAATTAATGCCTCCTCTTGCTTTACCTCTTTTAACAGATCATTAAAAGTGGGAGGGGTCTTTCTTATCCCTGAACATCTTAACATTTGAGCCACAAAGTCATTAGTCAAAGCTCCTCTAAGGAGCTGCTTCATCCTAATTCCATCCACTTCCTCTTTAGTAATACCTCCTTTATCAACTATTTTATACAGGAGTTTATCTATCCTAATCAAATAAGCACTAAATTTCTCCCCAGGTTCTTGGAAAGTATGATGAAATCTAGAGGTCAAATCTCCCACATCCTCTAAAGTGCCATATGCATAATCCAAAGCTTCAAAATAAGTTTCTAATGTGGCTTGCGAATTGCTTCTTCTAGCTGCCTGAATAATCCCCATGGCTGGTCCCCTCAAACTCTCTACTACCCTTTGCCTTTTTATTTGGTCAGGACATTGCCATTCCTCAGCTTGCTGAACGGCAGCTTCTTTCCACGCTTCATATGTTTCTTCCCCAAGTGGCACAGGCACTATTCCTGAAAATATTCTTAACCTCCTGTAGCTTCCCTCATAGTGCCATCTCTCTAACTGTGTGACCACTCTATCTACCATGGTTTCAAACTGCCCTCCATTTACATTTGCACCATTCCCCTGGGTATAGCCACTATCATTAACCCTCTCTGGGTTTTCAACAGAGGCTGAAATAGGGACACTAACTGCTTCTTCCTCACTACTTTTAGGCCATATAATGCGCCACAGTCTTCCACTCTCTCCCCCAGCTACTATCATAGTAGGTATTAATCTAGCATCTAGCTCTTTTTCTGTCTCTATCAAAATGGTCACAACTCTCCCTAACTCCTCTCTCCATTTGTCTATGATCCGGGGTTTGCTTACACCATACAAATTATCTAAAGTCTCTAATACCACATCGTCATGAATATCAGAAAAATTTCCCCCTACTCCCATACACTTCTTTAAGCTTGTTCCTCTCTGTATACACCAGGTGTATAATTCCTCTCCTGAGATCCTCTCCATTATAATGTCCTATATTGTCCTGAATATTCGTCTCGGCTGAGTGCCTCCAAAATGTAACCCTATCTTAACTTCTGCAAAGAGGGTCACTAGAATAATTGTGTGCCTCCACCCAAGCTAATTTCTATATTGGCTTGCCTGGGAAAGCCAGGTGACAAATATGTGTACCATATACATTTAATATATCTATCCCTTTATTACACTGAATACCTGTTTTTCTTCTCTTTCCAGGATCCCAGAGTCCAAAGATTCCAACAAAGCACTCAAATGGTAAGTATTATAGGTTAGTTTTAATACATTCTTTACTTAACTTCTACTCAACACTTATGTCTATCCCTCTATTACAATATTCTTCTATTTAAGTAATGTCTCCTCCTATACATTCAATATTTTGCATGCATTACAAAAAAAATATTTGCATATACTATAGTGAGTGACCCGGGTACTCTCATCTAAGAAATAGTTTGCGCAGTTGGGGCCCATTTATTACTTAAGGAATTGTCTGTAGAAAGTAATGAATATTTTCCAGTTGTTGATCTAGAATCAATAAATTCCCTTTGCTGTCTTAGAAATAATAGGTGTTCCTTCTTCAATACAGGGTGCTTGATAAATAATCACATATATTATTCCGTCTCTTTTCTGATGTATATATATATATTAAGTAGACAGATTTCTAGGATTTATATTCAGCCTTTCTCTCTCTCTCTTTTGGTTACTTATGTTTCCTTCCTTTAACTTGTTCACAAAGTTTGTATCTATAATGTAACCATTATAGTCTTTTTAGCAATGACACTGTAACTCCTGCCATAAATAGTCTTTCATAAGCATTATAAAGGCTGTTCAGTTGAATAGTTGAATCCTAGTGTAAATAATGGTCCCGTTCCAATATATTAAAGGAGTAGACATATATAAATATATAACTTGAATGTCTTAAATATTCACGCCTCCTGCCCAGGGGTATATTCTGTTTCATTACCTTGGTGTATATATATATATATTATTATAATCTCCATCTTACTAAATGACAGGAGATTCCCCACTATCGACAGTCAGTTATGTCCAGCATTTCCTTTGTTAGTAAAACTACGGTTGTATAGGCTACAAACAATAATTACACTTGCAGGTTATTAGTGTAATTAAGCAGGGGCTCATCAATGCACTTTCACTTTCTTGAATCCCCTAAAAGATTTCCATTGCTAGTTATATACTTCAGGAACTCCAAATAGCAAGGAAATCACAAGCCTTATAGTCTTTTTACTGTTAGAAGAAATAAAGTCTTTTGCCAGTCAATTGATCTTCAACTCCTTATTATTATACCCATTACTGTAGTATATTTTTAGTTCATTCTCAGTCCTTTAAAGGGTTAACTTTAGAATGCATTAAGGATTTCCTTTGAATAAAATAGTCTAAGCATACAGTATGTGTGCAGCTAAAACGTCTCTCATCTTAGTTGGGCAGTCTTAATCGCTTAGTATGTGCAGGTATTAATAGTTTCACTTACGCCTCCACGACTATTAGCGCATCAGCAGGGCTGTCAATTTCTTCCCCGACTCTCCTATTGGCTCTGCCTGCAGGCGTCACGTCCCTTTGTCTGGAGTCTCAGCAATGGAATGGCCTCTTTTCGGTGTTTCAGGTGTGCAGAGTACCCCCTCCTTTCCTCTTAATTATATGCTCTGCTACCAGGGGTCGCACACACCGGAGCTCCATCCATGCCGCCGCCACCTTCTGCCTCCTGCTACCCGCAGTTATGTTTACAGCTGTCTGCGGGAGCAAGGGCGCTATGGCATGGCACTTAGGAGAGGAACAGCCGCCTAGGGATCCGAGGACAGGCAGGCAATCTTAGCGCTTCTCCTGCCTCCTGCCTCGCTATCCCAGCCGCTCCGTCTCCCAGCACCAGAGACTACCTTGACTGGTTGTGCTAACCTAAGAGCTCTCCAGCTGCTGCTGTAATGTTTACAGCGTTACAGCTCTTAGCAGCGCCGGAGAGAACCAGGTGCCAACACTGCAAGATCGATCAGCATACTGACTTTGGCCGGCGGAGAGCGTCTTTTATACGCTCTCTTACCGGCCTCGCGGTCCCCCTTTGCACACGGCTCCCTTCTCTATCCCGGCGCGAGGTCTCCCTTTTTTACACACGGTTCCCGGCGCGCGGTCTCCCTTCTACACACGGCTTCCCACTTACCGGCGCGGGGACCCTCTTTGCACACGTCCTCCCCACATCTCCAGCACGCGGTCACTTTCCACCCACAGCTGTTCTCCCCAGCAGATGAGAGCTCAATATATTATATGTGTAAATACAGGGGAAAGGATACATCAATTGCTGCAATCACTTCCATTCTCCTGACCCCTCTATTTCAGTACCCTAACAACTATTCATATACCATCTTTATTACAATTAATATATATATACATAAATATACAATTGATTAATTAATATTTGTTAAAGATAAAAACATATTTCATGTTACACAATACAATACTATCTAATACAATACAATACTAGCCTAGTCTAGGGGAGATATGAGAGAACAGAACAGAGAGAGAGAGAGAGAGAGAGAGAGAGAGAGAGAGAGAGATGAGATGAGAGAAATTGGCTCACAGAAAGACAGTGATTACGGAGAGGAACTTACGAACAAAGGGTATGATCGCCTGCGCCTCGATATCCAGCTCCCGGCTATCAGCAGATAACCGTTGATGAGAGAGTGAGAGCTGGATGTGGTCGGCCTGCCTATTTATGCCCCACACACAATGCAATCTCCTGGTCCTACAATCCCATTGTCCATTGGCCGAAGGAATTCGGCCCTGCATCATAACAAAAGGTCATAGGGTGATTCATACAGGTGGGCTGTGACGATTTCCAACAGCTCAGGTGGGTGGGAAACTGGGTTTCCCGCCGCATACCTGAGTATGTGTAAATAATAGAAATGGACATAAACTTCTTATGTCCATAACTATTCGCACGAGCGATTAATACGCTCCAAACCAACACCGGAATATTGCTAATTAAATACTCTTCCGATGGGTACCAAACACTGCTGTATGATTCCTGTTAGACCCTTCGTACGATATAAAGAGGGATTCCTCAGCTCTGGGACATTGTATTTTAACCAAACTTTCAGAATCTATCAAAGGGACCATGATCTATAAACTACATTAATTGTGAAAATATGTAACGAATGAGTCGCACGCTACGACTATATAAACTCTACCGTAAATACGCATACCGCGCCTGCGAGTGCATGCTATTGCGGGTATGCGCCTCCACGGGAGAGCGTACGCACGCGCAGCGCGGACCAGTGTGCGGTGCAAATATGGCAACGTGCATTGAGACATTTTTCTGACTTTGACAGTATGTTGAGGGGAGACACAGGGAGGGTGAGGATCAGGGTGCTGAGGGGGAGACACAGGGAGGGTGAGGATCAGGGTTCTGAGGGGGAGATACAGGGAGAGAGAGGATCAGGGTGTTAAGGGGGAGACACAGGGAGGCGGAGGATCAGGGTGCTGAGGCGGAGACACGGAGCGGGAGGATCAGGGTGCTGAGGGGGAGACACAGGGAGGGTGAGGATCAGGGTGCTGAGGGGGAGACACAGGGAGGGTGAGGATCAGGGTGCTGAGGGGGAGACACAGGGAGGGGGAGGATCAGGGTGCTGGGGGGAGACACAGGGAGGGTGAGGATCAGGGTGCTGAGGGGGAGACACAGGGAGGGTGAGGATCAGGGTGCTGAGGGGGAGACACAGGGAGGGTGAGGATCAGGGTGCTGAGGGGGAGACACAGGGAGGGTGAGGATCAGGGTGCTGAGGGGGAGACACAGGGAGGGTGAGGATCAGAGTGCTGAGGGGGAGACACAGGGAGGGTGAGGATCAGGGTGCTGAGGGGGAGACACAGGGAGGGTGAGGATCGGGGTGCTGAGGGGTAGACACAGGGAGGGTGAGGATCAGGGTGCTGAGGGGGAGACACAGGGAGGGTGAGGATCAGGGTGCTGAGGGGGAGACACAGGGAGGGTGAGGATCAGGGTGCTGAGGGGGAGACCCAGGGAGGGTGAGGATAAGGGTGCTGTGGGGGAGACACAGGGAGGGTGAGGATCAGGGTGCTGAGGGGGAGATACAGGGAGGGTGAGGATCAGGGTGCTGGGGGGAGTCACAGGGAGGGTGAGGATCAGGGTGCTGAGGGGGAGACACAGGGAGGGGGAGGATCAGGGTGCTGAGGGGGAGACACAGGGAGGGGGAGGATCAGGGTGCTGAGGGGGAGACACAGGGAGGGTGAGGATCAGGGTGCTGAGGGGGAGATACAGGGAGGGTGAGGATCAGGGTGCTGAGGGGGAGACACAGGGATGGTGAGGATCAGGGTGCTGGGGGAGTCACAGGGAGGGTGAGGATCAGGGTGCTGAGGGGGAGACACAGGGAGGGTGAGGATCAGGGTGCTGAGGGGGAGACACAGGGAGGGTGAGGATCAGGGTGCTGAGGGGGAGATTCAGGGAGGGTGAGGATCAGGGTGCTGAGGGGGAGACACAGGGAGGGTGAGGATCAGGGTGCTGAGGGGGAGACACAGGGAGGGGGAGGATCAGGGTGCTGAGGGGGAGACACAGGGAGGGTGAGGATCATGGTGCTGAGGGGGAGACACAGGGAGGGTGAGGATCAGGGTGCTGAGGGGGAGACACAGGGAGGGTGAGGATCAGGGTGCTGAGGGGGAGACACAGGGAGGGTGAAGATCAGGGTGCTGAGGGGGAGACACAGGGAGGGTGAGGATAAGGGTGCTGGGGGAGAGACACAGGGAGGGTGAGGATAAGGGTGCTGTGGGGGAGACACAGGGAGGGTGAGGATCAGGGTGCTGAGGGGGAGACACAGGGAGGGTGAGGATCAGGGTGCTAAGGGGGAGACACAGGAAGGGTGAGGATCAGGGTGCTGAGGGGGAGACAAAGGGAGGGTGAGGATCAGGGTGCTGAGGGGGAGACACAGGGAGGGTGAGGATCAGGGTGCTGAGGGGGAGACACAGGGAGGGTGAGGATCAGGGTGCTGAGGGGAGACACAGGGAGGGTGAGGATCAGGGTGCTGAGGGGGAGACACAGGGAGGGTGAGGATCAGGGTGCTGAGGGGTAGACACAAGGAGGGTGAGGATCAGGGTGCTGAGGGGGAGACACAGGGAGGGTGAGGATCAGGGTGCTGGGGGGAGACACAGGGAGGGTGAGGATCAGGGTGCTGAGGGGGAGACACAGGGAGTGGGAGGATCAGGGTGCTGAGGGGGAGACACAGGGAGGGTGAGGATCAGGGTGCTGAGGGGGAGACACAGGGAGGGTGAGGATCAGGGTGCTGAGGGGGAGACACAGGGAGGGTGAGGATCAGGGTGCTGAGGGGGAGACACAGGGAGGGTGAGGATCAGAGTGCTGAGGGGGAGACACAGGGAGGGTGAGGATCAGGGTGCTGAGGGGGAGACACAGGGAGGGTGAGGATCAGGGTGCTGAGGGGGAGACCCAGGGAGGGTGAGGATCAGGGTGCTGAGGGGGAGACCCAGGGAGGGTGAGGATAAGGGTGCTGTGGGGGAGACACAGGGAGGGTGAGGATCAGGGTGCTGAGGGGGAGACACAGGGAGGGGGAGGATCAGGGTGCTGAGGGGGAGACACAGGGAGGGTGAGGATCATGGTGCTGAGGGGGAGACACAGGGAGGGTGAGGATCAGGGTGCTGAGGGGGAGACACAGGGAGGGTGAGGATCAGGGTGCTGAGGGGGAGACACAGGGAGGGTGAAGATCAGGGTGCTGAGGGGGAGACACAGGGAGGGTGAGGATAAGGGTGCTGGGGGAGAGACACAGGGAGGGTGAGGATAAGGGTGCTGTGGGGGAGACACAGGGAGGGTGAGGATCAGGGTGCTGAGGGGGAGACACAGGGAGGGTGAGGATCAGGGTGCTAAGGGGGAGACACAGGAAGGGTGAGGATCAGGGTGCTGAGGGGGAGACAAAGGGAGGGTGAGGATCAGGGTGCTGAGGGGGAGACACAGGGAGGGTGAGGATCAGGGTGCTGAGGGGGAGACACAGGGAGGGTGAGGATCAGGGTGCTGAGGGGAGACACAGGGAGGGTGAGGTTCAGGGTGCTGAGGGGGAGACACAGGGAGGGTGAGGATCAGGGTGCTGAGGGGTAGACACAAGGAGGGTGAGGATCAGGGTGCTGAGGGGGAGACACAGGGAGGGTGAGGATCAGGGTGCTGGGGGGAGACACAGGGAGGGTGAGGATCAGGGTGCTGAGGGGGAGACACAGGGAGTGGGAGGATCAGGGTGCTGAGGGGGAGACACAGGGAGGGTGAGGATCAGGGTGCTGAGGGGGAGACACAGGGAGGGTGAGGATCAGGGTGCTGAGGGGGAGACACAGGGAGGGTGAGGATCAGGGTGCTGAGGGGGAGACACAGGGAGGGTGAGGATCAGAGTGCTGAGGGGGAGACACAGGGAGGGTGAGGATCAGGGTGCTGAGGGGGAGACACAGGGAGGGTGAGGATCAGGGTGCTGAGGGGGAGACCCAGGGAGGGTGAGGATCAGGGTGCTGAGGGGGAGACCCAGGGAGGGTAAGGATAAGGGTGCTGTGGGGGAGACACAGGGAGGGTGAGGATCAGGGTGCTGAGGGGGAGACACAGGGAGGGTGAGGATCAGGGTGCTGGGGGGAGTCACAGGGAGGGTGAGGATCAGGGTGCTGAGGGGGAGACACAGGGATTGGGAGGATCAGGGTGCTGTGGGGGAGACACAGGGAGGGTGAGGATCAGGGTGCTGAGGGGGTGACACAGGGAGGGTGAGGATCAGGGTGCTGAGGATGAGACACAGGGAGGGTGAGGATCAGGGTGCTGAGGGGGAGACACAGGGAGGGGATGGATCAGGGTGCTGAGGGGGAGACACAGGGAGGGTGAGGATAAAAGTACTGAGGGGTAGACACAGGGAGGGTGAGGATCAGGTTGCTGAGGGGGAGACACAGGGAGGGTGAGGATCAGGGTGCTGAGGGGGAGACACAGGGAGGGTGAGGATCAGGGTACTGAGGGGGAGACACAGGGAGGGTGAGGATCAGGGTACTGAGGGGGTGACACAGGGAGGGTGAGGATCAGGGTGCTGAGGGGGAGACACAGGGTGGGTGAGGATCAGGGTGCTGAGGGGGAGACTGTCACGAACCGGTCTCTTACCTTTGCGGGTTCTGGGGTTCATCCGTTGCCAGTGCGGTTGCTCGCGGTGCTGTGCGCCCGTGTGGGGACGCGGTGTGATCGGTGGCACAGGTAATGCAGAATCTGGGAACTGTGAGTGCGGGGACCAAATGGCCTAAGGCACTGCGGTGTGTCTGCTGTATAGGAGGTGGCCATGTTGGAGACCAAATAGGTAATACAGAGCACTTGTGAAAACACCTGTGGGCAGGTGTAAGCCAATCCCGTGCTTGTGCTGCCTTTAAGTAGGCTGGGATTATGTTACTCTGGGCCAGTGCTTTGTTGTATCAACGCTGTGCTTTAGCTCTGAGCTCTCTCCGTGCATTCCTGTGTGATTCCCGTGGTCCAGATATCGCCTCCGTTCCCAGAGGTCCGTCTGCAGCCTTCACTGCTGAAAGATCCACCGGCTCTCCGCTGTGCTGTCAGTTAATTGCTCACCTACTGGAAACAGTTGAATTCCCAGAGTCTTGCATGAGGTTACCTTGTCGGCCTACCATTCAAAGTTTGGAGGATTCCATTTCCCTCAGCTGTTTGTTTGTTCAACTCTGCATTTAACCCATTCATCACCTTGTCATCTACTACAGTTTCACAGTGATCTCCGGAACCCGCAAGTAACCCTATTCAGTACTTTATATTTGCTATGTTGTCATAACAAGGATAATTCTTCACAGTCTCTCAGTTAACTCTCAAAACTCCATTGCAAATCCTTACAGTTATTTCTTCATGTCTGCATTATCCAGTTAATCACATTCTGCAGTTCAGCATCAAAGCTTGTTTATATTTGGACAATTCAACATTTATTCATCAGCTTGTTTTATAGACAGTACCATGAACATTTCTTTTATTTGTCTTTGAGATTTATCCTGCATATTATTTCTGCCATTCCTGCAATACTTCAGTATGATATGATGATTAACAACTTGTCATTTAACTCTTTACTGGAATTGTTAATTTCAATAAATATATGGAATGGAACTTTCTTCGTCCTCCCTGCTTTCTTCATACCCCAGCACCTACACCTGTGGTTGGTCCCGGGTTAACGGATTCACAAAAACACCCGGACCTGACAGTAAGCACTGGCCCCATGGATCCGTCAAGTGACCAATTCGCAGGAGGCGGTGCTACGTCAGATATCCTTTCCCGTCTGGAAAACCAGGAGTCTATACAGACACAAATAGTGCAGTTTATGCAAACTATGGCAGACCGTTTAGAGACTCTTCATACGGCTATTAAAATGTCTCAAGTCCAGATTCCAACTCCGGTTGTCCCAGTTACCACTACAGTTTCTCCTGTGACGTTGCCTACGTCCCGCTTGCAGTTACCCTCTCCGAGTAAGTTTGACGGAACTCCAAAACTTTGCAGAGGATTCCTGAATCAATGCGAGATCCAGTTCGAACTGTTGTCCGCCAGTTTCCCATCAGCTCGTGCTAAGGTTGCATATATTATTGCCCTCCTCTCCGGTCAGGCTCTGGAGTGGGCATCACCATTATGGGAAAGAGGTGATCCTATCCTCTCTAATTACAAGGAGTTCGTATCATCCTTCCGGAGAATCTTTGACGAACCAGGCAGAACCACCTCAGCATCTTTGGAGATTCTCCGTCTACGTCAAGGTTTACGTCCTGTCAGTCAATATATTATTCAGTTTCGCACGTTGTCTTCAGAGTTAAATTGGAATGAGGAGGCCCTGATCGCCGCGTTTTGGAATGGACTTTCAGAGAAAATCAAGGATGATTTAACCATCCGGGATGTGCCTACTAAACTGGATGAATTGATTTCTCTCTGTAACAAACTTGACCTACGCTACAGAGAGCGATGTTTAGAGAAATCCAGGACAGAGCGATCCAGTCCACGTTATCATCCTAGGCCTCGACAAGATTCTTCATCACAGTCGCCGGTAACAACAGAAGAACCTATGCAGATTGGGCGCTCTCGCCTCACAGAAGAAGAACGACTTCGTCGTCGACAGGGTAACCTCTGCATGTACTGTGGGTCCTCCGAACATTTGGTTAAATCCTGCAAACTCCGGCCTGGAAAACTCTCGCTCCTAGCTTATTCAAGGGAGGTTAAGCTAGGAGTTACTTTAGAATCACCTTCTGGGAAAGAGCCGACCTTGTCTATTCAATTAGAAGTTCCAAGTTCTACAGTGAAAGTTTCAGCTCTCCTAGATTCCGGGGCAGCCGAGAACTTCATCTCCTCAGCCTTTGTCATACGCTCTAAAGTTCAAACCATGCCTCTGGAAGCAGCAGTTGCCGTTACAGCAGTGGATGGAAGTCGAATTCCAGATGGTATAATTACTCATCGAACCGTATGTCTCAAGATGAAAGTTGGTGTGCTCCATTCCGAATACCTCTCCTTCTACGTGATTCCCAAAGCCTCTCAAGATGTGATACTTGGTTTACCTTGGCTGCAGAAACATAATCCTCAACTTAATTGGCAAACCATGGAAGTCCTTTCATGGGGTAAATCTTGTACCAAGGACTGTTTAGCCTCAATTGTACCTCTCCGGTCAATTAGCCTTCCCGACCTACCTCTGGTGTATCAATCCTTTGCGGATGTTTTCAGTAAACAAGCAGCAGACTCTCTTCCACCTCATCGCGAATGGGACTGCCCAATTGTCCTGGTTCCGGGTAAAACACCTCCTAGGGGACGAATTTATCCGCTATCCATCCCAGAGACGCAAGCTATGTCTGATTATATACAGGAAAATCTAACCAAAGGATTTATTAGACCATCTTCTTCACCTGCAGGAGCCGGATTCTTTTTCGTTAAGAAGAAGGACGGTGGGTTACGACCATACATAGATTACCGTGGACTCAATGAGATCACTGTGAAAAACAAGTATCCATTACCCTTAATTCCAGAATTATTTGACCGGGTAAAAGGAGCTACTGTGTTTACAAAACTGGATCTCCGAGGGGCCTACAATTTAATCCGCATCCGGGCAGGGGACGAGTGGAAGACTGCTTTTAATACCCGGGATGGGCATTACGAATACCTTGTAATGCCTTTTGGTCTTTGTAATGCACCTGCAGTTTTTCAAAGCTATGTGAATGAACTTTTTCGTGATCTTCTCTACAAGTGTCTAGTAGTGTACCTGGATGATATCCTAATATTCTCTAGGGATATAAAGTCTCACCGTCACCAAGTTAAAGAGGTACTGACACGTCTGAGGAAAAATCAACTTTATTGTAAGTTAGAGAAGTGCACTTTTGAAGTATCTTCCATACCGTTCCTTGGTTACATCATTTCTGGATCAGAGCTATGTATGGATCCCGGTAAGGTACAAGCTATCCGAGATTGGTCCACTCCTACAACTCTCAAGGGGATTCAGCGATTTCTCGGCTTTGCTAATTTCTATAGGAGATTCATTAAGAATTATTCTACGTTAGCTGCTCCCATCACAGCCCTAACTCGCAAGGGAGCAAATCCTACGAACTGGTCTTCAGAAGCAATCAAAGCCTTCTCTGATTTAAAGCAAGCCTTTGTGTCAGCCCCCATTCTTCGACAGCCTGATTTGAATCGTCCCTTTCTACTAGAGGTGGATGCATCTACAGAAGCAGTAGGAGCTGTATTATCACAAGTCTTTGAAGATAAAAAGGTCCATCCCTGCGGATATTTCTCCCGTAAGTTCCTCCCGGCCGAACGTAATTATGCAATCGGTGAGCAAGAATTACTTGCCATCAAGTTGGCATTTGAGGAGTGGAGATACCTTCTAGAAGGAGCACAACATCGCATTACAGTATATACTGATCACAAGAATCTTCTATATCTGCAGTCAGCTCAGTGCTTGAATCCACGACAAGCTCGATGGGCGCTTTTCTTCACACTATTTGATTTCAAGCTCACCTATCGTCCAGGGTCTCAGAACAAAAAGGCAGATGCCCTTTCCCGGTCCTTTGCTTCTTCTGAATTAAATGATGCTACCACGAATCAAGCCATTGTGAATCCTACGTCCTTTTTAATGACTCGAACCTCTCCAGTTCCTCCGCCTGGCAAGACCTTTGTCGCCACAAGTCTTCGAAAACGGCTGCTTACCTGGGCTCACTCCTCTGCCTTCATGGGTCATCCTGGGGTTCTAAAGACTCTCAAGTTTATTCAACAGTCTTATTGGTGGCCACGTCTCAAAGCCGATGTCCAAGAGTTTATTGCAGCATGTCCTAAATGTGCCCAACATAAGAGTCCAAGAAGTTCTCCACCAGGTTTATTACATCCATTATCCATACCCAAACAACCATGGACTCATATCTCAATGGATTTCGTGACCGATCTACCTCCATCAAAAGGGCGAAATACCATTTGGGTGATAGTGGATCGATTTTCGAAAATGGCACATTTCATTCCATTAACTGGGTTACCATCAGCCCCTTTATTAGCCAGATTGTTCATCTCTGAAATCTTCAAGTTACATGGCCTTCCTCGAGAGATCATCTCTGATCGGGGAACACAGTTTGTGGCCAAGTTTTGGAGGTCGCTTTGTTCATCTTTAAATGTCAAGTTGAACTTTTCTTCTGCATATCATCCTCAGACAGATTAACAAACTGAGAGAGTAAACCAAGACCTTGAAACATTTCTCCGGCTATATATATCTTCCTCACAGGATGACTGGGTTGACTACCTTCCATTGGCAGAATTTGCTCATAATAATCTCTTCCATTCGTCTTCAGAATCTACGCCCTTTTATATTAACTTCGGCTTTCATCCTCGTGTGCCAGAGTTCCATCCATTGCCAGCCCTAGAGGTTCCAGCAGCAGATCAAGAGCTTCAACGTCTATCCAGAATCTGGAGTTGTGTGCGTAAGTCGTTGGTCAAAACTTCCGCTCGTTATAAATCTTTTGCAGATAGAAAACGTAAAGCTGTACCGAATTACAAGGTGGGAGACCAAGTTTGGATTTCTACGCGCAATCTCAGGTTCAAAGTTCCTTCTAAGAAATTTGCTCCCAAGTTTATTGGTCCATTTCCCATTGTAAAAGTACTCAACCCTGTGTCATACAAAGTCAAGTTGCCACCGTCTTTGAGAATTCCTAACGCCTTTCATACATCTTTACTGAAGCCTTTGATTCTCAATAAGTTCCGTACTACCCAGTCCAAATCTCCTAAAGTTCACTCTTTGCAGAATGAGGAATTTGAAGTTAAAGAGATTGTGGACTCACGTACCCGATATGGACGTTTACAGTTTCTGGTTGACTGGAAGGGTTACGGTCCGGAGGAGAGATCCTGGGTTTTCTCTGAAGATGTTCATGCTCCAAGACTGGTACAGAAATACTTCTCCAAAAATCCTGATAAGGTTCAAAGGTGTTCGGAGACCACCCGTAGAAGAGGGGGTACTGTCACGAACCGGTCTCTTACCTTTGCGGGTTCTGGGGTTCATCCGTTGCCAGTGCGGTTGCTCGCGGTGCTGTGCGCCCGTGTGGGGACGCGGTGTGATTGGTGGCACAGGTAATGCAGAATCTGGGAACTGTGAGTGCGGGGACCAAATGGCCTAAGGCACTGCGGTGTGTCTGCTGTATAGGAGGTGGCCATGTTGGAGACCAAATAGGTAATACAGAGCACTTGTGAAAACACCTGTGGGCAGGTGTAAGCCAATCCCGTGCTTGTGCTGCCTTTAAGTAGGCTGGGATTATGTTACTCTGGGCCAGTGCTTTGTTGTATCAACGCTGTGCTTTAGCTCTGAGCTCTCTCCGTGCATTCCTGTGTGATTCCCGTGGTCCAGATATCGCCTCCGTTCCCAGAGGTCCGTCTGCAGCCTTCACTGCTGAAAGATCCACCGGCTCTCCGCTGTGCTGTCAGTTAATTGCTCACCTACTGGAAACAGTTGAATTCCCAGAGTCTTGCATGAGGTTACCTTGTCGGCCTACCATTCAAAGTTTGGAGGATTCCATTTCCCTCAGCTGTTCGTTTGTTCAACTCTGCATTTAACCCATTCATCACCTTGTCATCTACTACAGTTTCACAGTGATCTCCGGAACCCGCAAGTAACCCTATTCAGTACTTTATATTTGCTATGTTGTCATAACAAGGATAATTCTTCACAGTCTCTCAGTTAACTCTCAAAACTCCATTGCAAATCCTTACAGTTATTTCTTCATGTCTGCATTATCCAGTTAATCACATTCTGCAGTTCAGCATCAAAGCTTGTTTATATTTGGACAATTCAACATTTATTCATCAGCTTGTTTTATAGACAGTACCATGAACATTTCTTTTATTTGTCTTTGAGATTTATCCTGCATATTATTTCTGCCATTCCTGCAATACTTCAGTATGATATGATGATTAACAACTTGTCATTTAACTCTTTACTGGAATTGTTAATTTCAATAAATATATGGAATGGAACTTTCTTCGTCCTCCCTGCTTTCTTCATACCCCAGCACCTACACCTGTGGTTGGTCCCGGGTTAACGGATTCACAAAAACACCCGGACCTGACAGAGACACAGGGAGGGTGAGGATCAGGGTGCTGAGGGGGGAGACACAGGGAGGGTGAGGATCAGGGTGCTGTGGGGGAGACACAGGGAGGGTGAGGATCAGGGTGCTGAGGGGGAGATACAGGGAGGGTGAGGATCAGGGTGCTGGGGGGAGTCACAGGGAGGGTGAGGATCAGGGTGCTGAGGGGGAGACACAGGGAGGGGGAGGATCAGGGTGCTGAGGGGGAGACACAGGGAGGGGGAGGATCAGGGTGCTGAGGGGGAGACACAGGGAGGGTGAGGATCAGGGTGCTGAGGGGGAGATACAGGGAGGATGAGGATCAGGGTGCTGAGGGGGAGACACAGGGAGGGTGAGGATCAGGGTGCTGGGGGAGTCACAGGGAGGGTGAGGATCAGGGTGCTGAGGGGGAGACACAGGGAGGGTGAGGATCAGGGTGCTGAGGGGGAGACACAGGGAGGGTGAGGATCAGGGTGCTGAGGGGGAGATACAGGGAGGGTGAGGATCAGGGTGCTGAGGGGGAGACACAGGGAGGGTGAGGATCAGGGTGCTGAGGGGGAGACACAGGGAGGGGGAGGATCAGGGTGCTGAGGGGGAGACACAGGGAGGGGGAGGATCAGGGTGCTGAGGGGGAGACACAGGGAGGGTGAGGATCAGGGTGCTGAGGGGGAGACCTAGGGAGGGTGAGGATCAGGGTGCTGAGGGGGAGACCCAGGGAGGGTGAGGATAAGGGTGCTGTGGGGGAGACACAGGGAGGGTGAGGATCAGGGTGCTGAGGGGGAGACACAGGGAGGGTGAGGATCAGGGTGCTGGGGGGAGTCACAGGGAGGGTGAGGATCAGGGTGCTGAGGGGGAGACACAGGGATTGGGAGGATCAGGGTGCTGAGGGGGAGACACAGTAGGGGTGAGGATCAGGGTGCTGAGGGGGTGACACAGGGAGGGTGAGGATCAGGGTGCTGAGGATGAGACACAGGGAGGGTGAGGATCAGGGTGCTGAGGGGGAGACACAGGGAGGGTGAGGATCAGGGTGCTGAGGGGGAGACACAGGGGCGGTGAGGATCAGGGTGCTGAGGGGGAGACACAGGGAGGGGATGGATCAGGGTGCTGAGGGGTAGATACAGGGAGGGTGAGGATCAGGGTACTGAGGGGGAGACACAGGGAGGGTGAGGATCAGGGTACTGAGGGGGTGACACAGGGAGGGGGAGGATCAGGGTGCTGAGGGGGAGACACAGGGAGGGCGAGGGGGAGACACAGGGAGGGTGAGGATCAGGTTGCTGAGGGGGAGACACAGGGAGGGTGAGGATCAGGGTGCTGAGGGGGAGACACAGGGTGGGTGAGGATCAGGGTGCTGAGGGGGAGACACAGGGAGGGTGAGGATCAGGGTGCTGAGGGGGAGACACAGGGAGAGTGAGGATCAGGGTGCTGAGGGGGAGACACAGGGAGGGTGAGGATCAGGGTGCTGAGGGGGAGACACAGGGAAGGTGAGAATCAGGGTGCTGAGGGGGAGACACAGGGAGGGTGAGGATCAGGGTGCTGAGGGGGAGACACAGGGAGAGTGAGGATCAGGGTGCTGAGGGGGAGACACAGGGATGGTGAGGATAAGGGTGCTGAGGGGGAGACACAGGGAAGGTGAGGATCAGGGTGCTGAGGGGGAGACACAGGGAGGGTGAGGATCAGGGTGCTGAGGGGGAGACACAGGGAGAGTGAGGATCAGGGTGCTGAGGGGGAGACACAGGGAGGGTGAGGATCAGGGTGCTGAGGGGGAGACACAGGGAGAGTGAGGATCAGGGTGCTGAGGGGGAGACACAGGGTGGGTGAGGATCAGGGTGCTGAGGGGGAGACACAGGGAGGGTGAGGATCAGGGTGCTGAGGGGGAGACACAGGGAGGGTGAGGATCAGGGTGCTGAGGGGGAGACACAGGGAAGGTGAGGATCAGGGTGCTGAGGGGGAGACACAGGGAGGGTGAGGATCAGGGTGCTGAGGGGGAGACACAGGGAGGGTGAGGATCAGGGTGCTGAGGGGGAGACACAGGGGGGTGACACAGGGAGGGGGAGGATCAGGGTGCTGAGGGGGAGACACAGGGAGGGCGAGGGGGAGACACAGGGAGGGTGAGGATCAGGTTGCTGAGGGGGAGACACAGGGAGGGTGAGGATCAGGGTGCTGAGGGGGTGAAAGGATTCGCCCCTCTATTCTTTAACCCTCGATGTGAAGGCCTCTCAGACGTCTGGGAGTGTAAACCTTCATGCTATGAGTTACATGCACAACACAAGCAGTAAAAATTCACACTGGTTTATTGTTCGTTTAACAAAAGTATAAAAGACAATGCATATGGGTGTAACTGACATGTCGTTACACTCCCATTGGCTCGCCAGCAGCCACCAGGCAGAATTGAAAAGGCGGATGTCCATATATGGGTTTTCTACAAGTTTCTCAAAACATTTAACAAAGTCTGTAACACACAGAAGTAAAAATAACAGGTTTCATCTGGTATAGAACTGTCCTTGAGAAACAGACACATACAAGCCTGGTATTGTATGAGGAGATAAAGGTACCCGACACATGGTAGTACGTATCTATGCAAACACATAACAGTTCATATAGCATGTTTTAACCCTTCATTAGGGAGGTAGAAATATTCACTTTTACACTGTAACTATTATAAGGAAATTGATCATATAAAAAGTAATATTTACAAAGACAGAAGAGTTAACCCTTCAATCCCCTCTTAGAATCATGATTGTTATATGACATGATTCTTGAGTGAGGCTCCTTTCTTGTTCCTCCAGTTCTTGAGATATTGGACATAATCGTCGGGTCCCTTACTATCAGAGGAGGTGACAGGACTGGTGGTTATATCATAGTACATCAGGGCCTTATCAATGCCTTTGGAGGTAAGTTTCTTTCCACAGGGAATTACACAATAAACTATAATGCCTACAAGAATTAAAGTTACAAGTATGAATATGCTTATTTGCACAAGAGCCTGTTTCCAATTTTCAAACCACCCAAAATATTGGCTCCATGGGTTATCAATACCTGAATTTTTCTTAAGTTCTATGGATAAGGTTTCTAACTTGTTTATGGCTAAAGTAACCTTACCATTGGGACCAGTGTTGTCAGGAATATATGTACAACAGCCTTCCACCTTACTAATGTAAACACATGTACCGCCTTTTTCTGCTAGGATCATGTCAAGGGCCATTCTATTTTGGAATGTCATTTGGGAAGTGGCTTCTAGCTGTTCAGCTATACCTTTAAGAGCATCTTTGGTATCATTAACAAATCTTTGTTGATTATAATATATATAATTAATCCAGGCTACGTTTTTATTTACAGTTACTATAGGAAACAATGACTCAAAACCCGCAGCCACCTCATCTCTAGCTTTGAACTCATTTGGAACACCTCTTGGGACCCCTATAGCATCAATGTATACGTGGGGGTCAAAGCTACCTCCTGGGAGTGCTCTTTTCTTTCGATTAGCAGGAGTATTAGAGGGAGGAGTGGGGTCATCGGTGATCATTAGGAGTGGCATTATGGCTTTGGCCAGGGCACACTCACCATACCATGGTGTGTCTAATTTAATTCTAAGCTTCATATCCCCACATATGTAATAAATGTCGCCTAATGATCTAGTTTGGTTGACTAAAACAGTTGTTCTTTTATTTGCACAATACCCTGGTGGGAAGGTTTTTAAATTTCTCCCTGTGGTGGTGTTAGATGTATAACAGGTATAGTTTCCAGGATATATGGTTATGGTGCTTCCTGGGTTGGGATTTTTTGACAATATGGGATATTCCCTTTTCCACATTTCGCACTGACTGTCATTTGTTTTGGTGTCATTAAAAAGGCTGAAAAAACAATTTTCCTGTTCTAGGGGTATATTAAGGGGCACTGTACCTAGGTGGGGCCTAGATTTGCCACAGACATAACAGTTGCTTTTATTGTGTTTGTTAGCACTATACTTCATCCATTCCAACCAAAAATTAATGTCAGAGAAACCAGTTTCAATAGCTAGGGTGTCTTCAAAGGTAGGGTTAGTAATAGCAACCATATCCTTAAAAGTGGAAATATGGGGTTTTAAAGGTTTGTTTTGGGGAGCAATTTTAGGCTGGTATTTTGGGTTTTTATACATGTCCCACAAATAAAACTTTTGTCTTGCACTATAGTATCCTGCTTGCCACCATATACCAACTACATAAGTTGCATTATCCCGGTTGCTGGGATGCACTATGTTTAGCCTGAACCGATATGAGTCTGGGCCCTCTTCCATTTTATGAATAGACAATCTTTGAAGTAAGTTCAGATGTTGACCATATCTGTTTCTGGCAGCTGATGGGCGATATCCCCAATCTGTTCCTGTATTCCACCCCACAGCTTCCCAGTAATCACAGTTGGATCCATAATATCTAATGTCATAGTACCATTCGTCAGTAACACAAATATATACTGTCTCAGACATTCCTGATTTCCTCCTTTGTTGTATATAATATTTGTCATCAGCAATTTTGGGGAACATAAAATAGTCAAGGATATATGTGGCTACGTGTGTGTTAGAGGAATTATACCACAAGGTGGGGATCCCATTAGTGTGTGTAATATCAACCTCACATATTGTGTGGTGAGTGAGGGCCAGTAGGGCTATCAAGGTAGTCCCCAGGATAGAGATAGGGGGCAGGTTCTTCATCGTTTTCTGTTCTTCTGTCTTCGCTAGGTGGGAGGTCAGGGCTGTCTGCCCCGGTTCGTACCTCACTGGAATCACTTGCTTCCCTCTCTAGGTCTGGTCTAGGAACCTTTTTTACTCGGGATGCATGGATCCAGGTAGGACTTTCCTCTGTCAGGACTGCTGTTCGGGTAACTGCTACGACCTCTGTCTCTGGACCATAGGTGAAGTCTCCTGGGCTCTTGTTCCTGGGGAGCACCTTCACCACGACTCTGTCTCCGACTTTAAAGGGGTGTGTAGGTTCCTGTGGATTCAAAGGGTTTTTACAAACAACCTCATGTTCAATTTCATTCAGTTTTGTTATCAGGGACCTGACATACTCTTCTCTTATAAATTCTAGATCTCCTTCCTGTATCATCAACGGTTTCTTAGCCCAGGGTGTGGGGAAGGGTCTACCCATTAGTATTTCAAAGGGTTCAAAGGGTGAGTATCCTAGAGTTTTCTGTGGGGTCATTCTGATTTCTGCTAGGATAATGGGAAGGACCTGCTTCCACTTGTGGAAGGTACCTCCTGTGGCCTTCCTTAGTTTGTCTTTGAGGGTCCTATTCATTCTTCCTACGACCCCTGAACTCTGCAGGTGGTACGGGATGTGAAACTTCCACTCCACCTGCAGAGCTTTTACTAAGGCCTGTGTGATTTTGGCTGTAAAGGCTGAGCCTTTATCACTATTTATTTGCAGGGGGCACCCCCATCTAGGGATGATTTTCTGTGTTAGGATTCTTGCTACTATCTTGGCATCCTCTGACTTAGTTAGGAATACTTCTGGCCAGCGAGATAACATATCTACAATGACCAGGGCATATTCTTGTTTACCTGTACCAGGGATATGGGTAAAATCAATTTGTAAGTGTGTAAAAGGGGTGGTGGGGTATTCAAGATGCTGGTGTTTAGCTTTATTAGGGTTGTTAGGGTTGTTCCTGAGGCAAGTGATGCATCTGCTAACATACTGGTCCACAAGTGATTTGGCATTAGTAACATAAAAATCATTGGTTAGTAGGAGGAGTGTTGTGGCTTCACCACGGTGACCAACACCACGGCAATGGGCAACGAGCAAAGGGGCACTGGACTGGGGTATACAGGGTTTCCCCTCTTTGCAGATTAATCCTGATTTAGGATTTTTTCTGCAGAATTGGGTAAATCCAGTCGGAGAGATCAGTATTAGTCGCAGCAGCTTGAAGTTGAGTGAGCAGATGGACGTTGTCAAGGGAGGGACATGCTCTAGTGAGTGCAATGAGTTCTGCAGCTTGCGCGGACTGATAAGGTATTGGTAGGGTTTCCAACACAGTGTCAGGGAGGGTGACAATGGCATAGCCAGCCTGGTATGTATTGTCATTGGGCCTACTACAGGAGCCGTCAACAAATACTATGTCTGCGCCTGGTATGGGAACGGGAGACATGTCAAGTCTGGGAGAAGTTTCAGCTTCAATGGAAGCAGCACAGTCATGTAGGTCGGGTGGTTCATCCTCGGGACCTTTCAAGCCTAAAAGGGCATTGAGAATGGGTGCAGGGCCAGAAGAACTAGCAGTGTACTTGATGGTAAGGGTAGGGTTACTCAAAAGGAGTACTTCATATCCACTAAGGCGTTGTGCTGACATGTGCTGTGTGTGTAAGCCTTTAAGTATTGCCAGGACATCATGTGTGGTGTGGAGTACTGTGATGTGGCCTAAAGTGAGGGTAGTGGCCATTTCTGCAACCATTGCACAGGCTGCCAAAGCCCTGAGGCAGGCAGGCATACCTTGCACAGACACTGGCATGACTTTGGAAAAAAAATGCCACGGGGCGCAACTTCCCTCCATGAAACTGTGTGAGCACCCCCGCCATGGTTTTACAATTGTCCCTTGCATATAGATGGAAAGGTAGTACATAATTGGGGAGGCCAAGTGCCGGACTTTTTATCAACATACATTTTAAACTTTCATATGCAGTTAACATTTCTTGTGACCATTGTACAGTTTTAGGTTTGTCCTTCAGTGTGGCTTGTCTCAAAATGTTATCATAATAAGAGCAATCAGATATCCACTGTCTGCAGTAATTTACCATACCCAGGAAGGACAGTAGTTCCTTCTGGGTAGTTGGGGTGACCAGGCCCAATACAGACTGTATGCGTTGTGGACTGACTTTCCTCTCTCCCTGAGTGAGCACAAAACCTAAGTAATCAACATGCTTTTTACACCATTGCATTTTTATTTTGGACACCTTGTGTCCACATTCACAAAGCCAGTTTAGTAATGAAACACCATCCTCTCGGCAGGCCTCCTCAGTTTTACTACAGAGCAGCAGATCATCTGCATACTGTAGCAGGACTGAACCATGGTGAGGTTGCCAGGGCCCCAATGTGGCCTGGAGACAACAGGTGCGTCAATAATCTGCACCAGGTAAGTTGTTTACCCTCAAAAGAAAAGGCAAAAAGTAATTGTGTCTGTGAATCTACAGGTATGCTGAAAAGGCATTCTTCAAATCAATTACAGAGAAGAACGCAGCATCTGCAGGGATTGCAGAAATGAGTGAGTTTACATCTGGAACAATTGGTGCAATTGGGACAATTAGCTGATTGATCGCTCTGAGATTCTGTACAAATCTTATACTGCCATCAGCTTTGGCAACAGGGTTCACAGGAGTACAGTATGGTGATACAATATGTCTGAGAATACCCTGTTGTAAGAATTGCTGTATCATGGGGCGGAGACCTTCTATCTTTTCTGGTGAGAGGGGATACTGCATAGGTCAGAACACAAAACACTGGTTGTTGCACCGCTGTCCACTAAAAAGGGAATTTTACTTCCATTTATAATAAGTGGCAGCAGAGGTGAATCTTTACTATGACGGGTGAGTTGAATAAAGGCTGGGATACCCTCCTCCGGGCCCCGTCAGTGCGCGGGGTCTTTGGAATCTTCCCTGACTGCGGGGTTGGTTCTGTCTGTCAAAGCGTCTGGAGTTCTGATAGTTATGAGTGGGTGCAGGTTTCTGTTTACAAGCTACAGCGACAGGCAAAAAAGCACAGGCAAAGGAGCACGGGTTTTAAAGACTTCCTTCATATGTGTATAGCTGCGTCCTTTGCAAGCTTTGCGCAAATAAGATATACAGCCATCGAGGGTAATAGTGGGCTTGGGACAGTGTTTTACTATTATCTAAACTCTGGGTTATTGGTGCGTTAGGGATAGAGCTAGTGGACGCATTTTCTAGCAGTGGAGCTGGAGGCAATCCCATTTGGTGTGAAAGGGTTACTGCTGCCAAGAGATCTGTGTCTCCGAGCGCAGGATACATTGGAATGCAAGGGGGAGGCAGAGGGTTTTCAAAGATTTACAGTTTTTTACTGCTTCGCTTCTGTGCTGTTGGGAACTGACTTTTTTTTTTTTTTTAATCCTCCATATAGAAAAGGTAATTACTGCCTTCCCGTAGGAATGGGTCCTGTCCTGCTTTCTCTGTCCATCCCGCTAAATTATCCACCCATGGGTTAACTAAGTAATACTCTGAGGTAGAGTTGCGGGCGACATACATCTTGCATGTCTCACCAGGGAGGGGCGGGGGATATGTATTTTTTTTTACTCTGACTAGAGCCCATTGTCAGACAGTAATATAAATCAACAGTACAACTTTAAAAGAAAATATCTAAAATATACAACACTCTACTTACGATACATGCATCAGCTTAACCAGTTAATTAGTCATTGACAATATCACAATATTATCTGTATAGTGAGAACATGAAATCTTTTGACGTGTACGATACTTACCATTCGTACAAGATGTCAGAAAAATACAGCGTTTTAAACAGGAAGCAGGAAAAGTGTTTGAGTAAAGATATCTGGCAGACGAAAACTTACCAGCCGTCTGGACCAAATATAAGAACTTATCTCACTACAAACATACAAAAATATATAGACGATCAAATCGAGGTATTCTCTACGTTACGTATAGACCCCAGGTCTATTTTAAGTATCCCAGATACTAACGTCACGTTATGTATAGACTCCCAGGTCTATTTTAAGTATCCCAGATACTAACGTCTTTGGAGAATTGCGCTTGGACCCCTGGTCCCTTCTCAGACGTATCTTTAAGTCCCAGACATTAAAGATGTTTGGTCACGTGTTCCCAGAACACTGACACGGATTCAGCTTCAGTGTATGACCGCAATCCCGTATGGCAAAGACAGACAATAAATTCTCTATCTTTACCATTCGGGGACGATCACTGAATCGCGGACGTAGCCCCCACTTGAAAGGATTCGCCCCTCTATTCTTTAACCCTCGATGTGATGGCCTCTCAGACGTCTGGGAGTGTAAACCTTCATGCTATGAGTTACATGCACAACACAAGCAGTAAAAATTCACACTGGTTTATTGTTCGTTTAACAAAAGTATAAAAGACAATGCATATGGGTGTAACTGACATGTCGTTACACTCCCATTGGCTCGCCAGCAGCCACCAGGCAGAATTGAAAAGGCGGATGTCCATATATGGGTTTTCTACAAGTTTCTCAAAACATTTAACAAAGTCTGTAACACACAGAAGTAAAAATAACAGGTTTCATCTGGTATAGAACTGTCCTTGAGAAACAGACACATACAAGCCTGGTATTGTATGAGGAGATAAAGGTACCCGACACATGGTAGTACGTATCTATGCAAACACATAACAGTTCATATAGCATGTTTTAACCCTTCATTAGGGAGGTAGAAATATTCACTTTTACACTGTAACTATTATAAGGAAATTGATCATATAAAAAGTAATATTTACAAAGACAGAAGAGTTAACCCTTCAGGGGGAGACACAGGGAGGGTGAGGATCAGGGTGCTGAGGGGGAGACACAGGGAGGGTGAGGATCAGGGTGCTGAGGGGGAGACAGAGGGAGGGTGAGGATCAGGGTGCTGAGGGGGAGACACAGGGAGGGTGAGGATCAGGGTGCTGAGGGGGAGACACAGGGAGAGTGAGGATCAGGGTGCTGAGGGGGAGACACAGGGAGGGTGAGGATCAGGGTGCTGAGGGGGAGACACAGGGAGGGTGAGGATCAGGGTGCTGAGGGGGAGACACAGGGAGAGTGAGGATCAGGGTGCTGAGGGGGAGACACAGGGTGGGTGAGGATCAGGGTGCTGAGGGGGAGACACAGGGAGGGTGAGGATCAGGGTGCTGAGGGGGAGACACAGGGAGGGTGAGGATCAGGGTGCTGAGGGGGAGACACAGGGAGAGTGAGGATCAGGGTGCTGAGGGGGAGACACAGGGAGGGTGAGGATCAGGGTGCTGAGGGGGAGACACAGGGAGGGTGAGGATCAGGGTGCTGAGGGGGAGACACAGGGAGAGTGAGGATCAGGGTGCTGAGGGGGAGACACAGGGTGGGTGAGGATCAGGGTGCTGAGGGGGAGACACAGGGAGGGTGAGGATCAGGGTGCTGAGGGGGAGACACAGGGAGAGTGAGGATCAGGGTGCTGAGGGGGAGACACAGGGAGGGTGAGGATCAGGGTGCTGAGGGGGAGACACAGGGAAGGTGAGGATCAGGGTGCTGAGGGGGAGACACAGGGAGGGTGAGGATCAGGGTGCTGAGGGGGAGACACAGGGAGAGTGAGGATCAGGGTGCTGAGGGGGAGACACAGGGATGGTGAGGATAAGGGTGCTGAGGGGGAGACACAGGGAAGGTGAGGATCAGGGTGCTGAGGGGGAGACACAGGGAGGGTGAGGATCAGGGTGCTGAGGGGGAGACACAGGGAGGGTGAGGATCAGGGTGCTGAGGGGGAGACACAGGGAGGGTGAGGATCAGGGTGCTGAGGGGGAGACACAGGGAGGGTGAGGATCAGGGTGCTGAGGGGGAGACACAGGGAAGGTGAGGATCAGGGTGCTGAGGGGGAGACACAGGGAGGGGGAGGATCAGGGTGCTGAGGGGGAGACACAGGGAGGGGGAGGATCAGGGTGCTGAGGGGGAGACACAGGGAGGGTGAGGATCAGGGTGCTGAGGGGGAGACACAAGGAGGGTGAGGATCAGGGTGCTGAGGGGGAGACACAGGGGCGGTGAGGATCAGGGTGCTTGGGGGGAGACACAGGGGCGGTGAGGATCAGGGTACTGAGGGGGAGACACAGGGAGGGTGAGGATCAAGGTGCTGAGGGGGAGACACAGGGGCGGTGAGGATCAGGGTGCTGAGGGGGAGACACAGGGGCGGTGAGGATCAGGGTACTGAGGGGGAGACACAGGGAGGGTGAGGATCAGGGTACTGAGGGGGTGACACAGGGAGGGTGAGGATCAGGGTGCTGAGGGGGAGAGACAGGGAGGGTGAGGATCAGGTTGCTGAGGGGGAGACACAGGGAGGGTGAGGATCAGGGTGCTGAGGGGGAGACACAGGGAGGGTGAGGATCAGGGTGCTGAGGGAGAGACACAGGGAAGGTGAGGATCAGGGTGCTGAGGGGGAGACACAGGGAAGGTGAGGATCAGGGTGCTGAGGGGGAGACACAGGGATGGTGAGGATCAGGGTGCTGAGGGGGAGACACAGGGAAGGTGAGGATCAGGGTGCTGAGGGGGAGACACAGGGATGGTGAGGATAAGGGTGCTGAGGGGGAGACACAGGGAAGGTGAGGATCAGGGTGCTGAGGGGGAGACACAGGGATGGTGAGGATAAGGGTGCTGAGGGGGAGACACAGGGAAGGTGAGGATCAGGGTGCTGAGGGGGAGACACAGGGAGGGTGAGGATCAGCGTGCTGAGGGGGAGACACAGGGAGGGTGAGGATCAGGGTGCTGAGGGGGAGACACGGGGACGGTGAGGATCAGGGTACTGAGGGAGAGACACGGGGAGGGTGAGGATCAGGGTGCTGAGGGGGAGACACAGGGAGGGTGAGGATCAGGGTGCTGAGGGGGAGACACAGGGAAGGTGAGGATCAGGGTGCTGAGGGGGTGACACAGGGAAGGTGAGGATCAGGGTGCTGAGGGGGAGACACAGGGAGGGTGAGGATCAGGGTGCTGAGAGGGAGACCCAGGGAGGGTGAGGATAAGGGTGCTGTGGGGGAGACACAGGGAGGGTGAGGATCAGGGTGCTGAGGGGGAGACACAGGGAGGGTGAGGATCAGGGTGCTGGGGGGAGTCACAGGGAGGGTGAGGATCAGGGTGCTGAGGGGGAGACACAGGGATTGGGAGGATCAGGGTGCTGAGGGGGAGACACAGTAAGGGTGAGGATCAGGGTGCTGAGGGGGTGACACAGGGAGGGTGAGGATCAGGGTGCTGAGGATGAGACACAGGGAGGGTGAGGATCAGGGTGCTGAGGGGGAGACACAGGTAGGGGATGGATCAGGGTGCTGAGGGGGAGACACAGGGAGGGTGAGGATAAGGGTACTGAGGGGTAGACACAGGGAGGGTGAGGATCAGGGTGCTGAGGGGGAGACACAGGGGCGGTGAGGATCAGGGTGCTGAGGGGGAGACACAGGGAGGGGATGGATCAGGGTGCTGAGGGGTAGATACAGGGAGGGTGAGGATCAGGGTACTGAGGGGGAGACACAGGGAGGGTGAGGATCAGGGTACTGAGGGGGTGACACAGGGAGGGGGAGGATCAGGGTGCTGAGGGGGAGACACAGGGAGGGCGAGGGGGAGACACAGGGAGGGTGAGGATCAGGTTGCTGAGGGGGAGACACAGGGAGGGTGAGGATCAGGGTGCTGAGGGGGAGACACAGGGTTGGTGAGGATCAGGGTGCTGAGGGGGAGACACAGGGAGGGTGAGGATCAGGGTGCTGAGGGGGAGACACAGGGAGGGTGAGGATCAGGGTGCTGAGGGGGAGACACAGGGAGAGTGAGGATCAGGGTGCTGAGGGGGAGACACAGGGAGGGTGAGGATCAGGGTGCTGAGGGGGAGACACAGGGAGGGTGAGGATCAGGGTGCTGAGGGGGAGACACAGGGAGGGTGAGGATCAGGGTGCTGAGGGGGAGACACAGGGAGAGTGAGGATCAGGGTGCTGAGGGGGAGACACAGGGAGGGTGAGGATCAGGGTGCTGAGGGGGAGACACAGGGAAGGTGAGGATCAGGGTGCTGAGGGGGTGACACAGGGAAGGTGAGGATCAGGGTGCTGAGGGGGAGACACAGGGAGGGTGAGGATCAGGGTGCTGAGAGGGAGACCCAGGGAGGGTGAGGATAAGGGTGCTGTGGGGGAGACACAGGGAGGGTGAGGATCAGGGTGCTGAGGGGGAGACACAGGGAGGGTGAGGATCAGGGTGCTGGGGGGAGTCACAGGGAGGGTGAGGATCAGGGTGCTGAGGGGGAGACACAGGGATTGGGAGGATCAGGGTGCTGAGGGGGAGACACAGTAAGGGTGAGGATCAGGGTGCTGAGGGGGTGACACAGGGAGGGTGAGGATCAGGGTGCTGAGGATGAGACACAGGGAGGGTGAGGATCAGGGTGCTGAGGGGGAGACACAGGTAGGGGATGGATCAGGGTGCTGAGGGGGAGACACAGGGAGGGTGAGGATAAGGGTACTGAGGGGTAGACACAGGGAGGGTGAGGATCAGGGTGCTGAGGGGGAGACACAGGGGCGGTGAGGATCAGGGTGCTGAGGGGGAGACACAGGGAGGGGATGGATCAGGGTGCTGAGGGGTAGATACAGGGAGGGTGAGGATCAGGGTACTGAGGGGGAGACACAGGGAGGGTGAGGATCAGGGTACTGAGGGGGTGACACAGGGAGGGGGAGGATCAGGGTGCTGAGGGGGAGACACAGGGAGGGCGAGGGGGAGACACAGGGAGGGTGAGGATCAGGTTGCTGAGGGGGAGACACAGGGAGGGTGAGGATCATGGTGCTGAGGGGGAGACACAGGGTTGGTGAGGATCAGGGTGCTGAGGGGGAGACACAGGGAGGGTGAGGATCAGGGTGCTGAGGGGGAGACACAGGGAGGGTGAGGATCAGGGTGCTGAGGGGGAGACACAGGGAGAGTGAGGATCAGGGTGCTGAGGGGGAGACACAGGGAGGGTGAGGATCAGGGTGCTGAGGGGGAGACACAGGGAGGGTGAGGATCAGGGTGCTGAGGGGGAGACACAGGGAGGGTGAGGATCAGGGTGCTGAGGGGGAGACACAGGGAGAGTGAGGATCAGGGTGCTGAGGGGTAGACACAGGGAGGGTGAGGATCAGGGTGCTGAGGGGGAGACACAGGGAAGGTGAGGATCAGGGTGCTGAGGGGGTGACACAGGGAAGGTGAGGATCAGGGTGCTGAGGGGGAGACACAGGGAGGGTGAGGATCAGGGTGCTGAGAGGGAGACCCAGGGAGGGTGAGGATAAGGGTGCTGTGGGGGAGACACAGGGAGGGTGAGGATCAGGGTGCTGAGGGGGAGACACAGGGAGGGTGAGGATCAGGGTGCTGGGGGGAGTCACAGGGAGGGTGAGGATCAGGGTGCTGAGGGGGAGACACAGGGATTGGGAGGATCAGGGTGCTGAGGGGGAGACACAGTAAGGGTGAGGATCAGGGTGCTGAGGGGGTGACACAGGGAGGGTGAGGATCAGGGTGCTGAGGATGAGACACAGGGAGGGTGAGGATCAGGGTGCTGAGGGGGAGACACAGGTAGGGGATGGATCAGGGTGCTGAGGGGGAGACACAGGGAGGGTGAGGATAAGGGTACTGAGGGGTAGACACAGGGAGGGTGAGGATCAGGGTGCTGAGGGGGAGACACAGGGGCGGTGAGGATCAGGGTGCTGAGGGGGAGACACAGGGAGGGGATGGATCAGGGTGCTGAGGGGTAGATACAGGGAGGGTGAGGATCAGGGTACTGAGGGGGAGACACAGGGAGGGTGAGGATCAGGGTACTGAGGGGGTGACACAGGGAGGGGGAGGATCAGGGTGCTGAGGGGGAGACACAGGGAGGGCGAGGGGGAGACACAGGGAGGGTGAGGATCAGGTTGCTGAGGGGGAGACACAGGGAGGGTGAGGATCAGGGTGCTGAGGGGGAGACACAGGGTTGGTGAGGATCAGGGTGCTGAGGGGGAGACACAGGGAGGGTGAGGATCAGGGTGCTGAGGGGGAGACACAGGGAGGGTGAGGATCAGGGTGCTGAGGGGGAGACACAGGGAGAGTGAGGATCAGGGTGCTGAGGGGGAGACACAGGGAGGGTGAGGATCAGGGTGCTGAGGGGGAGACACAGGGAGGGTGAGGATCAGGGTGCTGAGGGGGAGACACAGGGAGAGTGAGGATCAGGGTGCTGAGGGGGAGACACAGGGAGGGTGAGGATCAGGGTGCTGAGGGGGAGACACAGGGAAGGTGAGGATCAGGGTGCTGAGGGGGTGACACAGGGAAGGTGAGGATCAGGGTGCTGAGGGGGAGACACAGGGAGGGTGAGGATCAGGGTGCTGAGAGGGAGACCCAGGGAGGGTGAGGATAAGGGTGCTGTGGGGGAGACACAGGGAGGGTGAGGATCAGGGTGCTGAGGGGGAGACACAGGGAGGGTGAGGATCAGGGTGCTGGGGGGAGTCACAGGGAGGGTGAGGATCAGGGTGCTGAGGGGGAGACACAGGGATTGGGAGGATCAGGGTGCTGAGGGGGAGACACAGTAAGGGTGAGGATCAGGGTGCTGAGGGTGTGACACAGGGAGGGTGAGGATCAGGGTGCTGAGGATGAGACACAGGGAGGGTGAGGATCAGGGTGCTGAGGGGGAGACACAGGTAGGGGATGGATCAGGGTGCTGAGGGGGAGACACAGGGAGGGTGAGGATAAGGGTACTGAGGGGTAGACACAGGGAGGGTGAGGATCAGGGTGCTGAGGGGGAGACACAGGGGCGGTGAGGATCAGGGTGCTGAGGGGGAGACACAGGGAGGGGATGGATCAGGGTGCTGAGGGGTAGATACAGGGAGGGTGAGGATCAGGGTACTGAGGGGGAGACACAGGGAGGGTGAGGATCAGGGTACTGAGGGGGTGACACAGGGAGGGGGAGGATCAGGGTGCTGAGGGGGAGACACAGGGAGGGCGAGGGGGAGACACAGGGAGGGTGAGGATCAGGTTGCTGAGGGGGAGACACAGGGAGGGTGAGGATCAGGGTGCTGAGGGGGAGACACAGGGTTGGTGAGGATCAGGGTGCTGAGGGGGAGACACAGGGAGGGTGAGGATCAGGGTGCTGAGGGGGAGACACAGGGAGGGTGAGGATCAGGGTGCTGAGGGGGAGACACAGGGAGAGTGAGGATCAGGGTGCTGAGGGGGAGACACAGGGAGGGTGAGGATCAGGGTGCTGAGGGGGAGACACAGGGAGGGTGAGGATCAGGGTGCTGAGGGGGAGACACAGGGAGGGTGAGGATCAGGGTGCTGAGGGGGAGACACAGGGAGAGTGAGGATCAGGGTGCTGAGGGGGAGACACAGGGAGGGTGAGGATCAGGGTGCTGAGGGGGAGACACAGGGAAGGTGAGGATCAGGGTGCTGAGGGGGTGACACAGGGAAGGTGAGGATCAGGGTGCTGAGGGGGAGACACAGGGAGGGTGAGGATCAGGGTGCTGAGAGGGAGACCCAGGGAGGGTGAGGATAAGGGTGCTGTGGGGGAGACACAGGGAGGGTGAGGATCAGGGTGCTGAGGGGGAGACACAGGGAGGGTGAGGATCAGGGTGCTGGGGGGAGTCACAGGGAGGGTGAGGATCAGGGTGCTGAGGGGGAGACACAGGGATTGGGAGGATCAGGGTGCTGAGGGGGAGACACAGTAAGGGTGAGGATCAGGGTGCTGAGGGGGTGACACAGGGAGGGTGAGGATCAGGGTGCTGAGGATGAGACACAGGGAGGGTGAGGATCAGGGTGCTGAGGGGGAGACACAGGTAGGGGATGGATCAGGGTGCTGAGGGGGAGACACAGGGAGGGTGAGGATAAGGGTACTGAGGGGTAGACACAGGGAGGGTGAGGATCAGGGTGCTGAGGGGGAGACACAGGGGCGGTGAGGATCAGGGTGCTGAGGGGGAGACACAGGGAGGGGATGGATCAGGGTGCTGAGGGGTAGATACAGGGAGGGTGAGGATCAGGGTACTGAGGGGGAGACACAGGGAGGGTGAGGATCAGGGTACTGAGGGGGTGACACAGGGAGGGGGAGGATCAGGGTGCTGAGGGGGAGACACAGGGAGGGCGAGGGGGAGACACAGGGAGGGTGAGGATCAGGTTGCTGAGGGGGAGACACAGGGAGGGTGAGGATCAGGGTGCTGAGGGGGAGACACAGGGTTGGTGAGGATCAGGGTGCTGAGGGGGAGACACAGGGAGGGTGAGGATCAGGGTGCTGAGGGGGAGACACAGGGAGGGTGAGGATCAGGGTGCTGAGGGGGAGACACAGGGAGAGTGAGGATCAGGGTGCTGAGGGGGAGACACAGGGAGGGTGAGGATCAGGGTGCTGAGGGGGAGACACAGGGAGGGTGAGGATCAGGGTGCTGAGGGGGAGACACAGGGAGAGTGAGGATCAGGGTGCTGAGGGGGAGACACAGGGTGGGTGAGGATCAGGGTGCTGAGGGGGAGACACAGGGAGGGTGAGGATCAGGGTGCTGAGGGGGAGACACAGGGAGAGTGAGGATCAGGGTGCTGAGGGGGAGACACAGGGAGGGTGAGGATCAGGGTGCTGAGGGGGAGACACAGGGAAGGTGAGGATCAGGGTGCAGAGGGGGAGACACAGGGTGGGTGAGGATCAGGGTGCTGAGGGGGAGACACAGGGAGAGTGAGGATCAGGGTGCTGAGGGGGAGACACAGGGATGGTGATGATAAGGGTGCTGAGGGGGAGACACAGGGAAGGTGAGGATCAGGGTGCTGAGGGGGAGACACAGGGAGGGTGAGGATCAGGGTGCTGAGGGGGAGACACAGGGAGGGTGAGGATCAGGGTGCTGAGGGGGAGACACAGGGAGGGTGAGGATCAGGGTGCTGAGGGGGAGACACAGGGAGGGTGAGGATCAGGGTGCTGAGGGGGAGACACAGGGAAGGTGAGGATCAGGGTGCTGAGGGGGAGACACAGGGAGGGGGAGGATCAGGGTGCTGAGGGGGAGACACAGGGAGGGTGAGGATCAGGGTGCTGAGGGGGAGACACAAGGAGGGTGAGGATCAGGGTGCTGAGGGGGAGACACAGGGGCGGTGAGGATCAGGGTGCTGAGGGGGAGACACAGGGGCGGTGAGGATCAGGGTACTGAGGGGTAGACACAGGGAGGGTGAGGATCAGGGTGCTGAGGGGGAGACACAGGGGCGGTGAGGATCAGGGTGCTGAGGGGGAGACACAGGGGCGGTGAGGATCAGGGTACTGAGGGGGAGACACAGGGAGGGTGAGGATCAGGGTACTGAGGGGGTGACACAGGGAGGGTGAGGATCAGGGTGCTGAGGGGGAGACACAGGGAGGGTGAGGATCAGGTTGCTGAGGGGGAGACACAGGGAGGGTGAGGATCAGGGTGCTGAGGGAGAGACACAGGGAAGGTGAGGATCAGGGTGCTGGGGGGGAGACACAGGGAGGGTGAGGATAAGGGTGCTGAGGGGGAGACACAGGGAAGGTGAGGATCAGGGTGCTGAGGGGGTGACACAGGGTGGGTGAGGATAAGGGTGCTGAGGGGGAGACACAGGGAGGGTGAGGATAAGGGTGCTGAGGGGGAGACACAGGGAGGGTGAGGATAAGGGTGCTGAGGGGGAGACACAGGGAAGGTGAGGATCAGGGTGCTGAGGGGGTGACACAGGGTGGGTGAGGATAAGGGTGCTGAGGGGGAGGCACAGGGAGGGTGAGGATCAGGGTGCTGAGGGGGAGACACAGGGAGGGTGAGGATCAGGGTGCTGAGGGGGAGACACAGGGAGAGTGAGGATCAGGGTGCTGAGGGGGAGACACAGGGAGGGTGAGGATCAGGGTACTGAGGGGGAGACACAGGGAGGGTGAGGATCAGGGTACTGAGGGGGTGACACAGGGAGGGTGAGGATCAGGGTGCTGAGGGGGAGACACAGGGAGGGTGAGGATCAGGTTGCTGAGGGGGAGACACAGGGAGGGTGAGGATCAGGGTGCTGAGGGGGTGACACAGGGTGGGTGAGGATCAGGGTGCTGAGGGGGAGACACAGGGAGGGTGAGGATCAGGGTGCTGAGGGGGAGACACAGGGAGGGTGAGGATCAGGGTGCTGAGGGGGAGACACAGGGAGGGTGAGGATCAGGGTGCTGAGGGGGAGACACAGGGAGGGTGAGGATCAGGGTACTGAGGGGGTGACACAGGGAGGGTGAGGATCAGGGTGCTGAGGGGGAGACACAGGGAGGGTGAGGATCAGGTTGCTGAGGGGGAGACACAGGGAGGGTGAGGATCAGGGTGCTGAGGGAGAGACACAGGGAAGGTGAGGATCAGGGTGCTGAGGGGGAGACACAGGGAGGGTGAGGATAAGGGTGCTGAGGGGGAGACACAGGGAAGGTGAGGATCAGGGTGCTGAGGGGGTGACACAGGGTGGGTGAGGATCAGGGTGCTGAGGGGGAGACACAGGGAGGGTGAGGATCAGGGTGCTGAGGGGGAGACACAGGGAGGGTGAGGATCAGGGTGCTGAGGGGGAGACACGGAGGGTGAGAATCAGGGTGCTGAGGGGGAGACACGGAGGGTGAGAATCAGGGTGCTGAGGGGGAGACACGGAGGGTGAGAATCAGGGTGCTGAGGGGGAGACACGGAGGGTGAGAATCAGGGTGCTGAGGGGGAGACACAGGGAGGGTGAGGATCAGGGTACTGAGGGGGTGACACAGGGAGGGTGAGGATCAGGGTGCTGACGGGGAGACACAGGGAGGGTGAGGATCAGGTTGCTGAGGGGGAGACACAGGGAGGGTGAGGATCAGGGTGCTGAGGGGGAGACACAGGGAGGGTGAGGATCAGGGTGCTGAGGGGGAGACACGGAGGGTGAGAATCAGGGTGCTGAGGGGGAGACACGGAGGGTGAGAATCAGGGTGCTGAGGGGGAGACACGGAGGGTGAGAATCAGGGTGCTGAGGGGGAGACACGGAGGGTGAGAATCAGGGTGCTGAGGGGGAGACACAGGGAGGGTGAGGATCAGAGTACTGAGGGGGTGACACAGGGAGGGTGAGGATCAGGGTGCTGAGAGGGAGACCCAGGGAGGGTGAGGATAAGGGTGCTGTGGGGGAGACACAGGGAGGGTGAGGATCAGGGTGCTGAGGGGGAGACACAGGGAGGGTGAGGATCAGGGTGCTGGGGGGAGTCACAGGGAGGGTGAGGATCAGGGTGCTGAGGGGGAGACACAGGGATTGGGAGGATCAGGGTGCTGAGGGGGAGACACAGTAAGGGTGAGGATCAGGGTGCTGAGGGGGTGACACAGGGAGGGTGAGGATCAGGGTGCTGAGGATGAGACACAGGGAGGGTGAGGATCAGGGTGCTGAGGGGGAGACACAGGTAGGGGATGGATCAGGGTGCTGAGGGGGAGACACAGGGAGGGTGAGGATAAGGGCACTGAGGGGTAGACACAGGGAGGGTGAGGATCAGGGTGCTGAGGGGGAGACACAGGGGCGGTGAGGATCAGGGTGCTGAGGGGGAGACACAGGGAGGGGATGGATCAGGGTGCTGAGGGGTAGATACAGGGAGGGTGAGGATCAGGGTACTGAGGGGGAGACACAGGGAGGGTGAGGATCAGGGTACTGAGGGGGTGACACAGGGAGGGGGAGGATCAGGGTGCTGAGGGGGAGACACAGGGAGGGCGAGGGGGAGACACAGGGAGGGTGAGGATCAGGTTGCTGAGGGGGAGACACAGGGAGGGTGAGGATCAGGGTGCTGAGGGGGAGACACAGGGTTGGTGAGGATCAGGGTGCTGAGGGGGAGACACAGGGAGGGTGAGGATCAGGGTGCTGAGGGGGAGACACAGGGAGGGTGAGGATCAGGGTGCTGAGGGGGAGACACAGGGAGAGTGAGGATCAGGGTGCTGAGGGGGAGACACAGGGAGGGTGAGGATCAGGGTGCTGAGGGGGAGACACAGGGAGGGTGAGGATCAGGGTGCTGAGTGGGAGACACAGGGAGAGTGAGGATCAGGGTGCTGAGGGGGAGACACAGGGTGGGTGAGGATCAGGGTGCTGAGGGGGAGACACAGGGAGGGTGAGGATAAGGGTGCTGAGGGGGAGACACAGGGAGGGTGAGGATAAGGGTGCTGAGGGGGAGACACAGGGAAGGTGAGGATCAGGGTGCTGAGGGGGTGACACAGGGTGGGTGAGGATAAGGGTGCTGAGGGGGAGGCACAGGGAGGGTGAGGATCAGGGTGCTGAGGGGGAGACACAGGGAGGGTGAGGATCAGGGTGCTGAGGGGGAGACACAGGGAGAGTGAGGATCAGGGTGCTGAGGGGGAGACACAGGGAGGGTGAGGATCAGGGTACTGAGGGGGAGACACAGGGAGGGTGAGGATCAGGGTACTGAGGGGGTGACACAGGGAGGGTGAGGATCAGGGTGCTGAGGGGGAGACACAGGGAGGGTGAGGATCAGGTTGCTGAGGGGGAGACACAGGGAGGGTGAGGATCAGGGTGCTGAGGGGGTGACACAGGGTGGGTGAGGATCAGGGTGCTGAGGGGGAGACACAGGGAGGGTGAGGATCAGGGTGCTGAGGGGGAGACACAGGGAGGGTGAGGATCAGGGTGCTGAGGGGGAGACACAGGGAGGGTGAGGATCAGGGTGCTGAGGGGGAGACACAGGGAGGGTGAGGATCAGGGTACTGAGGGGGTGACACAGGGAGGGTGAGGATCAGGGTGCTGAGGGGGAGACACAGGGAGGGTGAGGATCAGGTTGCTGAGGGGGAGACACAGGGAGGGTGAGGATCAGGGTGCTGAGGGAGAGACACAGGGAAGGTGAGGATCAGGGTGCTGAGGGGGAGACACAGGGAGGGTGAGGATAAGGGTGCTGAGGGGGAGACACAGGGAAGGTGAGGATCAGGGTGCTGAGGGGGTGACACAGGGTGGGTGAGGATCAGGGTGCTGAGGGGGAGACACAGGGAGGGTGAGGATCAGGGTGCTGAGGGGGAGACACGGAGGGTGAGAATCAGGGTGCTGAGGGGGAGACACGGAGGGTGAGAATCAGGGTGCTGAGGGGGAGACACGGAGGGTGAGAATCAGGGTGCTGAGGGGGAGACACGGAGGGTGAGAATCAGGGTGCTGAGGGGGAGACACAGGGAGGGTGAGGATCAGGGTACTGAGGGGGTGACACAGGGAGGGTGAGGATCAGGGTGCTGAGGGGGAGACACAGGGAGGGTGAGGATCAGGTTGCTGAGGGGGAGACACAGGGAGGGTGAGGATCAGGTTGCTGAGGGAGAGACACAGGGAAGGTGAGGATCAGGGTGCTGAGGGGGAGACACAGGGAGGGTGAGGATAAGGGTGCTGAGGGGGAGACACAGGGAAGGTGAGGATCAGGGTGCTGAGGGGGTGACACAGGGTGGGTGAGGATCAGGGTGCTGAGGGGGAGACACAGGGAGGGTGAGGATCAGGGTGCTGAGGGGGAGACACAGGGAGGGTGAGGATCAGGGTGCTGAGGGGGAGACACGGAGGGTGAGAATCAGGGTGCTGAGGGGGAGACACGGAGGGTGAGAATCAGGGTGCTGAGGGGGAGACACGGAGGGTGAGAATCAGGGTGCTGAGGGGGAGACACGGAGGGTGAGAATCAGGGTGCTGAGGGGGAGACACAGGGAGGGTGAGGATCAGGGTACTGAGGGGGTGACACAGGGAGGGTGAGGATCAGGGTGCTGACGGGGAGACACAGGGAGGGTGAGGATCAGGTTGCTGAGGGGGAGACACAGGGAGGGTGAGGATAAGGGTGCTGAGTGGGAGACACAGGGAGGGTGAGGATCAGGTTGCTGAGGGGGAGACACAGGGAGGGTGAGGATCAGGGTGCTGAGGGAGAGACACAGGGAAGGTGAGGATCAGGGTGCTGACGGGGAGACACAGGGAGGGTGAGGATCAGGTTGCTGAGGGGGAGACACAGGGAGGGTGAGGATAAGGGTGCTGAGTGGGAGACACAGGGAGGGTGAGGATCAGGTTGCTGAGGGGGAGACACAGGGAGGGTGAGGATCAGGGTGCTGAGGGAGAGACACAGGGAGGGTGAGGATCAGGGTGCTGAGGGAGAGACACAGGGAAGGTGAGGATCAGGGTGCTGAGGGGGAGATGCAGGGAGGGTGAGGATCAGGGTGCTGAGGGAGAGACACAGGGAAGGTGAGGATCAGGGTGCTGAGGGAGAGACACAGGGAAGGTGAGGATCAGGGTGCTGAGGGGGAGACACGGAGGGTGAGAATCAGGGTGCTGACGGGGAGACACAGGGAGGGTGAGGATCAGGTTGCTGAGGGGGAGACACAGGGAGGGTGAGGATCAGGGTGCTGAGGGAGAGACACAGGGAAAGTGAGGATCAGGGTGCTGAGGGGGAGATGCAGGGAGGGTGAGGATCAGGGTGCTGAGGGGGAGATGCAGGGTAATAGGAGGCAGGAGGAAACGGAGTGCAGCATCAGCGGCTGTGTGTATGTGCTGTCAGTGGGGACTCGGACTTTACTAACCAGAGATGACAGCAGCACACAGTCTCTTCCAAGTTCCACGTTCTATAGACTCCAGGGCTCCTCGCTGTGCAGCAGGAGAGTCAGGGCGCAGGGCAGTGTGGGAGAGACGTCTGACATCATCACGTGATGTCTCTCCCGAATTGCAGGGTAGGGGGGCCGGGCTGCCGCTGGGCCATCTGTTATACTGACGCTGCAGCGCTGCACTGAGCTTACAGCAGCAGCGGCAGCTTGAAAACCTCCTCTAAAATGAAATTGAAGCTGAAGCCGCCGCCGCGGTACAAAGGCGGCGCCACCGCCATTAGCAGTCAGTCGGAGCTAGCGGGTGGGATGGCCAATGGTGCACCCTCAGTGCATTTGCGCTGTGGGCAAGGCACCATCGGCACACACCTAGTTACAGCTCTGCCAGTCAGTGTAAATAACAGCTGCAGTTAACCTAAAGAAAGTGTCTGCCTCAGACCACCCAGAGGCATACTTATTAATACTTCAGAAGCCGCTTCTTGGGCTGATTATTTTGCCCCCGTTCTCACTAGCGAAGCCCAAAAGGCATATGCTGATTTATCTTCCACTGATGCGTAAAAATATGATATGGTCAAAAATGCCATTTTGGCCTGGTCAGAAAATTCTCCAGCTCTGAAAGTGCAGCACTTCCATGAGTGGTTCCTACTACCAGGGATCCCAATTCAGAAGCAAGTTGCAGAACTTGCCAGACAGGGGCAGAGTTGGCTGCAGCTGGAGGTCCACAATGTCACACAGATTGTGGAAATGGGAGTTATAGACCAGTGTATAAGAACCTCATGTTGATGTAAGCAGCGCTGGGTGGATCACGCCGATACTCAAAACTTGGAGGAATTAATTACAATGTAACCCCTACCCTAATAGTCTAATATGAGATTCTTAATTATCTCGCTAAGGGATGGTTAATCAATATCTGTGCCTCCACCTAAGCTAATTATTTGGGCTTGCCTGGGTAAGACTCTCTCTAGTAATGAATATAAATCAGTCTGTCTCATAAACGTATATATGTGCACTTTTCTTACAATGTTATACCTGTTCTTCTGTTTGCATTTCCAGGATCTCCGGATTGAAAATTCAAATCACATTACATATGGTAAGTATGGGTAAGTGTATTTATTTATCACAAAAATGTTTAAAGAGTTAAAAGTAAACACATTTCACCAACATAGTAAGACAAATCACATTTACAATCCTGTCCCACTAATCCCCCCCTTTAGAGCCTATACAAGTTATTTTTTTGCATGCAATACAAAAATTACCTTCTTTAAGCAACACCATTAGGTGTTAGAGTCACCCGGTACTCTTAATATGGTAGTGCACTATAAGGGCCCATAAACTCATAAAACGAAACAATAATTGATACTAAACAATTAACACCACACCTTAGTAATAATATTCTCCTCTCCTTTCTCAGTCTGTGAGAGAAGTGCTTAAATCAACGCAGAATGCTACTGTAGCAATTACTGTCCAATATGTTGCAATATATTGCCACCTATGTTTCTCTTGTGCCTACTAAAATAAAAGGTATCCTTTTCCTCAGGTGTAGCAAGTATCAGCAAAGGGCTAGTTTCTTATTTGCCATACGAGTAATAAAAGTGTGGTTGTAGCTGTAAAATTCTACACTGGAATCCTTGGGAATTTGGCAATGGTTATCTTTGGTAGCTGAGTTGCTTTAGCAGTTGCATATCTTAGTATTTATGCTCATAAGCGTTCCCTCTTATACTGAAGAAACTCAAATATAAACTCTCTCTCAGACAAGGCAATATCCTTGTTAAAGGCACCAGATGAAATACATTGGGAATCTCAGTATACTTAAATATTCCAGCTCTTAACTGCCAGTTTCTTCACAATTTACAGGTTATGGGCAATAAACTTTCCAATGTAAATGATACAAAGCTATCTCTTTGCTACTTAGTAATTGACTTTGCTTCTATCCACTTTTCATACACAGTAGCTGTTAGTTAGATTTCTTTCCCCATTACTCCTCAGGACCACTTAATGCTGCTTCTTTCTGTCGTTCAAACACTGCTTAATTGCTGATAACTGATAATCCTATAAAGGTTTGCACGTTATCAATGTAATCTGTTCCATTCCTGTGACAACTAGCATTATATAGTTTCTGGTACACTGTATACACAGCTGATATTAAGTACCACTGGTGCTGTAGTAAAACTCCCCGACTCTCCTTCTCTGACCAGCTAACAGTTATGGGAGGTAATTCCAAGTTGATCGCAGCAGAAATTTTTTTAGCAGTTGGGCAAAACCATGGCCCTCATTCCGAGTTGTTCGCTCGGTATTTTTCATCGCATCGCAATGAAAATCCGCTTAGTACGCATGCGCAATGTTCGCACTGCGACTGCGCCAAGTAACTTTGCTATGTAGAAAGTAATTTTACTCACGGCTTTTTCATCGCTCCGGCGATCGTAATGTGATTGACAGGAAATGGGTGTTACTGGGCGGAAACACGGCGTTTCAGGGGCGTGTGGCTGAAAACGCTACAGTTTCTGGAAAAAACGCAGGAGTGGCCGGAGAAACGGTGGGAGTGCCTGGGCGAACGCTGGGTGTGTTTGTGACGTCAACCAGGAACGACAAGGACTGAACTGATCGCACAGGCAGAGTAAGTCTGAAGCTACTCTGAAACTGCTAAGTAGTTAGTAATCGCAATATTGCGAATACATCGGTCGCAATTTTAAGAAGCTAAGATTCACTCCCAGTAGGCGGCGGCTTAGCGTGTGTAACTCTGCTAAATTCGCCTTGCGACCGATCAACTCGGAATGAGGGCCCATGTGCACTGCAGGGGAGGCAGATATAACATGTGCAGAGAGAGTTAGATTTGGGTGGGTTATTTTGTTTCTGTGCAGGGTAAATACTGGCTGCTTTATTTTTACATTGCAATTTAGATTGTAGATTGAACACACCACACCCAAATCTAACTCTCTCTGCACATGTTACATCTGCCTCCCCTGCAGTGCACATGGTTTTGCCCAACTGCTAAAAAATGTGCCGCTGCGATCAACTTGGAATTACCCCCATTGTTTCAGGTCCTGATAACCTCTCTGGGCATCAAGTTATAGTTAGAGTTAACAGCTGCAGGAGACTACTTAACTACTGTCCACACATGTGATAATAAAATGTCTCTAACTCTCCTTCCCACTTTTGTTGATGCAAAATAAAGTTCACACTAAGCACATTATGTACATGTTCTCTACTTAAATTGGTGCTAATGCTGTCTAGCGCTGATGTTCCTGTGCTTAGCTTAGGTATGAAAGAGGGGCAGGGTGATTTGTTTGTCACGTTTCAGTCGTACTGTTGCTGAGCTGAGCGCTCCCCCGACTCCTCCTTATTTCTATGATGCGGTGTTAGGTAGGCTGGGATCCCTCTCTTTGTCAGCGCTGACACTGCTCTGCTTTAGCAACCAGAGTAGCTTCCCTGGTTGCTATTGGCCATCTCTTCCGCTGGTGCCAGCCTTCCTCTGCCCTCGTCAGCCTCAGGGACACTTCTTTACTCGCCACCTCCCGGGTCCTGCTGGCGCCGCTGCAGCAAGCCTCTCTCCCAGCACTCCTCCGCCTGGACCAGCGCCGGACCTCCTCTGCCCGTCAGCGCTGGGGTCTTTTAACCCTCCGGCCTCCTGGATCCCACAGGTGTCCCCGGCAACACTGGCACAGCGGTGAGTACAATCAATAGTACTCGCCCCACCGCCATTCAGCGCTCCTCCGCCAGCCCTGCTCCGGCTACATCACCTGAACTCCGCCGGCCGCAGTGACAATATGCAGTTGTCAGCTGGGCAGGAGATCCAGGTGTGCGCACTCACAGGGGGAACAGCAGTCTGCCGTGCCGCCGGCGGGGAGCGCTTCTTATATTCTCCCCGTTAGTGGCACGCGGCCTCTTCAGCCTCTCGTGACCCCCCTTGTTTTCCCGCTCTGCCCACGTGAATCCTTGCTCTATGAGCGCGGGGACACTCTGGAAGCTTCCCCAGCTTCTTCCATAGTGCCCCATGTAATGATTTTAATCCCTTTAGCGCCGCTAAAAGGAGTCTGTCCCTCTGTATTATTGTACAACAGTTCATATCTCCCTATATTTACACTATTTTATACATCTTTTACCACACAAATTAATAAATCCATATACATACACATACAAGAACAATACACCATTATATATTATTTAATATATATATATATATATATATATATATACATACACATATATACACACATTTTATACATGGCTACACTCTCCCCCTGGTGATCTAAACAAATTCATTTGGGTTAGGTCACCACTCATACCTTTTATATTTTACTTAATAATTGTTTGTATAACTTTTAAAAATAGGGCCAGGTAAGGATATCATTGGGATGTATTATTCTGGGTACAATGCTAGGTATTCCTAATTCATCATAAGTAAGCATAGATGGGGGTTGGCATACCCTTTTTGGCCTATCCCATACCTGCTCCTTTTCTATTTCACTATAAGGATATGAAAACCTATCAGAGTCATCTGATACTCTTGGAATTTCAGCATTACAATATTACAGATTTCCTTCACAAGGATAGTTATCATTAAACTCTTGGATTTTACCTTCCACATGTTCTAGGGGACCCTCAGTAACATGTTCATCAGTAAATTTGTCAAAACCTAAAGACTCATCTTTATAATAATACCCTTGTATCTCTGGCTCATCATCTAGCTCATCCACAATACTCAATTCATTAGGTATTACATTTCTACCTTTCCTTCTCTCCATAGTTGTACTGGTAGTGTTTTTTTTTTAATTCAAGCCCTTCTAATCGAACTTCTTTCCCTATAGGTAATAGATGCTGCCTATGATATGTCAGGATCCTTTCTTCTCCTGCCTCAGGCTTGATCTTATATACAGGTAAATTTGAACGTTTTTCAACAACCACAAACGGATCTTCTCTCCACCTATTTGAAATTTTATACTTTCTTGGTGTTCCTAAATGTCTCAATAGAACTCGATCCCCTGGAACTAACTCATGTTCACGTATTCTCCTGTCATATCTAGTTTTATTTTTTAATCCCAGTTTTCTGGCTGCACTTTCAGCAATCTCATAAGCCTCCTGTAATTCTTCCTGTAACTTCTTTATGTATTTTATGTGAGAAATAGATGGTTTGTCACTATTGGATATCCCCATACATACATCTATAGGAAGCCTGGTTTCACGACCAAACATTAAGTAATAAGGGGAATACCCTGTTGCTTCATTTTGTGTACAGTTATATGCATGTACTAAATGGTCAGTATGCCTTTTCCAGTACCTTTTATCAAAAGGATTTAACATTCCCAACATATCCATAAGGTGTGTACACATGGTAAGATCTTTTCTTCCGATTCTGACTATATAGTCAGAATCGGAAGAAAAGATAGTGCAGATTGCAAGGTGACTGTCACCTTGCGATCCCGATCCGATGCCGATGCGCGGCCCCGTGCGGTCGGCATCGGACGAAAAAATAGGCTGTGCTGACAAGTCAATCCTGACTATCTCTATAGAAGAGATAGTCAGGATTGACACTTAGCCAAAATCACACATAGCCAGCATCGCAAGCACACTCATTATGTGCTTGCGATACTGGCTAAGTGCCGACCCGGCCCCTGTCGCACAGTGAGAATTGGATTAGTCCGAATCTCACCGTTTGTACACACCTTTAGTAACTGAGTGATCTGATGATAGAACTAGAGGGTCGGTTTGATTCAATTTCAGTTGATTTAAATCGAATTTAAAATCAAATTGAAACTGGAACATTAGTAAATACCCCTTAGAGTATTGTCCCCTGCTACTGTACGAGCTCTCCCATGGTTACAGTACAGAGGTTTCTCTCCCCATTGTACAAGCTTCTATCACTGAATAAACATAATACAGCATGTACAATGAGCGTATAAAAGCAGCTGCGTACTGTACACCTTGTTATAGAGCAGCTATAGTACTCAGTGTACATAACATAATTATAGCGGAGCAGAGATCGTTACATAACAATGTACATAAAGTAAGACAGTAACTGTACCCAGTGCAGCCTATGTACTACACGGCAGAGACCAGCACTTACACTCATCAGTGGTTTCGGTGCATCGCTGCGATAACGTGACAGTGATGAGTGCGCAGCACAGGATACAGACAGAGAGTCGCTGCAGAATACCAGTCATGGTGCGATGCAGCCGGTGCCTCCACTTCAGTCTCAGACCTTCCTGTCACCACCTGGGATTTCCTCCTCACACTTCTGTATTAGATGCTTCTAATGCTAAATGTAATCTCAGATCTCCCAGAACTAAGAGTCCTGGTGTCTGCTGTCTGCAAATAGGCTACACTGAGTGTGGTGCATGCACTGCCCAGGTCTATATAGAGTACTCTATCCCCCTCCCCTATCCACCTCCTTCTATCTCCACTCCCCTCCCATTGTATCCCTCTCCTCTCTCCACCACACCCCTCCATCCCCCTCCCCATTCCACCTCCTTCTCCCTCCAATTCCCTCCCATTGCATCCCTCTTCCCTCTCCACCACACCCCTCCATCCCCCTCCCCATCCTCCTACCTTCTCCACTCCCCTCATCCCTCCACTACCCTTCCCCTGCATCCCCCTCCCCTTTCCACCACACCCCTCCATCCTCCTACCTTATCCACCCTCCTACCTGCTCCACTCCCCTCATCCCTGCACTCCCATCACCCTGCATTCCCCTCCCCTTCCCACCACACTCCTCCATCCCCCTCCCCTCTCTATCCTCCTACCTTCTCCACTCCCATCATCCCTCCACTACCCTCCCCCTGCATCCCTTTCCCCTCTCCACCACACCCCTCCATCCCCCTCTCCACCACACCCCTCCATCCCCCTCCCCTCTCCATCCTCCTACCTTCTTCACTACCCTCATACCTCCACTACCCTCCCACTGCATCCCTCTCCCCTCTCCACCACACCCCTCCATCCCCCTCCCCTCTCCATCCACTTACCTTCTCCACTCCCCTCATCCCTCCACTACCCTCCTCGCTCTACCACACCCCTCCATCCTCATTCCCATTCCAAACCTCACCATTATGGTCTCCATCTCCTTCCCCAATATCGTGTAGGGTACACTGGTATTTGCTCAAACCGCAATAAGAGGCATATTCACTAATTATCGGTTTTAGATCTAATAATTAGAATTTGTCTAACGTCCTAGTGGATGCTGGGGACTCCGTAAGGACCATGGGGAATAGATGGGCTCTGCAGGAGACTGGGCACTCTAAAGAAAGAATTAGGTCTACTGGTGTGCACTGGCTCCTCCCTCTATGCCCCTCCTCCAGACCTCAGTTAGAATCTGTGCCCAGACAGAGCTGGGTGCTTTTAGTAGGCTCTCCTGAGCTTGCTGAAAAGAAAGTATTTTGTTAGGTTTTTTATTTTCAGAGAGCTTCTGCTGGCAACAGACTCTCTGCTACGTGGGACTGAGGGGAGAGAAGCAACCCTACCTAACTGCAGCTAGGTTGCGCTTCTGAGGCTACTGGACACCATTAGCTCCAGAGGGTTCGAACACAGGATCTTAACCTTGGTCGTCCGTTCCCGGAGCCGCGCCGCCGTCCCCCTCGCAGAGCCAGAAGACAGAAGCCGGCAGAAGCAAGAAGACATTGAAATCGGCGGCAGAAGACTCCTGTCCTCACATGAGGTAGCGCACAGCACTGCAGCTGTGCGCCATTGCTCCCACATTACACCCACACACTCCGGTCACTGTAGGGTGCAGGGCGCAGGGGGGCGCGCCCTGGGCAGCAATTATGGTACCTCTTGGCAAAAGTCACATATATACAGCTGGGCACTGTATATATGTATGAGCCCCCGCCATTAATTTTACACAGAAAGCGGGACAGAAGCCCGCCGCTGAGGGGGCAGGGCCTTCTTCCTTAGCACTAACCAGCGCCATTTTCTCTTCACAGCTCCGCTGGAAGAAAGCTCCCCAGGCTCTCCTTTGCAGGTAGAAAGAGGGTAAAAAGAGAGGGGGGGCACATAAAGTTAAGCGCAAAATACACAAATACAGCAGCTACTAGGTAAACACTAAGTTACTGTGTAATCCCTGGGTTATATAGCACTGGGGTGTGTGCTGGCATACTCTCTCTCTGTCTCTCCAAAGGGCCTTGTGGGGGAATTGTCTTCAGATGAGCATTCTCTGAGTGTGTGGTGTGTCGGTACGTGTGTGTCGACATGTCTGAGGTAAAAGGCTCCCATAAGGAGGAGACGGAGCAAATATGTGTATGATAGGGTGTCTCCGTCGACAACGCCGACACCTGTGTGGATATGTGTAATTAAGTGCTAAGGTAAATTTATTGCACAAAAGATTAGAGAACAGACAGGAAATCTACCCATGTCTGTCCCTATGTCGCAGAGAGAATCTCTCAGTGATCGCTATCCAAAATAATAGACACTGATATCGACACGGAGTCTGCCTCCAGTGTCGACTATGATAATGCAAAGTTACAGCCAAAATGGCAGAAAAGTATTCAATATATGTTTATTGTAATAAAAAAATGATTTGCATATCACTGATGTCTCATCTGTCCCTGACACAAGGGTACACAGGTGTAAGGGGAAGAAAGCTGAGGTAAATTTCCCTCCTCTCATGAGGAAAAAGAGCGGGAATCTCCAGACAAGAGACTGCAGCTTCCCACAAAGAATTCTCAGGCAGTATCCTTTCCCCACTAGGGCCAGGATATGATGGGAATCTTCCCCTAGGGTGTCACAAAAGGCAGCCCTGATATTACAGCTATTCTCAGGGATCTTGCAGATAGCGTGCACATTCTGGTACATTACTCAGACCGGCGATTGTGTCGGCATGGGTTCATAGCGCTGGGGCAGCGTGGACAGGTACCTTATCAGCAGAGATTGAGACCCTAGTATGTATATAGATATATATGTGTATATATAGAGATATAGAGATATATATATTAAAGATGCTGTCTTAAGAGAGATGTATATATAAAACATGCCCATAGAGACATGAGTATACTGGGTCCTAGAGTCACAGCTATGTCGATTTCTGCTTGACGTGTCCTGTACAATATGCAATAGACAGATGATGCCGATTTAAGAGGCATATGGAAGGCTGAGGATTGTGTGGAGAAGGGTTCTCGGTCTGGTGTCCACAGCTATAGCTGGTGATTCTGATATGCTGCCTTATATCCCTGCACAGCCTAGGAAAGCACGATATTATCAAATGCATCTTTTCGAATAAAGAAACAAGAAAGTCCGAGATGCGTCCTTTCTGGCCAGGGGCGGGGGCAGAGAAAACAGAAGTCCTCCCCGGCCTCTACAAAAATCCACCGCATGTCGCTGGGGCTCCACAGGCGGAGCTAGGCCCGGTGGGGGCACGCCTTCGGAAGTTCAGCCACAAGTGGGTTCGCTCCCTGTTAGATCCCTGGGCAATAGATATTGTGTCTCAGTGATACAAGCTGGACTTTGACACGAGGCCCCCTCACCGACGGCCCTGCCGGCTTCCCCCCACGAGAGGGAAACAGTGTTAACTGCAATTCACAAATTGTATCTTCAACAGGTGGTGGTCAAGGTTCACCTCATTCAACAAGGAGGGGGTTATTATTTGACCATGTTGTAGTCCCGAAACCAGATGGTTCGGTCAGACCCATATTGAATTTAAAATCCCTGAACATATACCTGAAAAGGTGCAAGTTCAAGATGGAATCGCTAAGAGCGGTCGTTGTAAGCCTGAAAGGTGACTCGGGACATAAAGGATGCATACCTTCATTTATCCACCTCATCAGGCGTACCTCAGAATTGCGGTACGGGATTGTCATTACCAATTTCAGACGTTGCCGTTTGGTCTCTCCACGGCCTGGAGAATATTCACCAAGGTAATGGCGGAAATGATAATGCTCCTGCGGAAGCAAGGTGTCACTATTATCATGTATTTGGACGATCTCCTCATAAAAGCGAGATCAAGAGGGCAGTTGCTGAACAGCGTATCACTTTCTCAGGAAGTGTGGCTGCAACACGGCTGGATTCTATATATTCCAAAGTTGCAGTTGGTTCCTACAGCTCACCTGCCTCTCTTAGGCATGATCCTAGACACAGACCAGAAAGGGGTTTATCTCCCGATAGAGAGAGCTCAGGAGCTCGTGACACTGGTCAGGAATCTATTAAAACCAAAACAGGTGTTAGTACATCACTGCACTCGAGTCCTGGGAAGGATGGTGGCATCGTAAGAGGCCATTCCCTTCGGCAGGTTCCATGTGAGGACCTTCCAGTGGGACTTACTGGACAAGTGGTCCGGATCACATCTTCAGATGCATCGGTTAATCACCCTATGCCCCAGGGCCAGGGTGTCTCTCCTGTGGTGGCTGCAGAGTGCTCACCTTCTCGAAGGTCGCAGATTCGGCATTCAGGACTGGGTCCTGGAGACCACGGGTGCAAGCCTCTGAGGGTGGGGGGCAGTCACACAGGGAAGATATTTCCAAGGGCTGTGGTCACGTCAGGAGACTTGTCTTCACATCAATATCCTGGATCTAAGGGCCTTATGCAACGCACTACGTCATGCGGAGTCCCTGCTTCGCGACCAACCGGTTCTGATTCAGTCAGACAATATCATCGCAGTGGCTCATGTAATCCGCCAAGGCGGCACAAGGATCAGGGTGGCAATGGTAGAAGCCACCGGAATTCTTTGCTGGGCGGAGAATCACGTACGCGCACTGTCATCAGTGTTCATTCCGGGAGTAAACAACTGGGAAGCAGACTTCCTCAGCAGGCAAGACCTCCACCCGGGAGAGTGGGAACTTCATCAAGAAGTCTTCACACAGATTGCTAGTCGTTGGGAACTGCCACAGGTGGACATGATGGCATCCCGCCTCAACAAAAAGCTACAGAGGTATTGCGCCAGGTCAAGAGACCCTCAGGCGATAGCTGTAGACGCACTAGTGACACCGTGGGTGTTACAGTTGGTTTATGTATTTCCTCCCCTTCCTCTCATACCCAAGGTGCTGAGAATCATAAGGAAAAGAGGAGTGAGAACAATACTCATTGTTCCGGATTGGCCAAGAAGGACTTGGTATCCAGATCTGCAAGAGATGCTTACAGAGGACCCATGGCCTCTGCCTCTAAGACAGGACTTGTTGCAGCAGGGGCCCTGTCTGTTCCCAGGCTTACCGCTGCGTTTGGCGGTATGGCGGTTGAACGCCGGATCCTACCAGAAAAGCGTATTCCGGATGAGGTCATTCCTACGCTGATAAAGGCTAGGAAGGAAGTGACAGCTAAATATAGTCACCGTATATGGCGAAAATATGTTGCTTGGTGTAAGGCCAGGAATGTTCCTACAGAGGAATTCCAGCTGGGCCGTTTTCTTCGCTTCCTACAGTCGGGAGTGTCTTTGGGCCTAAAATTAGGATCCGTTAAAGTCCAGATTTCGGCCCTATCCATTTTCTTTCAAAAGGAACTGGCTTCTCTTCCTGAAGTTCAGACTTTTGTAAAGGGAGTGCTGCATATTCAGGCCCCGTTTGTGCCTCCAGTGGCACCCTGGGATCTTAACATGGTGTTGAGTTTTCTGAAATCACACTGGTTTGAACCACTCAAAACCGTGGAGTTAAAGTATCTCATGTGGAAGGTGGTCATGCTGTTGGCCTTGGCTTCAGCTAGGCGATTGTCGGAATTGGCGGCTTTGTCACATAAAAGCCCCTATCTGGTTGTCCATATGGACAGGGCAGAATTGCGGAATCATCCGCAATTTCTGCCAAAGGTAGTGTCATCCTTTCATATGAACCAACCTATTGTGGTGCCTGTAGCTACCCATGACTTGGAGGATTCCGAGTTAATAGATGTAGTACGGGCTTTGAATATTTATGTGGCCAGAACGGCTAGAGTCAGGAAAACTGAGTCGCTGTTTATCCTGTATGCATCCAACAAGCTGGGTGCTCCTGCTTCAAAGCAAACTATTGCTCGCTGGATCTGTAACACGATTCAGCAGGCTCATTCTGCGGCTGGATTGCCGCATCCAAAATCAGTAAAGGCCCACTCCACGCAGGGCCGGTTCCGGGGCTTCTGGCGGCCCGGGCGGCATTAGGGGGCGTGGCCTCGTACAGGGGGCGTGGTCATTTACGCCCCCTGTACATACTGGAATGATGCGCGGTGCGCGATGACGTCATCGCGCACCGCACATCAAAGGTCCTCTCCACGAAGGGAAACTAGACGCGTAGCGTCTAGTTCCCTTCGTGGAGAGGACCTTGGCTGTGCGGTGCGCGATGACGTCATCGCGCACCGCACAGTAAAGGACCTCTCCACGAAGGGAAACTAGACGCGTACTTGTCTAGTTTCCCTTCCCAGCGTGGGCCGGGGGGCACACACTGCAGCAGCGGATCTTGCCCTGGTGCGGCACCCTCCGGATGGCGTCCTGCGCCCTCCGGAAGGCGGCGCCCCGGGCAAAAGTCCTGCTTGCCCGTGGCAAGATCCGCTACTGACTCCACGAGGAAGGTGGGCTCCTCCTGGGCGGCTACCCGAGATGTCTCGGCATTAAAGCTTTGCCGAGCAGCTACTTGGTCGGGTTCAAACACCTTTGTACGGTTCTACAAGTTTGATACCCTGGCTGAGGAGGACCTTGCATTTGCTCATTCGGTGCTCATCCGCACTCTCCTGCCCGTTGGGGTGCTTTGGTATAATCCCCATGGTCCTTACGGAGTCCCCAGCATCCACTAGGACGTTAGAGAAAATAAGATTTTACTCACCGGTAAATCTATTTCTCGTAGTCCGTAGTGGATGCTGGGCGCCCGTCCCAAGTGCGGACTTCTTCTGCAATGCTTGTATACAGAGGCGTATCTAGCACGGGGCGAGCAGGGCACGTGCCCTGGGCGCCATGGCAGCCCCAACAGAGGGGGGGGCCACCGGCACCTGCACGGCCCACTCGCCCCATGCGTCAGGGATTCCGCCGACGCTACCCGCGGCGCTTTCTGTCTCCCCGGCTGCTGTGCCTGTCACAATAGACAGGCAGCGGCAGCCAGGAGCCTCCCCCTACTCCCCCCCCTGCAAAGTACGCGCATGCGCGTGCACGATCGCGGAGGTGCGCGCATGCGCGTGCGCGACCTCGGGGGGGGGGGGGGGGGGGGGGGTGCGCGGCCCCTGAACAGTGCAGCCTCAGGTGAGCGGGCCGGGGTAAACGTTATACTTTCTTGCAGTGTCGGGACAGGGGAGGGAAGGGGGTGCGGGACATTGTGTGTGTGTGTTAAGTGTGTGTATGTGGGACATTGTTCTTGTGGGACAGTGTGTGTGTGTGTGTGTGTGTGTGTTAATTGTGTGTGTGTGTGTGTGTGTGTGTGTGTGTGGGACAGTGTGCATGTGTGTTGTGTGTGGGACAGTGTGTGTGTGTTAATTGTGTGTGTGTGTGTCTGTGTGGGACAGTGTGAGTGTGTTAATTCTGTGTGTGTGGGACAGTTTGAGTGTGTGTTAATTGTGTGTGTGTGGGACAGTGTGCGTGTGTATTAATTGTGTGTGTGTGTGTGTGTGTGTGGGACAGTGTGCGTGTGTTAATTGTGTGTGTGTGTGGGACAGTGTGAGTGTGTTAATTGTGTGTGTGTGGGACAGTGCGTGTTTGTTAATTGTGTGTGTGGGACAGTGTGAGTGTGTTAATTGTGTGTGTGTGTGTGTGTGTGTGTGTGTGTGTGGGACAGTTTGAGTGTGGGTTAATTGTGTGTGTGTGTGGGCAGAGGCTTATCTAGCACGGGGCGAGCAGGGCACGTGCCCTGGGCGCCGTGGAAGCCCCAACAGAGGGGGCGCCACCGGCACGGCCTGCTCACCCCATGCGACAGGGATTCCGCCGGCGCTACCTGCGGCGCTCTCCCTGTCTCCCCGGCTGCTGTGCCTGTCACACTGGACAGGCAGCGGCAGCCAGGAGCCTCCCCTCATCCCCCCCCCCTCCTCCCTGCACAGTGTACTGTACGCGATCGCGCGTGTGCGCGCGCGGCCTTAACAGGTGAGCGGGCTTTACAGTTATGTTTATATATTTTTTCTGTCGGGGGAGGGGGGTGCGGGACAGTGTGTGTGTGTTAATTGTGTGTGAGTGTTTGTTAATTGTGTGAGTGTGTGACAGTGTGATTGTGTTAATTGTGTGAGTGTGTGACAGTGTGAGTGTGTTAATTGTGTGTGTGTGACAGTGTGAGTGTGTTAATTGTGTGTGTGTGGGACAGTGTGATTGTGTTAATTGTGTGTGTGTGGGACAGTGTGAAATTGTGTTAATTGTGTGTGTGTGGGACAGTGTGAATGTGTGTTAATTGTGTGTGTGGGACAGTGTGAGTGTGTGTTAATTGTGTGTGTGGGACAGTGTGAGTGTGTTAATTGTGTGTGTGTGTGTGTGGGACAGTGTGAATGTGTGTTAATTGTGTGGGTGTGTTAATTGTGTGTGTGTGTGGGACAGTGTGAGTGTGTGTTAATTGTGTGTGTGTGTTATTTGTGTGTGTGGGACAGTGTGCGTGCGTGTGTGTTAATTGTGTGTGTGTGTGGGACAGTGTGCGTGTGTGTTAATTGTGTGTGTGTGTGTGTTAATTGTCCCGGCGGTTATTGGCGTCTGTAGTGTGCGCCCCGTCCTCCTCCGCTGCCGCTGACAGGAGCGGCGGTGTGCGGCTCTCCCCCTCCTCCGCCGGCTCCGTCCTCCCGTCGTGGCCCTGCAGTGTGTGCCGGTCTCCCCAGCAGCAGCAGCAGCAGGTTAGTCTCTCTCTCTCCCCCCCCCCCCCCTCATTTTTACAGGTACCCCTATTGGATTCTACTGGACAAGTGGACGTGATCGGCGTGGGATGTAGGTAAGTAATCTGTCTCTCATTTTTACAGATTCCCCTACTGGATTCTACTGGACAAGTGGACGTGACCGGCGTGGGATGTAGGTAAGTAATCTGTCTCTCATTTTTACAGGTACCCCTATTGGATTCTACTGGACAAGTGGACGTGATCGGCGTGGGATGTAGGTAAGTAATCTGTCTCTCATTTTTACAGGTACCCCTATTGGATTCTACTGGACAAGTGGACGTGACCAGCGTGGGATGTAGGTAAGTAATCTGTCTCTCATTTTTACAGGTACCCCTATTGGATTCTACTGGACAAGTGGACGTGACCAGCGTGGGATGTAGGTAAGTAATCTGTCTCTCATTTTTACAGGTACCCCTATTGGATTCTACTGGACAAGTGGACGTGACCGGCGTGGGATGTAGGTAAGTAATCTGTCTCTCATTTTTACAGGTACCCCTATTGGATTCTACTGGACAAGTGGACGTGACCAGCGTGGGATGTAGGTAAGTAATCTGTCTCTCATTTTTACAGGTACCCCTATTGGATTCTACTGGACAAGTGGACGTGACCGGCGTGGGATGTAGGTAAGTAATCTGTCTCTCATTTTTACAGATTCCCCTACTGGATTCTACTGGACAAGTGGACGTGACCAGCGTGGGATGTAGGTAAGTAATCTGTCTCTCATTTTTACAGGTACCCCTATTGGATTCTACTGGACAAGTGGACGTGACCGGCGTGGGATGTAGGTAAGTAATCTGTCTCTCATTTTTACAGATTCCCCTACTGGATTCTACTGGACAAGTGGACGTGACCGGCGTGGGATGTAGGTAAGTAATCTGTCTCTCATTTTTACAGGTACCCCTATTGAATTCTACTGGACAAGTGGACGTGACCAGCGTGGGATGTAGGTAAGTAATCTGTCTCTCATTTTTACAGGTACCCCTATTGGATTCTACTGGACAAGTGGACGTGACCAGCGTGGGATGTAGGTAAGTAATCTGTCTCTCATTTTTACAGGTACCCCTATTGGATTCTACTGGACAAGTGGACGTGACCGGCGTGGGATGTAGGTAAGTAATCTGTCTCTCATTTTTACAGGTACCCCTATTGGATTCTACTGGACAAGTGGACGTGACCAGCGTGGGATGTAGGTAAGTAATCTGTCTCTCATTTTTACAGGTACCCCTATTGGATTCTACTGGACAAGTGGACGTGACCGGCGTGGGATGTAGGTAAGTAATCTGTCTCTCATTTTTACAGATTCCCCTATTGGATTCTACTGGACAAGTGGACGTGACCGGCGTGGGATGTAGGTAAGTAATCTGTCTCTCATTTTTACAGATTCCCCTACTGGATTCTACTGGACAAGTGGACGTGACCGGCGTGGGATGTAGGTAAGTAATCTGTCTCTCATTTTTACAGATTCCCCTACTGGATTCTACTGGACAAGTGGACGTGACCGGCGTGGGATGTAGGTAAGTAATCTGTCTCTCATTTTTACAGGTACCCCTATTGAATTCTACTGGACAAGTGGACGTGACCAGCGTGGGATGTAGGTAAGTAATCTGTCTCTCATTTTTACAGGTACCCCTATTGGATTCTACTGGACAAGTGGACGTGACCAGCGTGGGATGTAGGTAAATAATCTGTCACTCATTTTTACAGGTACCCCTATTGAATTCTACTGGACAAGTGGACGTGACCAGCGTGGGATGTAGGTAAGTAATCTGTCTCTCATTTTTACAGATTCCCCTACTGGATTCTACTGACAAGTGGACGTGACCGGCGTGGGATGTAGGTAAGTAATCTGTCTCTCATTTTTACAGATTCCCCTACTGGATTCTACTGACAAGTGGACGTGATCGGCGTGGGATGTAGGTAAGTAATCTGTCTCTCATTTTTACAGATTCCCCTACTGGATTCTACTGGACAAGTGGATGTGACCAGCGTGGGATGTAGGTAAGTAATCTGTCTCTCATTTTTACAGGTACCCCTATTGGATTCTACTGGACAAGTGGACGTGACCAGCGTGGGATGTAGGTAAGTAATCTGTCTCTCATTTTTACAGGTACTCCTATTGAATTCTACTGGACAAGTGGACGTGACCGGCGTGGGATGTAGGTAAGTAATCTGTCTCTCATTTTTACAGGTACCCCTATTGAATTCTACTGGACAAGTGGACGTGACCAGCGTGGGATGTAGGTAAGTAATCTGTCTCTCATTTTTACAGATTCCCCTACTGGATTCTACTGGACAAGTGGACGTGACCAGCGTGGGATGTAGGTAAGTAATCTGTCTCTCATTTTTACAGGTACCCCTATTGAATTCTACTGGACAAGTGGACGTGATCGGCGTGGGATGTAGGTAAGTAATCTGTCTCTCATTTTTACAGGTACCCCTATTGGATTCTACTGGACAAGTGGACGTGACCAGCGTGGGATGTAGGTAAGTAATCTGTCTCTCATTTTTACAGGTACCCCTATTGAATTCTACTGGACAAGTGGACGTGACCAGCGTGGGATATAGGTAAGTAATCTGTCTCTCATTTTTACAGGTACCCCTATTGGATTCTACTGGACAAGTGGACGTGACCGGCGTGGGATGTAGGTAAGTAATCTGTCTCTCATTTTTACAGATTCCCCTACTGGATTCTACTGGACAAGTGGACGTGACCGGCGTGGGATGTAGGTAAGTAATCTGTCTCTCATTTTTACAGGTACCCCTATTGAATTCTACTGGACAAGTGGACGTGACCAGCGTGGGATGTAGGTAAGTAATCTGTCTCTCATTTTTACAGGTACCCCTATTGAATTCTACTGGACAAGTGGACGTGACCAGCGTGGGATATAGGTAAGTAATCTGTCTCTCATTTTTACAGGTACCCCTATTGGATTCTACTGGACAAGTGGACGTGACCGGCGTGGGATGTAGGTAAGTAATCTGTCTCTCATTTTTACAGATTCCCCTACTGGATTCTACTGGACAAGTGGACGTGACCGGCGTGGGATGTAGGTAAGTAATCTGTCTCTCATTTTTACAGGTACCCCTATTGAATTCTACTGGACAAGTGGACGTGACCAGCGTGGGATGTAGGTAAGTAATCTGTCTCTCATTTTTACAGGTACCCCTATTGGATTCTACTGGACAAGTGGACGTGACCGGCGTGGGATGTAGGTAAGTAATCTGTCTCTCATTTTTACAGATTCCCCTATTGGATTCTACTGGACAAGTGGACGTGACCGGCGTGGGATATAGGTAAGAGTGTGTCAGTGTGTTTTAATAAATTTTTACTGTCACGGTGTGTGAGTTGTGTTTTTATTTGGGTATTTTTTCTGTTGTAGAACTACAGGTACCGGCGGGCCCGTTATTTCCCTTCATGTTGGTACTTGAGGTTCTCCAAGTACCAGCAAGCGGGGGAGGCTTTCTGGGCCTTGTAGTTCCACAACAAAAAACAATATTCTTTTTTTACTTACATGACTATCAGCCTCCCATCCACAGCCCACGGATGGGGGGGGACAGCCTCGGGCTTCACCCCTGGCCCTTGGGTGCCTGGAGGGGGGGTGACCCCTTGATTTAAGGGGTCCCCACTCCTCCAGGGAACCCCGGCCAGTGGTGACTAGTTGGGGGGGGTAATGCCACGGCCGCAGGGACCTACATAAATGTGTCCCCCGGCTGTGGCATTATGTCCCTGGCTAGTGGAGCCTGGTGCTGGTTTTAAAAATACGGGGGGACCCCTACATCTTTTGTCCCCCGTATTTTTGGAACCAGGACCGGACTAAGAGCCCGATGCTGGTTGTCTAAATACGGGGAACCCCTGTCCAATTTTTTCCCAGTATTTAAACAACCAGGACCGGCTCAAAGAGCCCGAGGCTGGTTATACTTAGGAGGGGGGACCTCACTCAGTTTTTTTTTTTAATTTTTAACCCATTCAGACCCTTCTCCATTAAGTTAATGGAAGCCCTGGACAACAAAATTGCATTCATGTCCTCCTCCCACTCCCTTCCCAGTCCCAAACACAAATTATTATTTTTTTCTATAAAAATGTACAATATATCACAAGTATGATGAGCAGGCATGCAGCGGGCATTGGCGGCTTTGGACTGAGTTGCAAATTAGTGGCAGAGGGCTGGGTCAGTTGATGGTGGGCGAGTTTGTAAGCCATTGGTGGTGGCAGCGGGCATCGGCTCAGAGGCAGTGGCGGGCATTGGCTCGGTGGCGGTAGGGGTCATCGGCAGGATTCGGCAGACATTATGGCTGTAGTGCCTCACCGCACGCCACTGACCTCACCGCACGCCACTGGTGTGTGGGACAGTGTGCGTGTGTGTTAATTGTGTGTGTGGGACAGTGTGAGTGTGTGTTAATTGTGTGTGTGTGGAACAGTGTCAGTGTGTGTAAATTTTTGCAGTCCAGTATGTGTGTGGGGGAGAGGAAAGTAAGAGAATGTGTGTGTGTAGTCTGAGTGGGTGTGTGTAGGATTTGGGGGTGGCCAGTCTGTGTGTGTGTAATCAGTGTGTGTGGGATGTACTAATGGCCATTTACCGAAGAGAGATATGTATTAAACCACGGGCACTGAGATGCCCTTCTCACTCACCATCCAGCTGGGTGGGCGAGCCGGGCGGGTGGAAAGCCAGCAGCAGGGGCAGCATGCCGGATATCAGCAGCCGAGGGTAGGGGCTGTAATGCACGTGCGGAGCCCAAAGCCGGAGATCAGCAGCATGTTGACCGGCAATAAGCAGCTTCTGCTTCCGCGTTCAACATGCTGCTGATCTCCGGCTTTGGGCTACGCAGGGTTCGGGGGATGGGTGTCCTCTGCCGGTGTACTGCAGCTCCGGGGGTGCGGGCTCCGGAGGCTTTCAGCACTGTTGAATATCCAGCTGCCTCAAGTATGTACAGCCCGCACCCTCTGCTGCTGATATCCGGCATGCTGCTGCTGGCTGTCCCCCCGCCCGGCTCGGCCACACAGCTGTATGGTGAGAAGGGCATCTCAGTTCCTGAGGTTTAACACATATGCCTCAGAAAATGGCCTCTGCGGTAATCGATACTAATGCTTACCGTGACAGTAACAGCGGGGAGGAAGGCGCACATCGGGATCCTGCAGCATGAAACAAGAACCCCTTCGGAGCGCAGCAGACCACACTGAAAAGGGTGCATACCCGGTGCGGTGCTCTGCATCCCGGGTGGTGCCGAAGATGTGGAGTGTCGGAGGTGGCAGAAGCGCCGCAGCTTGGGGTGAGAAACCGCTGCAGCCCTTCCGCTGCTAAACTCTGCAATTAGTCTATTAAGGGGGTGGGCTCCCCTCATCATAGTGCCCCACAGGCCATGTTAATTCTGGGGGTAGGATCCCCTAACTCTATAATGGGAATTTTGGCTCATATCATGTGCTGTAACGTGAATTTTGGCTCATACCGTGTGCTATAATGTGAATTTCGGCTCATACTATGTGGGGTAATGTGAATTTTGGCTCATTCCGTGTGCTGTAATGTGAATTTCGGCTCATACCGTGTGCTGTAATGTGAATTTTGGCTCATACCATGTGGGGTAATGTGAATTTTGGCTCATACCATGTGGAGTAATGTGAATTTTGGCTCATACCGTGTGCTATAATGTGAATTTCGGCTCATACCGTGTGCTATAATGTGAATTTTGGCTCATACCATGTGGGGTAATGTGAATTTCGGCTCATACTGTGTGCTATAATGTGAATTTCGGCTCATGCCGTGTGGGGCAATGTGAATTTCGGCTCATACTGTGTGCTATAATGTGAATTTCGGCTCATACCGTGTGCTATAATGTGAAAGGGGCACCAGTACTAGATAGTATAAGGGGTCCTACTACACTGAAGGACACGCCCCTTTTGAGTGACCACGCCCCTTTACCGGGGCGCGCGCGCCTTCGGCGCGCACATAATTGCTATCTGCACTCTTTCATTCCACCTTCAAAAATTCAACTTCGACCACTGCACCTACATACACATACATACACACCCTGACATCTTTATATGCAGTGACACCGGTGGCGTCTGCACATACTTTCCTTTTGTATTTTTTTTTTAATTATTATCATTTTATTAATTTATTATTTTTATAAAAAATTGTTGTTGTTTTTTTTGGGGGGGGGGGGGGGGGGCGCCATTATTGATCTTGCCCTGGGCTCCAAAAACCCTAGTTACGCCTCTGCTTGTATATAGTTATTGCTTATATAAGGGTTATGTTATGGTTACATCGGGGTTGTCTGATGTTCTGTTGTTTGTTCATGCTGTTAACTGGGTTGATTATCACGAGTTATACGGTGTGATTGGTGTGGCTGGTATGAGTCTTACCCTGGATTCCAAAATCCTTTCCTTGTATTGTCAGCTCTTCCGGGCACGGTTTCCTTAACTGAGGTCTGGAGGAGGGGCATAGAGGGAGGAGCCAGTGCACACCAGTAGACCTAATTCTTTCTTTAGAGTGCCCAGTCTCCTGTGGAGCCCATCTATTCCCCATGGTCCTTACGGAGTCCCCAGCATCCACTACAGACTACAAGAAATAGATTTACCGGTGAGTAAAATCTTATTTTTTTTATCGGTTCTTTTCATGGCAATATGAAATTCAAATTCCCCGAATTTAATAAAAATGTAGAGACAGGGTCTCCGAAATGAGTCCATCCCTGTGATGTGTAAAGAAGTGATGTGACTGCACTCCTGTACTGGAAGCTTGGGCTGTTCTCTACATGTGTGGTCTGCTGACAACATATGTGCAACAGCCATTGCTGGGGAGGGTTCCAAAGGATCCCTCTCCTGGTATTTCCTATGATATGTAACCAATAGGAGGTATCCAATTAACGCAATCTGCTATTTACCGAAAAACTTATCGCACCTATCTCCCGAAAAAAATATCCGCTTATTGCACCTGTGTGCTCCTATTTCTCGCACCTATCCTATTCCACAATGGCAAAAATTAGATTCACAGGATAATTCTAGCCGGCAAAAGATGAGAAAAGTATAGCAGAAAATGGGTAAATCTGCCTGTACTCCCCAAAAAAGCCAAACCAATCTAGGAAAACATTATAGAAGTCTATTATTGGTTATAGTAAAACTTTCTCTTACATCCTAGAGGATACTGGGGTCCATTTAGCAGGGACGTGCAGTCAGGGGAGGCAGGGGACGCAGTGCCTCCCCTGTCATTCTTAATTAAAATAATACAAAGAAGATACTTATGACACAGCTACTGTGTCATAAGTATATGTTTCACCCCTTTATATTATTTTAATTATTTTTATTCTGTTAAAAGATGTTTTTCTGTGTTGCGGAGGCACCGCTTTCAGTGCCTCCTGCTGCCATTGAGAAAGGGCTGGAGAGGTGGAGGCGTGGCCAAGCATCGGCCAGTAATAACCCATTCAGAAATCACTCTGAGCGGCACTAGTAGAAGTGCCTTTTTGAGACAGAGGCGTGCTTTCAACCCATACGAAAGCACGCCCCTGTTACTAGAGCAGAAGTCAATGGGCAGTGGGCAGGGCCGGACTGCCTGTTCTGCAGATGGCCCCTCCTCCACTGCCCACCGCCGCTGCTTCTGCTCTCCGTGTACCTGACGCCCACTGACTGCGCCGCTCCGTCACCCGCCCGTGTTGCTCCTCCGCTCTGCCACTACCGCTGCTGCTGCCCTGGGGGGAGGCAGAGGAGGGAGCCCGGCAGCACCGCAAGACTTCCCCGGGAGAAGCCCCCTTCCTGCGGACGCCCAACGCAGGGGGAAGGGGGGAGGACACAGGAGACAGCGGGGGAGAAGGGGAATAGACGGCTGTTCTGCAGATGGCCCCTCCCCCGCTGCGATCCGCCGCTGCTGCTGCTTCTATTCTCCGTCTGTTCTAGCAGCATCACTGGCAGCACCTGCTCCCTCAGGGACCACCCAGGTGAGAGGGGGGGGGGCAGTTGGGCTAGGTGGAAAGTGACTGGGTAGCTCACCCCCAGATCACTTGGACTGCAGCTCACCCCCAGATCACTTGGACTGCAGGGACAGGGAGGAATAAGTATAATAAATGTAAAAAAAATATATATTTATATCACAGCCGCCCACCGTTGACCAAGGCTCACTGCCGCACGCTGCACCGCCACTGAAAGCTGTCCACCACAGACCACAACTGGCGGTGGTCAGAGGGACATCAATGCCGTAGCAACGAAGGACAGCTTAGTATCGCCGCATCCCCTGCAGACAATGGGCTTCTCTGCCGCTGCCTACCACAGTCCCTTCCGCACCTCCGCTGCACATATCAGGTAATATTCCTCTACTTCCCTATGTCCCTGCTGTCACTCTCTCAGTCCCTGCTGTCACTCTCTCTCCCTGCTGTCACTCTCTCTCCCTGTCCCTGAATTGTGGGTCATACCGTCTGCTATAATGTGAATTTCTGCTTATTCTGTGTGCTATAATGTGAATTTCGGCTCACGCCGTGTGGTAAAATATGAATTCCGTCTCATACCGTACGCTGTAATATGAATTTCGGTTCATACCGTGTGCTGTAATATGAATTTCGGCTCATACCGTACGCTGTAATGTGCATTTCGGCTCATACTGTAGGCTGTAATGTGAATTTCGGCTCATACTGTGTGCTGTAATGTGAATTTTGTCTCATACCGTGTGCTGTAATGTGAATTTTGTCTAATACCGTGTGCTGTAATGTGAATTTTGTCTCATACCGTGTGCTGTAATGTGAATTTTGGCTCATACCGTGTGCTGTAATGTGAATTTTGTCTCATACCGTGTGCTGTAATGTGAATTTTGTCTCATACCGTGTGCTGTAATGTGAATTTTGTCTCATACCGTGTGCTGTAATGTGAATTTTGGCTCATACCGTGTGCTGTAATGTGAATTTTGGCTCATACCGTGTGCTGTAATGTGAATTTTGGCTCATACCTTGTGCTGTAATGTGAATTTCGGCTCATACTGTGTACTATAATGTGAATATCGGCTCATACCTTGTGGTAAAATATGAATTCCGGGTCATGCCGTGTGCTGTAATGTGAATTTTGGCTCATATCATGTGCTGTAATGTGAATTTCGGCTCATACCGTGTGCTGTAATGTGAATTTCTGCTCATACCGTGTGCTATAATGTGAATTTCAGCTCATACCATGTGCTGTAATGTGAATTTCAGCTCACAGTGTGCTGTAATGTGAATTTCGGCTCATACCGTGTGCTATATTGTGAATTTCAGCTCATACCGTATGCTGTAATGTGAATTTTGGCTCATACAGTGTGCTATAATGTGAATTTCAGCTCATACCGTGTGCTGTAATGTGAATTTTAGCTCATACCGTGTGCTGTAATGTGAATTTTCGGCTCATACTGTGTGCTATAATGTGAATTTCGGCTCATACCGTGTGCTGTAATGTGAATTTCAGCTTATACCGTGTGCTGTAATGTGAATTTTCGGCTCATACTGTGTGCTATAATGTGAATTTCGGCTCATACCGTGTGCTGTAATGTGAATTTCAGCTCATACCGTGTGCTGTAATGTAAATTTTCGGCTCATACTGTGTGGTATACGGTGAAAGGGGCACCAGTACTAGATAGTATAAGGGGTCCTACTACACTGAAGGACACGCCCCCTTTTCTGGAGGCGCGTGAATAATTGCAACCTTCACTTTTTCATACTCCTACTTCAAAATTTCCACTTCATCCACTGTGTATGTGTATATATATATATATATATATATATATATATATATAATCTCAGTGCCTCCCCAGCCAATGACCTCACCGCACGTCACTGCCATTTAGTACCATGTTGTATAGATGGGTCCACTAGGCAATTTGATAGTGTGGGCTGGCTCCTCCCTCTATGCCCCTCCTACCAGAGTCAGTTTAGAAAATGTGTCCGGAGGAGCCGGTCACGTTAAAGGGAGCTCCTGAAGAGTTTTCTGCATTTATTTTATATGTTTGCTATTTTCAGGCAGGGCTGGTTGGCACCAGCCTGTCTGCTTCGTGGGACTTAGAGGGCAGGGGAGGGGGGGGGGGGGCGGCCCAACCTTTTGAAAGGTTGATGGTCCCGTTAGCCATTGACAGGATACTGAGCTCCTGAGGGAACTATTCACAAGCCCCACCACGGCGAGCGAACTTTCCAGCAGTACGCTGCCACCCCTAACAGAGCCAGAGGAATGAAGAGTGGTGAGTACTGAGCCATTATGGTGGCACGAGGGTATGGAGATGCACGGCTTCCCAACAGGGCAAATTGCGTCTCCAGACACAGTACACAATTGCATCACAGTACACTGTACACTACACACACAGTACTGGCAAACACAGCCTTAACATGGTTCTGCTCCATTTTAAGCACAAAAATTACCTCAGCCAGTAATAAAAAAAAAGCAAAAGAGCATGAGCCATTGAAGGGGCGGGGCTTCACTATGAGAGGATCCAGCAGCTCATCAGCGCCATTTTCCCTCTACAGTGGACACAGACGCTGACTGACAGGGACGCGCAGCTCCTCTGTTGTGACTCCAAGTTACCTCAGTGGTACCAGGGGGTCATAACAGGGAGTGAGCGACTGTTACTGTACTAAGTCCCCTATCAAGGTACCCATTCCTGTGTGTGTGTGTGTGTGTGTGCTGTCACATTACATTATGTCAGGCAGAGAGGGCGTTTCTTGTACCGCAGAGTGTTATTCTTCACCAGGGGGCTCACTACTGGGTACTCAGGGTTCACAGAATAGCGGGGCTGAACCGGAGTGGATTAATTCTCTTAAAGGAATGATCTCCACTATTTCTACAAAATTGTCCCGCAATGAGAAAGAGACGCAATACTTAAAACAGACTGGATGAGTTTAAGAGCAAAGACTCAGTCCCCAAAACAGCACCTCAATCCCCTCCCATTTGTCCGCAAAAGCGATCTATGGCCCATATCCTGCAGTCTGACTCTGACACTGATGGGTCTGACTTGGAGGAGGGTGAGGTAGACTTGGAGGGGGGGAATGCGGCTCTGTCACAGGGAATAGAGGCTCTTATAGAGGCTATCAGTGATGTTCTGCATTTCCGGATAAGGTGTCAGAGGAGTGTGAGGAATCTTATTTTAATGTAAAAAAGAAGTCCTCAGTCACTTTTCCTGTGTCAAAGGAATTGAATACCCTGTTTAAGAACCGTGAGTTAATCCTGATAGGAAATTCCAGATCCCTAAAAGGTTGCTCTCATCTTTTGCCTTTCCTCTGGAGGATAGGAAAAAATGGGAAAATCCACCGATAGTGGACGCATCAGTCTCTAGGCCGTCACGAAAAATTGTATTGCCTGTTCCTGGTGCAGCCTCCCTAAAAGGCACGGCTGATCATAAAATTGAGACTACACTCAAATCATTGTACACAGCTGCTGGGGTGGCCCAAAAATCCACTTTTGCATGTGCGTGGATCACAAAAGCCTTAGCAAAATTGTCAGGTAACCTAGTCCAGGGGGGATGTTGTCTTACTCCTGCTGCATATACAGGACTCTGCAAACTTTATGGTGGAAGCCATAAAAGAAATAGGCTTTCTTAATGCAGGCACCACTGCTATGGCAGTGTCGGCACACAGGGGCCTGTGGCTACGTTAGTGGACTGCGGACGCGGACTCCGGGAAATGCGTGGTAGGCCTACCATTCACAGGAGAGGCATTGTTTGGAGATGAACTAGACAAATGGATCTCCACAGCTACTGCGGGCAAGTCTTCATATCTTCCTTCCGCAGACCCCCTAACCAAAAAGACTTATATAGCTTCTAAGTTACAGTCCTTTCGGATGGCCAAGTTCAAGGGCAAATCCAGAGGTGCTTCTATGTGCTCCAGTGGCGCAAGAGGTAAACCACGCAAACCAGCATCTGCAGGTGCTCGGAAACAGAGCTCAGGCTCTGCTTCCTCAAAGACTTCAGCATAACGGTGGACCGCAATGACTGGAAGACTGTCAGTCAGATCTGGTCAGGTTCATGCCATAGATCTTATTTCCCAGGAATACAGACTGGAGTTCCAAGAGCTCCCACATCACAGATTCTTCAGATCAGGCTTACCAGTTTACCAAGAGGCAAGTATAACTTTACAGCATGCCATCCAAAAACTGGTACAGACACAAGTTATTGTTCCAGTTCCACCTCATCTGCTAAACAAGGGTTACTATTCCAACTTGTTTGTAGTACCGAAGCCAGATGGTTCGGTAAGACCGATTCTGAACCTCAAGTTGTTGAGCCCTTCCGAGTGTTCAAATTCAAGATGGAGTCTCTGAGAGCAGTAATCTCAGGTATGGAGGAGCGGGAATTCCTAGTGTCTCTGGATCTCAAGGATGCGTAACTTCACATTCCGATCTGGCCGCATCATCAGGCTTATCTACAGTTTGCACTGCAGGACTGTCACTACCATTTCCAGGACCTGCCATTTGGTCTCTCCACAGCACCAAGAGTGTTCACCAAGGTGATGGTAGAGATGATGTTTCTACTCTGCAAACAGGGAGTGAACATAATTCTGCATCTGGATGATTTCCTGATAAAAGCACAGTCCAGGGAAAGGTTGCTGGACAGCATTGGTCTCTCAACCAAACTTCTCCAGGATCACGGGTGGATTCTGAACCTTCCGAAGTCTCACCTAGAGCCAACAAGGAGGCTCCCATTCCTGGGAGTGATACTTGACACAGAGTTGTTCATTCCATTGGAGAAGGCATTGGTAATTCAGTCAATGGTTCGGGAAGTCCTGAAGCCAACCCAGGTGTCAGTGCATCTGTGCATTCGTCTTCTGGGGAAAATGGTGTCCTCTTATGAGGCTATTCAATACGGAAGGTTTCACGCAAGACCCTTCCAGCTTGATCTGTTGGACAAATGGTCCAGATCGCATCTTCACATGCACCAGAGGATCCGTCTGTCGCCAAAAGCCAGGATCTCCCTTCTGTGGTGGCTACAGACTTCACACCTCGTCGAGGGTTGGAGGTTCGGAATTCAGAACTGGATTCCAATCAACATTGTGGAACTCAGGGCCATATACATAGCCCTTCTGCAGGCCTCCTTCTTCTTCAGGATAAGGCCATTCAGGTCCAATCAGGCAATGTGACGACAGTGACGTACATAAACCAACAGGGCGGAACGAACAGCAGAGCAGCAATGTCAGAGGTGTCAAGAATTCTCCCCTGGGCAGAAAGAAATGCGGTGGCATTGTCAACGGTCTTCATTTTGGGAGTAGATAACCAGGAAGCAGACTTCCTTAGCAGACACAACCTACACCCTGGGAAGTGGGGCCTCCACCTGAACATGTTCAGGTGCTTGACAAGTCGATAGGGATATCCACAGATCGACATGATGGCCTCTCATCTCAACAAGAAGCTCAAGCGGTATTGTTCCAGGTCGAGAGACCCACAGTCAGTGGTGGTAAACATCCTGATGACTCTATGGCTCTATCAGATGGTGTACGTGTTTCCTCTGCTTCCTCTGATCCCAAGAATTCTAAAGAGAATAAAAAGGGAAAATGTTCAAACAATATTCATTGCTCTGGACTGGCCAAGAAGGGCCTGGTACGTGAACCTTCTGGAGATACTCCTTGAAGATCCGTGGCCTCTACCTCTTTGCGAGGATATTCTGCAACAGGGCCCGTTCGTCTATCAGGAATTACCGTGACTACGTTTGATGGCATAGAAGTTGAATGGCTGATTCGAGCCCGGAAATGGATCTCTAATAATGTTATCCTGACTATGATTCAAGCCAGGAAGGGGCTAACGTCTCTTGGTGTAAGAGCAGGAAAATTATTCTGTGGTGGAATTTCATCTGGGGCATTTCCTGCTTTTTCTGCAGGCAGGTGTGGATGTGGGCCTGTGTCTGGGCTCCATAAAAGTCCAGATTTCGGCCTTGTCCATTTTCTTTCAAAGACATGTGGCTTCTCTCCCTGAGGTCCAGACGTTTTTTAAAGGTGTTCTGCACATCCAACCTCCCTTTGTGCCTTCCCTGGCACCTTGGGATCTCAACATGGTGCTGCAGTTCCTCCAATTGGACTGGTTTGAACCATTACAGGAGGTGTACGTAAAATATCTTATGTGGAAGACCGTCACACTGTTGGCCTTGGCTTCAGCAAGATGTGTGTCGGAGCTGGGAGCTTTGTCTCACAAAAGCCCCTATTTAATTTTACATGAGGACAGAGCTGAACTCAGAACTCGTCAGCAATTTCTTCCTAAAGTTGTGTCTGTGTTTAACATCAACCAACCTATTGTGGTTCCGGTTGTTACAGACACCTCTGCTACTTCAAAATCTTTGGATGTTGTGAAGGCTTTGAAGGTGTATGTAAAGCGTACAGCTCGTCACAGAAAATCTGACTCACTGTTCTTTATGATCCCAATAAAATTGGGTGTCCTGCTTCAAAGCAGTCCATTGCACGCTGGGTCAGGCTCACTATCCAGCATGCTGATAAAGCTAAATATTTATCTTATATAAAATCCTTTAAGAGGTCTAAGAACACTGTACGCTATTTACGTATGGAGTACCGTAAGGGTACGCACGTTGCGTAACAATCGCTTAGCCGTAGTCGAGACGCTCGAGCGTCACGTTCGCTCACGGCCAAGAGATCACAGGCAGGCACGCTATTGGCTGCCGACTAACGTAATGATTCGCTATAGCGTAGCGGACGCTCGGGACCACGAGATCACCAGCGGCGCAGACGCTCACAATGTTAAACCCTTATATCTAAACCATAAACAATGTAATATGCCGTAAAACCTTAGTGTAGTGATAGAGTGTAGATGCAACACAGTGTAACCTTATTAACTTAAAAGCTGTTCGAGCGTCACCGACGCTCTGAGAATACTTAACACTATAAGAAATACACAGATACCGTGCTTAGGGTCTAACGCCTTATATGAATGTTATTACTTGCAAAAAGATAAATACAGTACAAGTTACACACTACAATATAACATAGACTAACTAACCAGATAACTACACAGGAAATACAATACAATACAATTATGTTTAAGGGAAAATGAGAGAGAAAGAGGAGAAGAGAGAGAGAGAGAGAGATATGGCCCACACTAACAACAAAGACAATATGGTTGCGGAGAAAACTTACGCACAAAGGGGAACGATCGCATACGCCTCGATATCCAGCTCCCGATTATCAGCAATGAGAACCGTTGAAGAGAGTGAGCTGGATATGGTCAGCTTGTCTATTTATGCCCCACACACAATACAATTCAATGGTCCCTACAATCTCATTGTTCATTGGACACAGGAATTCGTCTTCGCATCATAACAAAAGGTCATAGGTTGATTCATACAGGTGGGCTGTGTCCATTTCCAACTGCTCAGGTGGGTGGGAAACTAGGTTTCCCGCCGCATGGCTAAGTAAGTGCAAATAATATTAAATGGACATAAACTTCTTATGTCCATAACTATTCGCACGAGCGATTAATCCGCTCCAAACCAACACCGGAATATTGCTAATTAAATACTCTTCCGATGGACACTAAACACCACTGTATGACCCGTGTTGGACCCTTCGTATCATACAAAGAGGGATCCCCTTGTCCAGGAACATGCTACATTAACTAAACTTTCAGAATCTATCAAAGGGACCATGATCTACAAAATACATTATATAGTGAAAATATGTAACGTTTGAGTCGCCCGCTACGAACACATAAACTCTACCGTAAATGCGCATATCATGCGCCTGCGGGTGCACGCGACTGCGAGTATGCGCACGCACGGGAGAGTGTACGCATGCGCAGAGCGGACATGTATGAGGTGCAAATATGGCAGTGTGCATAGTGATATCTTTCTGACTTTGACAGTCCACCCTTTGGCAGTCAACAATAACTGCCACTTCCTAAAACATTTCAAAAAGAGAAAAATATATGTCAAGTGTAAATACATTTCTATGGTTGGGTAGGGGAGGAGAGGAGAAGGTAGGAAAAGGGTATGACCTATTGAGATAGCAGAAGCATGTGTGTATGAATCCATGTTTGGGGGGTCACGTATCATCGTGCCGTACGTGTTTTAAATCAAGCTTCGAGGTATTGCGAAGTATACATTAGAATTCCTTCTTATCCCGTGGTACGGGTCTGTGGATGGGCTGTCAAACTTTACCGAGCTCTTTTCGGCTGTGGTTGTAACAAAATGGGGGAGCACATTTTAGTTGATGATACATGAATGGGGGAATATGTGGTTGCTGATATCTGTGCCTGTATTCCCTATCGACTATGTGTGTAATTACCTGAAGGTTGTAGAGATGAAGATAAAGAACACTTATGGTAAATGCAGTGGTATTCTATGTCAGGTTAATGAACATTTGTCGATTGAAGTCTTGTTCGGTGTCTGTTGAATGCAGTCTTCTTTGTGCTTTTGCCCAAAAGGTGCGGGCAAAAAGCTTTGTCAATGTCCATAGACTTACAAAAGTGTTGGGCTAGCGTAAATTTAAAATTTCTAGGGAAACTGGGGGTCTATGGCATAGTTCATCAAATATCTGTGTATAAGGTTGTCAAAACTTCTTCTCTAATCCATCAGTTGTCTGTATACAGGATCATCGAATTCCTCGTCAAGAGTGGGTCTTTTTACCTTGGAGAAACAAGAAAAACAGGTGAAAGAAATGGACCGTATAATCGCATTTTCATCACATCATTGTTTCTACAGTTGGGTCATAAATCAAATCCATTGGAATTACAATTTCCTCAATCCTTAGACTCATTACCATGGTACTACGTTTGCACTTCATTAAAGCCTGACCGCATCTAAATATCAAGCCAATCGTTATGACAACACCTAAGATACATAGGAGAAACTTCCCTACATTCATTATGACTCCTTGAGCCCATTCTCCTAAACCAGAGAACCAATTTCGCGGGTTCAACCATAACACCCAACCAGTCAGCTCATTACCAACAGCAGCAAGGGTGAGATTGTGTCTTCTGCGAAATTCCCATTTTAATTGGAGAATATCGTCCATCTTTTGGTCTATGACCTCGACCGGGTCCTCTGTACTATTTGTAATGTATGTGCAACATTTCACGCCGTACTGCGTTGCCAGTGTGACACAATATCCACCTGTCACTGCTGTGAGATAATTGAGAACCATTCTATGCTGAACCAGTTCTGTTTTATAAGCTTGAAGTTCTCTTCCAGTATACCTAAACGTGTCATCATACATTTCTGTGATATTGTCTAACAAATTTGCAAGCGCAGATATGTATTTATAGTTCAGCACTCCTCTAGCGGTGCGAGTGAAATCTAACGCGATTAGGAATTGAATCCCGGTGGATTCACTGATCAGATCAGAGGCCGGATGCTCTGTTCTCTCTATCATGTGCCGTTTAACTACGTGCTCGTAGTGGGTGTGAGTATAAGGAGCTTGGGCACCACGGTGTATATCTTTCATTTTGGCACGTGATACAGTCATTACCTCAGGCAGTACTTTTCCAATATAACACAATCCTTCAGAGTTTGGGGCAAGCCACTTATACGCCTTCCTCCCGCATATGAAATATGCATCATCGGGGAGAACATATGGGACGGAGTAGGACATAACCATATTACACATCTTCCATGTGAAATCTCCTAACCCTAATTCTCCCATCTGTCTGGTACACGTATCAGTTTGTACGATATGTGCACAGTATCCTGGTGATACCTCTCCAACTTTCGTAATCCTACTTCCTAGGGTATACCTATATCGGAAAGATCTTTCTCTACTGGCTATGTGGCGTATAAGCTCTGTATCCGTAGGCATTCTATCTGCTCTGTATGAAAAGGTCATGGTTTGGTTACTCCATGACACTTCCCAATTTCTCGGCTTTCGGGGATTGGAAATGTTAAAACATATTAGGGATCTATCCACATGATATTGGTGGAGCTTCAAACTAGGAGGACTGGAGATATTAAACCTCCTGTCCACCGGTCTCCCACCCTTTAGCTCAAGTACCTCCCCTACCGTTAAAGGAAATGGTACTAGTCCTGATTTGCTATGACCTTGAGGTACTTGAGAGCATACCCAACAATCTGTTTGATTTAACACACTACCCACTAAGGAGTGATAGTCACTCAAGGGATGCCGGTCCATGTGGATATTAAAACTGGATTGGCATTTCTTGATGCACCCATCCTCAACTACATTGTCACAGAGCCTACAGATACAGTTTTCTTCAGCTAACAATCCTTCACAATTCCTTCTATGGTCAATGCTATCGGATCGTTTTCTGATACTCGCTTTTACTTGTTGGTTAAGTTGTTCTTGGAAAACTACGCCTCCATCTTTGTCATCAGAACCCATTCCAGAACCTCTCCCGACCTCCATGGTACTCTCGCCGGAACAGACTGCTCTGGTCAACATCATGGTCAACAGGAAAATCCGGATCACAGTCTCTTGGGGCAAGTCCATCTTATAGGAGGAAACGGAGAAGAATGAGAAAGGGGAAAAATAATTTGAGGGAGAGGGGATGGGAAGTGGAGAAAAACAATAAAAGGGAACAGGGAATCGACAACTGCTTTTGTTCTTGTGATTTTCAATGCTCAGGTGCCGCCTCAGTCCTCTTGGAACAGACACTCCAGTGATACAACTTCCTCTACCGTCTGTTCCTTATCACGGGACCTCTCTGGATCAGCAACCTTCTTACAGTGGGACGAATGAACCCAAGTCTCTCTCTCGGCAACCTTCAATGCTGTAGTGCTAGTCAATAAGACTTGGTATGGTCCTTCCCATCTGTCAATAAGGCAACCTGAGCGTAGAAAATTCCGTATCATTACATAATCCCCAGGTTCAATGTCATGACAATTACTATCTGGTAAATCAGGAATCACTATCTTCAAATTATCATTTTGATTCCTTAGCTGTTTACTCATGTTAACCAGGTACTTTACAGTCACTTCATTGTTACACTTCAAATCATCCTGAGGGTTAATCATAACATGCGGTTGTCGACCAAACAAGATTTCAAAGGGAGACAGATTAAGAGGGGACCTGGGAGTGGTTCTGATGCTGTACAGTACAATGGGTAAAGCTTCTGGCCATGTCAATCCTGTTTCTGCCATAACTTTGCTCAGTTTATTTTTAATAGTGCTGTTCACTCTTTCCACCTTCGCACTCGCCTGTGGACGGTATGGAGTGTGCAGCTTGCTATCAATTCCCATCAACTTACACATTCCTTGAAAGACATCACCTGTAAAATGGGTACCCCTATCACTTTCGATTATTCTAGGGATACCATATCTACATACAAATTCCTGCACAATTTTCTTAGCAGTGAACATAGCGGTATTTGTCACAAACAAAAGATAGATCGAAAAAATAACTTGCGCCCTAGCTTCAGCTCGGCAGATCCCCAAAAAGGAGCACCACTCCTCTATAAATACAATATAAACAGAAAGAGGCGATCTCCCAGCGATGCTATGTATAACTTCCTGATCCGTATGTGTTCCTATTCCTCAGAAAGAGAACACAATATGCAGTATGTCCATTAGCATATAATTATACTTCAGCAAACTTCCAAAGTCACTCCTCTTAGTGACTGACCTGGGTTAAATGAGATGCATTCACATAACAGTTTCTTTAATGTCGCATGCACTCGACCTTCATCAGCTTATCTACACCAGGCTTACCTTTCTTATAAGCCCTATATGCGTTGAAAGGTATCTTTTCCGGTCTCTATATCTGCACCTTTGTTGTCTCCACTCAAATGGATCCCAATGACAGCGAATAGTAAAAAGTATGTATTTATTTAAAAAATGTAAATACCCACCAACATTGTGGGACATAAAAAGACTTGAACAATAAAAATGAAACACTTTACAAGGTACCCTATCTATGAGACCAAAAGACCACTTCCAGTGATACCGGTAGGATGGATGAGGGTAAACGTTCCAAATTTTTGGCAATGAAGAAAAAAATTACCCACAAAATGTCGCCAACCACCGTAGAAGGGTCTGGTCCAGGGTCCCCTTGTGGAATACCAACGCGTTTCGGATTGAATCCTTCCTCAGGGTATGTATTGGAAGTGGTCCCCTCGCCTTTTTATCCCTGACTGACCATGCCACATGTCGACCCTGGCCAATCGGGTTCCACTATTCTCAAATATACATAAAAAACCATACTATTCTTTCACAATTACCATACAGTATTAACTCGTAACCATATGGTCCTATTCAGCTGTCAACCTATATAAATATATAACAAATAACTTAAAAGAAATGCTAATTTCATTTAATTGGAGTGGATGAAAGTCCGAAATGGATTACAGGAATAGTTCATTCAAGATGATATCCATAACAACTCCCGAATGTCCGTATCCACAGATTCCTAGCGTGCAGGTAGTCATGTGTCCCGGCGCACTTCCGTCCACCGGATGTCCGTGTTTGTGACGACGATCGGTCTCCTTGGAGACCGCTTGTTGATTTTCCTCTATATCCGCGGTCCGTCCCAACCGGAAGTTGTTGTCACATGATACTTCTTACTTCCGGTTGTTGAACCGCAAACACGGAAATCATGCCCGCCGTGTTGAGCCGCATAGCGGCAGCGTTATGTATCCATATATAAAAGAGACAAAGGCGTATGTCAATGCATTTATATTAAATCATAGCAATCCCCTTCTGATACCTCTATTCTTTTATACTTATAAGATAACATTGAGATCTCGATGGGTGTATCCCCAACTCTTAATTCCTTATATCATTACTACACATTCATTACATAATATACGGTTTAAAACCATTAAAAAGATGGTGGCAGAACCATAATTTATCATACGTATGTCTTATTTATTCTCATATACATACTTTATTTGATTTAGAGAAAAAGGGGAAGTTTACAGAAACCACTTGGTTTCAAAATCTAAGTTTAAACCATTGGGATGGAGTGTTTTTAATTCGTAAATTTTTCTCATTTCCGCCCTCGCCAACCTATCTTCATCATCATTCTTTCGCCAATTAGATTGAATACTTAAGATGGCACAGAAACTTACAAGATGGTTAATATTACATTCATGTGTGTTTTTAAAATGTTGGGACACACTGTGTGTTTCCAGCCCTTTCTTGATATTTCGGACGTGCTCTGCCATCCTTACCTTAAGTGCCCTTGTTGTGCGTCCCACATATTGTGTGCCACATCGGCACTCTAGTAAATATACACAGTTTTTAGTAGAACAAGTGAGGAACTGTCTAATTGGGTATACCACATTTGTTTGTAGGGACTTATACTCCGTTACTTTACTCCCATTCCCCTTACAATGGCGACACATAATGCACATTCCGCATCTATAAAAGCCTTTTGATTTTATCCTAGTCTGCATTTTTGGGGCCATCACCACACTGTTCACCACATTTTCTTTCAAGTTTTTTGCTTTCCTGTATATGAAGCTTGGCCGATCTGATATGTGTTCTCTTAACATCGGATCTCTATTTAAGATGTCCCAATGTCGCCTGACAATTTTTTCAATCTGCCCATATTGGCTATTAAAATCAGTAACAAAAGATATTCCCCTAGTACCAGAGTTGTCCTTCTGTTTGTCTTTATTTACATTCAGACAAGCCTCCCTGTCCAGACGTGTACCTTGATCCCTAGCTGTGCTTATTATCACCTGATCATATCCTTTTTGTTGTAATTGATCCTGCAAAATATCGGCATGTTTTTCATATTCCCTAATATCCGTACAGTTCCGCCGAATACGGTGGAACTGACTTTTAGGGATACTATGCAGCCAATTATGGTGGTGATTGCTAGTGTAATCAATAAAGGAATTACAATCGGTTTTTTTGGTGTAATTACTGGTCTTCACCATACCATCCTCCACATAGACCCGTAAGTCAAGGAAATTGACTTCGATTTCACTTATTTCAAAGGTGAGTTTGATATTGTATGGATTATTATTTAGGTGGGTGCAAAAAGTTTCCAGACTGCTATGATCACCATTCCACACAAAAATGATGTCATCGATATAGCGATTCCAAGACACCAGACTGGCGCCCAGCTGATGGCCATTCCATACCGCCTGCTCCTCCCAATACGCCATGAATAAATTGGCATAACTGGGCGCCAGTCTGGTGCCCATCGCTGTACCCGTCAGTTGTAGAAAAAAGCTGTCCTGGAACCAAAAAAAGTTATTTTTTAAGATGAGGGAAATGCCATCTAAAATAAATCCCTTCTCTTTTTCATTAGTCCCTACTTTGTCCAGAAAGAACTCCGTGGCAGCTAGCCCATGTTCATGCTCGATGATGGTATACAGCGACTGTACATCTGCTGTAACCATCAAAAAACCTGGCTGCCAATTGACTTCCATTAACTTATTAATGATGCTTATGGTATCTCTTAAGTATGACTGTGTTGATTGAACCATTGGTTGTAGTAAACCGTCAATTACTTGGGACAAATTGGAAAGACATGAATCTATGCCGGCAACGATAGGGCGCCCAGGAGGTTTTTCACTATTTTTATGGATCTTGGGGAGGATGTAGAGTACCGGTATTGACGGATTCTCTATAATAATGGACTTTATATCCTCCTCCCCAATGACCTCCATGGACAGGTACAGTGCTAGAAAGGTTTTTAACTTATCCATCACACCACTACCGGGGTTTGTTCGAAGTTTTTTATATGTATCCCCTTCCCCTAATTGTCTACATACTTCCATATTATAATCTTCAAGATTCATGATCACCACACTTCCCCCCTTATCAGCGGGTTTTATGACTATGTCCCTATTTTCTCTAAGGGATTTTATTGCCTTTCTTTCCTCCTTATTTAAATTCATCTTCCTATTTGGTTTTAGTTTTACCCTTTCCAAATCATTTTTGACAGCCTTTTCAAATGCCTCAATGAAGCTTCCTTTTTTATGCTTTGGATAAAACTTAGACTTTCGTTTCAAATTGAATTTCCCTGTGTTTTGCGGGATAATTGGTTCCGTTTTATCGCTAAAAAATCTTTTAAGCGTCAGGTGTCTGATGAATTTTTCTACATCCACAAACACATTAAATTTGTCACATTTATTAGACGGTGAGAATTTTAGACCTTTTTCAAGGACACATTTTTCGTGTACTGATAATTGGTAGTCACTGAGATTGTAAATCTTGGTGTTTTTATTTGTATCATTATTGATTTCTGAATCTATGTCATGTGTCTCATTATCCACAATCATCTTAATTGGATCCGTATTAGAATCACCACAATCTTTATATTTACGTCTCATACTGGAATTAAGTTTTTTAAATTTCCCTCCTCTGCTTCCTCTTTTTCTCCCGAACTTCTTCTTTCCTTCACCTGAATCTATCTCCATTCCCTGTGTGACCTTTGGCTCACACCTAAAAAACGTGATTGGGCAGGCCGATGTTCGCAATCAATTCCCTCCTCCATATCTTTCCTTTGTCTGTTCCCCCTATATGTATCTTTGGATCTGTGTTCCTCCCATTGTACTCTATTTCTCCAAGTATTTCTTTCTTCCCTTTTGGGTGATGTTCGTTTATTTTCTAAATGTCTAACCCTTCTTTGATCATATTCATTCCCATAATCGTCTGTGTTCTTATATCTCCTGGAATTACCTATGGGTGATCTTCCTCTATTCCCCATATTCCTTTTTAATAATCCCTTCCTACGATTATGTTGGTTCCCATGATTATCTCTTATGTCGAATTTCTCTCTGATTGGATTATTAAGCTCCACATCTGCGTCACCCTTATTTCTTTTGCATTCATCAGTATCTCTGAAGTATTTTTTCTGTTTCTTGTTTTTGATCTCCCTCTCTATCTTTTCTATTTTCCTAATGATCCCCCCTTCTAATTCCTTATAATCCTCTAATTTAGAATAGGGTTCTACCAGAGAGCGAAGAGATCCAATCTCCTCTTCTATTCCTTTAAGAGTCTCACTTTTTTCCTTAATGATGAGTTGCATGAGTGAGTACGAGCACCCATCTAGGATTTTTTGCCACTCCTTCATGAAGCTCTCTGATTCATTATTGAAAGAGGGTGTTTTGATAATTTTTAAACCTTTAGGGGTCAGACCTTCTGAACAATACTTCTCAAGGAAGGCCACCTCCCACCAGATTTTACTTTCCCGTATGAGCAATTTCTCTAATTTACCCATTGCACTATCTAAGTTATCATCTACTAATTCCACACTCTCGGTTTCATTAAACAAAAAAAATTTGGAACGTTTACCCTCATCCATCCTACCGGTATCACTGGAAGTGGTCTTTTGGTCTCATAGATAGGGTACCTTTTAAAGTGTTTCATTTTTATTGTTCAAGTCTTTTTATGTCCCACAATGTTGGTGGGTATTTACATTTTTTAAATAAATACATACTTTTTACTATTCGCTGTCATTGGGATCCATTTGAGTGGAGACAACAAAGGTGCAGATATAGAGACCGGAAAAGATACCTTTCAACGCATATAGGGCTTATAAGAAAGGTAAGCCTGGTGTAGATAAGCTGATGAAGGTCGAGTGCATGCGACATTAAAGAAACTGTTATGTGAATGCATCTCATTTAACCCAGGTCAGTCACTAAGAGGAGTGACTTTGGAAGTTTGCTGAAGTATAATTATATGCTAATGGACATACTGCATATTGTGTTCTCTTTCTGAGGAATAGGAACACATACGGATCAGGAAGTTATACATAGCATCACTGGGAGATCGCCTCTTTCTGTTTATATTGTATTTATAGAGGAGTGGTGCTCCTTTTTGGGGATCTGCCGAGCTGAAGCTAGGGCGCAAGTTATTTTTTCGATCTATCTTTTGTTTGTGGCTATTTTGCACTAAGAAATTGTGTCTTGCTGCCCTTAAATATGTTTGCCCATCGAACAAACAGGAAAGCTCAGGTTGAATCATTGCTTAATGAAACCGAGAGTGTGGAATTAGTAGATGATAACTTAGATAGTGCAATGGGTAAATTAGAGAAATTGCTCATACGGGAAAGTAAAATCTGGTGGGAGGTGGCCTTCCTTGAGAAGTATTGTTCAGAAGGTCTGACCCCTAAAGGTTTAAAAATTATCAAAACACCCTCTTTCAATAATGAATCAGAGAGCTTCATGAAGGAGTGGCAAAAAATCCTAGATGGGTGCTCGTACTCACTCATGCAACTCATCATTAAGGAAAAAAGTGAGACTCTTAAAGGAATAGAAGAGGAGATTGGATCTCTTCGCTCTCTGGTAGAACCCTATTCTAAATTAGAGGATTATAAGGAATTAGAAGGGGGGATCATTAGGAAAATAGAAAAGATAGAGAGGGAGATCAAAAACAAGAAACAGAAAAAATACTTCAGAGATACTGATGAATGCAAAAGAAATAAGGGTGACGCAGATGTGGAGCTTAATAATCCAATCAGAGAGAAATTCGACATAAGAGATAATCATGGGAACCAACATAATCGTAGGAAGGGATTATTAAAAAGGAATATGGGGAATAGAGGAAGATCACCCATAGGTAATTCCAGGAGATATAAGAACACAGACGATTATGGGAATGAATATGATCAAAGAAGGGTTAGACATTTAGAAAATAAACGAACATCACCCAAAAGGGAAGAAAGAAATACTTGGAGAAATAGAGTACAATGGGAGGAACACAGATCCAAAGATACATATAGGGGGAACAGACAAAGGAAAGATATGGAGGAGGGAATTGATTGCGAACATCGGCCTGCCCAATCACGTTTTTTAGGTGTGAGCCAAAGGTCACACAGGGAATGGAGATAGATTCAGGTGAAGGAAAGAAGAAGTTCGGGAGAAAAAGAGGAAGCAGAGGAGGGAAATTTAAAAAACTTAATTCCAGTATGAGACGTAAATATAAAGATTGTGGTGATTCTAATACGGATCCAATTAAGATGATTGTGGATAATGAGACACATGACATAGATTCAGAAATCAATAATGATACAAATAAAAACACCAAGATTTACAATCTCAGTGACTACCAATTATCAGTACACGAAAAATGTGTCCTTGAAAAAGGTCTAAAATTCTCACCTTCTAATAAATGTGACAAATTTAATGTGTTTGTGGATGTAGAAAAATTCATCAGACACCTGACGCTTAAAAGATTTTTTAGCGATAAAACGGAACCAATTATCCCGCAAAACACAGGGAAATTCAATTTGAAACGAAAGTCTAAGTTTTATCCAAAGCATAAAAAAGGAAGCTTCATTGAGGCATTTGAAAAGGCTGTCAAAAATGATTTGGAAAGTGTAAAACTAAAACCAAATAGGAAGATGAATTTAAATAAGGAGGAAAGAAAGGCAATAAAATCCCTTAGAGAAAATAGGGACATAGTCATAAAACCCGCTGATAAGGGGGGAAGTGTGGTGATCATGAATCTTGAAGATTATAATATGGAAGTATGTAGACAATTAGGGGAAGGGGATACATATAAAAAACTTCGAACAAACCCCGGTAGTGGTGTGATGGATAAGTTAAAAACCTTTCTAGCACTGTACCTGTCCATGGAGGTCATTGGGGAGGAGGATATAAAGTCCATTATTATAGAGAATCCGTCAATACCGGTACTCTACATCCTCCCCAAGATCCATAAAAATAGTGAAAAACCTCCTGGGCGCCCTATCGTTGCCGGCATAGATTCATGTCTTTCCAATTTGTCCCAAGTAATTGACGGTTTACTACAACCAATGGTTCAATCAACACAGTCATACTTAAGAGATACCATAAGCATCATTAATAAATTAATGGAAGTCAATTGGCAGCCAGGTTTTTTGATGGTTACAGCAGATGTACAGTCGCTGTATACCATCATCGAGCATGAACATGGGCTAGCTGCCACGGAGTTCTTTCTGGACAAAGTAGGGACTAATGAAAAAGAGAAGGGATTTATTTTAGATGGCATTTCCCTCATCTTAAAAAATAACTTTTTTTGGTTCCAGGACAGCTTTTTTCTACAACTGACGGGTACAGCGATGGGCACCAGACTGGCGCCCAGTTATGCCAATTTATTCATGGCGTATTGGGAGGAGCAGGCGGTATGGAATGGCCATCAGCTGGGCGCCAGTCTGGTGTCTTGGAATCGCTATATCGATGACATCATTTTTGTGTGGAATGGTGATCATAGCAGTCTGGAAACTTTTTGCACCCACCTAAATAATAATCCATACAATATCAAACTCACCTTTGAAATAAGTGAAATCGAAGTCAATTTCCTTGACTTACGGGTCTATGTGGAGGATGGTATGGTGAAGACCAGTAATTACACCAAAAAAACCGATTGTAATTCCTTTATTGATTACACTAGCAATCACCACCATAATTGGCTGCATAGTATCCCTAAAAGTCAGTTCCACCGTATTCGGCGGAACTGTACGGATATTAGGGAATATGAAAAACATGCCGATATTTTGCAGGATCAATTACAACAAAAAGGATATGATCAGGTGATAATAAGCACAGCTAGGGATCAAGGTACACGTCTGGACAGGGAGGCTTGTCTGAATGTAAATAAAGACAAACAGAAGGACAACTCTGGTACTAGGGGAATATCTTTTGTTACTGATTTTAATAGCCAATATGGGCAGATTGAAAAAATTGTCAGGCGACATTGGGACATCTTAAATAGAGATCCGATGTTAAGAGAACACATATCAGATCGGCCAAGCTTCATATACAGGAAAGCAAAAAACTTGAAAGAAAATGTGGTGAACAGTGTGGTGATGGCCCCAAAAATGCAGACTAGGATAAAATCAAAAGGCTTTTATAGATGCGGAATGTGCATTATGTGTCGCCATTGTAAGGGGAATGGGAGTAAAGTAACGGAGTATAAGTCCCTACAAACAAATGTGGTATACCCAATTAGACAGTTCCTCACTTGTTCTACTAAAAACTGTGTATATTTACTAGAGTGCCGATGTGGCACACAATATGTGGGACGCACAACAAGGGCACTTAAGGTAAGGATGGCAGAGCACGTCCGAAATATCAAGAAAGGGCTGGAAACACACAGTGTGTCCCAACATTTTAAAAACACACATGAATGTAATATTAACCATCTTGTAAGTTTCTGTGCCATCTTAAGTATTCAATCTAATTGGCGAAAGAATGATGATGAAGATAGGTTGGCGAGGGCGGAAATGAGAAAAATTTACGAATTAAAAACACTCCATCCCAATGGTTTAAACTTAGATTTTGAAACCAAGTGGTTTCTGTAAACTTCCCCTTTTTCTCTAAATCAAATAAAGTATGTATATGAGAATAAATAAGACATACGTATGATAAATTATGGTTCTGCCACCATCTTTTTAATGGTTTTAAACCGTATATTATGTAATGAATGTGTAGTAATGATATAAGGAATTAAGAGTTGGGGATACACCCATCGAGATCTCAATGTTATCTTATAAGTATAAAAGAATAGAGGTATCAGAAAGGGATTGCTATGATTTAATATAAATGCATTGACATACGCCTTTGTCTCTTTTATATATGGATACATAACGCTGCCGCTATGCGGCTCAACACGGCGGGCATGGATTTCCGTGTTTGCGGTTCAACAACCGGAAGTAAGAAGTATCATGTGACAACAACTTCCGGTTGGGACGGACCGCGGATATAGAGGAAAATCAACAAGCGGTCTCCAAGGAGACCGATCGTCGTCACAAACACGGACATCCGGTGGACGGAAGTGCGCCGGGACACATGACTACCTGCACGCTAGGAATCTGTGGATACGGACATTCGGGAGTTGTTATGGATATCATCTTGAATGAACTATTCCTGTAATCCATTTCGGACTTTCATCCACTCCAATTAAATGAAATTAGCATTTCTTTTAAGTTATTTGTTATATATTTATATAGGTTGACAGCTGAATAGGACCATATGGTTACGAGTTAATACTGTATGGTAATTGTGAAAGAATAGTATGGTTTTTTATGTATATTTGAGAATAGTGGAACCCGATTGGCCAGGGTCGACATGTGGCATGGTCAGTCAGGGATAAAAAGGCGAGGGGACCACTTCCAATACATACCCTGAGGAAGGATTCAATCCGAAACGCGTTGGTATTCCACAAGGGGACCCTGGACCAGACCCTTCTACGGTGGTTGGCGACATTTTGTGGGTAATTTTTTTCTTCATTGCCAAAAATTTGGAACGTTTACCCTCATCCATCCTACCGGTATCACTGGAAGTGGTCTTTTGGTCTCATAGATAGGGTACCTTGTAAAGTGTTTCATTTTTATTGTTCAAGTCTTTTTATGTCCCACAATGTTGGTGGGTATTTACATTTTTTAAATAAATACATACTTTTTACTATTCGCTGTCATTGGGATCCATTTGAGTGGAGACAACAAAGGTGCAGATATAGAGACCGGAAAAGATACCTTTCAACGCATATAGGGCTTATAAGAAAGGTAAGCCTGGTGTAGATAAGCTGATGAAGGTCGAGTGCATGCGACATTAAAGAAACTGTTATGTGAATGCATCTCATTTAACCCAGGTCAGTCACTAAGAGGAGTGACTTTGGAAGTTTGCTGAAGTATAATTATATGCTAATGGACATACTGCATATTGTGTTCTCTTTCTGAGGAATAGGAACACATACGGATCAGGAAGTTATACATAGCATCGCTGGGAGATCGCCTCTTTCTGTTTATATTGTATTTATAGAGGAGTGGTGCTCCTTTTTGGGGATCTGCCGAGCTGAAGCTAGGGCGCAAGTTATTTTTTCGATCTATCTTTTGTTTGTGGCTATTTTGCACTAAGAAATTGTGTCTTGCTGCCCTTAAATATGTTTGCCCATCGAACAAACAGGAAAGCTCAGGTTGAATCATTGTTTAATGAAACCGAGAGTGTGGAATTAGTAGATGATAACTTAGATAGTGCAATGGGTAAATTAGAGAAATTGCTCATACGGGAAAGTAAAATCTGGTGGGAGGTGGCCTTCCTTGAGAAGTATTGTTCAGAAGGTCTGACCCCTAAAGGTTTAAAAATTATCAAAACACCCTCTTTCAATAATGAATCAGAGAGCTTCATGAAGGAGTGGCAAAAAATCCTAGATGGGTGCTCGTACTCACTCATGCAACTCATCATTAAGGAAAAAAGTGAGACTCTTAAAGGAATAGAAGAGGAGATTGGATCTCTTCGCTCTCTGGTAGAACCCTATTCTAAATTAGAGGATTATAAGGAATTAGAAGGGGGGATCATTAGGAAAATAGAAAAGATAGAGAGGGAGATCAAAAACAAGAAACAGAAAAAATACTTCAGAGATACTGATGAATGCAAAAGAAATAAGGGTGACGCAGATGTGGAGCTTAATAATCCAATCAGAGAGAAATTCGACATAAGAGATAATCATGGGAACCAACATAATCGTAGGAAGGGATTATTAAAAAGGAATATGGGGAATAGAGGAAGATCACCAATAGGTAATTCCAGGAGATATAAGAACACAGACGATTATGGGAATGATACAAGAAATACAGGGATAGTGGACCACTGCGCTCACAGCGGCTGCAGTTTTGTAGAACCCTGGTGTCACTCAACACCATATATCCTGAACATTAGCTAAAAAAATGGGAACTATCAAACTGCGCACAGCTTATGGAAGTAAATATATCAGTCTATGATGTTGATCAGAAGGTTATGGACCAATGTTCCTATATTCTTCTATCTTTCCTTCCAATTCTTTCCTTTCTTACTTCTGAAAAGTCCCCTTCAAATTTGTCGAATGTCCCTCAAAAACAAGGAAAGAACAATATTGTGTAGCAGTTCCTGGATTTGAGTGATTCTCTGAGTAATCTGGTTCGACAAGATGGTTCGTACCGTACTCACGTCTGAACGGTGGGATTCACACACATAAAGGCATGGCATTGCTCTCTTACTTGCATGAGATGAAAATCCTGGGGCGCACCAATATGCTCTTACCAACTTGCACATTCCCTCCTTGCCCAGATGAGTCAGCCCATGAGCTGCTTCAGCCAAACATGGAAGGTATGCTCTGGGGGCCACTGGTTTACCATTTCCATTCGTCCAGAGTCCTGAGGACTCCTGGCCATATCCCTTTGCCTTCCAGACTGCCTTTTCCTGTGTGGAACACAAATTTTGCATCTCACACAACTTCTGTGTGTTGATGGTATTAAATACCATCAGTTGTGTGGTGTCTGTCTGTCTGGGGGTACCAGCTGCTAACTTAGCAGCTTCGTCTGCTCGGCTGTTACCAAGTGATACTGGGTCCTGGCTATATGTGTGTGCTTTACACTTGATAACAGCCACTCTGTCGGGTTCCTGTATCGCTGTTAGAAGCCTTTTTATGTGAGCTGCATGCGCTACCGGTGTACCAGCTGCCGTCATGAAATTTCTGAGGCGCCATAGGGCTCCGAAATCATGGACTACCCCGAATGCGTATCTAGAGTCGGTGTAGATATTGGCTGATTTGCCCTTAGCCAATTCACATGCTCTGGTTAGGGCGACCAGTTCAGCAACCTGGGCTGAGTGAGGTGGGCCTAGAGGTTCCGCTTCTATGGTGCCTTGGTCGTCTACGACTGCGTATCCAGTACACAAGTCTCCCGAGTCTGACTGTCTGTGACAACTACCGTCCGTGTAGAAAGTTAGATCTACATCTTCCAGTGGGTTGTCACTGATGTCAGGTCTTGCGGTAAAATTTTGGGTCAAATATTCCATACAATCATGTGTGTCCTCCTTTGTATTAAATCCTCCTTCCCCACCACTCTCATCCTCCACCCTTTGTGCCTGTGCAGGCACACCTGGGAGATATGTTGCAGGATTTAATGCACTGCATCTCTTTATGGTGATGTTTACGGGGGCCATTAATGCCAATTTCCATCTTGTAAACCGCGCTGATGAGACGTGCCTGGTTTGGGCAGAATTTAGCAAGGCTGACACTGCATGTGGTGTATGAATTGTGAGGTTGTGACCTAGCACTACATCTTCGCTTTTCATTACTAGCAATGCTATCACAGCAACGCTTCGCAAGCATGTGGGGAGGGATCGCGCTACCGTATCTAGCTGAGCGCTGTAGTATGCTGCCGGCCTGCTGGCATCACCGTGCTTTTGGGTTAGGACGCCTGCCGCGCAACCAGCACTTTCTGTTCCGTACAGCTCAAAGGGTTTCCCATAGTCTGGCATACCTAATGCTGGTGTGTCACAACTGAGGGCCTGAGCTGACGGGAGGCAGCCTCAGTTGTAGGGGCTGAGATGTAACGGAACCTGGGAGGTTGTATCAGACCCCTAGACATGTAAGTAACATGTAGAATAACTGCCCGAAGGCGTGACCACGACAACCAGGATAAAAGTCAATGATGTTTATTATGACAAACTCCTTAACACAGCAGCAGTAAGGAAACATAAAAGTCAACAGAGGATAAATACAATTCCTGGGTACTACAGGGTGGCAAGGGCCACAGGCACTGGTAGTGTGAGACAGTTCTTATAATCTACTAGTTGGAAAGTCCTTACCAGGCCTGACTGTAGCAATGGAGAGAACCCAGGATCGTACCAGCTGGTGTTCCAGGAAAGGCTGGGCTGCTGAAGATAAAACGGCTGCTGTGGATACTGGCTGGAACCAGACTGTTGTTGGTACGGAGTGGATACTGGCTGGAACCAGTTAAATAATAAACGAACTTGAGAGCGATGAAATAATAATGAAGTTTGGAGTTTGAGAGCGGTGAAATAATAATACCGGTGGAGAGTGGTAAACTGCAGAAAGGACACCGGCCCTTTAAGATAAGCTGTACACTGCTGGAAGCTGGGCTGGAAGCAGGTGATTGATAATGAAGTTTGGAGTTTGAGAGCGGTGAAATAATAATACCGGTGGAGAGTGGTAAACTGCAGAAAGGACACCGGCCCTTTAAGAGAAGCTGTACACTGCTGGAAGCTGGGCTGGAAGCAGGTGATTGTTGTAACTGGAAACAGGTGAGTCCAGAATGGATCGGAGAGTCAGGCTACACCGCAGATGGAATGCTGGTGCGGGTCTCTATAGCAGAAGTCTGGAGACAGGAGCTGGAACCTGGAAGACATTCACAGGAGAGAGACAAACTGGAACTAGGTTAGACAACCAAAGCACTGATGCCTTCCTTGCTCAGGCACAGCTTACTTATACCTGCAGCAAGGAAGGGGTTGGCTAGGCAATTATGCAAATCAACAATACAGACAGCAGATTGGTGGAAATGATCAGATGACAAAATCCAAGATGGCTGCGCCCATGCAGACACTTGGAGGGAAGTTTGGTTTGTAATCCATGTGAGAATTGAAACAGTAATGGCGACGCCGGCCACAGGAGACAGGAGACGCCAGACTGACAAGCGCACATTTAACCACGCGGGCACAGCGGAGGCCGCGGCTGATGAAATCACCACACTGACATTCTGCATGTGGAAACTCAGGAACAGCGGGATCCGGTCCTGGAACGCTGAGCCAGCCTTAGGAGGCATCTGAAGGGTAAGTAATGGCGTCCAGATACCCGGATCGTGACAGCACCCCCCCCCTTTAGGAGTGGCCCCAGGACACTTCTTAGGCTTTAAAGGAAACTTTGCGTGGAAATTTCGGACCAAGGCAGGAGCATGGATGTCTGAGGCATTGGTCCAAGAGCGTTCTTCAGGAAGGCCGTGAAGTCGGAAGATCTCTTGTATAAACACTTGAGCCAACTTGGAAGCTGACGGAAGACCGGTGAGAGGGATGAAATGTGCCATCTTGGTGAACCGGTCAACTACCACCCAGATGGTATTAAACTTGTTGCAGATAGGTAGATCGGAAACAAAGTCCATCGACAAATGGGTCCAAGGTCGACGGGGAACAGATAATGGAACCAGTTGCCCCGCAGGCGACTGGCGGGAGACTTTGTGTTGGGCACACTTTGGGCAGGAGGCAATAAATTCCATAACGTCCTTCTTCAGAGTTGGCCACCAGTAGGACCTAGAAATAAATTCAAGGGTTTTCTGAATGCCTGTATGTCCAGCAAAACGGGAAGCATGGGCCCAATGCATGAGCTTCTTCCTTAGAACTGGCTTAACAAAACTTTTCCCTGGTGGAGGCGTAGAGTCCATCCCTACCGTGGAGAATGCCAACGGATTAATAATAGGATGCTTGTCTGCAGACTCGGACTCATTTTCTTGCTCCCATGAGCGGGAAAGGGCATCGGCCTTACGGTTCTGAGAACCCGGACAGAACTGGAGTTTAAAGTCAAACCTAGAGAAGAAAAGTGCCCATCTGGCCTGACGAGGATTCAGACATTGTGCGCCTTTGAGATATAAAAGATTTTTGTGGTCGGTAAGTATGGTGATTGAGTGGGAAGCTCCCTCCAACAGGTATCTCCACTCCTCCAGAGCGAGCTTGATGGCTAGCAACTCCTGATCGCCAATGGCATAGTTGCGCTCAGCTGGGGAGAACTTCCGGGAGAAGAAACAGCAAGGATGTAGATGTCCATCTTTGGCCCTCTGGGATAACACTGCTCCTACTCCAACGGAGGAGGCATCTACCTCTAAGATAAAAGGAGAGTCGGTGTCGGGCTGTTTCAGAACTGGTGCAGAGATGAACCGTTGCTTCAGAAGGTGAAAGGCCTGTGTAGCTTCCTCGGACCACTTGGACGGATTAGCACCTTTCTTGGTTAATGCAGTGATAGGCGCCACAATGGTGGAAAAGTCTCGTATAAATTTTCTATAATAATTGGCGAACCCTAAGAACCTCTGGACCCCTTTGAGGCTTAAGGGTATAGGCCAATTCTGGATTGCTTGGAGTTTCTCAGGATCCATCTCTAGTCCGGAACCGGACACAATGTAACCTAGAAACGGAATGGTTTTAACTTCAAACACACACTTCTCCAATTTACAATAGAGGTGATTGACACGGAGACGGGAAAGAACCTCTTTTACCCAGAAACGATGATCTTCGAGATTATTAGCAAAGATGAGGATGTCGTCTAGATAAACCACGACATGGCGGTACAAGATGTCCCTGAAAATCTCATTCACGAAGTGCTGGAAGACTGCTGGAGCGTTGCTCAATCCGAAGGGCATGACGAGGTACTCATAATGTCCGTCACGGGTGTTAAAGGCGGTCTTCTACTCGTCACCCTCACGGATTCGGATGAGATTGTAGGCACCCCTCAAGTCCAGCTTTGTGAAAATGGTTGCACCACTAACTCTATCAAAGAGCTCGGTAATCAGGGGTAAAGGGTATCGGTTCTTGACGGTAATGTCGTTCAGACCTCTGTAGTCGATGCACGGACGCAGACCACCGTCTTTCTTCTTAACGAAGAAGAAGCCTGCGCCGGCTGGAGAAGAAGATGGTCGGATGAAACCCTTCGCCAGGTTCTCTTTGATGTACTCTTCCATGGAGTGTGTCTCAGGCAGAGACAACGGATAAGTTCGGCCTCGCGGTGGAACCTTCCCTGGAATGAGGTCGATTGGGCAGTCCCATTCTCTATGAGGAGGAAGGATATCAGCAGAGGCTTTACTGAACACGTCCGTGAAGTCTTGATATGGAGGAGGCGGAACATCAGATGACCTGGGGAAGGAAGAACAAACAGGAAGAACTTTGGCTAAACAAGTCTCAGCACAGGAGGGACCCCATGCCAGTATTTGCGTAGTCGTCCAGTCAATTGATGGGTTGTGGAGACGGAGCCATGGAAGGCCTAAAACCACTGGATGTGTGGCTCTTGGAATCACTAAAAAAGAAATATACTCAGAATGAAGAACTCCCACTCTCAGACGAACTGGAAGAGTCCTTAAGGAAATGACTGCGTCAAAAATCTTGCTGCCATCCACGGCAGTCAAAGAGATGGACGAGGACAGTCTCTCGGTGGGTAGGGACCACCGTTTAACATATGCTTCGGTTATGAAATTCCCAGCTGCTCCGGAATCAAGGAGGGCAATGACGTTCCTGTAACGTTGAGCAATTTGGAGCGACACTGGGAGGTTACAGTCATGAGGAGATGGAGAGGAGATCATTACTCCTAGCCGGCCCTCTCCTTGGCGAGCTAGGATCTGGAGTTTCCCGGACGTTTGGGACAGGCATTGATAGTGTGCGACGGAGCTGCACAGTAGAGACAGAGAGACTCAGAGAGACGTCTTCGGCGCTCAGCGGGAGATAGACGGGAACGACTAATTTGCATAGGCTCATCCTTGGATGGAGATGGTTGACGAGGAGGAGGAGCAGAAGATTTAGGAGTAGATGATCTTCCTCGCTCGGTTGCTCTCTCTCTGAAACGTAGATCAACCTTCGTGCAAAGAGAAATTAGCTCATCCAACTTAGAGGGCAAGTCTCTGGTAGCTAACTCATCCTTGATGCGTTCTGATAAGCCATGCCAGAATGCAGCATACAGGGCCTCGTCGTTCCATGCCAGTTCGGATGCCAGGATTTTAAACTGTATAAGATACTGTCCCACAGTACGTGTTCCCTGGCGTAAACGGAGAATCTCAGATGAAGCAGATGTTATCCGGCCTGGCTCGTCGAAGATGCGCCTGAATGTAGCTACAAAGTCAGTATAGGAGGATAGCAGGGGATCAGACTTCTCCCATAAAGGTGATGCCCAGTCAAGGGCTGAGCCACTGAGAAGGGAGATGATATAGGCAATTTTGGTACGGTCACTGAAGAAATTGCCAGGTAGAAGCTCAAAGTGGATTTCACATTGATTGAGAAATCCCCTGCAGAACCTTGGAGATCCATCAAATTTTACTGGCGTTGGAAGATGAAGATGTGGACTGGAAATGGGTAAGGTGGGTGGGGTTACAGCTGGTGTCACTGTAGTGGACGCACCGGACGTGCCAGATCCACGTAGGGTCGTTTGAATCCCATCCAGCCGTGTAGAGAGATCCTGGAGACAGCGGATGATGTGGCCCTGTGCAGCCTCCTGATGTTCAAGTCGGGCTGCCAGTTCTTGCATCGGCCTGGTCGCTTGATCCTGGTCTCTGGCTGGATTCATTAGGTCAGTGCTTACTGTCACAACTGAGGGCCTGAGCTGACGGGAGGCAGCCTCAGTTGTAGGGGCTGAGATGTAACGGAACCTGGGAGGTTGTATCAGACCCCTAGACATGTAAGTAACATGTATAATAACTGCCCGAAGGCGTGACCACGACAACCAGGATAAAAGTCAATGATGTTTATTATGACAAACTCCGTAACACAGCAGCAGTAAGGAAACATAAAAGTCAACAGAGGATAAATACAATTCCTGGGTACTACAGGGTGGCAAGGGCCACAGGCACTGGTAGTGTGAGACAGTTCTTATAATCTACTAGTTGGAAAGTCCTTACCAGGCCTGACTGTAGCAATGGAGAGAACCCAGGATCGTACCAGCTGGTGTTCCAGGAAAGGCTGGGCTGCTGAAGATAAAACGGCTGCTGTGGATACTGGCTGGAACCAGACTGTTGTTGGTACGGAGTGGATACTGGCTGGAACCAGTTAAATAATAAACGAACTTGAGAGCGATGAAATAATAATGAAGTTTGGAGTTTGAGAGCGGTGAAATAATAATACCGGTGGAGAGTGGTAAACTGCAGAAAGGACACAGGCCCTTTAAGATAAGCTGTACACTGCTGGAAGCTGGGCTGGAAGCAGGTGATTGATAATGAAGTTTGGAGTTTGAGAGCGGTGAAATAATAATACCGGTGGAGAGTGGTAAACTGCAGAAAGGACACCGGCCCTTTAAGAGAAGCTGTACACTGCTGGAAGCTGGGCTGGAAGCAGGTGATTGTTGTAACTGGAAACAGGTGAGTCCAGAATGGATCGGAGAGTCAGGCTACACCGCAGATGGAATGCTGGTGCGGGTCTCTATAGCAGAAGTCTGGAGACAGGAGCTGGAACCTGGAAGACATTCACAGGAGAGAGACAAACTGGAACTAGGTTAGACAACCAAAGCACTGATGCCTTCCTTGCTCAGGCACAGCTTACTTATACCTGCAGCAAGGAAGGGGTTGGCTAGGCAATTATGCAAATCAACAATACAGACAGCAGATTGGTGGAAATGATCAGATGACAAAATCCAAGATGGCTGCGCCCATGCAGACACTTGGAGGGAAGTTTGGTTTGTAATCCATGTGAGAATTGAAACAGTAATGGCGACGCCGGCCACAGGAGACAGGAGACGCCAGACTGACAAGCGCACATTTAACCACGCGGGCACAGCGGAGGCCGCGGCTGATGAAATCACCACACTGACATTCTGCATGTGGAAACTCAGGAACAGCGGGATCCGGTCCTGGAACGCTGAGCCAGCCTTAGGAGGCATCTGAAGGGTAAGTAATGGCGTCCAGATACCCGGATCGTGACAGCGTGCCTGCGTTAGGCACTGTTTAAGTTTCTCAAATGCCATTTCGGACTCGTCTGTGTGCGAAATCCGATCAGGCTTGTTTGAGGAAACCATCTCCTGCAAAGGTAATGCTAGAATGGAAAACCCTGGGATCCAGTTACGGCAATACCCACACATTCCTAAAAACGTTCTGATCTGTTGCTGGGTTTGAGGCAGAGTCATGTCTCTAATTGCTTGAATTCTATCAGCGGTCAGGTGTCTCAGTCCTTTTGTTAGACAGTGTCCCAAATATTTCACTTTAGTTTGGCATAATTGTAACTTGTCTTTGGAAACCTTGTGTCCTGTGTCTGAAAGATGAAACAGGAGCTGTTTCGTATTCTTCAGGGATGCTTCCAATGAATCTGAACACAGTAATAAATCGTCCACATACTGTATCAGTACTGATCCACTCCCTGGTTGGAAAGACTGTAAACAATCATGCAAAGCCTGAGAAAATATACTTGGACTGTCTATGAAACCTTGTGGTAATCGAGTCCAGGTGTATTGGACTCCTCTGTATGTGAATGCAAACAAATATTGGCTGTCAGGGTGCAGAGGTACCGAAAAGAAAGCGGAGCAGAGGTCAATAACAGTGAAAAATTTCGCAGTGGGAGGGATTTGCATAAGGATGACAGCTGGATTTGGCACTACGGGGAACTGACTCTCAACTATTTTGTTAATCCCCCTTAGATCCTGTACTAGCCTGTAACCCCTCCCCCCACTCTTTTTAACAGGGAAGATGGGACTGTTGGCTGTGCTGGATGTTCTTACCAGAATGCCCTGTTGTAGCAAGCGCTCTATTACTGGGTAAACTCCTAACTCCACCTCTGGCTTCAGAGGGTACTGTGGGATTTTTGGAGCTATCCTACCATCTTTTACTTGCACAACTACAGGAGCTACGTTTGCCATCAATCCAGTGTCCTGTCCGTATTTTGTCCAAAGTGACTCTGATTTCTGGGATGTCATTTCTTCTACTTGGGATGGAGTCCTATTTGTCATAATGGCATGTGACATTAATTTTGACGGGGAATCTAACATGTCTCGCACTTCCTGAGCGTGATTCTCAGGTATGTCCAAGAATACACCTTCAGGAGTACAATAAATGATGCACCCCATTTTACACAGTAAATCTCTTCCCAGGAGATTAGTAGGTGCCGATGCAGCCAGCAAAAAGGAATGCTTGGTATGTAAAGGCCCTATTGTAATCTCGGTTGGTTTGCTAACAGGGTAGTGCTGGACTACTCCTGTTAATCCCATGGCTGGAATTGTCTTACCAGTGGTTCTCATGCCCACTGTCGAATTTATCACTGATTTGGCCGCCCCCGTATCTACAAGAAAGTTTAATGATTTACCAGCTACATTAATTGCAATTTCAGGTTCACTTCCAAGACTTGCAATCAATTTTACTGGTTGCAGATTACAGGTATGGCCACACCCCTATTGGGTATGGTGACCTCCCTGAATCCCGCTGGCAGCAACTACTTGTGAAGGGGTTAAATGGGAACTACCAGAGGCTTGCCAATCTCTGTTCGGGGGGTATCTTTTTGTTTCCCCTGCATGTGGCTCATAACTCCGTTTCTGCGGACCCTGCTCCCAATGTCGTGTGTCGTGTCGTTGTCTAGGGGGTTGATATGAGTTTTGTGAATTTCTTGCTTTACAGTCTCGTGCTATGTGTCCCTGTCTATGACAAGAAAAACAAGTTACCACATTTGACTTACCCACAGGGTTTGGTGATTTATACAAAGGCTGCCTTGTGGTCAGGGCTTGTATACTTACGGCCATTAATTTATCACCTTGTAATTCCCTGTGTCTGGTGATATTCCGATCGTGATCAATAGCAGCCTCTCTCAAAGTAGCCACCGACAGACCTCGCCAACATGGTTGCGTGGTCTGTACCCTGGTCTTTAATGCCTCTTTTAAACCATCCATTAGTACCGATACAGCTACTTCTCGATGGTTTATGCTTGTTTTAATGTACTCTATGCCTGTGTATTTTGCCATCTCTAATAATGCCCTGTGAAAATACTCTACAGCTGTTTCTGACTCCTTTTGTTTAATGGAGAATATCTTGTTCCATTTTACTACCGCTGGGAAATACTCCTTTAACTGTAAGCTTATTCTTTTTACATTATCTTTGTTGTACACATCTGTAAGAGGTACATCCTGATCTAATCCACAGTCAGCTAAAAATTGAGCTGCGTCGACATTGGAGGGTAAACAAGCCCTCAGCAATATCTGCCAGTCTTTGTTATTGGGCTCTAAAGTGTTACCTAGGTCTCTGATGTATTTTTGGCTAGCAACCAAATCTTTTCTAGGGTCAGGGAATTCAGACACTATGGTTCTTAATTCCATTCGGGAAAATGGGCTGTACATGGCAATGTTCCTAACAGGAGTGACTCCTGAGGTGTCAGTTTTCCCATTTGGCACGGCTATTACCCTAACAGGATTTATCATAGCAACATCATTCTGTGTAGATTCTACAGCCTGTGGTGAAATGGTTTCAGCATAGTGTATGGTGCCGTACTTACCCGTAGATACGACCTCACCTGTCCCTCCGCTAGGGGCCTTTGTTACTAATCTTATGGGTTGGGCCGTGCCTACTGTTGTTTCTGATATGGTGGCTGCTAGAGAGAGCGCCGATATTGTTGCCGATTCGTCCTCTTGATCACACTCCTGGGGAAAGTTCAAAACAGGATACAACTTGCACGGGTTAATACTTGCATTGGTTAACTTATTAACATTTACACAGTTGCTAAGTGTTTGTTTGTTACACCCTAATGCGTCATTCTCCGCAACCAATTTCTCTCCTGATATGTATGGTGGCGGCGGGGCCGTGGCTATCAGTTTCTTGATAGGATTCGATCCCGCCGCCTGAGCCAATCCTCTCTGTATTTCACCCTCCTGTTGCCATAACTGCAAATAATCATAATGTTGGATTCGTCTCTTTGTTGATTTAATGAGACATATCCTCCTCCTTAAATTTTGTAACACTTCTGGGCTAAAGCTGCCTACTCTTGGGAATTTCTCCCCGTCATGTACAGTCATTCTCTCCCATTCATCACATAAAACCTCTGTGTGTTAACCATATTTTTCACACATTACGTACCTTGCCGACCCGATTGGTCGGTTTACTAAATCAACCCGAACCGAGGTTGATCGCCCCCTTCCTGAACAATTGGCCCCCATAACTTGCAGGTGTTGCTTTACCTTCAATCAGGGTCTTCAGCGAACCCTTACAAAAACCAAAATGTTCACGATAGGCAGACGGTGGCGGTTTACCGAGTACCCCACTCACTCCTGCCCACGTTGGCCAGTACTGCAATCACTGTATCCAGAGCTGTTGCACCCAACCTAGGGCCCCTGTGAACCTTTATTTACTGGGGCGCGTTCCCCAGCAAGTATCGGTTGTTGGATAGTTCCCGAGTGACCAGCGAACTTCCCTTAAAATAAAAAAAATTCACAAATCACGTTAAAATGTACAAATAGCGTTTATGACCCCTCTAGTGTACGCAAATGGTACTGGGTCAAATTACTAATGTACACAATTACGTGCGGTACAATCGTTCAGCACATAAGCAACTAATCTTATGTGCTGAGCGACCAGTGGAATCGAAAATTACGGCTGCGAATTCCTTCAGCATGAGCTTTAATGGCCTATATGGGTTTTGCACCAACCCCCTGGGTTGTGCTCCTTTTCTCTATAGCGGACTTCCTTGTCTGCTGTACCTGGACCTCCTGGTCTGTGCTACAGTATGACCTCCTGGTCTGCTATACTCTACTGCTCAAATTTGATGTTTAACCAGAGATGCCTCCCTAGCCACCATGCACGTCACTTACATGTATGTACTCCTGCGAGAACTCGACTCCTTGTGGTTCAACCTCAAAAAAAATTGTATAAACTTAAAAACACTCACTCATCACATGTACACTTTTGTTTCTATTTCTATTTCTGCGCAGAAATTTTCTTTAGACCAGATGCGTTATAAATTTGGAGGAGGATCTGTTAATCTAATTTCGGACACTAAAATAGACTTGCGCTACTTACCACGTTGCCACCTTTCCGCCTGTTGCAATAACACTATCGTGTGATTTGAGTTACGTGGGCGTACCCGGACGCTCCGTTGCGTAATATACGCTGCGTGCGTCGGCCTTTGAGTTGCGTACGCGAGTCTCAGCCCTTTGTTAGAGACACGTGCACGCAAAGCAAATATCCACCGTAACACAATGTACACGTTTATCAATGTAGATGATCCTCGATCATCTACCGCACACCACACCAATCTCTCCTTGTATCTTTAGGCAGAGCTGTGTGTTTTTCACTTTACACTTTAATGTATTACTTTTACACTTTTAACTATGAAATAGCGACAAATCTCTCTTAGCACTTTTATCAATTATAAAATGGCAAACAGGAGAGTGATATGAAAATACACGAATGAAAAAGAAATGCAGATATGCGTGCGTGTGTACGCAAGACAGAAAATAACAGTTTTAAAAGACACTAGCGTTTTGTTCTTACCTCCGGTCCCGGATTCCTTCAGCACCCTTTACTAAGCGAAGCAGACGCTTATCCAAACAGCACTATGAGGAATATGATCTTCCGCCCTTTGCTGATGGATAATGTCTGCTGAAATTACCTAGCAGAGATATGTGAAGGACGGGCGAGCCGCCAATTGATAAAGCTAAATATTTATCTTATATAAAACCCTTTAAGAGGTCTAAGAACACTGTACGCTATTTACGTATGGAGTACCGTAAGGGTACGCACGTTGCGTAACAATCGCTTAGCCGTAGTCGAGACGCTCGAGCGTCACGTTCGCTCACGGCCAAGAGATCACAGGCAGGCACGCTATTGGCTGCCGACTAACGTAATGATTCGCTATAGCGTAGCGGACGCTCGGGACCACGAGATCACCAGCGGCGCAGACGCTCACAATGTTAAACCCTTATATCTAAACCATAAACAATGTAATATGCCGTAAAACCTTAGTGTAGTGATAGAGTGTAGATGCAACACAGTGTAACCTTATTAACTTAAAAGCTGTTCGAGCGTCACCGACGCTCTGAGAATACTTAACACTATAAGAAATACACAGATACCGTGCTTAGGGTCTAACGCCTTATATGAATGTTATTACTTGCAAAAAGATAAATACAGTACAAGTTACACACTATGTTAACTAAACTTTCAGATTCTATCAAAGGGACCATGATCTATAAAATGCATTATATGGTTAAAATATGTAACGATTGAGTCGCCCGCCAGACGCACACAAACTCTACCGTAAATGCGCATACCGTGCGCCTGCGGGTGCCCGCAACAGCGAGTATGCGCACGCACAGCAGGGCTCATGAACGTGCAACAGGCACTCGCATGAGGTGCAAATATGGCAGTGTGCATAGTGATATTTTTCTGACTTTGACAGTCCACCCTTTGGCAGTCAACAATAACTGCCACTTCCTAAAACATTTCAAAAAGAGAAAAATATATGTCAAGTGTAAATACATTTCTATGGTTGGGTAGGGGAGGAGAGGAGAAGGTAGGAAAAGGGTATGACCTAGTGAGATAGCAGAAGCATGTGTGTATGAATCTATGTTTGGGGGGTCATGTATCATCGTGCCGTACGTGTTTTAAATCAAGCTTCGAGGTATTGCGAAGTATACATTTGAATTCCTTCTTATCCCGTGGTACGGGTCTGTGGATGGGCTGTCAAACTTTACCGAGCTCTTTTCGGCTGTGGTTGTAACAAAATGGGGGAGCACATTTTAGTTGATGATACATGAATGGGGGAATATGTGATTGCTGATATCTGTGCCTGTATTCCCTATCGACTATGTGTGTCATTACCTGAAGGTTGTAGAAATGAAGAGAAGAACAATTATGGTAAATGCAGTGGTATTCTATGTCAGGTTAATGAACATTTGTCGGTTGAAGTCTTGTTCGGTGTCTGTTGAATGCAGTCTTCTTTGTGCTTTTGCCCAAAAGGTGCGGGCAAAAAGCTTTGTCAATGTCCATAGACTTACAAAAGTGTTGGGCTAACGTAATTTTAAAATTTCTAGGGAAACTGGGGTCTATGGCATAGTTCATCAAATATCTGTGTATAAGGTTGTCAAAACTTCTTCTTTAATCCATCAGTTGTCTGTATACAGGATCATCGAATTCCTCGTCAAGAGTGGGTCTTTTTACCTTGGAGAAACCAGAAAAGCAGGTGAAAGAAACGGACCGTATAATCGCATTTTCATCACATCATTGTTTCTACAGTTGGGTCATAAATCAAATCCATTGGAATTACAATTTCCTCACTCCTTAGACTCATTACCATGGTACTACGTTTGCACTTCATTAAAGCCTGACCGCATCTAAATATCAAGCCAATCGTTATGACAACACCCAAGATACATAGGAGAAACTTCCCTACATCCATTATGACTCCTTGAGCCCATTCTCCTAAACCGGAGAACCAATTTCGCGGGTTCAACCATGACACCCAACCAGTCAGCTCATTACCCACAGCAGCAAGGGTGAGATAGTATCTCCTGCGAAATTCCCACTTCAATTTGAGAATATCGTCCATCTTTTGGTCTATGGTCTCGACCGGGTCCTCGGTACTATTCGTAATATATGTGCAGCATTTCACGCCGTACTGCGTTGCCAGTGTGACACAATATCCCCCTGTCACTGCCGTGAGATAATTAAGAACCATTCTATGCTGAACCAGTTCTGTTTTATAAGCTTGAAGTTCTCTTCCAGTATACCTAAACGTGTCATCATACATTTCAGTGATATTATCTAACAAATTTGCAAGCGCAGATATGTATTTATAGTTCAACACTCCTCTAGCGGTGCGAGTGAAGTCTAACGCGATTAGGAATTGAATCCCGGTGGATTCACTGATCATGTCAGAGGCCGGATGCTCTGTTCTCTCTATCAGGTGCCGTTTAACGATGTGCTCGTAATGAGTGTGAGTATAAGGAGCTTGGGCACCATGGTGAATATCTTTCATTTTGGCATGTGATACAGTCATTACCTCAGGCAGTACTTTTCCAATATAACACAATCCTTCAGAGTTTGGGGCAAGCCACTTATACGCCTTCCTCCCGCATATGAAATATGCATCATCGGGGAGAACATATGGGACGGAGTAGGACATAACCATATTACACATCTTCCATGTGAAATCTCCTAACCCTAATTCTCCCATCTGTCTGGTACACGTATCAGTTTGTACGATATGTGCACAGTATCCTGGCGATACCTCTCCAACTCTCGTAATCCTACTTCCTAGGGTATACCTATATCGGAAAGATCTTTCTCTACTGGCTATGTGGCGTATAAGCTCTGTATCCGTAGGCATTCTATCTGCTCTGTATGAAAAGGTCATGGTTTGGTTACTCCATGACACTTCCCAATTTCCCGGCTTTCGGGGATTGGAAACGTTAAAACATATTAGGGACTTATCCACATGATATTGGTGGAGCTTCAGACTAGGAGGACTGGAGATATTAAACCTCCTGTCCACCGGTCTCCCACCCTTTAGCTCAAGTACCTCCCCTACCGTTAAAGGAAATGGTACTAGTCCTGATTTGCTATGACCTTGAGGTACTTGAGAGCATACCCAACAATCTGTTTGATTTAATACACTACCCACTAAGGAGTGATAGTCACTCAAGGGGTGCCGGTCCATGTGGATATTAAAACTGGATTGGCATTTCTTGATGCACCCATCCTCAATTACATTGTCACAGAGCCTACAGATACAGTTTTCTTCAGCTAACAATCCTTCACAATTCCTTCTATTGTCAATGCTATCGGATCGTTTTCTGATACTCGCCTTTACTTGTTGGTTAAGTTGTTCTTGGAAAACTACGCCTCCATCTTTGTCATCAGAACCCATTCCAGAATCTCTCTCGACCTCCATGGTACTCTCGCCGGAACAGACTGCTCTGGTCAACATCATGGTCAACAGGAAAATCCGGATCACAGTCTCTTGGGGCAAGTCCATCTTATAGGAGGAAACGGAGAAGAATAAGAAGGAGGAAAGAAATACTTGAGGGAGATGGGATGGGAAGTGGAGAAAAACAATAAAAGGGGACAGGGAATCGACAACTGCTTTTGTTCTTGTGATTTTCAATGCTCAGGTGCCGCCTCAGTCCTCTTGGAACAGACACTCCAGTGATACAACTTCCTCTATCGTCTGTTCCTTATCACGGGACCTCTCTGGATCAGCAACCTTCTTACAGTGGGACGAATGAACCCAAGTCTCTCTCTCGGCAACCTTCAATGCTGTAGTGCTAGTCAATAAGACTTGGTAGGGTCCTTCCCATCTGTCAATAAGGCAACCTGAGCGTAGAAAATTCCGTATCATTACATAATCCCCAGGTTCAATGTCATGACAATTACTATCTGGCAAATCAGGAATCACTAACTTCAAATTATCATTTTGATTCCTTAGCTGTTTACTCATGTTAACCAGGTACTTTACAGTCACTTCATTGTTACACTTCAAATCATCCTGAGGGTTAATCATAACATGCGGTTGTCGACCAAACAAGATTTCAAAGGGAGACAGATTAAGAGGGGACCTGGGAGTGGTTCTGATGCAGTACAGTACAATGGGTAAAGCTTCTGGCCATGTCAATCCTGTTTCTGCCATAACTTTGCTCAGTTTATTTTTAATAGTGCTGTTCACTCTTTCCACCTTCGCACTCGCCTGTGGACGGTATGGAGTGTGCAGCTTGCTATCAATTCCCATCAACTTACACATTCCTTGAAAGACATCACCTGTAAAATGGGTACCCCTATCACTTTCGATTATTCTAGGGATACCATATCTACATACAAATTCCTGCACAATTTTCTTAGCAGTGAACATAGCGGTATTTGTGGCCGCAGGAAATGCTTCGACCCAATTTGAGAATACATCTATACAAACAAGTACATATTTCAAATTTTGACACGGGGGTAATTGAATTAAGTCAATCTGTATTACCTGAAAAGGGCCGCCTGTAGGTGGGATATGAGATGGTTCTGTTGGTATTGCCTTTCCGATATTCTTTCTCAAACAGGTAAGGCATGACATTGCTCTCTTACCTGCATGAGATGAAAATCCTGGGGCGCACCAATATGCTCTTACCAACTTGCACATTCCCTCCTTGCCCAGATGAGTCAGCCCGTGTGCTGCCTCAGCCAAACATGGAAGGTATGCTCTGGGGGCCACTGGTTTACCATGTCCATCCGTCCAGAGTCCTGAGGACTCCTGGCCATATCCCTTTGCCTTCCAGACTGCCTTTTCCTGTGTGGAACACAAATTTTGCATCTCACACAACTTCTGTGTGTTGATGGTATTAAATACCATCAATTGTGTGGTGTCTGTCTGTCTGGGGGTACCAGCTGCTAACTTAGCAGCTTCGTCTGCTCGGCTGTTACCAAGTGATACTGGGTCCTGGCTATATGTGTGTGCTTTACACTTGATAACAGCTACTCTGTCGGGTTCCTGTATCGCTGTTAGAAGCCTTTTTATATGAGCTGCATGCGCTACCGGTGTACCAGCTGCCGTCATGAAATTTCTGAGGCGCCATAGGGCTCCGAAATCATGGACTACCCCGAATGCGTATCTAGAGTCGGTGTAAATGTTGGCTGTTTTGCCCTTAGCCAATTCACATGCTCTGGTTAGGGCGACCAGTTCAGCAACCTGGGCTGAGTGAGGTGGGCCTAGCGGTTCTGCTTCTATGGTGCCTTGGTCATCTACGACTGCGTATCCAGTACACAAGTCTCCCGAGTCTGACTGTCTGTGACAACTACCGTCCGTGTAGAAAGTTAGATCTACATCTTCGCTTTTTGTTACTAGCAATGCTATCGCAGCAACGCTTCGCAAGCATGTGGGTAGGGATCGCGCTACCGTATCTAGCTGAGCGCTGTAGTATGCTACCGGCCTGCTGGTATCACCGTGCTTTTGGGTTAGGACGCCTGCCGCGCAACCAGCACTTTCTGTTCCGTACAGCTCAAAGGGTTTCCCATAGTCTGGCATACCTAATGCTGGTGCCTGCGTTAGGCACTGTTTAAGTCTCTTAAATGCCATCTCGGACTCATCTGTATGCGAAATCCGATCAGGCTTGTTTGAGGAGACCATCTCCTGCAAAGGTAATGCTAGAATGGAAAATCCTGGGATCCAGTTACGGCAATACCCACACATTCCTAAAAATGTTCTGATCTGTTGCTGGGTTTGTGGCAGAGTCATGTCTCTAATTGCTTGAATTCTATCAGCGGTCAGGTGTCTCAGTCCTTGTGTTAGACAGTGTCCCAAATATTTTACTTTAGTTTGGCATAATTGTAACTTGTCTTTGGAAACCTTGTGTCCTGTGTCTGAAAGATGAAACAGGAGCTGTTTCGTATCCTTCAGGGATGCTTCCAATGAATCTGAACACAGTAATAAATCGTCCACGTACTGTATCAATACTGATCCACTCTCTGGTTGGAAAGACTGTAAACAATCATGCAAAGCCTGAGAAAATATACTTGGACTGTCTATGAAACCTTGTGGTAATCGAGTCCATGTATATTGGACTCCTCTGTATGTAAATGCAAACAAATATTGGCTGTCAGGGTGCAGAGGTACCGAAAAGAAAGCGGAGCAGAGGTCAATAACAGTGAAAAATTTCGCAGTGGGAGGGATTTGCATAAGGATGACAGCTGGATTTGGCACTACGGGGAACTGACTCTCAACTATTTTGTTAATCCCCCTTAGATCCTGCACTAGCCTGTAACCCCTCCCCCCACTCTTTTTAACAGGGAAGATGGGACTGTTGGCAGTGCTGGATGTTCTTACCAGAATGCCCTGTTGTAGCAAGCGCTCTATTACTGGGTAAACTCCTAACTCCACCTCTGGCTTCAGAGGGTACTGTGGGATTTTTGGAGCTAGCCTACCATCTTTTACTTGCACAACTACTGGAGCTACGTTTGCCATCAATCCAGTGTCCTGTCCATCTTTAGTCCAAAGTGACTCTGGTATCTGGGATGTCATTTATTCTACTTGGGATGGAGTCTTATTTGTCATAATGGTATGTGACATTAATTTTGATGGGGAATCTAACATGTCTCGCACTTCCTGAGCGTGATTCTCAGGTATGTCCAAGAATACACCTTCATGAGTACAATAAATGACGCACCCCATTTTACACAATAAGTCTCTTCCCAGGAGATTAGTCGGTGCCGATGCAGCCAGCAAAAAGGTATGCTTGGTATGTAAAGGCCCTATTGTAATCTCGGCTGGTTTGCTAACAGGGTAGTGCTGGACTACTCCTGTTACTCCCATGGCTGGAATTGTCCTACCAGTGGTTCTCATGCCCACTGTCGAATTTATCACTGATTTGGCCGCCCCCGTATCTACAAGAAAGTTTAATGATTTACCGGCTACATCAATTGCAATTTCGGGTTCGCTTCCAAGACTTGCAATCAATTTTACTGGCTGCAGATTACAGGTGTGGCCACACCCCTATTGGGTATGGTGACCCCCCTGGATTGCAGTTGCGGCTATTACCTGTGGAGAGGATAAATGGGAACTACCAGAGGCTTGCCAGTCTCTGTTCGGGGGGTATCTTTTTGTTTCCCCTGCATGTGGCTCATAACTCCGTTTCTGCGGACCCTGATCCCAATGTCGTGTGTCGTGTCGTTGTCTAGGGTTTCTATGTGCATTATGTGAGTTATTTGTACAGTTACGTGCAAAATGTCCTTCCCTGCTACAATTGTAACATTTTACCACATACGGCTTACCACCAGGGATCTGTGATCTGGACTGTGGCGGCCTTGTTGTTAGGGCCTGGATACTTATTGCCATCAGTCTATCACTCTGTGACTCCCTTCGTCTTGTAATGTTCCTGTCGTGCCCAATAGCGGTCTCTCTTAAGGCGGCCACGACATACCTCTCCAGTTAGGTTGAGTAGTTTGTATCCTACTCCTTAATACCTCCTTTAAACCGTCCATCAAGACGGACACCGCTACCTCTCTATGGTGTACATTTGCCTCAATGTCCATGATCCCAGTGTATTTAGCTATTTCCTCTAATGCTCTGTGAAAATAGTCGGGGGCAGTTTCCCCTTCCATTTGTTTAATGGAAAATATTTTGTTCCATTTTACTACAGCTGGGAAATATATTCCCAACTGTAGATTGATCATGGTTACATTTTCTTGATTATATGCATCCGTAAGGGGAACCTCCTGATCCAGTTTACAGTCAGCTATAAACTTGACAGGGTCAATACTAGAGGGCAGACATGCCCGCAGTAGTGTTCTCCAATCTTTGTTGTTTGGTTCAGTGGAATTTCCTAGGTCCTTAATGAACCTTTGGCATGCGGCTAAATCTTTACTGGGATCAGGAAATTCAGACAAAATTGTTCTTAATTCTGCTCGTGACCAGGGACAGTGCATTGCAATATTTCTAATGGGTGTGGCTCCATTTGTGTCAGTCTTACCATTGGGGACCGCTATTACTCTAACAGGGTTAATCTGGACTAATTCACTCTGGTTTGATTCTTCAGTGTGAGGTGCACTAGTTTCAGCATATTGTACAGTGCCGTACTTACCTGTAGACACTACCTCACCTGTCCCTGAGCTATGGGCTTTTGCCCCTCTTACTGGTTGGGCGGTGCCCACTGGAGTATCGCTTATGGTGGCCGCTAGAGAGAGAGCTGAAATCGTAGAGGGCTCATCTTCTTGGTCGTATTCCTGGGGGAAGTTTAACATAGGATACAACTTGCACGGGTTAGGGTTAGTATCAACATTTGCATTTACTTTTATCTTAATTTTGTCATTATTATTACATTGATTAAGTGCAACCTTATTACACACCCGCATGTCATTCTCTGCAGCCACTTTGTCCCCTGCTATATATGGTGGTGGTGCCGTTGCTATTAGATTTCTACCAGGATGGGAATTTGCTTTTTGAGCTAGTTCCTGTTGTATTTCACTTTCCTGTTGCCATATCAGTAAACAATCATAATGTCTAATCCTCTGCTTTGCAGATTTTATTAGACCTATCCTTTTTCTTAGATTCTGCAATACCTCAGGGTTCAGACTGCCTACCCGGGGAAACTGTTCCCCATCATCCCCTGTCATACGTTCCCACTCGTTGCATAATACCTGTGTGTGAGTTCCGTATTTTTCACACATTATATACCGTGCAGACCCTTTGGGCCAACAACCACCAACGTGAACCCTTGTTGGACTTCCCTTCTTTGAACAACTGGCCCCCATCGTTTGTAATTATTGCTGTCTTAGCTAATTCTTACAAACAGACCAAATTTGCCCGCGGTAAGGCGACGGTGAAAGTTTTACCAGTGCCTTCACTCACTTCCACTTTCTGATAACCTCTATTTACTGGGGCGTGTGGGAGTATGCGATCCCTCCCCAGCAAATATTGGTTGTTGGAGATTTGCTTAGTGAACAGCGAAACTCCCTTAAAATAACAAAAACCTACACAAATCACGTTAGAATGTACAAATAGCGTTTATGATCCCACAATAAATTGTTAATGGGTATCAAGGTAACAAACTAATGCACACAATCACGTGCGGTACAGTCGTACTGCATATAAGTAACTAAATATTTATACGAGAAAAGAATGTGTGTGTCTGGCGCTAAGCCTTTCCCAACTGTAGCCTCTTAACAAAGAGAACAACCCAAATAGGCTGCCTTCACAATATGGACCTGGAAATCCACTTAACATCTAATGTGTACCTAAAGAAAATATAAGTGAAGGCGCACAATATAATAACCGACTGCTTCTTTGATACAATTATCTGATTTATTAAAATTACTGATTAAAAATTAATCTTATATAGACAGTGAGGCAAATTCATTAGCCAATTAATATCATAAAACCATGAAACAATGATTAAATCAAATTACTCTATGAGCAAGCAAGTGTAAACTCCACACAGATTGCACTTTGATTGATATCGCTCCCTTTGAAAGCTTAATTGCAAGCACCTGTAATATTAAACCAATTGAAGAAGGATTCTCATTCAGCCGGAATGCTTCTTACACATAAATGGGCAAAGATTTTGTTATTTCCAAAGCGACTGGTTGTTAGTTCACAAAGTAATGTGTTAGCTGTATGCACTCATGCAATGAAGTGATTATGGACCTCATTCGGCTGAGTGGATATAAAGTCATGCACCAATCCTATGGAAGGATATTAGCTCCAAACAAACTGTCTGTAATATCGTGCAACAGATACTTCACTTTAAAAAGGATGCTGTTCATATAAGGGGTGTAAGTGTGTTAATACTTCACCCGTCCGTTAATGTCAGGAGCGCTCCTGGGTTGTGCAAGCCCGTATATCCTCCTAGTATTTCCTCCTGCCTGGTCCACAGTGACTGGTATCGGATGCAGGGGATGGGGGACTCGTAGCTGAATCTACGGGATTCTTGCGCTGCCACAGGCTGTGTGATGGTGGACTGTCTGCACGTGTCGCGTCTCGCGACTTCCGGGTTCGGGCTTCCGGCTTCCGGACTTTGCGTTCCACTTGCGGTTCACAGAAAATTGGTCAACTGACGCGTTTCTCCGCCCACAACAATGGCGGTTTCATCCTCTGATGAAACCGCCATTGTTGTGGGCGGAGAAACGCATCAGGTGACCAATTTTCTGTGAACCGCAAGTGGAACGCAAAGTCCGGAAGCCGGAAGCCCGAACCCGGAAGTCGCGAGACGCGACACGTGCAGACAGTCCACCATCACACAGCCTGTGGCAGCGCAAGAATCCCGTAGATTCAGCTACGAGTCCCCCATCCCCTGCATCCGATACCAGTCACTGTGGACCAGGCAGGAGGAAATACTAGGAGGATATACGGGCTTGCACAACCCAGGAGCGCTCCTGACATTAACGGACGGGTGAAGTATTAACACACTTACACCCCTTATATGAACAGCATCCTTTTTAAAGTGAAGTATCTGTTGCACGATATTACAGACAGTTTGTTTGGAGCTAATATCCTTCCATAGGATTGGTGCATGACTTTATATCCACTCAGCCGAAGGAGGTCCATAATCACTTCATTGCATGAGTGCATACAGCTAACACATTACTTTGTGAACTAACAACCATTCGCTTTGGAAATAACAAAATCTTTGCCCATTTATGTGTAAGAAGCATTCCGGCTGAATGAGAATCCTTCTTCAATTGGTTTAATATTACAGGTGCTTGCAATTAAGCTTTCAAAGGGAGCAATATCAATCAAAGTGCAATCTGTGTGGAGTTTACACTTGCTTGCTCATAGAGTAATTTGATTTAATCATTGTTTCATGGTTTTATGATATTAATTGGCTAATGAATTTGCCTCACTGTCTATATAAGATTAATTTTTAATCAGTAATTTTAATAAATCAGATAATTGTATCAAAGAAGCAGTCGGTTATTATATTGTGCGCCTTCACTTATATTTTCTTTAAATATTTATACGCTTTACGACCAATGGAATCGGTTGTTTAGGCTGCGAAACCTTCAGCCGGAGCTTTACCTTGACTATATGGGTGCTACGCAAAACCCCCGGGGCTGCGCTTAAATACCTCGCAGTCCTTTTGTCTGCGGAAACTACTTGCTCCTTTACCTTATACAATGTTAACGTGGGCAAGCCAGTCCCACGCCACCAAGTGTCCACTCACCTGATGTGGTCTCCGACGGGATCCCGATTTGTGGGTTCACAAAAATAATACCTTAAGTTCCACACTCACTCCTTTTCAATCAAATACACTTTTAATCTTTCTGTACAGAAATTCCTTTCATACAGGTAGGAGTCCAATCCCTGGGTTTGCAGTAGAAAAAGGTTTTCTTTTAACTAATACTTTTTGGAAAACTGAACTGAACAACTGTGTGCTATTTATCAGGTGGCTATACTATACCGCCCACCCTAAACAAGATTATTGTGTGATTTGAGTCTCAATGGGCGTATGCGTACGTTCCGTTGCGTAAAACACGCCACGTGCGTATGCCTTTGCGTCACGTACGTGCTTTCGCACGTTGTCCGAGACACTTATGCACAAAGTGCAGACACGCCCACAGCGACACAATCAACACGCTTCTATCAATGTAAACAATACTCAACAGAAATCGCTTACAGTACACCACACAGTATTTGCTATGCTGTGTGTGTTTTCTTTACACTTAAACCCTTAATAATTTTCCTTTGGAATTTTAACTAAATAGCACTAAATTCCTCAGCACGTATCTAATTATCAATTTCTAATGGCAACAAGAAAGTGAGCTATAACAATGTAGATGTGTGCGTGCGTGTGTGCGTATGCAAAAACAGAAATAAACAGTTTTAAAAGATAAATAGCGTATTGTTCTTACCTCCGATTCCGGATTCCACCCCAGCACTCCTACCGCGTAGCGAAACAGACGCTTATCTAGCCAGCACTACTGTATCCCTCACCACCAATACGGATACGAAAGGATACTGCGTTCCCGCCCTTTGCTGACAGATAAAGTCTGTTTTAGCTAGTGCGGATGGATGTGTGGAGGACGGACGAGCCCTCAATTGAGAATGTCGATTTGATTACCTTATTAAACACTCTAAGAGGTTAAGAGACTTTGTACGCTATTGGAGTATGTAGTACCGTAAGGGTACGCTCTTAGCGTAGCGGACGCTGTATCGGGAGCGAGCCGCTCGAGCGACACAAACGCTCGCGAGAATACGCTGTTGGTATCGGGCACACTATAGGTGAGCGACTACCGTAATGCTACGCTATCAGCGTAGCGGACGCTCGAGACCACGAAGAGATCACGAGCGGCGCAGACGCTCACTAGATAACAATCAGTAAACCTTGTATGTAATGTCAAAGTCAGAAAAATATCTCTATGCACACTGCCATATTTGCACCTCACACAGGTCCGCGCTGCGCATGCGTACGCTCTCCCGTACGTGCACATACTCACAGTCGCGGGCACCCGCAGGCGCACGGTATGCGCATTTACGGTAGAGTTTATGTAATCGTAGCGTGCGACTCATTCGTTACATATGTTCACTAATAATGTATTTTGTAGATCATGGTCCCTTTGATAGATTCTGAAAGTTTGGTTAACATAGCATGTTCCTGAACAGAGAGATCCCTCTTTGTATTGTACGAAGGGTCTAACAGGGGTCATACAGTGGTGTTTGGTACCCATCGGAAGAGTATTTAAATAGCAATATTCCGGTGTTGGTTTGGAGCGGATTAATCGCTCGTGCGAATAGTTATGGACATAAGAAGTTTATGTCCATTTACTATTATTTGTTCTTACTTAGTCATGCGGCGGGAAACCCAGTATCCCACCCACCTGAACAGTTGGAAACAGTCACAGCCCACCTGTATGAATCAACCTATGACCTTTTGTTATGATGCGAAGCCGAATTCCTGTGTCCAATGAACAATGGGATTGTAGGGACCATTGAATTGTATTGTGTGTGGGGCATAAATAGAGAAGCTGATGATATCCAGTGAACTCTCTTCAACGGTTCTCATTGCTGATAATCGGGAGCTGGATATCGAGGCGCATGCGATCGTTTCCCCTTGTGCGTAAGTGTTTCTCCGCAATCATATTGTCTTGATGTTATTGTGAGCCATCTCTCTCTCTCTTCTATTTCTCCCTTATTTTCCCTTGATTGTATTGTATTGTATTGTATTGTATTTCCTGTGTAGTTATCTGGTTAGTTAGTCTATGTTATATTGTAGCGTATCATTTGTACTGTGATTCCTTTTGCAAGTATAATAGTTATAATACATATAATAGGTTTTGGACCCTAAGCCCAGGTATCTGTGTATTTCTTATAGTGTTAAGTATTCCCTGAGCGTCGGTGACGCTCAAGCAGCTTTGTAGATAATCAGGTTACACCAGGTTGCACTTACACTCTATCACCACACTAAGGTTTACTGTGTATTTCATTGTTAAAGGTATAGATATAAAGGTTTAACGTTGGGAGCGTCTGCACCGCCGGTGATCTCCTCGTGGTCCCGAGCGTCCGCTACACTATAGCGAATCATTACGTTAGTCGGCAGCCAATAGCGTGCCTGCCTGTGATCTCTGGGCCGTAAGCGAACGTGACGCTTGAGCGTCTCGACTACGGTTGAGCGATCGCTACGCAACTTGCGTACCCTTACGGTACTTCCTACGCAGATAGCGTACAGTGTTCTTAGACCTCTTAAAGGGTAATATATAAGATAAATATTTAGCTTTATCAATTGGGAGCTCGTCCAGTCCTTCACACATCTCTGCTAGGTAATATCAGCAGACATTATCCATCAGCAAAGGGCGGGAGGTTGTTGTATCCCTCGTAGTGCTGACGGGATAAGCGTCTGCTTCGCTTAGGTAAAGGGTGCTGAAGGAATCCGGGAACCGGAGGTAAGAACAAAACGCTAGTGTCTTTTAAAACTGTTTATTTTTCTGTCTTGCGTACACACGCACGCACACATATATATATCTGCATTTCTTTTTCATTTGTGTATTTTCGTATATCACTCTCCTGTCTGCCAGTTTTATAGTTGATAAAAGTGCTAAAAGAGATTTGCTGTTATTTCATAATTTAAGAATAGAGGTAATATAGTTAAAGTGTAGACAAACACACAGTTTTGCCTGGGAGATAAGGCGAAGTCAGTGTGGTGTGTGGTAGATGATCAAGGATCATTTACATTGATAAAAGTATAAATTGTGTTACGGTGGATCTTTGCTTTGCGTACACGTGTCTCTAACAAAGACTTGCGTACGCAATCCAAAGGCCGACGCACGCAGCGTATATTACGCAACGGAGCGTCCGGTTACGCCCACGTAGCTCAAGTCACGATAAGTTGATTTTTAACGCAAAGCGATAAATAACGCAACGCGGTAAATAACGCGAGGCGAGAAATAACGCAAGTCTATTTTTGGGTGTCCGAAATTTAAATTAACAGATCCTGCTCCTAATTGGTAACACATCTGGTCTAAAGGAAAATTTCTGCGCAGAAATAGAAATAGAAACAAAAGTGTACATGTGATGAGTGAGTGTTTTTGTATTACATAAGTTTATATAACTTGGAGGTTGAACCAAAAGAAATCACAGAGTACTCGTGAGGAACATACGTGTAAGTGACATGCACGGTGGCTAGGGAGGCATCCTTGGTTAAACATACAATATATGAGCATTAGAGTATAGCGGACCAGGAGGTAACAGACCAGGAGGTCATACGGCAGCAGACCAGGAGGTCATAGCAAACCAGCAGGTTCAGGTACAGTAGACAAGGAAGTCCGCTATACAGTCCACAGGCACAACACCGAAAAGGGTTGGTGCAACACCCATATAGGCCATACAAGCTCTCGCTGAAGGAATTCGCAGCCGCAATTTTCGATTCCATTGATCTTTCCCTACATAAGATTAGTTGTTTATGTGCTGAACGATTGTACCGCACGTCATTGTGTGCAAATTAGTAAACCTGACCAGTACCATTTAAGTACACAGGTCATAAACGCTATTTGTACATTCTGACGTGATTTGTGTAATTTTTTATTTTTCAAAAAGGGAAGTTCGCTGGTCACTCAGGAACTATCTGACAACCCCACCTTTACTGGAAAGGGTAGTGCTCTTCGGATCACACTCGCATTTTTCAGTAAACAAAGGTTTATAGGTGCCCTGGGTCGAGTGCGCCAGCACCATATCGGTGTGATCAGGTCGCATTGGTCGGCGTGGGCGAGCGAGTGAGGTGCTCGGTAAACTTCACCGCCTACCTATCGTGAATACTTTGGTTTTCTGTAAGGGTTCGCTGAAGACCCTGATATAGAGATCAGAGGTAGAGCAAGCAACACCTGCAGATTATGGGGGCCAGTTGTTCAGGAAGGGGGCGATCAACCTCGGTTCGGGTTGACTCTGTAAACCGACCAGTCGGATCGGCCAGATACGTAATGTGTGAGAAATATGGAAGTCACACAGAAGTTTTATGTGATGAATGGGAGAGAATGACGGTGCAAGACAGGGATAAATTCCCAAGAATAGGTAGCTTCAGCCCAGAAGTGTTACAAAATTTAAGGAGGAGGATATGTCTCATAAAATCAGCAAAGAGACGAATCAAGCATTATGATTATTTACAGTTGTGGCAACAGGAGGGTGAGATACAGAGAGGTTTGGCTCAGGCGGCGGGATCTGGGTCGGTCAGGAAACTGATAGCCACGGCCCCGCCGCCACCATATATAGCGGGAGAGAAGTTGATTGCGGAGAAAGACGCACTAAGGTGTAACACACAATCACTTAGTAACCATGTAAATGTTAATGATAATGTTAACCAATTAACCCATGCAAGTATTAACCCGTGCAAGTTGTACCCTGTTTTGAACTTTCCTCAGGAGTGTGATCAAGAAGACGATTCGGCAACAATTTCAGCGCTCTCTCTAGCGGCCACCATATCAGAAACCACAGTAGGAACTGCTCCACCCCCGAGATTAGTAACAAAGGCCCCTAGCGGAGGGATAGGTGAGGTCGTGTCAACGGGTAAGTACGGCACCATACATTATGCTGAAACAATTTCACCACAGGCTGTAGAATCTACACAGAATGAGGTTGTTAGAATTAATCCTGTTAAGGTAATAGTAGTTCCCAATGGGAAAACAGACACGTCAGGAGCCACACCCGTTAGGAACATTGCCATGTATTGCCCGTTCACCCGAATGGAATTGAGGACCATAGTGTCTGAATTCCCTGACCCTAGAAAAGATTTAGTTGCTAGCCAAAAATACATCAGGGACCTAGGAAACACTTTAGAGCCCAATAATAAAGATTGGCAGATATTGCTAAGAGCTTGTTTACCCTCCAATGTCGACGCAGCTCAATTCTTAGTTGACTGCGGATTAGATCAGGATGTACCACTTACGGATGTGTACAACAAAGATAACGTAAAAAGGATAAATTTACAGTTAAAGGAGTATTTCCCAGCCGTTGTTAAATGGAACAAAATATTCTCCATTAAACAAAAGGAGTCAGAAACAGCAGCAGAATATTTTCACCGGGCACTATTAGAAATGGCAAAATACACTGGTATAGAGGACATTAAGACCAATGCAAACCATCAAGAAGTAGCAGTATCTGTACTAATGGATGGTTTAAAGGAAGCATTAAAGGCAAGGGTACAGACCACGCAACCATGTTGGCGAGGTCTGTCAGTGTCCACTTTGAGAGAGGCTGCTATTGATCACGACCGAAACATCACCAGACACAGGGAGTCACAAGGTGATAAGTTAATGTCAGTAAGTATACAGGCTCTGACCACAAAGCAGCCTGCGTATATACCACCAAACCCTGTGGGTAAGTCAACTGTGGTAACATGTTATTTTTGTCACAAACAGGGACACTTTGCACGAGACTGTAGATCAAGAAATAGACAACAGTCTTACCAACCCCCTAGACAACGACACGACACACGACATTGGGATCAGGGTCCACAGAGACGGAGTTATGAGCCACATACAGGGGAAACAAAAAGATATCCCCCGAACAGAGACTGGCATGCCTCTGGTAGTTCCCAGCTAACTCCCCCACACGTAGTTGCTGCCAGCGGGATTCAGGGAGGTCACCATACCCAATAGGGGTGTGGCCATACCTGTAATCTGCAGCCAGTAAAATTGATTGCAAGCCTTGGAAGTGAACCCGAAATTGCAATTAACGTAGCTGGTAAATCATTAAACTTTCTTGTAGACACAGGGGCGGCCAAGTCAGTGATAAATTCGACAGTGGGCATGAGAACCACTGGTAGGACAATTCCAGCCATGGGAGTAACAGGAGTAGTCCAGCACTACCCTGTTAGCAAACCAGCCGAGATTACAATAGGGCCTTTGCATACCAAGCATTCCTTTTTGCTGGCTGCATCGGCACCAACCAATCTCCTGGGTAGAGACTTACTGTGTAAAATGGGGTGCGTCATTTATTGTACTCCTGAAGGTGTATTCTTGGACATACCTGAGAATCACGCTCAGGAAGTGCGAGACATGTTAGACTCCCCATCAAAATTAATGTCGCATACCATTATGACAAATAGGAATCCATCCCAAGTAGAAGAGATGACTTCCCAGATACCAGAGTCACTTTGGACAAAAGACGGACAGGACACTGGATTAATGGCAAACGTAGCTCCAGTAGTTGTACAAGTAAAAGATGGAAGGATAGCTCCAAAAATCCCACAGTACCCTCTGAAGCCAGAGGTGGAGTTAGGAGTTTACCCAGTAATAGAGCGCTTGCTACAACAGGGCATTCTGGTAAGAACGTCCAGCACTGCAAATAGTCCCATCTTCCCTGTTAAAAAGAGTGGGGGGAGGGGTTACAGACTAGTGCAGGATCTAAGGGGGATTAACAAAATAGTTGAGAGTCAGTTCCCCGTAGTGCCAAATCCAGCTGTCATCCTAATGCAAATCCCTCCCACTGCCAAATTTTTCACTGTCATTGACCTCTGCTCCGCTTTCTTTTCGGTACCTCTGCACCCTGACAGCCAATATTTGATCGCATTCACATACAGAGGAGTCCAATACACGTGGACTCGATTACCCCAAGGTTTCATAGATAGTCCAAGTATATTTTCTCAGGCTTTGCATGATTGTTTACAGTCTTTCCAACCAGAGAGTGGATCAGTATTGATACAGTATGTGGACGATTTACTGCTGTGTTCAGATTCACTGGAAGCGTCCCTGAAGGATACGAAACAGCTCCTGTTTCATCTTTCAGACACAGGACACAAGGTTTCCAAAGACAAGTTGCAATTATGCCAAACTAAGGTAAAATATTTGGGACACTGTCTAACACAAGGACTGAGACACCTGACCGCTGATAGAATCCAAGCAATTAGAGACATGACACTGCCACAAACCCAACAACAGATCAGAACATTTTTAGGAATGTGTGGGTATTGCCGTAATTGGATCCCAGGGTTTTCCATTTTAGCGTTACCTCTGCAGGAAATGGTCTCCTCAAACAAACCTGATCGGATTTCGCATACAGACGAGTCTGAGACAGCATTTGAGAGACTCAAACAGTGCCTAACGCAGGCACCAGCACTAGGTATGCCAGACTATGGGAAACCCTTTGAACTATACGGAACAGAAAGTGCTGGTTGCGCGGCAGGTGTACTAACCCAAAAGCACGGTGATGCCAGCAGGCCAGTTGCATACTACAGCGCTCAGCTAGACACGGTAGCGCGATCCCTCCCCACATGCTTGCGAAGCGTTGCTGCGATAGCATTGCTAGTGACGAAAAGCGAAGATGTCGTGCTAGGCCACAACCTCACAATCCATACGCCACATGCAGTGTCAGCCTTATTAAATTCTGCCCAAACCAGACACGTCTCATCAGCGCGGTTTACAAGATGGGAATTGGCACTAATGGCCCCCGTAAACATCACCATAAGGAGATGCAGTGCATTAAATCCTGCAACGTATCTCCCAGGTGTGCCTGGTCAGGCACAAAGGGTGGAAGGTGAGAGTGATGGGGAAGGAGGATTTAATACAAAGGAAGATACACATGATTGTATGGAATATTTGACCCAAAATTTTACCGCAAGGCCTGACATCAGTGACAACCCACTGGAAGATGCAGAACTTACGTTCTACACGGACGGTAGTTGTCATAGACAATCAGACTCGGGAGACTTGTGTACTGGATATGCAGTCGTAGATGACCAAGACACCATAGAAGCGGAACCGCTAGGCCCACCTCACTCAGCCCAGGTTGCTGAACTGGTCGCCCTAACCAGAGCATGTGAATTGGCTAAGGGTAAGTCAGCCAATATCTACACCGATTCTAGATACGCCTTCGGGGTAGTTCATGATTTCGGAGCCCTATGGCGCCTCAGAAATTTCATGACGGCAGCTGGTACACCGGTAGCGCATGCAGCTCACATAAAAAGGCTTCTAACAGCGATACAGGAACCCGACAGAGTGGCTGTTATCAAATGTAAAGCACATACATATAGTCAGGACCCAGTATCACTTGGTAACAGCCGAGCAGACGAAGCAGCTAAGTTAGCAGCTGCTACCCCCATACAGACAGACACCACACAACTGATGGTATTTAATACCATCAACACACAGAAGTTGTGTGAAATGCAGAATTTGTGTTCCACACAGGAAAAGGCAGTCTGGAAGGCAAAGGGATATGGCCAGGAGTCCTCAGGACTCTGGACGGATGGACAGGGTAAACCAGTGGCCCCCAGGGCATACCTTCCATGCCTAGCTGAAGCAGCCCACGGGCTGACTCATCTAGGCAAGGACGGGATGTGCAAGTTGGTAAGAGCATATTGGTGCGCCCCAGGATTCTCCTCTCATGCGAGTAAAAGAGCAATGTCATGCCTTACCTGTTTGAGAAAGAATATTGGAAAGGCAATACCTACAGAACCATCCCATATCCCACCTGCCGGCGGCCCTTTCCAGGTAATACAGATTGACTTCATTCAATTACCCCCTTGTCGGAATTTGAAATATGTACTTGTCTGTATAGATGTTTTCTCGAATTGGGTCGAAGCATTTCCTGCGGCTACAAATACCGCTATGTTTACAGCTAAGAAAATTGTGCAGGAATTTGTATGTAGATATGGTATCCCTAGAATAATCGAAAGTGATAGGGGTACCCATTTTACAGGTGATGTCTTTCAAGGAATGTGTAAGTTGATGGGAATTGATAGCAAGCTGCACACTCCGTACCGTCCACAGGCGAGTGCGAAGGTCGAAAGAGTGAACAGCACTATTAAAAATAAATTGAGTAAAGTGATGGCAGAGACAGGATTGACATGGCCAGAAGCTTTACCCATTGTATTGTACAGTATCAGAACCACTCCCAGGTCCCCTCTTAATCTGTCCCCCTTTGAAATCTTGTTTGGTCGACAACCGCATGTCATGATTAACCCTCAGGATGATTTGAAATGTAACAATGAAGTGACTGTAAAGTACTTGATTAACATGAGTAAACAGTTAAGGAACCAAAATGATAATCTGAAGTTGGTGATTCCTGATCTACCAGATAGTAATTGTCATGACATTGAACCTGGGGATTATGTAATGATACGGAATTTTCTACGCTCAGGTTGCCTTATTGACAGATGGGAAGGACCATACCAGGTCTTATTGACTAGCACTACAGCATTGAAGGTTGCTGAGAAAGAGACTTGGGTTCATTCATCCCACTGCAAGAAGGTTGCTGATCCAGAGAAGTCCCGTGATAAGGAACAGACGGTAGAGGTTGTATCACTGGAGTGTCTGTTCCAGGAGGACTGAGGCGGCACCTGAGCCGTGAAAATCTCAAGACCAAGAGCTGTTGTCGACTCCCCACTCCCTTTTATTGTTTTTCTCCACTTCCCATCCCCTCTCCCTCAAATTTCTTTTTCCCCCTTCTCATTCTTCTCCGTTTCCTCCTATAAGATGGACTTGCCCCAAGAGACTGTGATCCGGATTTTCCTGTTAACCATGATGTTGACCAGAGCAGTCTGTTCCGGCGAGAGTACCATGGAGGTCGAGAGAGGTTCTGGAATGGGTTCTGATGATAAAGATGGAGGCGTAGTTTTCCAAGATCAACCTAACCAACAAGCAAAGGCGAGTATCAGAAAACGATCCGATAGCATTAACCATAGAAGAAATTGTGACGGATTGTTAGCTGAAGAAAACTGTATCTGTAGGCTCTGTGACAATATGGTTGAGGATGGATGCATAAAGAAATGCCAATCCAGTTTTAATATCCATATGGACCGGCATCCATTGAGTGACTATCACTCCTTAGTGGGTAGTGTGTTAAACAAAACAGATTGTTGGGTATGCTCTCAAGTACCTCAGGGTCATAGCAAATCAGGGCTAGTACCATTTCTTTTAACGATAGGGGAGGTACTTGAGTTAAATGGTGGGAGACCGGTGGACCGGAGGTTTAATATCTCCAGCCCTCCTAGTTTGAAGCTCCACCAATACCATGTGGACAGGTCCCTATTATGTTTCAACATCTCCAATCCCAGAAAGCCGGGAAATTGGGAAGTGTCATGGAATAACCACACCATGACCTTTTCGCATAGAGCAGATAGAATGCCTACAGATACAGAGCTTGTACGCCACATAGCCAGTAGAGGAAAATCTTTCCGGTATAGGTATACCTTAGGGAATAGGATTACTAGAGTTGGAGAAGTATCACCAGGATACTGTGCACATATCGTACAACCTGATACGTGTACTAAGCAGATGGAAGAATTAGGGTTAGGAGATTTCACCTGGAAGGTGTGTAATATGGTTATGTCCTTCTCCGTCCCATATGTTCTCCCCGATGATGCATATTTCATATGCGGGAGAAAGGCGTACAAGTGGCTTGCCCCAAACTCTGAAGGATTGTGTTATATTGGAAAAGTATTGCCTGAAGTAATGACTGTATCACATGACAAAATGAAAGACATACACCGTGGTGCCCAAGCTCCTTATACTCACACCCACTACGAGCACGTTGTTAAAAGGCAACTGACAGAAAGGTTAGAGCATCCGGCCTCTGATCTGATCCATGAATCCACCGGGATTCAGGTTCTGGTGGCGTTAGATTTCACTCGCACCGCTCGAGGAGTGATGAACTATAAATACATCTGTTATGATTCCCGTACTCCAGACCAGAGGAGATCGTATGGCTGAGGTCAGAGTACTGGGAAGATATGCTGGTTGTGGGAGCAGGAAAGCCTAGTAACCCCTGGCGCCCTAACTCCGTTGTCTCGCCCGTGTTATCAGAAATCCCCTGCGAGACTATGGTTGCTTGAGCCCATGGCAGCCGCGTTCGAAGGGCGGATTATGTCTGCCCAACCCCGATGCCCCCTCAGGTCTTAATGGGAGACAAAGGGAAATCCGAGACAGGGTGATAACAAGGGGCCCTCTGACTAAGCAACCAGGCCAGGGGTTACAAGCTAACTAACTAAATCAAAAGGTATGTGCGGACTAGCCGCCAGGGAAAAGGACAACCAAAGATCCACTGATCCGTTACTCCTATCCAGCACCGCTGGATACCAGAGTGGATCAGGGAGAGCGGAATCCTCCGCAAAAGCTCCAGGACACAAATATACTAAATAATAAACAGTAAGCGGACAAGCCGCAACACACGGCTGCGCCGTGACTCACGAACACCACAGGATGTTAAAGGTGCTCAGTCAGACTCCAGGAAAAGATGACAAATCTCTGAGTACAGGACCACTGAGGACAGGAACAACCGGCTTGAGCAGGACTGGATACTTTCTGCAACTGACATAGGCAAACAGGAAGCTGCCGACACCGACTTTCAGAACTGGAGGACAGGCAGAATCCACTGGAACTCAGGGTAGGACACGGGATCAGACACAGGGACTGACACAGGAATCCACACAGGGACTGACACAGGAATCCACACAGGGACTGACAAGAACCAGCTCAAACTTAAAGCAGACTGCAAACCAAGGAATATCATCAGCATCTGCTAACTGCAGTGAGCCAGCATATATCAGAGAGGCCTAATTAATTATCTCTAGCAGCTGGCCTGCTGCACGACTAAGCTGACAAGATGCAATCAGCAGCCAGATGAGGCTGAACACATGGGAACAAGCTGCAATTGCACAGACTCACCAGCGGCAGCAGACAAGAGTAATCCAAAACAGAGCAATGGGAAATCCTGGCATGCAAGACAACTAAATAAACATAAAATAGGAATGAACCACTACCTGTGGTTCATAACAGTATCCCCTCCTTAAGGGTGAGCTCCGAGCACCCCATGACACCCACGGGGAACATAAACAAAAGTATAACATGAAATACAGAACAAAACTGCAAAACAGGAATGAGCCACAGCCGTGGCTCATAACAGTACCCCCCCCTTGAGGAGGGGTCAAAAGACCCCAAAATTCAGACTATCCAGAACAAGGGATACAAAAAAAAAAAAAAACCTGACACATTGGTCTAACAGACACGAAAACAGAAACAAGCTGCAACCACAGCTTGTAACAGTGCCCTCCCCTTGATGGTGGCCACTGGACACAAGACAAGGGAAAAAAAATCTTTTTTTTTTTTATCAAGGCAAGAGTCAAAAAATTATTTCCTTTTCTTCTTCTTCTTTTTACAAAGCTCTTTAGGTCTGACCAAGGTAATTCCCCAAACATTGTCTGAACTGATGGTACCACCCAGCAAGGCTGCGTTCAAATCAGAGACAGGTCTCTTACCCTTGGGAGCTGAACTTTCTGGTAAAGTACTATTATTAGAAGAAGTAGTCAGAAAAGCACATCCTGCAGTCACAACAACGGGCTGAGACTCCTGTGCCGAGTTTACAGTATTTTGTGGACTCTCAGCAGACAAGACGGGTGACTTAGAGGAACCTGAACCAATTTCTTTGGAACCATATCTTTTAATAATTGCATCACTGAATGCTGGGGGATCCTGAAGAATGGGATCTTCAGCTTTCATTAGGCTGGTCGCCCACTCAAAAGGCTCTCCTTTAAAAGAATAAATAAGATAGAGCACAATGTTCTCTGGAGTGATGCCCAGAAATGGTCTAGACAACATGATAATGTAATAGTGTTTGTAAAGCGCCAGAAATTGGGCTAAGTCCCCATCAAAGATTATGGATGTTGAGATATCAGAGTCAGGATCTGTTTCCTTCCCATCTGACTGACTGAAGTGCTTTGCTAGGACCTGGTCACTATTGCCCTTACTTGAGGCTGAGACTCTCTGAACCCCACCCGGGGCAGTGACTTTCTGAACCCCACCCGGGGCAGTGACTTTCTGAACCCCACACGGGGCAGTGACTTTCTGAACCCCACACGGGGCAGTGACTTTCTGAACCCCACACGGGGCAGTGACTTTCTGAACCCCACACGGGGCAGTGACTTTCTGAACCCCACCTGGGGTAGTGACTTTCTGAACCCCACCCGGGGCAGTGACTTTCTGAACCCCACCCGGGGCAGTGACTTTCTGAACCCCACCCGGGGCAGTGGCCTCCGGGAACCCCGCTGGGGCAGTGGCCTCCGGGAACCCCGCTGGGGCAGTGGCCTCCGGGAACCCCGCTGGGGCAGTGGCCTCCGGGAACCCCGCTGGGGCAGTGGCCTCCGGGAACCCCGCTGGGGCCAGCACCTCGGATTCTTTTACTGGGACCGGGTCGTTGGCCTCCCTGACTGGGATCGGGCCATCGGCCTCCCTCTCTGAGTCGATAATAATCGAAAGTTCTCCCGGGACTATGACTTCCGGGACTTTTGCTGAAGCAATAACGTTCAGATCCTCCACTAATGCTATGCTTCTTAAGTTCTTTCCTGGGGAAGCGACTTCTAGACCCTTCTTTGGGGCTGCGTCTCTCGAGACCCCACTTGGGGATATTACTTCAAAGATCCCTTCTGGGGTTTTGCTTCTCGAGTTCCCTTCAAGAACTATGGTTTTAGATACCCTTTCTGAGGTTGCGCTCCCCAAGTCCCTACCTGGGGTAACAGCTTCTGAGACCCCTTCTGGTATGGAAACCTGAGCTACAATATTTGATGTCCCTCTATAAGCTTGGGCATCGGGTACCGCTCCAGCACTCTGGGCATCGGGTACCGCTCCAGCACTCTGGGCATCGGGTACCGCTCCAGCACTCTGGGCATCGGGTACCGCTCCAGCACTCTGGGCATCGGGTACCGCTCCAGCACTCTGGGCATCGGGTACCGCTCCAGGACCCTGGGCATCGGGTACCGCTCCAGGACCCTGGGCATCGGGCACCACTCCAGGACCCCGGGCTACGGGCACCACTCCAGGACCCTGGGCTACGGGCACCACTCCAGGACCCTGGGCTACGGGCACCACTCCAGGACCCTGGGCTACGGGCACCACTCCAGGACCCTGGGCTACGGGCACCACTCCAGGACCCTGGGCTACGGGCACCACTCCAGGACCCTGGGCTACGGGCACCACTCCAGGGACTTGCAACTCCGCTTCCACAGGAACCTCAAGAGAGGAGAGAAACATTCTCTTTTGATTCCTGAATCTATAATGGGGCTCCCTTGCCCAAGGACCCCAATTATAGGACAGAGAGCTTTTTTGTGTGGGTTGTGTGACAAGTACCTCTGCCACAGTAGAGACAGGAGTAGGTCTTGTATCATGACTCAACTTGGCCAGAGGGCAAGACTCGTCACCACACTTTGGCTTGCGCAACTCACAGGTCTGCAGATAATGGCCTAAACCCCCACAATATAGGCATAAGTTTAAGTTTCTGCGACGCAGACGCTCCTCTTCTGAGAGCCTGGGCCGCAGAAAACTTTTAAACTTTTTCTCTTCAATTAAACCAGAGGATTCTCTTGTCACCATACTGTGAACAAGAGTCTCTTTAGAGATAGATGTACTCTCAACGACTTCTGGCAAAATAAGCAAGATTTTAGTCAGAAGGTTTTGCAGTTGCTTTAGGGATTGCTGCAAAACTTCTAGTCGCTCTGGTCTCAAAGCACTGAATACAGAGTTCAGGGCTGCGAGAGATGCTTGCAGGGCTTGCATAGTAGACATAGGAGGATTTAAAAGTAGACAAGACAAGACAAGGCAAGACAAGGCAAGGCAAGACAAGGCAAGGCAAGGCAAGGCAAGGCAAGACAAGGCAAGGCAAGGCAAGACTAAATTTTGCTAAACAAAACAAGACTTTTTTTTTTTTTTTTTAAACACCGGACTGGATTCTAAACACCGGACTGGATTCTAAACACCGGACTGGATTCTAAACACCGGACTGGATTCTAAACACTGGACTGGATTCTAAACACCGGACTGGATTGGATTATAAACACCGGACTGGATTGGATTCTAAACACCGGACTGGATTGGATTCTAAACACCGGACTGGATTCTAAACACCGGACTGGATTCTAAACACCAAATTCTAGACAGGACTGGATTCTTGACACCGGATTGGATTCTGCACACTGAATTCTAGACAAGACTGGATTCTAAACACCGGATTGGATTCAGCACACTGAATTCTAGACAGGACTGGATTCTAGACTAGACACTGGACTGGGCCAAAAAAGAAAAAAAAAGTTTTATTTCTTTTTTGTGGTATGGCTGATGATAATGTTATGATTCCCGTACTCCAGACCAGAGGAGATCGTATGGCTGAGGTCAGAGTACTGGGAAGATATGCTGGTTGTGGGAGCAGGAAAGCCTAGTAACCCCTGGCGCCCTAACTCCGTTGTCTCGCCCGTGTTATCAGAAATCCCCTGCGAGACTATGGTTGCTTGAGCCCATGGCAGCCGCGTTCGAAGGGCGGATTATGTCTGCCCAACCCCGATGCCCCCTCAGGTCTTAATGGGAGACAAAGGGAAATCCGAGACAGGGTGATAACAAGGGGCCCTCTGACTAAGCAACCAGGCCAGGGGTTACAAGCTAACTAACTAAATCAAAAGGTATGTGCGGACTAGCCGCCAGGGAAAAGGACAACCAAAGATCCACTGATCCGTTACTCCTATCCAGCACCGCTGGATACCAGAGTGGATCAGGGAGAGCGGAATCCTCTGCAAAAGCTCCAGGACACAAATATACTAAATAATAAACAGTAAGCGGACAAGCCGCAACACACGGCTGCGCCGTGACTCACGAACACCACAGGATGTTAAAGGTGCTCAGTCAGACTCCAGGAAAAGATGACAAATCTCTGAGTACAGGACCACTGAGGACAGGAACAACCGGCTTGAGCAGGACTGGATACTTTCTGCAACTGACATAGGCAAACAGGAAGCTGCCGACACCGACTTTCAGAACTGGAGGACAGGCAGAATCCACTGGAACTCAGGGTAGGACACGGGATCAGACACAGGGACTGACACAGGAATCCACACAGGGACTGACACAGGAATCCACACAGGGACTGACAAGAACCAGCTCAAACTTAAAGCAGACTGCAAACCAAGGAATATCATCAGCATCTGCTAACTGCAGTGAGCCAGCATATATCAGAGAGGCCTAATTAATTATCTCTAGCAGCTGGCCTGCTGCACGACTAAGCTGACAAGATGCAATCAGCAGCCAGATGAGGCTGAACACATGGGAACAAGCTGCAATTGCACAGACTCACCAGCGGCAGCAGACAAGAGTAATCCAAAACAGAGCAATGGGAAATCCTGGCATGCAAGACAACTAAATAAACATAAAATAGGAATGAACCACTACCTGTGGTTCATAACAGTATCCCCTCCTTAAGGGTGAGCTCCGAGTACCCCATGACACCCACGGGGAACATAAACAAAAGTATAACATGAAATACAGAACAAAACTGCAAAACAGGAATGAGCCACAGCCGTGGCTCATAACAACATCTCTGCGCTTGCAAATTTGTTAGATAATATCACTGAAATGTATGATGACACGTTTAGGTATACTGGAAGGGAACTTCAAGCTTATAAAACAGAACTGGTGCAGCATAGAATGGTTCTCAATTACCTCACAGCAGTGACAGGCGGAAATTGTGTTACATTGGCAACACAGTACGGCGTGAAGTGTTGCACGTATATCACGAATAGCACCGAGGATCCAGTCGAGGTCATAGACCAAAAGATGGACGATATTCTCCAATTGAAGTGGGAATTTCGCCGAAAACACAATCTCACTCTTGCTGCTGTAGGTAATGAGCTGATTGGTTGGGTGTCATGGTTGAACCCGCGAAATTGGTTCTCCGGTTTAGGAGACTGGGCTCAAGGAGTCATAATGGATGTTGTGAAGTTTCTCCTATGTATCTTAGGTGTTATCATATCGATTGGATTGATATTTAGATGCGGGCAGGCTTTAATGAAGTGCAAACAAAGTACAAGAGTGATGAGTTTGAGGAGTGAGGAAACTGTAATTAACCTGGATTTGATCTATGACCCAACGGTAGAAACAATGATGTAAGGAAAATGCGATTATACGGTCCGTTTCTTTCACCTGTTTTTCTGTTTTTCTCCAAGATAAAAAGACCCCCTTGGACGAGGAAGTTGACGAGACGATATACAGACAACGGATAGACCAGAGAAGAAGTTTTGACCACTTTAGATACGGACATTTGATGAACTTTGCCATGGATCCCCAGTTTCCCTAGAATTCTTAAACTTACGCTAGCCCAACATTTTTTGTAAATCTATTGGCATTGACAAAGCTTTTTGCGCGCACCTAATGGGCAAAACAGCGCAAAGAAGACTGCAATCAACGGACACCGAACAAGACTTCAATCAACTAATGTACATTAACCTGAACATAGAATACCACAGCATTTACCATAAGTGTTCTTTATCTTCATCTCTACACCCTTCAGGTAATTACACACATAGTCGATAGGGAATACAGGCACAGATATCAGCAATCACATATTTCCCCCCATTCATGTATCATCAACTAAAATGTGCTCCCCCATTTTGTTACAACCACAGCCGAAAAGAGCTCGGTAAAGTTTGACAGCCCATCCACAGACCCGTACCGCGGGATAAGAAGGAATTCAAATGTATACTTCGCAATACCTCGAAGCTTGATTTACAACACGTACGGCACGATGATACATGACCCCCCCAAACATGGATCCATACACACATGCTTCTGCTATCTCACTAGGTTATACCCTCTTCACACCTACTCCTCTCTCCTCCCCTACCCAACCATGGAAATTTATTAACCCCTGACATATATTTTTCTCTTTTTGAATGTTTTAGAAGGTGGCAGTTATTGTTGACTGCCAAAGGGTGGACTGTCAAAGTCAGAAAAATATCTCTATGCACACTGCCATATTTGCACCTCACACAGGTCCGCGCTGCGCATGCGTACGCTCTCCCGTACGTGCACATACTCACAGTCGCGGGCACCCGCAGGCGCACGGTATGCGCATTTACGGTAGAGTTTATGTAATCATAGCGTGCGACTCATTCGTTACATATGTTCACTAATAATGTATTTTGTAGATCATGGTCCCTTTGATAGATTCTGAAAGTTTGGTTAACATAGCATGTTCCTGAACAGAGAGATCCCTCTTTGTATTGTACGAAGGGTCTAACAGGGGTCATACAGTGGTGTTTGGTACCCATCGGAAGAGTATTTAAATAGCAATATTCCGGTGTTGGTTTGGAGCGGATTAATCGCTCGTGCGAATAGTTATGGACATAAGAAGTTTATGTCCATTTACTATTATTTGTTCTTACTTAGTCATGCGGCGGGAAACCCAGTATCCCACCCACCTGAACAGTTGGAAACAGTCACAGCCCACCTGTATGAATCAACCTATGACCTTTTGTTATGATGCGAAGCCGAATTCCTGTGTCCAATGAACAATGGGATTGTAGGGACCATTGAATTGTATTGTGTGTGGGGCATAAATAGAGAAGCCGATGATATCCAGTGAACTCTCTTCAACGGTTCTCATTGCTGATAATCGGGAGCTGGATATCGAGGCGCATGCGATCGTTTCCCCTTGTGCGTAAGTGTTTCTCCGCAATCATATTGTCTTGATGTTATTGTGAGCCATCTCTCTCTCTCTCTTCTATTTCTCCCTTATTTTCCCTTGATTGTATTGTATTGTATTGTATTGTATTTCCTGTGTAGTTATCTGGTTAGTTAGTCTATGTTATATTGTAGCGTATCATTTGTACTGTGATTCCTTTTGCAAGTATAATAGTTATAATACATATAATAGGTTTTGGACCCTAAGCCCAGGTATCTGTGTATTTCTTATAGTGTTAAGTATTCCCTGAGCGTCGGTGACGCTCAAGCAGCTTTGTAGATAATCAGGTTACACCAGGTTGCACTTACACTCTATCACCACACTAAGGTTTACTGTGTATTTCATTGTTAAAGGTATAGATATAAAGGTTTAACGTTGGGAGCGTCTGCACCGCCGGTGATCTCCTCGTGGTCCCGAGCGTCCGCTACGCTATAGCGAATCATTACGTTAGTCGGCAGCCAATAGCGTGCCTGCCTGTGATCTCTGGGCCGTAAGCGAACGTGACGCTTGAGCGTCTCGACTACGGTTGAGCGATCGCTACGCAACTTGCGTACCCTTACGGTACTTCCTACGCAGATAGCGTACAGTGTTCTTAGACCTCTTAAAGGGTAATATATAAGATAAATATTTAGCTTTATCAGTAATATACAGAAAGGATATTCTTATGCTGTAAACTTTGTACTAGAACCAATGTTGCGATATAACGCTGTTTAACCTTATAGATACTAAAGCTGTTTGAGCGATTGAGACGCTCCTATTACCCCCTTGCAATATGACGAATACACAATACCGGGGTAAGGGTCCAAAACCTTTTACTAATAAGAGTCTTAAGTTATTTCAAAAAGGGGAAACAGTTCACAAGTCATACGCTACAAACTAACATATAATTCTAACGGAGTATCTAGACAGTAACATACACAATAGAGAACGATCGCATTACAAATACAAAGACTAAGTGTGAATGGCTAACAACATACGGGTAACAAAGTGGCAACAGAGAAACATACCATATGGGGAACACACGCAGGCGCAACCGGAATCCAGTCCTCCAATTATCAGCGATAACTGTTGAAGAGAGAGAGTACCGGCTGGCCTGGGGACGGTGACCCTTATATACACTGCACACAATACAGTATAATGGTCCCTGCAATCTCATTGTTCATTGGACACAGGAATTCGTCTTCGCATTATAACCAAAGGTCATAGGTTGATTCATACAGGTGGGCTGTGACCATTTCCAACTGCTCAGGTGGGTGGGAAACTAGGTTTCCCGCCGCATGGCTGTCACGAACCGGTCTCTCACCTTTGCGGGTTCTGGGGTTCATCCGTTGCCAGTGCGGTTGCTCGCGGTGCTGTGCGCCCGTGTGGGGACACGGCGTGATCAATGGCACAGGTAATGCAGAGTCTGGGAACTGTGAGTGCGGGGACCAAATGGCCTAAGGCACTGCGGTGTGTCTGCTGTATAGGAGGTGGCCATGTTGGAGACCAAATAGCTAATACTGAGCACTTGTGAAAACACCTGTGGGCAGGTGTAAGCCAATCCCGTGCTTGTGCTGCCTTTAAGTAGGCTGGGATTATGTCACTCTGGGCCAGTGCTTTGTTGTATCAAAGCTGTGCTCTAGCTCTGAACTCTCTCCGTGCATTCCTGTGTGATTCCCGTGGTCCAGATATCGCCTCCGTTCCCAGAGGTCCGTTTTGCAGCCTTCACTGCCAAAGATCTACCGGCTCTCCATTGTGCTATCAGTCAATTGCACACCTATTGGAAATACTTGGATTCCCAGTATCCTGCATGAGGTTACCTTGTCTGTCTGCCTATCATACAAAGTCTGGAGGATTCCAATTCCCTCAGCTGTTCGTTTGTTCAACTCTGCATTTAACCCATTCATCACCTCGCCATCTACTACAGTTTCACAGTGATCTCCGGAACCCGCAAGTAACCCAATTCAGTACTTTTTCTATGTTGTCATAACAAGGATAATTCTTCACAGTCTCTCAGTTAACTCTTAAAACTCCATTGCAAATTCTTACAGTTAATTCTCCATGTCTGCATTAACCAGTTAAACACAATCTGCAGTTCAGCATCAAAGCCTGTTTATATTTGGACAATTCAACATTTATTCTTCAGCTTGTTTTTGCATATGTTTCCATGAACATTTCTTTTATTTATTTCTGAGTTTTCTCTTGCATATTATTTCTGTCATTCCTGCAGTACTTCAGTATAATGATGATTAACAACTAGTCATTTAACTCCTTACTGAATTGTTACTTTAATAAATATATGAAACGGAACTTCCTTCGTCCTCCCTGTTTTCTTCATACCCCAGCACCTACACCTGTGGTTGGTTCCAGGTTAACGGATTCACAAAAACACCCGGACCTGACAGTAAGCACTGGCCACATGGATCCGTCAAGTGACCAATTCGCAGGAGGCGGTGCTACGTCAAATATCCTTTCCCGTCTGGAAAACCAGGAGTCTATACAGACACAAATAGTGCAGTTTATGCAAACTATGGCAGACCGTTTAGAGACTCTTCATACAGCAATTAAAACGTCTCAAGTCCAGATTCCAACTCCGGTTGTCCCAGTTACCACTACAGCTTCTCCTGTGATGCTGCCTACGTCCCGCTTGCAGTTACCCTCTCCGAGTAAGTTTGACGGAACTCCAAAACTTTGCAGGGGATTCCTGAATCAATGCGAGATCCAGTTCGAACTGATGTCCGCCAGTTTCCCATCAGCTCGTTCTAAGGTCGCATATATTATTGCCCTCCTCTCCGGTCAGGCTCTGGAGTGGGCATCACCATTATGGGAGAGAGGTGATCCTATCCTCTCTAATTACAAAGAGTTTGTATCTTCTTTCCGGAGAATCTTTGACGAACCCGGCAGGACCACCTCAGCATCTTTGGAGATTCTCCGTCTACGTCAAGGTTTACGTCCTGTCAATCAATATATTGTTCAGTTTCGCACGTTGTCTTCAGAGTTAAACTGGAATGAGGAGGCCCTGATCGCCACGTTTTGGAATGGACTTTCTGAGAGAATCAAGGACGATTTAACTATCCGGGATGTGCCAACTAAACTGGATGAATTGATTTCTCTCTGTAACAAACTTGACCTACGCTACAGGGAGCGATGTTTAGAGAAATCCAGGGCAGAGCGATCCAGTCCACGTTATCATCCTAGGCCTCGACAAGATTCTTCATCACAGTCTCCGGTAACGACAGACGAACCTATGCAGATTGGGCGCTCTCGCCTCACAGAAGAGGAACGACTTCGTCGTCGACAGGGTAACCTCTGCATGTACTGTGGATCCTCTGAACATTTAGTTAAATTCTGCAAACTCCGACCGGGAAACTCTCGCTCCTAGCTTATTCAAGAGAGGTTAAGCTAGGAGTTACTCTAGAATCACGTTCTGGGAAAGAGCCGACCTTGTCTATTCAATTAGAAGTTCCAAGTTCTACAGTGAAAGTTTCAGCTCTCCTAGATTCTGGGGCAGCCGAGAACTTCATCTCCTCAGCCTTTGTCATGCGGTCTAAAGTTCAAACCATGCCTCTGGAAGCAGCAGTTGCCGTTACAGCAGTGGATGGAAGTCGAATTCCAGATGGTATAATTACTCATCGAACCGTATGTCTCAAGATGAAAGTTGGTGTGCTCCATTCCGAATACCTCTCCTTCTACGTGATTCCCAAAGCCTCTCAAGATGTGATACTTGGTTTACCTTGGCTGCAGAAACATAACCCTCAACTTAATTGGCAAACCATGGAAGTCCTTTCATGGGGTAAATCTTGTACCAAGGACTGTTTAGCCTCAATTGTACCTCTCCGGTCAATCAGCCTTCCCGACCTACCTCCGGTGTATCAATCCTTTGCGGATGTTTTCAGTAAACAAGCAGCAGACTCTCTACCTCCTCATTGCGAATGGGACTGCCCAATTGTCCTGGTTCCTGGTAAAACACCTCCTAGGGGACGAATTTATCCGCTATCCATCCCAGAGACGCAAGCTATGTCTGATTATATTCAAGAAAATCTAACCAAAGGATTTATCAGACCATCTTCTTCACCTGCAGGAGCCGGATTCTTTTTCGTTAAGAAGAAGGACGGTGGGTTACGACCATGCATAGATTACCGTGGACTCAATGAGATCACTGTGAAAAACAAGTATCCATTACCCTTAATTCCAGAATTATTTGACCGGGTAAAAGGAGCTACTGTGTTTACAAAACTGGATCTCCGAGGGGCCTACAATTTAATCCGCATCCGAGAAGGGGACGAGTGGAAGACTGCTTTTAATACCCGGGATGGGCATTACGAATACCTTGTAATGCCTTTCGGTCTTTGTAATGCACCTGCAGTTTTTCAAAGCTATGTGAATGGACTTTTTCGTGATCTTCTCTACAAGTGTCTAGTAGTGTACCTGGATGATATCCTAATATTCTCTAGGGATATAAAGTCTCACCGTCACCAAGTTAAAGAGGTACTGACACGTCTGAGGAAAAATCAACTTTATTGTAAGTTAGAGAAGTGCACTTTTGAAGTATCTTCCATACCGTTCCTTGGTTACATCATTTCTGGATCAGAGCTATGTATGGATCCCGGTAAGGTACAAGCTATCCGAGATTGGTCCACTCCTACAACTCTCAAGGGGATTCAGCGATTTCTCGGCTTTGCTAATTTCTATAGGAGATTCATTAAGAATTATTCTACTTTAGCTGCTCCCATCACAGCCCTAACTCGTAAGGGAGCAAATCCTACGAACTGGTCTTCAGAAGCAATCAAAGCCTTCTCTGATTTAAAGCAAGCCTTTGTGTCAGCCCCCATTCTTCGACAGCCTGATCTGAATCGTCCCTTTCTACTAGAGGTGGATGCATCTACAGAAGCAGTAGGAGCTGTGTTGTCACAAGTCTTTGAAGATAAAAAGGTCCATCCCTGCGGATATTTCTCCCGTAAGTTCCTCCCGGCAGAACGTAATTATGCAATCGGTGAGCAAGAGTTACTTGCCATCAAGTTGGCATTTGAGGAGTGGAGATACCTTCTAGAAGGAGCTCAACATCGCATTACAGTTTATACTGATCATAAGAATCTTCTGTATCTGCAGTCAGCTCAGTGTTTGAATCCACGACAAGCTCGATGGGCGCTTTTCTTCTCACGATTTGATTTCAAACTCACCTATCGTCCAGGGTCTCAGAACAAAAAGGCAGATGCCCTTTCCCGGTCCTTTGCTTCTTCTGAATTAAATGATGCTACCACGAATCAAGCCATTGTGAATCCTAGGTCCTTTTTAATGACTCGAACCTCTCCAGTTCCTCCGCCTGGCAAGACCTTTGTCGCCACAAGTCTTCGAAAACGGCTGCTTACCTGGGCTCACTCCTCTTCCTTCATGGGTCATCCTGGGGTTCTAAAGACTCTCAAGTTTATTCAACAGTCTTATTGGTGGCCACGTCTCAAAGCCGATGTCCAAGAGTTTATAGCAGCATGTCCTAAATGTGCCCAACATAAGAGTCCAAGAAGTTCTCCACCAGGTTTGTTACATCCACTATCCATACCCAAACAACCATGGACTCATATCTCAATGGATTTCGTGACTGATCTACCTCCATCAAAAGGGCGAAATACCATTTGGGTGATAGTGGATCGATTTTCGAAAATGGCACATTTCATTCCATTAACTGGGTTACCATCAGCCCCTTTACTAGCCAGATTGTTCATCTCTGAAATCTTCAAGTTGCATGGCCTTCCTCGAGAAATTGTTTCTGATCGGGGAACACAGTTTGTGGCCAAGTTTTGAAGGTCGCTTTGTTCATCTTTAAATGTCAAGTTGAACTTTTCTTCTGCATATCACCCTCAGACAGATGGACAAACTGAGAGAGTCAACCAAGACCTTGAAACATTTCTCCGGCTATATATATCGTCCTCACAGGATGACTGGGTTGACTACCTTCCATTGGCAGAATTTGCTCATAATAATCTCTTCCATTCATCTTCAGAATCTACGCCCTTTTATATTAACTTCGGCTTTCATCCTCGTGTGCCAGAGTTTCATCCATTGCCAGCCCTAGAGGTCCCAGCGGCAGATCAAGAGCTTCAACGTCTATCTAGCATCTGGAGTTGTGTACGTAAGTCCTTGGTCAAAACTTCCGCTCGTTATAAATCTTTTGCAGATAAAAAACGTAAAGCTGTACCGAATTACAAAGTGGGAGACCAAGTTTGGATTTCTACGCGCAATCTCAAGTTCAAAGTTCCTTCTAAGAAATTTGCTCCCAGGTTTATTGGTCCATTTCCCATTGTAAAGGTACTCAACCCTGTGTCATACAAAGTCAAGCTGCCACCGTCTTTGAGAATTCCTAACGCCTTTCATACATCTTTACTGAAGCCTTTGATTCTCAATAAGTTCCGTACTACCCAGTCCAAATCTCCTAAAGTTCACTCTTTGCAGAATGAGGAATTTGAAGTTAAAGAGATTGTGGACTCACGTTCCCGATATGGACGTTTACAGTTTCTGGTCGACTGGAAGGGTTACGGCCCGGAGGAGAGATCCTGGGTTTTCTCTGAAGATGTTCATGCTCCAAGACTGGTACAAAAATACTTCTCCAAAAATCCTGACAAGGTTCAAAGGTGTTCGGAGACCACCCGTAGAAGAGGGGGTACTGTCACGAACCGGTCTCTCACCTTTGCGGGTTCTGGGGTTCATCCGTTGCCAGTGCGGTTGCTCGCGGTGCTGTGCGCCCGTGTGGGGACACGGCGTGATCAATGGCACAGGTAATGTAGAGTCTGGGAACTGTGAGTGCGGGGACCAAATGGCCTAAGGCACTGCGGTGTGTCTGCTGTATAGGAGGTGGCCATGTTGGAGACCAAATAGCTAATACTGAGCACTTGTGAAAACACCTGTGGGCAGGTGTAAGCCAATCCCGTGCTTGTGCTGCCTTTAAGTAGGCTGGGATTATGTCACTCTGGGCCAGTGCTTTGTTGTATCAAAGCTGTGCTCTAGCTCTGAACTCTCTCCGTGCATTCCTGTGTGATTCCCGTGGTCCAGATATCGCCTCCGTTCCCAGAGGTCCGTTTTGCAGCCTTCACTGCCAAAGATCTACCGGCTCTCCATTGTGCTATCAGTCAATTGCACACCTATTGGAAATACTTGGATTCCCAGTATCCTGCATGAGGTTACCTTGTCTGTCTGCCTATCATACAAAGTCTGGAGGATTCCAATTCCCTCAGCTGTTCGTTTGTTCAACTCTGCATTTAACCCATTCATCACCTCGCCATCTACTACAGTTTCACAGTGATCTCCGGAACCCGCAAGTAACCCAATTCAGTACTTTTTCTATGTTGTCATTACAAGGATAATTCTTCACAGTCTCTCAGTTAACTCTTAAAACTCCATTGCAAATTCTTACAGTTAATTCTCCATGTCTGCATTAACCAGTTAAACACAATCTGCAGTTCAGCATCAAAGCCTGTTTATATTTGGACAATTCAACATTTATTCTTCAGCTTGTTTTTGCATATGTTTCCATGAACATTTCTTTTATTTATTTCTGAGTTTTCTCTTGCATATTATTTCTGTCATTCCTGCAGTACTTCAGTATAATGATGATTAACAACTAGTCATTTAACTCCTTACTGAATTGTTACTTTAATAAATATATGAAACGGAACTTCCTTCGTCCTCCCTGTTTTCTTCATACCCCAGCACCTACACCTGTGGTTGGTTCCAGGTTAACGGATTCACAAAAACACCCGGACCTGACAATGGCTAAGTGAGTGCAAATAATAGTAAATGGACATAAACTTCTTATGTCCATAACTATCCGCACGAGCGACTAATCCGCTCCAAACCAACACCGGAATATTGCTAATTTAATACTCTTCCGATGGATACTAAACACCACTGTATGACCCATGTCTGACCCTTCGTATCAAACAAAGAGGGATTTCTCTGTCTATGAACATGCTATGTTAACTAAACTTTCAGATTCTATCAAAGGGACCATGATCTATAAAATGCATTATATGGTTAAAATATGTAACGATTGAGTCGCCCGCCAGACGCACACAAACTCTACCGTAAATGTGCATACCGTGCGCCTGCGGGTGCCCGCAACAGCGAGTATGCGCACGCACAGCAGGGCTCATGAACGTGCAACAGGCACTCGCATGAGGTGCAAATATGGCAGTGTACATAGTGATATTTTTCTGACTTTGACACCACCATTATCATGGGTGATTTCAATATTGCTATTGATTGTCCAAGTAAAACTCTGTCTCTGGTGCTCATCCCTACCTTAAATAACATCTGTAATCTCTCTCTCTCTCTACTGGTATTTTTCCTTCACTCTTCAAGCATGCAGTGATTACTCCCATTTTGAAAAAACAAAATTCTGACCCTAACGCTCTCTCAAACTACCGCCCTATCTCTCAGCTCCCTTGTCTCTCTAAGCTACTTGAGAGACTTGCCTACACTCAACTCACATACTTTCTTAACTCACACACTTTATTGGACCCACTTCGGTCAGGCTTCCATTCCCAACACTCCACAGAGACAGCAGTGACTAAAGTGGTTAATTATTTGGTCACTACGAAGTCTAAAGGCCATTACTCACTACTCATTCTTCTAGATCTATCTGCTGCATTTGACACTGTTGACTCTTCTCATACAAACACTACAATCCCTAGGTCTTAAAGACATAGCTCTTTCTTGGTTCCTATCCTACCTATCTAATCGCTCCTTCAGTGTTTACTTCTCCGAATCTACCTCCTCTTCTCTACCTCTTTCAGTTGGAGTACCGCAAGGCTCAGTCTTGGGTCCTCTGCTTTTCTCTATATCTCATCTCTTGGTAAAATAATCAGCTCTTTTGGATTTCAGCATCATCTGTACGCAGATGATACTCAAATCTACCTATCCTCCCTTGATTTGTCCCTATCTGTACTGGGCCATGTCACTGAATGCCTTTCTTCCATTTCATCTTGGATGACATCTCGCCACCTCAAACTTAATATTTCAAAGACAGAGTTAATTATATTTCCACCGGCCAATAGTAGGTACCAACCTGTTATCTCTATCATTGTTGAAAACTCAACAATCTACCCTACCCTACCAGCAAGCTGCTTTGGTATCATCCTTGACTCTGATCTGTCCTTTGTTCCCCACATTCAATCTTTCTCAAGATCATGTTACATGCATCTAAAAAAACATATCCAAAATATGACCATACCTTACACAAGACACTGCTAAAACTCTAATCCACGCTCTCATTATCTCCCGCATTGATTATTGCAATAGTCCCCTAACTGATCTTCCCAAAATGAGACTCTCACCACTACAATCCATTCTGAATGCAGCTGCGAGGCTAATCTTCCTTGCTAGACGTTCATCGTCTGCAGATCCGCTCTGTCAGTCCCTCCATTGGTTACCAGTATTCTACTGTATTACATCCAAAATACTTTTACTCACACACAAGGCCATTAACCAAACTACACCAACGTACATCACTTTGCTTAGCTCAATATATCTCCCAACCCGACCTCTTCGCTCTTCACAAGACCTGCGTCTCTCATCCACACTCATTGCTCACTCTCACTCATGATTGCAGGACATTCATCGGGCTGCACCCACTCTGTGAAATGCCCCAAATGTAGAAAGTTTCGGCATTCCTGAGCGGTGGACTGCTGGCAGGGGGTCACAAGCAACTAAGCCCCTTGCAGGCACGGTGCGCTTATCATGCTCGCCACAGGTTCTATTTTCCCTCTGTGGGTGTCGTAGACAGCCATGGAGGGGGAAACCCCTACCTCGCCCATATACCAGCGGCGGTATGGTGCCCCCGTCAGGATCCCGGTGTCTGTTTTATGATTGCCAGGATACAGAATTTTGGTATGCTAGCCGCATACCTTCATGGTGATCCATTTTCAGGGCATATGCAGCAAATATTGAGCGTGTCAGGAAGAAGGAACGGGGTATAGGAGTTCTGGTGCCATGCTCGTGTTTTGGTTTTGGCTTGGTTTTGCCAAAACCACCCCTTCAGGTTTTAGTTTTGGATCTGCATGATTTTGAAAAAAAAATCATAAAAACAGCTAAAATTACAGAATTTGGGGGTCATTTTGCTCCTACGGTATTATTAACCTCAATAGCATTCATTTCCACTCATTTCCAGTCGATTCTGAACACCTCACACCTCACAATATTGTTTTTAGGCCAAAAGGTTGCACTGAGGTGGCTGTATGACTAAGCTAAGCGACACAAGTGTGCAACACAAACACCTGGCCCATTTAGGAGTGGCACTGCAGTGGAAGACAGGATGGCAGATTTAAAAAATAGGCCCCAAACAGCACATGATGCAAAGAAGAAAAAGAGGTGCAATGAGGTGGCTGTATAACTAAGCTAAGCGACACAAGTGTGCGGCACAAACATGGGATGTGCTGGAATTTGCCCAGATGTAATACACATACAATATTGGTGGCACAGGATAGCGTACCCCTAAACCCAACACACACACAAATACCCTTTTATTTGAAGCTATTATAATAATATGCAGCACAGGCGAGCGTACCCCTACACCACACGGGGCAAACCCTATAAAAATTATTTGGATAATAATATAAGTAATGTATATAACCATTTTCTTTGGAGTAAATAATATACAGCACATGACACCACCTCTGGATTTATGGTAGCACAAGACACCACCACTGGACTGATGCAGCACAAGACAGCACAACTGGACTGGACTCATACGGCGGTGGACTTATACAGTAGTGTCAGACAGGATGGCACTTTAAAAAACTAGTCCACAAACAGCACATGATGCAAAGAAGAAAAAGAGGTGCAAGATGAAATTGTCCTTGGGTCCTCCCACCCACTCTTATGTTGTATAAACAGGACATGAACACTTCAACAAACCAATCATTTCAGCATCAGAGTCTGCGACACAACTGTGGCTGAAATGACTGGTTTGTTTGGGCACCCACCAAAAACGAAGCAATCAATCTCTCCTTGCACAAACTGGCTCTACAGAGGCAAGATGTCGACCTCATCCTCATCCTCTGATTCCTCACCCCTTCCACTGTGTATATCCTCCTCCTCACAGAGTATTAATTCGTCCTCACTGGAATCCACCATCCCAGGTCCCTGTGTACTTTATGTAGGAAATTGCTGGTAAAGGTCTTCCCGGAGGAATTTGTACAGATAGGTCCACCATTATCTTGATTAGTTTTCTGTGCCTATGCACAACATAAACCATTCATCTATTGTTCTCAGCTGCAATACAATACAGAGAAAAATACAGCAGGGGATTGAGTCATTACAGGAGGGGATTAAGTCCGACTGGCCAGTCTCAGTAAATCCTATTAAAGGTCAAGATAAATGTGGACCCATCTGTAATTCATTTTGATGAACATCATCTTCTCCACATTTTGTGGAAGTAACCTCCTACGCCGATCGCTGACAAGGTTACCGGCTGCATTAAACACTCTGGAGGGGGTGGGGGGCAACTTAGGTAAAAAAAAGTCAGTTTGTGCAAGGGCATCCAAATCACCTCTTTTTCCTGCCAGTATACAATACGTACAGACTGACTGACAAGCCTACTTGGATGCTGTCACTTATATAATCCTCCACCATTCTTTCAATGGTGACAGAATCATATGCAGTGACAGTAGACAAGTCAGTAATCGTTGGCAGGTCCTTCAGTCCGGACCAGATATTAGCACTTGATCTGACTGCCCTGCATCACCGCCAGCAGGTGGGCTCGGAAATGTTATCCTTTTCCTCGCAGCCCCAGTTGCAGGAGAAAGTGAAGGAGGAGCTGTTGACAAGTCACGTTCTGCTTGAGTCGACAATTATTTCACCAGCTGGTCTTTGAACCTCTGCAGACTTGTATCTGCCGGAAAGAGATACAATGTAGGCTTTAAACCTAGAATCGAGCACGGTAGCCAAAATGTAGTGCACTGATTTCAACATATTGACCACCCTTGAATCCTGGCAAAGCGAATGAAGGGCCACATACTTAGCGGAATTGCTCCATCTTAGCTTCTCCTTCAATTTCTCCAGCTGCTTCTGCAAAAGCCTAATGAGGGGAATGACCTGACTCAAGCTGGCAGTGTCTGATCTGACTTCACGTGTGGCAAGTTCGAAGGGTTGGAGAACCTTGCACAAGATGGAAATCATTCTCCACTGCGTTTGAATCAGGTACATGTCCCCTCTTTTGGCTATATTATAGGTGGATGTATAGGCTTGAATGGCCTTTTGCTGCTACTCCTTCCTCTGAAGCATATAGAGTGTTGAATTCCACCTCATTACCACCTCTTGCTTCAGGTGATGGCAGGGCAGGTTCAGGCATGTTTGTTGGGTCTCCAATCTTTGGCACGTGGTGGCTGAATGCCGAAAGTGGCCCACGATTTTCCAGGCCACCAACAGCATCTCCTGCACGCCCTTGTTATTTTTCAACAAATTTTGCACCACCAAATTAATTGTATGTGCAAAACATGGGACGTGCTGGAATTTGCCCAGATGTAATGCACGCACAATAATGGTGGCGTTGTCCGATATCACAAATCCCCAGGAGAGTCTAATTGGGGTAAGCCTTTGTGCAATGATGTCCCTTAGTTTCCATAAGAGGTTGTCAGCTGTGTGCCTCTTACAGAAAAGGGGTGATACATAGCGTAGCCTGCTTAAGAATGAGTTGGCGTTTGCGAGATGCTGCTACTGGTGCCGCTGCTGTTGTAGCTGCGGCATGCCATACATCTACCAAGTGGGCTGTCAGTCATACAGTACTTAGTCTGCCTTGTTCCACTTGTCCACATGTCCGTGGTTAAGTGGACAGTTGGTACAACTGCATTTTGTAGGACACTATGGACACTTTTTCTGGTGTCTCTATACATTCTCGGTATCGCCTGCCTAGAGAAGTGGAACCTAGATGGGATTTGATACCAGGAACACAGTACCTCAAACAATCCTGTAAGTCCCACTGAACTAATGGCGGATACAGGACGCTCGTCTAACACCAACATAGCTGTAAAGGCCTCAGTTATCAGCTTTGCAAAAGGGTGACAGCTGTCATATTTTATCTTCCTCACAAAGGACTGGAAGTAGTACACGTGGTCTTCTGACTTCACCTCTGGGACGACAATTGACTCCCGGCAGCAACAACAGCAGTAGCAGCAACAGCAGGCGTACCACTCAAGGATCCTCCGGAGAAATCCCAGTTAGGAGAGGACTACTCAGTCTTGCCAGTGACATGGCCTGCAGGACTACTGATGTTCCTGACTGAGGAAGAAGTTGACGTTGAGGGAGTTGGAGGTATGGCTTGCAGGAGCTTGGGTACAAGAGGAAGAAAGGATTTAGGTGTCAGTGGACTGCTAACGCTCTTATCCAAAGTTTCACAACTTGACACTGACTTATGATGAATGCGCAGCAGGTGATGTATATGGGAGGATGTTCCTAGATTTTTTAAATCCTTACCCCTACTTATTGCAGATTGACAGAAGCAACACATGTCTTGACACCTGTTGTCCGGATTTGTGGAGAAATAATTCCACACCGAAGAGGTGGCTTTTTTGGTAGTTTGCACAGACATCACAATGGGATTCTTCATCCCATGGACAACAGGTGTTTCCCCCGGTGCCTCATTTATACAAATCCCATAACCATCAGAATACTCTTGTCAACTTCCTCCTCAGCACCATATCCTTATCCTGATGTACTTCAACAGTGACATCTTCAATTTCAATATCAGAAACTGGACTGTGGGTGCTCCTTCCAGCACTTGCAGGGGGCGTGCAAATGGTCGAAGGAGCCACCACTTCCCATCCAGTGTTGGGAAGGTCATGCATCACAACCGCCAACACACTTGGACTCTCCTTGGGGATTTGTGATACCATCTTAGAATGCACAGTTCTTTTCTGTGCTTTTTCCAGTGGGAGGATGAGGGCTTCCATCGTCATGTGAAGCTGAACCACTAGTCATAAACATAGGCTAGGGCCTTAGTCGTTCCTTTCCACTCTGTGTCGTAAATGGCATATTGGCAAGTTTACGTTTCTCCTCAGATGATTTAAAAAACATTTTTTGGGTCTTTTTACTGAACTTTGGCTTTTTGGATTTTACATGCCCTCTTCTGTCACATTGGGCATCGACCTTGATAGACGACATTGATTGCATTTCATCATCTATGTCATAACTAGTGGCAGCAGCTTCAGCACTAGGGAGAAGTGGTTCTTGATCTTACCCTATTTTATCTTCCAATTTTTTGTTCTCCATCATTTTTCTGGAGTTATATAACACAATATTCGGTACAGGAGAGCGTACCCCTACACCTCACAGGGCAAACCCTGTAAAAATGATTTGGATTAAATATTAATAACCCCTTTTTCTCTTATGTCCTAGAGGATGCTGGGGACTCCGTAAGGACCATGGGATATAGATGGGCTCCGCAGGAGACATGGGCACTTTAAGACTTTAAATGGGCGTGAACTGGCTCCTCCCTCTATGCCCCTCCTCCAGACTCCACTTAGATCCTGTGCCCAGAGGAGACTGGTCACACACTAGGGGAGCTCTACTGAGTTTCTCTAGAAAATAGACTTTGTTAGGTTTTTTATTTTCAGGGAGCACTGCTGGCAACAGGCTCCCTGCTTCGTGGGACTGAGGGGAGAGAAGACCCACTTTCCTAGACTGATGGGCTCTGCTTCTTAGGCTACTGGACACCATTAGCTCCAGAGGGTCTGAACACTGGTGTCATCTAGCTGTTCGTTCCCGGAGCCGCGCCGCCGTCCTCCTCACAGAGCCGGAAGATAGAAGCCAGGTGAGTATAGGGAGCAAAAAGACTTCACAGGTGGTAGAAGACGTCAGATCTCCATGAGGTACCGCGCAGCGGTCGCGCTGCGCGCCATTGCTCCCACACACAAACAAGGCACTACAAGGGTGCAGGGCGCCCTGGGCAGCAAAATTTACCTCAAATACTAGACTGGCATAGTAAATACACTGCATAGGCAGGGTATACAAACCCCCGCCAGTATAAATAATAGCGGGACCAAAACCCGCCATCAAGGGGGCAAGGCTTCTTCCCTCAGCTCTAACCAGCGCCATTTTCTCCACAGCTTGCTGCAGAGACGCTGCTCCCGGACCCTGCCCTGCTATACACAAGTAACAGGGTGCAAAACAAGGGGGGGGGGGGGCACAATAATTTGGTGCTGATTTGATATATATTTATATATATAAAAGCAGTTACAGGTCTGGGGTATTGTTAATATTTCAGACTGTGGCGGCGCTGGGTGTGAGCTGGCAAACTCCCTCTCTGTCTATCCAAAGGACCTCATTGTGGGTCTGTCCCCTATAATTCAGTGTGTTTGGGGGTGTCAGTACGTGTGTGTCAACATGTCTGAGGCGGAAGGCTCTTCGAGGGAGGAAGCAGCGCAGAATGTGGTAATGACTCCGTCGGCACAGCCCACTGCTGATTGGGTAGACATGTGGAATCTTTTGAATGCAAGTGTGGCTTTATTACATAAAAGGTTGGACAAATCTGAGTCTCAGAACCAAGCATGGAGTCAATCCATGGATATTACTGTGTCACAGAACTCATCAGAGTCCCAGAAACGTCCCTTTACCCAGATAGCAGACACTGATACCGACACGGATTCTGACTCTAGGATCGACTATGATGATGCGAGGTTACACCCAAGGGTGGCAAAGAGTATTCAGTACATGATTATAGCAATAGAAGATGTATTACATATCACAGAGGACCCTTCTGTCCCTGACACAAGGGTCTGTATGTTTAAGGAGAAGAAACGTGAGGTAACGTTTCCCCCATCTCATGAACTGAACGCTCTATTTGAAAAGGCTTGGGAAACTCCAGACAAGAGGCTGCAGATTCCCAAGAGAATTATTATGGCATATCCTTTCCCCTCACAGGACAGGTTACGGTGGGAATCATCACCCTCGGTGGATAAAGCCTTAACGCGGTTATCCAAAAAAGTGGCCCTACCATTCCCGGACACGGTGAACCTAAAGGATCCTGCGGACCACAAGCAGGAAACCACTTTAAAATCAATTTATTCGACTACGGAAGCCCTCCTCAGACCGGCAGTTGCGTCGGTATGGGTGAGTAGCGCAATTGCAGGTTGGGCAGATAACTTGTCATCTGACATGGACACCCTCGACAGGGATACTGTTCTGTTAACTTTGGGTCACATCAAAGACGCAGCATTATACCTAAGAGAGGCTGTGAGAGATATTGGCCTCTTGGGATCAAGGCCCAATGTCATGGCAATTTCCGCTAGGAGGTTGCTGTGGACCCATCAATGGACTGGTGATGCTGACTCCAAGAGACTTATGGAGGCTTTGCCTTACAAAGGTGAAGTTTTGTTTGGGATGGCCTCGCGGACCCGGTTTCCACAGCTACCGCGGGTAAGTCTTCTTTTTTGCCTTTTGTTCCCCCACAGCAAAAGACAACGCCTCAATACCAGATGCAGTCCTTTCGGTCTCATAAATTCAGAAAGGGGTGTGGATCATCTTTCCTCACCAGAGGTAGAGGAAGAGGGAAAAGAACGCCAGCTACGGCTAGTTCTCAGGAGCAAAAGTCCTCTCCGGCTTCTGCCAAATCCACCGCATGACGCTGGGGCTCCCCTGTGGGAGTCCGCACTGGTGGGGGCACTTCTTCGGCTCTTCAGCCTGGTCTGGGTTCAGTCGGACCTCGATCCTTGGGTGCTAGGAATTGTGACCCAAGGGTACAAACTGGAGTTTGAAGACGTGCCTCCACACCGATTTTTCAAATCGGCCTTACCAGCTTCTCTCCCAGAGAGAACAAAAGTTTCAATACAAAAGCTGTGTCAACAGCAAGTGATTATCATGGTTCCCCGGTTACAAAGGGAAAGGGGTTTTATTCAACTCTATTCATGGTCCCGAAGCCAGACTGCTCGGTCAGACCGATTCTGAACCTAAAATCCCTAAACCTGTGTTTGAAGAGATTCAAATTCAAGATGGAATCTCTCTGAGCAGTGATCTCCAGTCTGGACGGGGGGGGGGGGGGGATTTTATGGTGTCACTAGACATAAAGGACACATACCTTCCCCATATACCCTCCTCATCAGGCGTTCCTGAGATTTGCTGTGCAGGATTGTCATTACCAATTTCAGACGTTGCCATTTGGGCTTTCCACGACCCAGAGGATTTTCACCAAGGTAATGGCAGAAATTATGGTGCTCCTGCGCAAGCAGGGTGTCACAATTATCCCGTACTTGGATGATCTCCTGATAAAAGCGAGATCAAGAGAACAATTATTGAAAAATGTGGATCTATCTCTGAGGGTGCTACAACAACACGGCTGACTTCTAAATTTGCCAACGTCGCAGTTGGTTCCGACAACTTGGCTGCATTTTTTGGGCATGATTCCAGTGACGGAAAGACAGAGGGTTTTTCTTCCAGTGGAAAAAGCTCAGGAAATCCAGAACATGGTCAAGGATCTGCTGAAACCAAAAAGAGTGTCGAATCATCAATGCGCTCGAGTGTTGGAAAATATGGTGGCGGCCTACGAGGCCATTCCGTTTGGCAGGTTCCATGCAAGAGCTTTTCAGTGGGACCTACTGAACAAGTGGTCAGGGTCCCATCTCCAAATACATCGGATGATAAGCCTGTCCCCCAGGGACAGGATCTCACTCCTGTGGTAACTCCAGAGTGCTCACCTTCTAGAGGGTCACAGGTTCGGAATTCAGGATTGGGTTCTCGTGACCATGGATGCGAGCCTCCGGTGATGGGGAGTGGTAACACAGGGAAAAATCTTTCAGCGAATAAGGCCAAGCCAGGAAGCTTGTCTGCACATAAATGTGCTGGAATTAAGTGCCATATACAACGGCCTGAGACAGGCGGAGCATCTTCTTCACAACCTACCTGTTCTGATCCAGTCAGACAACATCACAGCCGTGACGCATGTAAACCGACAGGGCGGAACAAGGAGCAGAGCAGCAATGGTGGAAGCCACCAGGATTCTTCGCTAGGCGGAAAATCATGTGAGCGCTCTGTCAGCAGTATTCATTCCAGGAGTGGACAACTGGAAACCAGACTTCCTCAGCAGGCACGATCTCCATCCAGGAGAGTGGGGACTTCATCAAGAGGTCTTTGCAGAAGTGACAATTGCTAAGGACTCCCTCAAATAGACATGATGGTGTCACGCCTCAAGAAGAAGCTTCGGACATATTGTTCCAGGTCAAGAGACCCTCAGGCGATAGCAGTGGACGCGCTAGTAACACCATGGGTGTATCAGGCGGTCTATGTGTTCCCTCCACTTCCACTCATCTCAAAAATATTGAGAATCATAAGAAGAACAAAGGTTCAGACAATACTCATTGTTCCAGATTGGCCTCGAAGGGCCTGGTATCCAGATCTTCAGGAAATGCTCATGGAAGCTCCTTGGCCTCTTCCTCTCAGAGAGGACCTGTTACAACAGGGGCCGTGTGTGTTCCAGGACTTACCACGATTACGTTTGACGGCATGGCGGTTGAACACCAGATCCTAGCGAGGAAAGGTATTCCAGGGGAAGTCATCCCTACTCTACTTAAAGCTAGGAAGGAGGTAACGGCGAAGCACTATCACCGTATATGGAGGAAGTATGTGTCTTGGTGTTAATCCAAGAATGCTCCTACGGAGGATTTCCAGCTGGGTCGTTTTCTTTATTTTCTACAGACAGGAGTGGATATCGGCCTAAAGTTAGGCTCCATTAAGGTGCAGATTTTGGCCTTATCAATATTCTTTCAGAAGGAATTGGCTTCTCTTCCAGAAGTGCAGACTTTTGTGAAGGGAGTACTGCACATCCAACCTCCTTTTGTGCCCCCGGTGGCACCGTGGGACCTTAACGTGGTGTTACAGTTCCTTAAATCACATTGGTTTGAACCGCTTCAAACTGTTGACTTGAAATTTCTCATTTGGAAAGTGGTCATGTTATTGGCCTTGGCATCGGCAAGGTGTGTGTCCGAATTGGCAGCCTTGTCTCACAAGAGCCCCTATCTGATTTTCCATGTAGATAGAGTGGAATTGAGAACTCGTCCTCAATTTCCTCCCTAAGGTGGTTTAGTCGTTTCACATGAACCAACCTATTGTGGTGCCTGTGGCTACGGATGTCTTGGAAGATTCCAAGTCCCTTGATGTGGTCAGGGCTTTAAAAATCTATGTAGCTAGAATGGCTCGTATTAGGAAAACAGAGGCACAGTTTGTCCTATATGCGGCCAACAAGATTGGCGTGCCTGCTTCCAAGCAGACTATTGCATGCTGGATCTGTAACACAATTCAGCAGGCTCATTCTACGGCTGAAATAGTGGGATAGTGTTGCGCTCAGTCCTGACTGGTATGAAATTAATGTGTCTAATCAGTTGATCATGTCATGGACCCAGTAGCGGATCTTGCCACGGGCAAGCAGGACATTTCCGGAGGGCGCCGCACCGTGGCAAGATCCGCCACTGCTGCCCGCTGTGTCCCCCGTCTGCCTCCGCTGCCCGCTGCCGTCCACCTCATGTGAAGGGAACTAGATGCTATGCGTCTAGTTTCCCTTCGTGGAGAGTAACTTTGCTGAGCGGTGCGCGATGACGTCATCATGCACCGCACAGCAAAGGTCCTCTCCACGAAGGGAACTAGACGCATAGCGTCTAGTTTCCCTTCGTGGAGAGGACCTTTTGCTGTGCGGTGCGCGATGACGTCATCGCGCACCGCTCAGCATTCAAGCGGCGCTAGCAATGTGCAGGGGGCGTAACTGACCATGCCCCCTGTATTACGCCACGCCCCGTTTCCTGCCCGGGGCGCAGAGCGCCCTTGGACCGGCCCGGCATGGACCTCTTGATTAATATACATAATATAGTGAATATCTCTTATGGCACTAAATTAATTAAACATACAGTTTGTAGAATGCTACTAACCAACTAATAACTGGGACAACGGACAAGCTGTGGGTAAATGGATAATATGACGTTATGTTAATTTAGATTGAAATGACTGGAAACAATACCAAACGGTACAGCAGCAATAATGTCTTTCTTAGTATATGATGGCTCAATATAGGGTGCGGCGTCCCGCACCTCTGTTGATTTACCATCCTTTTAAAGTGCACTAATCAGTTTCTACATTTCCATTTAAACAAACACTAGTGTGTCTAAAAGTGAACAGGTAATGTCCTTCTTTGTCTTCACGATGTTACAGAGCGTTCAGCTGGTTAACATAGGGATACGATAAGGAGGGCTCTGGACTGGTCCTTCTCCCCAGCCTCAGACACTCGTGGTGCATCCTGGTGCAGACGCCCCCGAGAACCGGTAAGCCGGAGTGTTGGTCCTGTCTAGGGTCGAGGGGAAATCCCAAATAGTGCTTTGCAGAGCCGCCTAATGGGTAACCTCCTGCCACATACGGAGCCTCACCTCTTACCTTCTCCTGCTGTCCGCCGCGCTCTGTCACCGACTTCTCCATCTCTTGTCCTCGGTTGCTAGGCAGCTTCCTCTGCTTCCGGGTTTCCCCGATCACGTGATCGGGTCTTGTTGTTGGTTAAACACTGTCTCTGGTCCTTGTATTAGGTTAGCGGAAATTCCAGTGTGTGAGTGTTCGTAGCTCCAACGCGTTTCAGCCTCTACGGGGCCTTCCTCTGGGAAAAATGGATGTTTGGGATATTGATCCAGTGATTCTTAAGGGATACTTCTGTGATCTCATAAGGTCATGTGGTGCTGATTGTTGATTGCTATTGGTCCTAATTCATTGCAAGTAGTACTCTCAGTAACATGACGACTACCATATCCAGCATTAATGATGGCCTCTCTTATTATTTATACATGATATAATAGCAATATCTCCTATATATTAAGCTACATCTGTGACTCTGTGCCTGCCGTAACGCTGGGCGGAGTCAGAGTCACAGATCGAATCTGGCTGCCAAAACAAGTCACGTGCCTGCCTCCCCCGCTGGAGATTACACTGTGCCCTGACATCCACCACCCAAGATACACTGAGCCGCAGGCAGCTATGTCCAATCCCTACACTCCTACCCCTCCCCCCCCGGGCACCCGCTAACGGATCCAGTGAACCCCCGCCCGCTCCCTATCCCTCGCCGCCAGAGTTGCAGGGACTTCAACACCCCCGTATCCCCCGCCAGCGGACCTGCATGAACTTCAACACCCCCCCCCCCGCGCGCCCGCGAGCCGATACAGTGTCACAGTGCACCTTTTCGGACTCTGAGCTGCAGCTGCTGCTCCCGCACACAGCTACAGCGTTTGTCGAGCAGGGCAGCAGGAGAGCAGGCAGCTCATCTACAATGCTCCTCTGCATGCCACTCGCTGCACAGTGCACGCCTCCTCCCCATGCCATGTAATTCATTCCTCTTCCCCGCCATACCATGTAATTCATTCTTCCTCCTCGCCATACCATGTAATTCATTCCTCCTCCTCCCCATACCATGTTATTCATTCCTCCTCCCCATACCATGTAATTCATTCCTCCTCCTCCCCATACCATGTAATTCATTCCTCCTCCTCCCCATACCATGTCATTCATTCCTCCTTCTCCCCATACCATGTCATTCATTCCTCCTCCTCCCCATACCATGTCATTCATTCCTCCTCCTCCCCATACCATGTCATTCATTCCTCCTTCTCCCCATACCATGTCATTCATTCCTCCTCCTCCCCATACCATGTCATTCATTCCTCCTCCCCATTACCATACCTTCTAATTATAAATATATTCTAAAAAATACTACAGTGAGGAAATACATCTTAGGAGTGGGCGGGGCACCTTATAAACACGCCTACTGCTTAGATACATTTGTGTAGTATAAGTTACATATTACAGATTGTATTTCAACAGTTAGATCCATAAAGTAGAAGAGGCATCCACAGCAATAAGAACAGATCATCAGCACAGCCTCTTGCATGGGAAAGTGCAGACAGTGGCACTATTCTATCATTGGACACAAGAGGGCATTCAGTGTACATAAAACACGCGACATACAGCTATGGCCAAATGGCTGTATATACAGTAATGTAATACTATCCATCTAACCGTACAGGCTGCATCCGCTAACTCTGTACTGGGACATACTGGTCTGATATAGAACCGTGTTCCATCATGGCCGCAGGCTAAGAAATGAGAATTGGGGAAGGGGGGGGGGGGGGGGGGTAGGTGTTGGGAAGAGATCTGGATCCCAGATAAGTGGTGTAGGGCAATAACAGAGAACTAATGGAAGTCCAGTGGAGCAGACCGTTTATCCTTCAGCAATTAAGCAGCTGGCATAGGCGATCCTTTATTTACCGCTTACATAACGTTCCATTACTATTCCTATATGAAAAACCAACTACTGAGAGGACGTTCCATCGCCCAGACAGAGGCGTCAGGAAACGGTATTACACGTACGCAGGAAACGTCAGTCACTACATGAATCTCTGCATGTGTGTTTGTGTGATGTGCAGTGTAAGTGTGTGAGGGAGGGAGCAGTTTGCAGCCAGTGTGTGTGTGTGTGTGTGTGTGTGTGTGTTGTGGGGGGGGGGGGGGGTATTCCCCATGAGGCCACATCCATGTATTTTTAACACAGATAGTGGCGTGTTACCGGGATCGTCCTCTCCCTGCCTCGTGCTAGAGGAAAGGTCACTGGCCTTATCTGACAAGAGCCACCAACTCCTGCAGGATGTCCCGCCCACAGGGCTCATGAGTGTGGCCTGGCCGGGGCGGCAGCGCAGGAAGCGGCCCAGGTGAGTACCGGACTCCAGAGGCCGGGGCTCCCCGTACTCCCCGCTGACATTGCTCTCTTCATTGCCACACTTCAGCGGCTACTGCCTTACAGCACTACATTATCCCGCACACGCCTGCCCTGTCTGTCATCTGTCATCACCAGGTGCATGTATATAATTTGTGTGTGTGTGTATTTATATGTGTGTACACCCGCCCTCTCCCACCTCCGGCTCTCCTGCATCCGCCCCTCCCACACCTGCAGCATTAAAATTATTGCACACCCCGAGGGCGTGCAACGGTTAAGGGGGCGTAGCCCCTTGCGATGGTGTGAACAGCGCCCGTAGGGCGCGATGAATCACCTAGTATTGATACAGTACTTAGGTATGATGTATATAGATCATATTTTTTAACAAGCTCTCTATATATTTAGGTGAGCATTACATCCTGTGTATGCATGGTCCATAATTTAAATGTTTACTCGTGACTCTTAGACTACGGTGTATACATAAGCTGATTGACTGTATATTTAAATGACATGTGGTCTTGAACTATATTGTGCGTTCTATCGCCTGTAATTAGTTTAGAGTTTAAAATTGGGCTTAAGGCTATATATCCACCTCAGTTCCATTCTGTTACACTAGCTACAAAGGGATTAAACCGTGACAATGAAGTGAAATCATTGATATGTAAGAATTAGAGATTCGTGTATAACAACCAAGTGCGCCTTAAGCCAAATTTAGGAAGCAACTCTGATTGAAAATCAATTTCACATGCTGTTGTGCAAATGGAATAGACTACAGGTGGGAATTATAGGCAATTATCAAGACACCCCCAATAAAGGAGTTGTTCTGCAGGTGGTGACCACAGACCACTTCTCAGCTCCTATGCTTTCTGGCTGATGTTTTGGTCACTTTTGAAAGCTGGTGGTGCTTTCACTCTAGTGGTAGCATGAGACGGAGTCTACAACTCGCACAAGTGGCTCAGGTCGTCCAGTTCATCCAGGATGGCACATCAATGCGAGCTGTGGCAAGAACATTTGCTGTGTCTGTCAGCGTAGTGTCCAGAGCATGGAGGCGCTACCAGGAGACAGGCCAGTACATCAGGAGATGTGGAGGAGGCCGTAGGAGGGCAACAACCCAGCAGCAGGACCGCTACCTCCACCTTTATGCAAGGAGGAACAGGAGGAGCACTGCCAGTGCCCTGCAAAATGACCTCCAGCAAGCCACAAATGTGCATGTGTCTACTCAAACAATCAGTAACAGACTACATGAGGGTGGTATGAGGGCCCGACGTCCACAGGTGGGGGTTGTGCTTATAGCCCAACACCGTGCAAGACGTTTGGCATTTGCCAGAGAACACCAAGATTGGGAAATTCGCCACTGGCGCCCTGTGCTCTTCACAGATGAAAGCAGGTTCTCACTGAGCACATGTGACAGATGTGACAAGGTCTGAAGACGCCAAGGAGAATGTTCTGCTGCCTGCAACATCCTCCAGCATGACCAATTTGGCAGTGGGTCAGTAATGGTGTAGGGTGGCATTTCTTTTGGGGGCCGCACAGCCCTCCATATGCTTGCCAGAGGTAGCCTGGCTGCCATTAGGTACCAAGATGAGATCCTCAGACCCCTTGTGAGACCATATGCTGGTGCGGTTGGCCCTGGGTTCCTCCTAATGCAAGACAATACTAGACCTCATGTGACTGGAGTGTGTCAGCAGTTCCTGCAAGATGAAGGCATTGATGCTATGGACTGGCCTGCCCGTTCCCCAGACCTGAATCCAATTGAGCACATCTGGGACATCATGTCTCGCTCCATCCACCAATGCCACGTTGCACCACAGACTGTCCAGGAGTTGGCGGATGCTTTAGTCCAGGTCTGGGAGGAGATCCCTTAGAAGACCATCCGCCACCTCATCAGGAGCATGCCCAGGCATTGTAGGGAGGTCATACAGGCACGTGGAGGCCACACACACTACTGAGCCTCATTTTGACTTGTCTTAAGGACATTACATCAAAGTTGGATCAGCCTGTAGTGTGTTTTTCCACTTTTATTTTGAGCGTGACTCCAAATCCAGACCTCCATGGGTTAATAAATTTGATTTACATTAATAATTTTTGTGTGATTTTGTGACTATGTAAAGAACAAAGTATTTAATAAGAATATTTCATTCATTCAGATCTAGGATGTGTTGTTTAAGTGTTCCCTTTATTTTTTTGAGCAGTGTGTATATATATATATATATATATATATATATATATGTTCAATAGGGATAAAGTCTCTGCGCCTTCAGTGCTCTGGTGTGGAAAATTCCTTCAGTGTGCAGCTAATAATATATATGCGTACCAGAGATATGATCAAGATGTGCCTGTAGTGGTATCTTTATATGGTCGTCTTCCCTTGTCCTCTTACTCCATGTACAGACACCCTCAGCGAGGGGTTTAGGTACAGTTATATATGTGAAAAGGGACGATATGTGTCAGCAAAAATGCTCTTAGTATTATAAAGTGACCAGTGACTTATTAGTGCCAATATTAAAACATTTGTAACAAAGTGCTGTGTGCCTACAGTGGGGTACATTTACTAAGATTCGTATTTTCCCGTTTCAGGTCAAAGTTCAATCACGAATGACATCGACAGTGTAAAACTGCAACTTTTTGAATTGATTACGACTAATTTACTAAGCTGTCGTATTCGGGTTTTTCTTTTGGTCCGATGTCGATGTCATTCGTGGTTTTTTTTTTTTTTTTACGGCAGTGATTAGCAAAACACTGCCGACTTTTTTTACAATTAATCTCGGCCGGATCTGTGTGATCCGTGCTGGGGTTTTTTTTTTTTTATTAAACACTGTAAAATCTTTAAAAAAAATTGCGTGGGGTCCCCCCTCCTAAGCATAACCAGCCTCGGGCTCTTTGAGCCGATCCTGGTTGCAAAAATATGGGGGGAAAAATGACAGGGGTTCCCCCATATTTAAGCAACCAGCATCGGGCTCTGCGCCTGGTCCTGGTCCCAAAAATACGGGGGACAAAAAGCGTAGGGGTCCCCCGTATTTTTAAAACCAGCACCGGGCTCCACTAGCTGGACAGATAATGCCACAGCCGGGGGTCACTTTTATATAGTGCCCTGCGGCCGTGGCATCAAAAATCCAACTAGTCACCCCTGGCCGGGGTACCCTGGGGGAGTGGGGACCCCTTCAATCAAGGGGTCCCCCCCCCAGCCACCCAAGGGCCAGGGGTGAAGCCCGAGGCTGTCCCCCCCCATCCAATGGGCTGCGGATGGGGGGGCTGATAGCCTTTGTTGTAAAAGAAAAGATATTGTTTTTAGTAGCAGTACTACAAGTCCCAGCAAGCCTCCCCGCATGCTGGTACTTGGAGAACCACAAGTACCAGCATGCGGCGGAAAAACTGGCCCGCTGGTACCTGTAGTACTATTACTAAAAAAATACCCCAAAAAAGACAAGACACACACACCGTGAAAGTATAATTTTATTACATACATACACACACACATACATACATACTTACCTTAAGTTCCCACGCAGGTCGGTCCTCTTCTCCAGTAGAATCCAAGGGGTACCTGTTGAAGAAATTATACTCACAAGATCCAGGGGTCCAGGCTCCTCGGGAAATCCAGGGTTAATCCACGTACTTGAAAAAAATAAAAAAACGGTGTCCCGACCACGAACTGAAAGGGGACCCATGTTTGCCCATGGGTCACCTTTCCACGAATGCCAGAAACCCACTTTGACTTCTGTCTAAGTGGGTTTCTTCAGCCAATCAGGGAGCGCCACGTTGTAGTACTCTCCTGATCAGCTGTGTGCTCCTGTCCTCACTGACAGGCGGCACACGGCAGTGTTACAATGTAGCGCCTATGCGCTACATTGTAACCAATGATGGGAACTTTCTGCCCTGCGGTTGACCTAAAGTGACGTCACCGCTGAGCAGAAAGTTCCCATCATTGGTTACAATGTAGCGCATAGGCGCTACATTGTAACACTGCCGTGTGCTGCCTGTCAGTGAGGACAAGAGCACACAGCTGATCAGGAGAGTGCTACAACGTGGCACTCCCTGATTGGCTGAAGAAACCCACTTAGACAGAAGTCAAAGTGGGTTTCTGGCATTCGTGGAAAGGTGACCCATGTGCAAACATGGGTCCCCTTTCAGTTCGTGGTCGGGACACCGTTTTTTTTTTTTTGCTCAAGTACGTGGATTACCCCTGGATTTCCCGAGGAGCCTGGACCCCTGGATCTCGTGAGTATAATTTCTTCAACAGGTACCCCTTGGATTCTACTGGAGAAGAGGACCGACCTGCGTGGGAACTTAAGGTAAGTATGTATGTATGTGTGTATGTATGTAATAAAATTATACTTTCACGGTGTGTGTGTCTTGTCTTTTTTTGGGTATTTTTTTAGTAATAGTACTACAGGTACCAGCGGGCCAGTTTTTCCGCCGCATGCTGGTACTTGTGGTTCTCCAAGTACCAGCATGCGGGGGAGGCTTGCTGGGACTTGTAGTACTGCTACTAAAAACAATATCTTTTCTTTTACAACAAAGGCTATCAGCCCCCCCATCCGCAGCCCATTGGATGGGGGGGGACAGCCTCGGGCTTCACCCCTGGCCCTTGGGTGGCTGGGGGGGGGGGACCCCTTGATTGAAGGGGTCCCCACTCCCCCAGGGTACCCCGGCCAGGGGTGACTAGTTGGATTTTTGATGCTACGGCCGCAGGGCACTATATAAAAGTGACCCCCGGCTGTGGCATTATCTGTCCAGCTAGTGGAGCCCGGTGCTGGTTTTAAAAATACGGGGGACCCCTTCTCTTTTTGTCCCCCGTATTTTTGGGACCTGGACCAGGCGCAGAGCCCGATGCTGGTTGCTTAAATATGGGGGAACCCCTGTCATTTTCCCCCCCATATTTTTGCAACCAGGATCGGCTCAAAGAGCCCGAGGCTGGTTATTCTTAGAAGGGGGGACCCCACGCAATTTAAAAAACAAAAACAAAACACTTTACCACCCCTTCCCATTGATATACATGCACGGATCTCATGGATCCGTGCATGCCTATCTAATCACGGGGAAAAAAAAAAGGTCTGTTTTTTTTTAGCACTTTTTTACGAGTTGTAATTTTTCACGGCAGTGTTTGTCCTTTTTTTGCATTGCACTTCTTAGTAAATGACCGAGATTCATACTTAAACAGCCGCGTTTTGACCGATGGTGGGGTAAATTTACTAAGATTCGTATTTTCCAGAATCATGTCCAAGTTCAATCACGAATGACATCGACAGTGTAAAATTGCAACTTTTTGAATTGATTACGACTAATTTACTAAGCTGTCGTATTCGTAATTTTCGTTTTTTCCGATGTCGATGTCATTCGTGCTTTTCTGATGTAGATTGCGGCCGCGTTTGCTATTTCGCGGCCGCGTTGTGGGTTTTTTTTTACGACTGCGTCACATGTCTGTTACGGCAGTGATTTGGAAATTGCTGCCGCATTTTTAGTCCTAAGTTTCGTTTACGTCACGCGGCCGTGATTGGTTGTATTCGTGAAGGAGGAGTGTCTGTGCATATTACTATAAAACCGCCCCAAACACTCCGCACCTCGTGGGTTTAGCTAGTGGAGAGGAGAGAGGAAGGTGTATTTGGAGTTGGTGAGTTTGGTGGAGTTTTTGGTGGATTTGGAGAGGAGTTTGGTGATTGTTGAGTGCTGTACTGTGTGTGTAAGTAGTCTTGTCATATTTGTAGTATTGTTTTTTCACAGTTTGTCAATTTTTTTGTCCTTGTTTTTTTTTTACAGTCTTTTGTCATTGTTTGTGAGTGAGTGAGTGAGTGAGTGAGTGAGTGAGCGTGTGTGTTGGCTGTGTGGTGTGTAGTAGTAGGAGTAGTGGAGGAGTGTGTTTTGTGTTTTGATTTTTCAGTGTTTTTTGTTGTTTGTCATGTCCGACTCAGAGGTCAGTGTGGTGGCGGAGGTTAGTGAGGTGGAGGCTGGTAGTGAGGTGGAGGCTGGTAGTGAGGTGGAGGCTGTTAGTGAGGTGGAGGGGGGTAGTGAGAGGGAGGAGGTTAGTGAGGAGGAGGAGGAGGAGGGGGTGCCTGTTGCTGTATTTTCCAGTGATAGTGATGGTGTTGTGGCTCCGCAGCCACGCACCACTACCAAGACTGGCAGGAATATAAAGTTCAGCTATGCTGAAAACATGGCTTTGGTGCGTGAGCTGATGAAGCACCATCGCCAATTGTTTGGTCAGGATGCTGGCAAGGTGTCCTCCCGCATGAAGTCTGTCCTGTGGGGGCAAGTAATACTTGCTGTGAATAGTGAGGGTGTGGTGAGGCGGACTGAGGACACGTGCCGCAAGAGGTTTTATGATATTAAGCGGCGTGTCAAGGCCAAGATGGCCAAAGAGGCCAAATCTGCACGTAAAACCGGAGGTGGCCCACCTTTCCGGGCAACCTATCGGGACTGGGAGGAGCCTGTGCGGGCATTGATTCCTGCAGAAGTGGTGTCTGCTACTCATGTCCGGGATTCGGACCGACCCACGCAGCATGGTAAGTTTGATTTGTTATATTGCTTTTAAAATGTCCGCTAAATGTTGTAAATGTCATTTTTAAAGGGTAAAGGATGCATATATTGTTTCTCACATATTGCAGGCCTATGCACCCTTAAGGTGTGTTTGTGTTTAGAATGTGCTTTTTTCACCTTGCATTGGCTGTTTGTTAAATTAAATATTGCGCTAAAACATGTGCAATGTCTGTTTTTAATTTAAACTAAAAAATAATTTTTTTTGGCGATAATGCTTGGACATCTGTGTTGTCTGCTTATTTAAAAATGTTTTTTTTATTTTTTTTACTTCTGAAAAGCGGTGCAATTTTTGCAACATTACATTTTTAAAACATTTGCAAGTAGTCAATCTCTGCAATATCTGAGGCATAATTCTAAAATGTAACATATTTATTGTGTGCAACATCATGTACATTTGGATATACAACACAAAAAAATGAAGCTAGAAGCTCTTAAGCTGAAATTATTTGTTTAACCAATACCTAATAGATGGTTACAGTACAATAAGGCTTTGCAGTGGTTATTTTTACACAAAGCATGGTAATAATGTTTGGTACACTTTTTCAACAGTCCCACAGACCAGCCGGCCAGACAGGCCTCAGACAAGTCAGGATGAGGCTGGGATTGCAGGTAAGTCTTCACTGTAGTCACATATTCTGTAAACACATAGAAGTACAAAATATTAATGTTTAAATTTTCACATAGGTTCTGCTTCTGGAAGCCGACCTCCTGTAAGGCGCCCATCACAGGGCTTGGGCCACTTACCCAGGAGGCCAAGTAAGACACGGCGTCTTGGCTCGGAATCTGCGGCTCCATCATCCCCACCCAGGCGACGACTTTCGGCAGTGTCACCCCAGCCACCACTGGCACTATTGGCGAGTTCGCAGAGTGATGAGCCCCGATCACCTCAGTTATCTGGTGAGTAAAAACAGAAATTAAACACATAAGCAATAATATACACAGTACAGTTAATATGTTGTTAGTTGGTTTGGAGATTACATGTTTTCCAGAACAAGCAATGTGTTGTTACGTCTTCAATTGCTAAAGGTGATAAAAATTTATTATATAAGGTCTTAGTGGATGTTCTCGCCAACATCATTTTTTAGAAATTTCAGAATTTTAAAAAAATTGGGCCCACACACGTGCACATTTAAATAAAATATGAATAAAATTCAATATAAAAAACAGTATCCACAACATTATAGTGTTCACACATCTCCCCTGTCCAGTATGTAGATGGCTTACTTGCTCCGCTCCTCTGGACTATCCAGGTAAGTAGTCTATATCGTGGTCAGGGGAGGGAATCTAACAGTGTAATGCTGTGGAGGGGAGTTGGTTAGGTGAGGATTATGCAAATCTGTCTATGTTTTCGCCTGTGTTGGTATATATGTTTTTGAACATAAAAAACATTATACGTTTATAAAATCACCGCCAAAAAGTTAATAAATGGAGTATTATGAATGTAGTAATGTGTAGAAGTAGCCTTGAAAAAAAATAAAATTAAACATTGCATGTTGCCCACCCCATACAGAGCCCAGCTTGATGGCCGACGTGGACCAGCAGGGACAAGACCAACAGGCAACCATCACACTTCAACTTACACCTGTTGACCCAAGCCAGCCAATACAGTTGCAGGATATCCCCCAAGCCTCCATCAGTCCACAACTGGCACAAGCTCCGCCCCCAAGCCAAATACCAGATGACTTTTGGGCCAGTTGGACAAGCCAACAGGCCCAAAGCAATGCCAGCCTGACCGCACATACACAACACCTTGCCAGTCTGCCCCATCATCTACCGCGTATTAGTCGCAACTCGGGCAGACTGATTGTACAAGTAGGGCGAATGGCAACCTCAATGGAGCAAATAAGGGCTGACAACAGCCAAATGCTTGCTCATTTATCGCGCATCATAGATGAGCAACAGCGCCATCAGCAGGCACTCGTTCAGCTCATTCAGCACAACCAAGTGGTGAATGAGTCGTTATCCAGGATTGTAGCCAGCCACACTGCAACCAACACTCAGCTGATTGCAAGCCTTAATAATTTGAGCAGCAATATTTCATTGATGGGAGCTCACCAAGTAACCTCCAGCTCGGGGACCACGACCCCTATCCAAACGCCAGTAACCTCCCCTGTTCGGCGTTCCTCCAGAGCACGTGCCAGTGAGCCAGCACCCAGCACACACAAGCGCAAAAAATAACCACAATGTTATTTGAAAAATAAAAATTTGTATTTGACAAACACACAACTTCCTGTGTCCGTCTCCAACATTGGTGAAGCTGCTCTGTATGTATGTATGTTTTTCATGGGTAATGACTGAAAATGTATTTTTAGCATAAACTAAGCACAATGTACACACCACTATAAACAACAAACAGTAAGTAACAAAACACACAATAGAAAGTAGTGCAAAGAGTTTAGTCAAGGATAATTACAGCCTAATAAAACTGACCTGAAAAATAGCGCAGGATCACTTCTTGCCGTACCTGCCTCCCTTCATTTGTACTCACACTGTCACCAGATGGTTCTAACTCCTCTGCTTGCTGACTGCTTTCTCCCTCATCATGTGCCAGATGTTGACTTAAACACAGATTATGGAGAAAACAGCAGCAGAACACAATTCTAGTCACCTTTGAGGGACTATACAACAAAAGGCCTGCAGATTTATCCAGACACCGAAACCGTGACTTCAGCACACCAAAACATCTTTCTATCACATTCCGCGTAGCCTTATGTGCATGATTGTAACTGTGTTCAGCAGGAGAATCAGGTTGGGACAATGGAGTAAGGAGCCAAGAGTAGCAGCCGTAACCCCCATCACCTGAAAAACAGATATAGTCAACATTAGTACATATGTTAGATTATTCTTTCACCTCATCAAAACTCGAGTTTGTGGTTAAAAGACATACACACAAAACATTTTAAACATACCCAACAGCCAGCCATCAGGCATTTGTCCCTCCTCAAATTTATCGAAGAGCGATGACTGACTGAGGATGAAGGAGTCATGGCAGCCACCAGGGTAACCTGCAACAACACTCATAATTTTTAAGTTTGCATCACAGACCACCTGGACATTAGTTGATTGTGCCAGATGCCTATTAGTATATATATATTGGCGGCCCTTAGGTGATCTCAGCTGAACGTGTGTGCAATCTATGGCCCCCAGCACATTGGGCATGCCAGCAAGCTCATAGATAGCTACCCTGACAGCACTCCACTCCGACTCCTCGGTAGGGAAGCAGATTGAGGCTTTAATGTGTGGCTCCAACACATCCAAAACCTGAGTGGACATTAAAGAAGCTAAGGTGAGTGTCATGTTAGGTATTCTCTACAATACTGTGTTGTTTGTACTTACAGAAGCAACACTTAGACATAACCGCATTAGAGATGAGCGCCTGAAATTTTTCGGGTTTTGTGTTTTGGTTTTGGGTTCGGTTCCGCGGCCGTGTTTTGGGTTCGACCGCGTTTTGGCAAAACCTCACCGAATTTTTTTTGTCGGATTCGGGTGTGTTTTGGATTCGGGTGTTTTTTTCAAAAAACCCTAAAAAACAGCTTAAATCATAGAATTTGGGGGTAATTTTGATCCCAAAGTATTATTAACCTCAAAAAACATAATTTACACTCATTTTCAGCCTATTCTGAACACATCACACCTCACAATATTATTTTTAGTCCTAAAATTTGCACCGAGGTCGCTGTGTGAGTAAGATAAGCGACCCTAGTGGCCGACACAAACACCGGGCCCATCTAGGAGTGGCACTGCAGTGTCACGCAGGATGTCCCTTCCAAAAAACCCTCCCCAAACAGCACATGACGCAAAGAAAAAAAGAGGCGCAATGAGGTAGCTGACTGTGTGAGAAAGATAAGCGACCCTAGTGGCCGACACAAACACCGGGCCCATCTAGGAGTGGCACTGCAGTGTCACGCAGGATGTCCCTTCCAAAAAACCCTCCCCAATCAGCACATGATGCAAAGAAAAAGAAAAGAAAAAAGAGGTGCAAGATGGAATTATCCTTGGGCCCTCCCACCCACCCTTATGTTGTATAAACAAAACAGGACATGCACACTTTAACCAACCCATCATTTCAGTGACAGGGTCTGCCACACGACTGTGACTGATATGACGGGTTGGTTTGGACCCCCCCCAAAAAAGAAGCAATTAATCTCTCCTTGCACAAACTGGCTCTACAGAGGCAAGATGTCCACCTCATCTTCACCCTCCGATATATCACCGTGTACATCCCCCTCCTCACAGATTATCAATTCGTCCCCACTGGAATCCACCATCTCAGCTCCCTGTGTACTTTGTGGAGGCAATTGCTGCTGGTCAATGTCTCCGCGGAGGAATTGATTATAATTCATTTTAATGAACATCATCTTCTCCACATTTTCTGGATGTAACCTCGTACGCCGATTGCTGACAAGGTGAGCGGCGGCACTAAACACTCTTTCGGAGTACACACTTGTGGGAGGGCAACTTAGGTAGAATAAAGCCAGTTTGTGCAAGGGCCTCCAAATTGCCTCTTTTTCCTGCCAGTATAAGTACGGACTGTGTGACGTGCCTACTTGGATGCGGTCACTCATATAATCCTCCACCATTCTATCAATGTTGAGAGAATCATATGCAGTGACAGTAGACGACATGTCCGTAATCGTTGTCAGGTCCTTCAGTCCGGACCAGATGTCAGCATCAGCAGTCGCTCCAGACTGCCCTGCATCACCGCCAGCGGGTGGGCTCGGAATTCTGAGCCTTTTCCTCGCACCCCCAGTTGCGGGAGAATGTGAAGGAGGAGATGTTGACAGGTCGCGTTCCGCTTGACTTGACAATTTTGTCACCAGCAGGTCTTTCAACCCCAGCAGACCTGTGTCTGCCGGAAAGAGAGATCCAAGGTAGGCTTTAAATCTAGGATCGAGCACGGTGGCCAAAATGTAGTGCTCTGATTTCAACAGATTGACCACCCGTGAATCCTTGTTAAGCGAATTAAGGGCTGCATCCACAAGTCCCACATGCCTAGCGGAATCGCTCCGTGTTAGCTCCTTCTTCAATGCCTCCAGCTTCTTCTGCAAAAGCCTGATGAGGGGAATGACCTGACTCAGGCTGGCAGTGTCTGAACTGACTTCACGTGTGGCAAGTTCAAAGGGCATCAGAACCTTGCACAACGTTGAAATCATTCTCCACTGCACTTGAGACAGGTGCATTCCATCTCCTATATCGTGCTCAATTGTATAGGCTTGAATGGCCTTTTGCTGCTCCTCCAACCTCTGAAGCATATAGAGGGTTGAATTCCACCTCGTTACCACTTCTTGCTTCAGATGATGGCAGGGCAGGTTCAGTAGTTTTTGGTGGTGCTCCAGTCTTCTGTACGTGGTGCCTGTACGCCGAAAGTGTCCCGCAATTTTTCTGGCCACCGACAGCATCTCTTGCACGCCCCTGTCGTTTTTTAAAAAATTCTGCACCACCAAATTCAAGGTATGTGCAAAACATGGGACGTGCTGGAATTTGCCCATATTTAATGCACACACAATATTGCTGGCGTTGTCCGATGCCACAAATCCACAGGAGAGTCCAATTGGGGTAAGCCATTCCGCGATGATCTTCCTCAGTTGCCGTAAGAGGTTTTCAGCTGTGTGCGTATTCTGGAAAGCGGTGATACAAAGCGTAGCCTGCCTAGGAAAGAGTTGGCGTTTGCGAGATGCTGCTACTGGTGCCGCCGCTGCTGTTCTTGCGGCGGGAGTCCATACATCTACCCAGTGGGCTGTCACAGTCATATAGTCCTGACCCTGCCCTGCTCCACTTGTCCACATGTCCGTGGTTAAGTGGACATTGGGTACAACTGCATTTTTTAGGACACTGGTGAGTCTTTTTCTGACGTCCGTGTACATTCTCGGTATCGCCTGCCTAGAGAAGTGGAACCTAGATGGTATTTGGTAACGGGGGCACACTGCCTCAATAAATTGTCTAGTTCCCTGTGAACTAACGGTGGATACCGGACGCACGTCTAACACCAACATAGTTGTCAAGGACTCAGTTATCCGCTTTGCAGTAGGATGACTGCTGTGATATTTCATCTTCCTCGCAAAGGACTGTTGAACAGTCAATTGCTTACTGGAAGTAGTACAAGTGGGCTTACGACTTCCCCTCTGGGATGACCATCGACTCCCAGCGGCAACAACAGCAGCGCCAGCAGCAGTAGGCGTTACACGCAAGGATGCATCGGAGGAATCCCAGGCAGGAGAGGACTCGTCAGACTTGCCAGTGACATGGCCTGCAGGACTATTGGCATTCCTGGGGAAGGAGGAAATTGACACTGAGGGAGTTGGTGGGGTGGTTTGCGTGAGCTTGGTTACAAGAGGAAGGGATTTACTGGTCAGTGGACTGCTTCCGCTGTCACCCAAAGTTTTTGAACTTGTCACTGACTTATTATGAATGCGCTGCAGGTGACGTATAAGGGAGGATGTTCCGAGGTGGTTAACGTCCTTACCCCTACTTATTACAGCTTGACAAAGGGAACACACGGCTTGACACCTGTTGTCCGCATTTCTGGTGAAATACCTCCACACCGAAGAGCTGATTTTTTTGGTATTTTCACCTGGCATGTCAACGGCCATATTCCTCCCACGGACAACAGGTGTCTCCCCGGGTGCCTGACTTAAACAAACCACCTCACCATCAGAATCCTCCTGGTCAATTTCCTCCCCAGCGCCAGCAACACCCATATCCTCCTCATCCTGGTGTACTTCAACACTGACATCTTCAATCTGACTATCAGGAACTGGACTGCGGGTGCTCCTTCCAGCACTTGCAGGGGGCATGCAAATAGTGGAAGGCGCATGCTCTTCACGTCCAGTGTTGGGAAGGTCAGGCATCGCAAACGACACAATTGGACTCTCCTTGTGGATTTGGGATTTCAAAGAACGCACAGTTCTTTGCGGTGCTTTTGCCAGCTTGAGTCTTTTCAGTTTTCTAGCGAGAGGCTGAGTGCTTCCATCCTCATGTGAAGCTGAACCACTAGCCATGAACATAGGCCAGGGCCTCAGCCGTTCCTTGCCACTCCGTGTGGTAAATGGCATATTGGCAAGTTTACGCTTCTCCTCCGACAATTTTATTTTAGGTTTTGGAGTCCTTTTTTTTCTGATATTTGGTGTTTTGGATTTGACATGCTCTGTACTATGACATTGGGCATCGGCCTTGGCAGACGACGTTGCTGGCATTTCATCGTCTCGGCCATGACTAGTGGCAGCAGCTTCAGCACGAGGTGGAAGTGGATCTTGATCTTTCCCTAATTTTGGAACCTCAACTTTTTTGTTCTCCATATTTTATAGGCAGAACTAAAAGGCACCTCAGGTAAACAATGGAGATGGATGGATTGGATACTAGTATACAATTATGGACGGACTGCCACGGTTAGGTGGTATAAAAAAACCACGGTTAGGTGGTATATATTATAATAATAATACAATTATGGATGGACGGACTGCCTGCTGACTGCCGACACAGAGGTAGCCACAGCCGTGAACTACCGCACTGTACACTGGTTGATAAAGAGATAGTAGTATACTCGTAACAACTAGTATGACACTATGACGACGGTATAAAGAATGAAAAAAAAACCACGGTTAGGTGGTATATATTATAATAATAATACAATTATGGATGGACGGACTGCCTGCCGAGTGCCGACACAGAGGTAGCCACAGCCGTGAACTACCGCACTGTACACTGGTTGATAAAGAGATAGTAGTATACTCGTAACAACTAGTATGACACTATGACGACGGTATAAAGAAAGAAAAAAAAATACCACGGTTAGGTGGTATATATTATAATAATACAATTATGGATGGACGGACTGCCTGCCGACTGCCGACACAGAGGTAGCCACAGCCGTGAACTACCGCACTGTACACTGGTTGATAAAGAGATAGTAGTATACTCGTAACAACTAGTATGACACTATGACGACGGTATAAAGAAAGAAAAAAAAATACCACAGTTAGGTGGTATATATTATAATAATAATACAATTATGGATGGACGGACTGCCTGCCGACTGCCGACACAGAGGTAGCCACAGCCGTGAACTACCGCACTGTACACTGGTTGATAAAGAGATAGTAGTATACTCGTAACAACTAGTATGACACTATGACGACGGTATAAAGAATGAAAAAAAAAACCACGGTTAGGTGGTATATATTATAATAATACAATTATGGATGGACGGACTGCCTGCCGACTGCCGACACAGAGGTAGCCACAGCCGTGAACTACCGCACTGTACACTGGTTGATAAAGAGATAGTAGTATACTCGTAACAACTAGTATGACACTATGACGACGGTATAAAGAAAGAAAAAAAAATACCACAGTTAGGTGGTATATATTATAATAATAATACAATTATGGATGGACGGACTGCCTGCCGACTGCCGACACAGAGGTAGCCACAGCCGTGAACTACCGCACTGTACACTGGTTGATAAAGAGATAGTAGTATACTCGTAACAACTAGTATGACACTATGACGACGGTATAAAGAAAGAAAAAAAAATACCACAGTTAGGTGGTATATATTATAATAATAATACAATTATGGATGGACGGACTGCCTGCCGAGTGCCGACACAGAGGTAGCCACAGCCGTGAACTACCGCACTGTACACTGGTTGATAAAGAGATAGTAGTATACTCGTAACAACTAGTATGACACTATGACGACGGTATAAAGAATGAAAAAAAAACCACGGTTAGGTGGTATATATTATAATAATAATACAATTATGGATGGACGGACTGCCTGCCGACTGCCGACACAGAGGTAGCCACAGCCGTGAACTACCGCACTGTACACTGGTTGATAAAGAGATAGTAGTATACTCGTAACAACTAGTATGACACTATGACGACGGTATAAAGAATGAAAAAAAAACCACGGTTAGGTGGTATATATTATAATAATACAATTATGGATGGACGGACTGCCTGCCGACTGCCGACACAGAGGTAGCCACAGCCGTGAACTACCGCACTGTACACTGGTTGATAAAGAGATAGTAGTATACTCGTAACAACTAGTATGACACTATGACGGTATAAAGAATGAAAAAAAAACCACGGTTAGGTGGTATATATTATAATAATAATACAATTATGGATGGACGGACTGCCTGCCGACTGCCGACACAGAGGTAGCCACAGCCGTGAACTACCGCACTGTACACTGGTTGATAAAGAGATAGTAGTATACTCGTAACAACTAGTATGACACTATGACGACGGTATAAAGAAAGAAAAAAAAATACCACGGTTAGGTGGTATATATTGTAATACAATTATGGATGGACGGACTGCCTGCCGAGTTCCGACTGCCGACACAGAGGTAGCCACAGCCGTGAACTACCGCACTGTACTGTGTCTGCTGCTAATATAGACTGGTTGATAAAGAGATAGTATACAATACATACAACAATATACTACTATACTGGTGGTCAGGCACTGGTCACCACTAGTCACACTGGCAGTGGCACTCCTGCAGCAAAAGTGTGCACTGTTTAATTTTAAATTAATATAATATTATGTACTCCTGGGGGCTCCTGCTATAACAACCTGCAGTGCTCCCCAGTCTCCCCCACAATTATTATAAGCTTTGCCTTTTATACATTGATGTGCAGCACACTGGGCTGAGCTGAGTGCACACAGACTGAGTCACACTGTGTGACTGGCTGCTGCTGTGTATCGTTTTTTTTCAGGCAGAGAACGGATATAGCAGAGAACGGATATATTATATTAAAATAAATAAAAGTTAACTAACAACAACTGCACTGGTCACTGTGGTAAACTCTGTCTGACTCTGCACAATCTCTCTCTCTCTTCTAATCTAATTTCTAATGGAGAGGACGCCAGCCACGGCCTCTCCCTATCAATCTCAATGCACGTGTGAAAATGGCGGCGACGCGCGGCTCCTTATATAGAATCCGAGTCTCGCGAGAATCCGACAGCGTCATGATGACGTTCGGGCGCGCTCGGGTTAACCGAGCAAGGCGGGAGGATCCGAGTCTGCTCGGACCCGTAAAAAAAACATGAAGTTCGTGCGGGTTCGGTTTCAGAGAAACCGAACCCGCTCATCTCTAAACCGCATATGTATTTTTAGACTCACCTGAATCAAATATCTGGAAAAGGTGGGCTGTGAGATACCAATGACGTCGCCTGCCACAGCCTGGAAGCTCCCAGTAGCCATAAAGTGTAACACAGCCAGGAGTTTGTGTAGGCCTGAGACAGAGCGAGAGCGTGCTGTCTCAGGGTCTATGCCCAGTTTGACAAGGTCATACAGGTGGAAAATGTTGGTTCTATTTAGGCGGAACATCTGTATGACAATGACATCGGACAATGCATTTAAGTTTAAACGCCCTCTAAAAAAACGAGGCTGGCGCAGCCTCCGCGGTACCTGGACAACCTGTTGACCATGTTCACTTACCTGGGCCTGATTCCTGGAAGCCTCATGGAGCAGTCTAAGGTATCCCACAGCAAACAAAAAATCATTGCCACACACCACAGCCGCCATTTCAGAGTGAGAGAAGTTCAGAATGTGCCTGGAACACTTTTATAGGGCCAAACATTCAGGTGTGAGTAATGGATAATTGAGTACACATGTAAACGCGGTTTTCAAATGCTGGCGCGTTTTTTTTTAGGAAAAAATTACGATTTGTAATTTATCGCGGCCGCGAATGCATTTTCGCGGCAGCAATTACAATTACGAATGGTTAGTAAATGACCGAGATTCATATCTAAACAGGCGTAATTTGACCGATGGTGTATTCATTCGTAATTTTTTACTTGGACTTGCAAAAAATTACGAATGCCCTCATCACTGCCGTGATTAGTGTTTAGTAAATGACCGAGATGACACTTTGAAGAAAAAACGCCATCTCGGTCAAAATCGGGACCTTAGTAAATTTACCCCGGTGTATTCATTCGTAATTTTTTACTTGGACTTGCAAAAAATTACGAATGCCCTCATCACTGCCGTGATTAGTGCTTAGTAAATTACCGAGATGACACTTTGATGAAAAAACGGCATCTCGGTCAAAATCGGGAGCTTAGTAAATTTCCCCCAGTGTCTCAAAAACCACTATATTAAAATGTGATTTCTAATATAAATAATCAGAATCACACCCGAGTGATAAAGTTTAAAAATAAGGAAAGGAAGGTAATGACTCACTCCTTTTTAGAATGCTGCTCCTATAAGGTACTCCTTGTCAATGTATATAGTACCATTTTCATATTTTATTTCTGTTAAACAATTCTCTGGCAATGTTTTCAATTTCTCTGGAACGATGTGCTGCGGTTTGCTCATGCGCTAGTGTAGCCAGGATCCCGCTGGAACGCACCGATTAGCAGCTTTGATATATATATATATATATATATATATATATATATATTTATTTATTTTTTCACAAATTATTTTTTGCCAATGAATGGGTCAATTAACACTTTCTCCTAAAAACACCAGAATGAATGTAAGAAAGATGGGTGAGGGGGGAAGGAGACACACAACTTTTAGGAGACAGAGATTCACATCCTCACCTTAGTAATGACAGTAGGAATTTCCCACTGTTCTGTGTTTGGATTGGTTGTCCGCAGTCGGGAGGCCAGGACAGCACAGAATGGGCGGGCATGAGGAAGCATGGTGTGATGTCAGCACATCACACCACGCCCAGGAACGCAGCACAGGGTGGCCAGGAGTGCAGTGCAGGGCGGGGAGGAGGGAGCGCAGTGTGACGTCAGCATGTCACATTGCGAGCCGGCCATTGCTGGGAGGGGATGTCTCTTGGCAGCATGACCATCCATTACCCCAGGAATTTTATTTTTACTCCTTTTAGGGTAATTTACCCATGTTCCCCGACCACTGCATTACAGTCACCAGTTATGAATAACATAAAAATATTAGAAAAGAACAGATTGCAATGTACGTGGGAAGGCACGGTATATTAGAATGCAGTAAACTGTAAATAAACTGGAGTATTATACTTTCGTTTAGCCTGTACTGTCCAGCAGGTGGCAGTCTCTGCTAAGTTTTTTCCTAAAGTGTTCACTGTAATACTCCCTAAGTCCCCACGGGGCAGAGAGGGCAATGTAAAACCTCAATGCCTATTGTAGTGTCCCTCCCATTAGCACGGGGCCCACTTAGGTCATAAATTGTCTGTGCACTGTAGGAGGTAGAGGTAGCAGTAGTTAGCACAGAAAGCAAGTTTGATTTGGCAGAAGCAAGCAGAGGAAGCCGACTAAAATTATAGGGAGGCAAGAGACAAGTTCTGTGGCAATAAATAGCATTCAAGTTACACAGTTCACCTTTGCAGGAGCACAGTTCTGTAGCGATGGATAGCATGTGTTATGATCTAAGTATCTACTCTAGACACTGACTCTGTTATTCCCCTGAGTGGTCGGTTGGCACCTGTGAAGCTAATCTTCTCCTATAGCAGCCAAGTTTGAATGGGCAAATTAGGTCCACCCAGACTCCAATGCCCCCAGGTCTTACGAGATGACAAAGCACCAACTGAGACTGAGGGTGAAGAAGAGGAAACCTGACTAAGACTGTGAAAGTAGAATGACCATAATATCCCTTTAATCTGGGACACATATGATTTACAAAGGTTCTGTGGCTGGCTAAAACCCGGTGAAATTCTGGCTAGAGTTTAGCCAGCCATAGAACCTGTGTAAATCATGGGTGTCTCAGATTAAAGGGATATTATGGTCACCCTAGTGAAAGCAACAATGATCAAAGATGTTATAAGCAAATTTATAAACTGGGGAAGCAACAATGCTCAAAAGTGTTATAATACAGAAATGCAGGCAAGCAGTGTCTGTGTGGAAACTCAACAAAAACCTGAGTACAAGGCCAGCTGGTTCTGGTCAGGTACCAATCTGACAAGGTCCCCGGGTCACAGGTTCAATACAGGCAGATAGGATCTCATATGAGCTGACAGGTTCTCAATGAAGAAGAAAAATTGTGGCAGAGATCAGTTTACCTAGGTGCACTCTACCCCCTTAATAAATCTAATCTATGATATTTTTACTTTAATAATTTTTAATTTTTGTTTTTTTTTACAAACATAAGGTACCAATACCCACATGGAATGTCATCCTTTATTCATAATATCCCATATGGTATTATAATGGCCTGAATATTAGGCCATACAAAGCGAAATATTAAAAAAAGTTTATAGAAATAGAAAAACGTGAAAAGAAGAAATGTTTATTAGACAGGTTTCTGTCTTGTGTGAAAATAAGATTCTTAAAACCAAATCGTGTGCCGCCTATTATATCTTATATATTTGATATCACTCTTATGATGAGTATAAGTGTTCTAAGCTCCAATATTTCTATGTATGCACCTGATAAATATCAGTGTGCTGCTCTAGTGTTAAACTTTATCTGAACAATGTATTCATTCCAAATGTACCGCACTTAAATTACATATAGCAGTGTGAAAAGGAATAAATATGAAAAATCACAATTTCTGTCCAGGTTTCAATGTTGATACTGTGTCTGCTTGTATTTATTTATAAACAGTATTATGTTTTAATCTCCCATTACTCTGTGTATACTGTTGACACTGTATCCACTAATTCCTCTGACAGTAGTAAATTTCAATTACATACTGCTTTATGTGCTGTGACTGGCAACAAATGTTGCTATTATATGTCAGTATGAATTCTTGGCAATCTGCCAGTCCTCCTATGCTGCACAGATATAAAGTTGTGATTACTTCTTGCTCTTTAACCATTAAAAATATGGTTAAGAAGCACTAAAAAAGAGCGAAATGCGCATTGGTTTAGCCGTGCGCTGATAATGTTAATGTGTTGTTTCCTAAGCTCCTAATTGATCTACCTATGTACCGTACATTTATGTGATAGCTTTGTACCTTAGGAAAATATATACTTAAAGGAAGTGTTACTCGGAGATTGTTATGCACAATGATATGTGATCATAGGAGGAGGGCAGGAGGGTTATATGATTACATTTAGGCTGTCAGAAATGTGTATCTTTTTGCTAAATATATAATAAATTATGCGGAGTATGCCAGTCGGTGGGCTTCACATATAAGAAAGCAAACCCACCTCTATATTAACTGTATTATACTCTCTGACATAGGCCGTTCTCTAATAAACCAGGAGTGCTGGTGTGATTCAGCATGAATAAACAGCCTATTGTAACCCTAATCCCCACATATGCATGCAGAATATAACTGCGGGATATAAATGATTGAATCTACGTAAATAGTGTTAGATGAGGGGATTTGTGAATTCCATTCCCCAGTACTCATCCTGGTCATAAGAAGCAGTTATTGATATCACATCACAGAGGGGGAACACTTCAATATATATATATTTTTTATGGCTAAAGAGCAAGAAGCAATCACAACTTTATATCTGTGCAGCATAGGAAGACTGGCAGATTGCCAAGAATTCATACTGACATATAATAGCAACATTTGTTGCCAGTCACAGCACATAAAGCAGTATGTAATTGAAATGTATTAGTGTCAGAGGAACTAGTGGATACAGTGTCAACAGTATACACAGAGTAATGGGAGATTAAAACATAATACTGTTTATAAATAAATACAAGCAGACACAGTATCAACATTGAAACCTGGACAGAAATTGTGATTTTTCATATTTATTCCGTTTCACACTGCTATATGTAATTTAAGTGCGGTACATTTGGAATGAATACATTGTTCAGATAAAGTTTAATACTAGAGCACCACACTGATATTTATCAGGTGCATACATAGAAATATTGGAGCTTAGAACACTTATACTCATCATAAGAGTGATATCAAATATATAAGATATAATAGGCGGCACACAATTTAGTTTTAAGAATTTTATTCTTATTTTCACACAAGACAGAAACCTGTCTAATAAACATTTCTTCTTTTCACGCTTTTCTATTTCTATAAACTTTTTTTTTATTTTTCGCTATGTATGGCCTAATATTCTGGCCATTATGATACCATATGGGATATTATGAATAAAGGATGACATTCCATGTGGGTATTGGTACCTTATGTTTGCAAAATAAAACAAAAATTAAAAATTATTAAAGTAAAAATATCATAGATTAGATTTATTAAGGGGGTAGAGTGCACCTAGGTAAACTGATCTCTGCCACAATTTTTCTTCTTTGCATACATTTTCAGATCAGTAGGTAGCACCAGCGTCAAAATTATTTGAATATTCAATGGAAATTTAATGCTTAACCCCTTATATTAACATTCATTCATCTATTATTAGTTCTGGTGCGGGATTTTCTCTCTAATTTCTCATTGAAGCAGGAACTCAGGTGATGGGTAATGAACTCAGGATTTTGTCAGGACAGGGTACACAGGATTCCAACTGGACAGGATATATCAAGTAGTTTTACAGCACCAATTGCACAGCTAAAATATTCAACCATAGGACAAGGCCTGGACACTATTACAAACAGGAACATGTATCCATCACCAGCGTCGGGTGAAGGGCAGGCTGGGTAATAAAGAAAGCATGCCCCAATCAGGATGGCTTGAAGCTAGACACAAGGTAATGGCCTAATTAAGTGACAGGAGAGACTGCACAGGCCACACATACAGGAGACAGGTTGCAATTACACATACTCACCACATAATGGCCTAAACAGGTACATGAGAAAACCTGGAATGCAACTTAAAAACATAAACAGAATGCATACAGGAATGAGCCATAGCGGTGGCTCATAACACCATGCACAAGGAGTACTGAGAGCAGGGGAAGCAATGGTGCCTAAATCCAGGCACTTCCTGTGGTTGATTAATAAGCTGTCCTGTAGCCCTAAACAGAAATATCTTTCTTTACTGTGTAAAGTCTCCTCACTTTGGGGCTACGCAGCAGTTCTATTAGAACTGGTCACTACTGTCCATTCATACCATACCTTCTAACTGTCCCGATTTTAGCAAGTCAGTCCCGCTATTCAGACACTGCCCTGCTGTCCCACTCATGGGTCGCTGTGTCCCGTGTGATCTCCCAAGTATCCCCTCCCCCCCACCCATCCTTAACTAGCGAGCATACACAGGCTGATGGTCAATTACAATGATGTGCTAGTGTCTGTGTATTATGACATATGAAAGGTCACACTTGATTACTTTCATATGTTCTGTCAAAGTCAGAAAAATATCACTCCACACGCTGCCATATTTGCACCTCATGTGTGTCTGCGCTGCGCGTGCAGGAGCTCTCCCGTGCGTGCGCATACTCGCCGTCGCGTGCACCCGCAGGCGCACGGTATGCGCATTTACGGTAGAGTTTGTATGCGTCTAGTGTGCGACTCAATTGTTACATATTTTAACAATTTAATGTATTTTGTAGATCATGGTCCCTTTGATAGAATCTGAAAGTTTAGTTAATGTAGAATGTTCATGGACAGAGAAATCCCTCTTTGTTTGATACGAAGGGTCAGACAGGGGTTATACAGTGGTGTTTAGTATCCATCGGAAGAGTACTTAATTAGCAATATTCCGGTGTTGGTTTGAAGCCGATTAATCGCTCGTGCGAATAGTTATGGACATAAGAAGTTTATGGACATTTACTATTATTTGCACTTTATTATCCATGCGGCGGGAAACCCAGTTTCCCACCCACCTGAGCAGTTGGAAATAGTCACAGCCCACCTGTATGAACCAACCTATGACCTTTTGTTATAATGCGAAGACGAATTCCTGTGTCCAATGAACAATAAGAATATAGGGACCATTGTACTGTATTGTGTGTAGGGTATAAAAGGACAAGCCGATCTCGGCCAGCTCTCTATTCTCTTCAACGGTTCTCATTGCTGATAATCGGGAGCTGGATATCCAGAAGGCGCATGCGATTGTTTCCCTTTGTGCGTAAGTTTCTCTGCAATCATATTGTCTTTATTGTTATAAGCCATTCTCTTTTGTTCTCTCTCACTTTCTCTCTCTCTCTCTCTCTCTCTCTCTCTTTCCCCCTTTAAAAGTAATTGCATCTTTATTGTATTTTATGTGTAGTTACTTGGTTAGGTATTTTATGTTATCTTGGTAGTGTATAACTTGTATTGTATTATTCTTTTGCGATTGAACGTTCATTCATTTCCTTAAAAGGCGTTAGACCCTTAGACCGGTATTTGACTGTTTATTATATTGCTAAGGGGTTCTCTGAGCGTCACATACGCTCATACAGCTTTTAAACTAACAAGGTTACATCGTGTTGCATTTACACCTTATCACCGCACAAGGGTTTACAGTATAAGTACATTGTTTATGGTATAGTTATAAAGGTTTAACTCTGTGAGCGTCTGCACCGCTGGTGATCTCCTCGTGGTCTCAAGCGTCCGCTACACTGATAGCATACCATTACGTTAGTCGGCAGCCTATAGCGTGCTGGCCTGTACGCTCTTAGCCGTGAGAGAACGTGCCGCTCGTGCGTCTCGACCACGGCTAAAGCGTTTGGTACGCAACTTGCGTACTCTTACGGTAGTCCAAACGCCAATAGCGTACTGTGTTCTTTAACCTTTTAGAGGGATTTAAGTCGGATAAATATTCAGCTTTATCAATTGGCGGCTCGTCCGTCCTTCACATATCTGCACTAGGTAATTTCAGCAGACATTATCGATCAGCAAAGGGCGGGAGGTAATATTCCTCGTAGTGCTGACCCGATAAGCGTCTGCTTCGCTTAGTAAAGGGTGCTGAAGGAATCCGGAACCGGAGGTAAGAACAATACGCTAGTGTCTTTTAAAACTGTTTTTTTTTCTCTCTGTTCTGTCTTGCGTACGCACGCACGCATACATCTGCATTTCTTTTCATTCGTGTATTTTCACATATCACTCTCTTGTTTGCCATTTCACAATTGATAACGTGCTAAGAAAGATTTGTTGCTATTAGTAGTTAAAGAGTAAAAGTAATACATTAAGGGGTAATTTGTAAAGCACGCACACAGCTTTGCTTAAGATACAAGGAGAGACTTGTGTGGTGCTCGGTAGATGAATACAATTAAAGATCATCTACATTGATAAACGTGTTAATTGTATTTCGGTGGACATATCCGGCAAGCGTACACGTGTCTCTGACAAAGGGTGAGACAAGCGTACGCAACGCACAAAGGCCGACGCACGCAGCGTATATTACGCAACGGAGCGTCTGGGTACGCCCATGTAACTCAAATAACACGATAGCATTATTTTAGCAGGCGAAAAGGAGGCAACGCGATAAATAGCGCAAGTCAATTTTAGTGTCCAAAATTTTAAGCTAATAGATCCTTCTCCAAGTTGTGACTCATCTGGTCTAGACTATTACTGAATTAAAGGAATTTCTGCGCAGAAAAAAAAATTAAAGTGTACATGTGGTGAGTGTTTGCATATATAAGTTTTTACAATTTTTAGGTTGAACCACAAGAAGTCGAGTTCTCGTGAGGTACATACATGTAAGTGACGTGCATGGTGGCTAGGGAGGCATCCCTTGTTAAACATTAAAAAAAAAGAGCATTAGAGTATAGCAGACCAGAAGGTCTACTGTAGAACAGACCAGGAGGTCATACAGACAAGGAGGTCAAGGTACAGCAGACTAAGAAGTCTGCTATAGATAGAAAAGAGCACAACCCAGGGGGTTGGTGCAAAACCCATATAGGCCATTGAAGCTCAGGCTGAAGGAATTCGCAGCCATAATTTTCGATTCCACTGGTCGCTCCGCACATAAGATTAGTTGCTTATGTGCGGAACGATTGTACCGCACGTAATTGTGTGCATTAGTTAGTAACCTGACCAGTACCATTTGCGTACGAAAGGGGTCATAAACGCTATTTGTACATTCTAACGTGATTTGTGTAATTTTTTTTATTTTAAGGGAAGTTCGCTGGTCACTCAGGAACTATCCAGCAACCAATAGTTACTGAAAAGAGTAAGTGCTCTTCGGATCACCCTCACATGTTCCAGTAAATAGAGGTTCAGGTCGCAGGGGCCCTGGGTCGAGTACGCCAGCGCTGAGGCAGTGTGTGGGCGTATTGGTCGGCGTGGGCGAGTGAGTGGAGTACTCGGTAAACTGCCACCGTCGGCCTACCCCGGACATCTTGGTTTTTGTAAGGGTTCGCTGAAGACCCTGATTTGAAGGTCAGAGGTAGTGAAAGCAACACCTGCAAGTATGGGGGCCAGTTGTTCAGGTAGGGGGCGATCAACCTCGGTTCGGGTTGATTCAGTAAACCGGCCAATCGGGTCGGCAAGGTATGTAATGTGTGAAAAATACGGTTCACACACAGAGGTTTTATGTGATGAATGGGAAAGAATGACTGTGCATGACGGGGAGAAGTTTCCCCGGGTAGGTAGCTTTAGCCCAGATGTGTTACAAAATCTAAGGACAAGGATATGTCTCATTAAATCAGCAAAGAGACGGATCGAACATTATGATTGTTTAAAGTTATGGCAAAAGGAAAGTGAAATACAACGAAACTTAACTTACATATCTGACTCTCATCTTGGGAAGAGAGACATGGCAATGGAGAGGATTATGGTTGCAGAGAATGGCGCAATAGGGTACGATAAAAATGCACTTAGTAACTGTATTAAGAATGAAAGTAACAAATGTAATAATGTTTATGAAAATGAAAGTGTAAAAATTACAAATGTTAACCTGTGCAAGTCGCACCCCATGTTAAACTTCCCTCAGGACTACAAGCAAGAACGTGAGCCCAGCACGATGTCGGCACCTTTTCCAGCAGCCAGCCTACAAGACATCCAGGTGGACGCGACCAAATTGGTAAAGACAGTAATCAAACCCCCTAACGGAGGGTCAGGTGAGGTCGTGTCCACAGGTACGTACAATGTTATATATCACGCACAAACAAATGTACCCCATATTGTAAGACCAACACAAGGTGATGTAATTGAATTTAGTCCTGTCAGGGTGATCACAGTCCCCAATGGGAAGACTGACGATCAGGGAATCATTCCCGTCAAGGACAGTGCAATGCGCCGTCCCTGGTCCCGGACAGAATTAATATCAATCATGTCTGAATTCCCTGATCCCAGGGAAGATTTAGTTGCATGTCAGAGATTTATTAAAGAACTAGGAAACTCAACAGAACCCACCAACAAAGATTGGCGGACAGTGCTGAGGGCATGTTTGCCCTCCAGTGTTGAATCTGCGAAATTTATTGCTGATTGTAAATTAGACACAGAGGTACCTTGTACGGAGGAACACAATCAGGAATGTATTAAGCAGATTAACCGACAGTTAGAAATATATTTCCCAGCCATTGTCGAGTGGAACAAAATCTTCTCCATAAGACAAAGCAAAGGTGAAAGTACTTCTAATTATTTCCACCGGGCATTGCACGACATGACTAGGTATACAGGTATAGAAAACATCGAAAAAAGTGCACCGCACAGAGAAGTGGTAGTATCTGTGCTAATGGATGGTTTAAAGGAAGTGTTGAGAGCAAGGATACAGATCACCAATCCATACTGGAGAGATAAATCAGTAGCTGCATTAAGGGACTCTGCTGTTGGGCATGAGCAAAGCATCAGCAAGCACAGGGAAACAAAGAAGCCCCAGATTCCGGAGGGTAAGTCAAAGGTGAAAAGCTGTTACAACTGCTTAAGAGAAGGTCATGTTGCACGAGATTGTAGGTCTAAGAACACACACAAGGTATATACACCCCCTAGACAACGACATGACCATAATAGTCAAAGAACCAGAGAAACACAGGAAGAGCAGTTGATGGCGATGGGCATCCAAGCATTAGAGGAGACATCAAATCAACCAAAACCTCAGGCCATTGGCACATGGAGGAACTCAAGGATTTGTTATCGTTGTAAAAGAGAAGGGCATTATGCCAGCAACTGCAACAGCCCACATAAAGTCAGACCCCCTAGACATGAAAAATGATCAAAAGTTATGACACACCAAATTGTAACCAGGGATCAGATAGGAAGAGTTTTGGCCCACACCCATGATATGTAGTCAGGAAAGGTGATCACTAGGACAGATGGTAAGCCTGAGGTTATTGTTAACAAGTTGGGAGGTCATTTCTTGAGGACACAGGAATGACCGGGTAAAATTTGTAATGTATCTGTGAAATGATTTCTTTTTCCCCATCTCTGACGGTCATCAGTAGGACTCAAACATTGCATAGCTACTTGGTCTTTGCAGAAGTCTACCAAACCCCAGCATGACCTACCCGTATCAATGTATCCTGGCCAGATACAAAGGGTGGAGTATGGAGGTGCTGGTGGGAGGGACTGCGCAAGGATACCATTGGACATGTAGATATGACAGCCTGGTGAACAATGTTTTAAAATGTTTGAAAAATGTTTTTCCCTGTTGTTTATTGTTGGTTTATGTAATATATATGTATATGAATTGTTCTCTCTCTCTTTTTTGTTTTTTGTTTTGTTTTCTCTCTTCTCACTCATGTTTTCATGTTTTAAAGATGGTATGTCACACATCAGTTAGACAAATGGTAATGCAAGATTTTTGCTCCTTACAGAAAGATCGCTGGTTTGGAAGAAATATTGTATCACCAGAATGTTCGGTTGGAAGACTGAGAGACAGCACCTTTGAGATGACAGCAGAACAAGAAGAACAACAAGACTAGAGAACTAATTATCATAACAAGTTTCTCTCCCCCCTCAAACTGTTTTCCTGTACCCCCATTACAAATTTCTCCTCCTGTAAGATGGACTCGCCTCGAGAGACTGTGAGCCGTGTTTTCATGTTGACCCTGATGTTGACCAGAGCAGTCTCTTTTCGGTGAGAGTACCTGTGAGGTCGAGAAAGGATCCAGAATGGATTTCTGATGACTGAGACGGAGGTGTAAATTTCCAATAGCAACACAATCACCAAGCAAAGGCGAGTACCGGAAACGATCTAGCAGCCATGTTATTTGTAAACATTGTAAAGGATTGTTAGCTGAAAAGAGAACTGTATCTGTAGACTCTGTGACAGTGTAGTAGAGGATGGGTGCATCAAGAAATGTCAGTCCAGTTTTAACATTAACATGGACCGGCATCCATTGAGTGACTATCACTCCTTAGTGGGTAAGGTGATAAATCAGGCAGATTGTTGGGTATGCTCTCAAGTACCTCAAGGCCATAGTAAATCAGGCTTAGTACCATTCCCTTTAACGGTAGGGGAGGTACTTGAGTTAAGTGGTGGGAGGCCGGTGGACAGGAGGTTCAATATCTCCAGTCCTCCCAGTTTGAAGCTCCACCAATATCATGTGGATAGATCCCTAGTATGTTTTAACATTTCCAATCCCCGAAAGCCGGGAAATTGGGAAGTGTCATGGAGTAACCAAACCATGACCTTTTCATATAGAGCAGATAGAATGCCTACAGATACAGAGCTTATACGCCACATAGCCGGTAGTGGAAAATCTTTCCGATATAGGTATACCCTAGGAAACAGGATCATGAGAGTTGGAGAGGTATCACCAGGATACTGTGCACATATCATACAAACAGATACGTGTACCAGACAGATGGGAGAATTAGGGTTAGGAGATTTCATATGGAAAATGTGTAATATGGTTATGTCCTACTCCGTCCCATATGTTCTCCCCGATGATGCATATTTCACATGCGGGAGGAAGGCGTATAAGTGGCTTGCCCCAAACTCTGAAGGATTGTGTTATATTGGAAAAGTACTACTTGAGGTAATGACTGTATCTCACACTAAAATGAAAGCTCCTTATACTCACACTCATTACGAGCACAAAGTTAAAAGGCAACTGACAGTAAGGGCAGAGCATCCGGCCTCTGACCTGATCCATGAATCCACCGGGATTCAGGTTCTACTCGCGTTAGACATCACTCGCACCGCCAGAGGAGTGTTGAACTATAAGTATATCTCTGCGCTCGCTAATTTGTTAGACAATATCACAGAAATGTATGATGACACTTTTAGATATACCGGAAGGGAGCTCCAAGCTTATAAAACAGAACTGGTTCAGCATAGGATGGTTCTTAATTATCTCACGGCAGTAACAGGCGGATATTGTGTCACACTGGCAACGCAGTACGGCGTAAAATGCTGCACTTATATTACGAATAGCACAGTATGCGCATTTACGGTAGAGTTTGTATGCGTCTAGTGTGCGACTCAATTGTTACATATTTTAACAATTTAATGTATTTTGTAGATTATGGTCCCTTTGATGGAATCTGAAAGTTTAGTTAATGTAGCATGTTCATAGACAAAGAGATCCCTCTTTGTTTGATACGAAGGGTCAGACAGGGGTTATACAGTGGTGTTTAGTATCCATCGGAAGAGTATTTAATTAGCAATATTCCGGTGTTGGTTTGAAGCAGATTAATCGCTCGTGCGAATAGTTATGGACATAAGAAGTTTATGGACATTTACTATTATTTGCACTTTATTATCCATGCGGCGGAAAACCTAGTTTCCCACCCACCTGAGCAGTTGGAAATAGTCACAGCCCACCTGTATGAATCAACCTATGACCTTTTGTTATAATGCGAAGACGAATTCCTGTGTCCAATGAACAATAAGAATATAGGGACCATTGTACTGTATTGTGTGTAGGGTATAAAAGGACAAGCCGATCTGGGCCAGCTCTCTATTCTCTTCAACGGTTCTCATTGCTGATAATCGGGAGCTGGATATCCAGAAGGCGCATGCGATTGTTTCCCTTTGTGCGTAAGTTTCTCTGCAATCATATTGTCTTTTTTGTTATAAGCCATTCTCTTTTGTTCTCTCTCACTTTCTCTCTCTCTCTCTCTCTTTCCCCCTTTAAAAGTAATTGCATCTTTATTGTATTTTATGTGTAGTTACTTGGTTAGGTATTTTATGTTATCTTGGTAGTGTATAACTTGTATTGTATTATTCTTTTGCGATTGAACGTTCATTCATTTCCTTAAAAGGCGTTAGACCCTTAGACCGGTATTTGACTGTTTATTATATTGCTAAGGGGTTCTCTGAGCGTCACATACGCTCATACAGCTTTTAAACTAACAAGGTTACATCGTGTTGCATTTACACCTTATCACCGCACAAGGGTTTACAGTATAAGTACATTGTTTATGGTATAGTTATAAAGGTTTAACTCTGTGAGCGTCCGCACCGCTGGTGATCTCCTCGTGGTCTCAAGCGTCCGCTACACTGATAGCATACCATTACGTTAGTCGGCAGCCTATAGCGTGCTTGCCTGTACGCTCTTAGCCGTGAGAGAAGGTGCCGCTCGTGCGTCTCGACCACGGCTAAAGCGTTTGGTACGCAACGTGCGTACTCTTACGGTAGTCCATATGCCAATAGCGTACTGTGTTCTTTAACCTTTTAGAGGGATTTAAGTCAGATAAATATTCAGCTTTATCAGTTCCTATCTGGGAGAAGGTCAGACAGGAGACTCATGATCAGTGGCGGATTTTACCCTTGCAGCCCCCACCAATAAGGAGTACTACAATATTGGTACAATAATGAGTGTCTGCAGGCAAGAGTGAAGCATGGTGGAGGTTTACTTGCAAGTTTGGGTCTGCATTTCATCAAATGGAGTTGGGGATTTGGTATGGATTAATGGTGTCCTCAATGCTGAGAAAAATAGGCATGTAATTCTCCATTATGTAATACCATCAGGGAGGCATCTGATTGGCTCCAAATTTATTCTGCAGCAGGACAACGACCCCTAACATACAGCCACTGTCGTTAAGAACTATCTTCAGCATAAATAAGAACAAGGAGTCCTGCATGTGATGATATTGCTCCCACAGAGCCATGATCTAAACATCATCAAGTCTGTTTGAAATAACATGGAGACAGGAGGATCTGAGAAAGCCTACATCCGCAGAAGATATTTGATTAGTTCTCCAAGATGTCTGGAACAACCACCCTATCAAGTTTTTCCAAAAACTGTGTGCAAGTGTACCTAGATCAATTGATGCTGGTTTGAAGGCAAAGGGTGGTCACACAAAATATTGATTTGATTTATAATTCTCTTCTGTTCATTCACTTTGCATTTTGCTAATTGATAAAAATAAACTAGTGAAACTTCTATTTTTGACAGCATTCTGCATGGCAGCATTTTTTTCACCTACCTCACTGCACAAGTACACCAAGCATGCTTCTGAATTAGCATAAGCGCAACTAATTTTTCAATACATATATAGGTTTGCAGAGGCAGAGAAGCTAGCAGAGAGAGCAGGAAGGATTTGGGCAGGTGCCCACTGTGGCAGGAGGTACCCCATGCTCATAGAGTATAAGTTAGAGGAAGCCAGTCCAGGCTGACTTGGGCTAGTGATGGTTGAGGATTTAGGGGGGGGGGGGGGGGTATTCTGTCCTTTTCTTTTTGTTTATTCCTCTTTAACTATTAATGGTTTCAGTCCATTAAAACGGCACTTGGGTCCGGGAAGGTTCATTTTCAAGGAACTATCAAATCGATGAGGCTACAGTATTTCATGCCATTTTATCTAGGCATACATCAAGCAATCACGTAAAACTTCAAACACACACAAAATTCTCATGAGATAAAAAGATACCCAATGTATCCTCACTCTCATAATGGGTGGGATGTACTAAATGGAAAATGTGGTAAAACCCCATTTTCTGGGGCTTTACCGCATTTTCATATGTATTAATGCCCTGCCGCCGTGTTTTCGCCGCTGAGGGTATAAACATCTTTTGATGGTGATACCCTATAGAAGCCGATGGGCTTCTTACCACCGCAGATGCTGACCCTTCTCTCCCTGGCATACCTCCATCCAGGCAGCCCTGGTACCTGAAGCCAAACTCCTTCTCCCCCTAGCAACACAGCCAGAGGCCCTTCCAGCTGCATGGAGGAGGCGTCGGTGACGGCCTGCTGCTTGCTTCCCGGCCAGGGAGGAGAGGGAGAGCCCAAGGATATGATGAATACGCCCGCACACCACCTCACTGGCTCCTGAGAAAGTAGAGCCTCAGGTGGGCTTAGTAAATGACCATGTAGATGGGTCAGACAAAGCTCGAGGTCAGAAGTAACAAAGATTTATAGATGAGCGATTCCTGCTAGAGTCAATACCAGGATGCCCAACACATTATAACCGGGTGCAAGAAACAGAGTGGACTAGACACTAATACCTGGAATTAAGGGGTTCCACATGGCTATCTGAAGAGTGCCTGGCATAATGCCACAGGTACCAGCTGTACCTTCAGCTGGAAACCAATGTGCATCCTGAGGGCATGAGCAGGTGTCTTGTCCTTGGCAGGTACACTGAAGCACCAGGAATAGACAGAGCGTGCAGAGAAAGAATAGAGTGAGCACACATGCGTTACAGCCAGGACCTCTTACCTCAGACTTAATGTTTATAGAGTAAATTTGTGCAGAACATTTAGTTACAAAAGCAGTTTCCAATTAAAGATCTTGAACAAGGTGCTTCAGGAGGTCATTGGTACGGCCTCATGTGGAAAGCTGTGATCAGTTCTGGAGACCATGGGGCTAATTCTGAGTTGATCGCAGCAGGTACTTTGTTAGCAAATGTGCAAAACCATGTGAACTGCAGGGGAGGCAGATGTAACATGTGCAGAGAGAGTTAAATTTGGGTGGGGTGTGTTCAATCTGCAATCTAAATTGCAGTGTAAAAATAAAGCAGCCAGTATTTACCCTGCACAAAAACAAAATAACCCACCCAAATCTAACTCTCTCTGCACATGTTACATCTGCCCCCCCTGCAGTGCACATGGTTTTGCCCAACTGCTAACAAAGTTCCTGCTGCGATCAACTCCGAATTACCCCCCATATCTCAAGAAGGATATAAATATATTATAGATGGTACAAATAAGGGCAACTAACATGGTGCATGGCCTACATCACACAACTTACCCGGAGGGACTAAAAGATCTTACTATGTACAGTTTGGAGCAGAGAAGGGGAATTGGGGACATGATAGAGACTGCCACATATATCCAGGGTTTTACCAAGGTCCAAGAGGGAAACATTCTTCAAATGAAGAGAAGTAATAGAACACAAGGACATGAACTGAGACTGGAGGAGGGGGGGGGGAGGTTCAGGGGAAACTTGAGGAAAACTTCACAGAAAGGGTAGTGGACAAGTGGACTAGCAACTGGCCAGAGCAGGTAGAGGCTAAGACAGTAGAGCAATGTAAACATGCATGGGATAGACATAAGGAAATCCTTACAAAAACCTAAGGATCAAATAAGGTAAACGTTACATAAAGGTTAAAAAAGGGGCAGACTAGATGGGCCAAGTGGTTCTTATCAGTGGTCACATTATATGTAGCAGTGTGGACAGTCCAAGCACCAGATAAGATGCCCAGACTGATGCCTCTGACCTGTAACATTATTATCATCACTCCATTGTAAGGCTCCATAACATATATGCAGTGCATGATGAACATACACACATTGCACAGTAACAGGGTAACCGGGTGACGTTGTTATGTAACCTAATACCGTGTCTCATGCTGATAAACCAGATATTGTCGGTAAAATATTACTCTGCCTGTATCTGCATTTATACATTACCATAATAAGTAGAGATGTGCGGCGGGCACGTTTCGGGTTTTGTGTTTTGGTTTTGGTTCTGGATCCCCACTCGTGTTTTGGATCTGGATTGGTTTTGCCAAAACCACCCTTTCGGGTTTTTATTTTGGATCTGGATGATTTTTGAAAAACAACCCATAAAATCAGCTAAAATCACAGATTTGGGGGTAATTTTGACCCTACGGTATTATTAACCTCAATAACATTAATTTATCATTAAATTGTCGAAGCAGAGAAACCCTGCAATTAGAGTGATATTAACTATATAGGAACACTGAACGTTTATAACATCTTCAGATGCTTTGCATGATTTATATCCGAAATAGAACATAACTGCTTTGAGGCTTTGCATGCTAATCTACTAATAAACTATAGACGGAGAGAAGTCTGCTACTAACATCAGCTGCATAGTATTACTGAACGTTCCTTTATTCCTTATAAAGAAGAAGCTATAATGCTAACCTGCTACTAACATCAGCTGCATAGTATTCCTGAACGTTCCTTTATTCCTTATAAAGAAGAAGCTATAATGCTAACCTGCTACTAACATCAGCTGCATAGTATTACTGAACGTTCCTTTATTCCTTATAAAGAAGAAGCTATAATGCTAACCTGCTACTAACATCAGCTGCATAGTATTACTGAACGTTCCTTTATTCCTTATAAAGAAGAAGCTATAATGCTAACCTGCTACTAACATCAGCTGCATAGTATTACTGAACGTTCCTTTATTCCTTATAAAGAAGAAGCTATAATGCTAACCTGCTACTAACATCAGCTGCATAGTATTACTGAACGTTCCTTTATTCCTTATAAAGAAGAAGCTATAATGCTAACCTGCTACTAACATCAGCTGCATAGTATTACTGAACGTTCCTTTATTCCTTATAAAGAAGAAGCTATAATGCTAACCTGCTACTAACATCAGCTGCATAGTATTACTGAACGTTCCTTTATTCCTTATAAAGAAGAAGCTATAATGCTAACCTGCTACTAATATTAACCTTCGGGTGTATTGTTGATAATAATTTAATGCTAATCGCTATTTACATTGTTTAGGATACAAGGTGAAATTTGTTTTATGCTATGCTAATGAGACATTTAAAGTCTTTATTGTGCTGGTGATAAATGGTTACATGTTTGCCACATTGAGTCAGTAGTAAATTGCTACAAGTATATATAGGTTTGGCTTTGGAGACATACGAAAGGATTATTAAATAAAAATAAAAATTTCTTTTTTAATAGAGTCTGTGAGCGCTGTCTGCATTTTATGTTTGTTTTTTGCTAGATAGTTTTAAAGGGTAGAGAAGTCCCTTTTACTACAGTGAGCTGCTTATAGACAGTTGTATTTTAAAAAAAATATTGTAAACTGAGCCACTTTAGTTAGTGCCAGGGGGTACACTTGTTGTACTTTTTCTCTTTTAGGTATGAGGAAAGATCTGGTAAAGGGAGGTATAAGGATATACCCAGTAAAGGGACATGTGAAACTATATCGATAATAATTCGACCAGCAGATGGATGATGCAGCTGGTAAATAATACGGGTCTAACTCCCACAGGGGCTTTATCAAAGAATATGTTTATTCTTTGATAAAGCCCCTATGGGAGAAGCGAAACGCGTCAGAGTTTTACGGTTGGACCCCTGCTGGAGTTAGACCTGTATCATATACCAGGTGCATCATCCATCTGCTGGTCGAATTATTATCGAGTGGAGAGGAGCCGCTCATCGGTGCCCGCAAACGGCACGTAGAGGTGGAGATCTGTGGAGCATTCAGGTCGAGCAGGACAGGTTACAGCATGCGCCAGTGCAGGTGCCGGTTTCCCCGCAGCCAGAAATCATCATGGCAGATGTCGGGACTTTTTCCTGCTGACAATACTTGCTCGTACCTCACGTAAGATTCTGGTTGGAGTGGCTCTCACTCAGTTTACTGTCGTGTGTTGGATTGTTATGTTCAAAGGAACTTTGATACTAAGTGACTGTTCATTGGAAACATTTAATATACGGGTCAGTTACACTTGATCTAGTTTGACTTTTTAGTTATTTGCCTATAGAGCTAGTTCATACACTTCTGTGCACAGAATATGCTCAAGTCCACCTCCTTTTAATGGAAAGCATTTATACTTGTTATCTTAGATGTTTGAATTATTAAGACCGGTCTTGTTTTATAATTTGTGATTATTCATGTATTATTAAATATTTTTAATTTAATAGGAGTTTGTTATTATTGTCAGCCATATCATATATATTTTTTTATAGCGCAAGAGTTTAAAATTGGAGTTTTGTGGTTAATTGCAATTGGGTGGTCCAGTGCAATATGATTGACCTGCTAACCCCAGGTCATGAAACTTTTTGCAGCTGATTTTGATAATATCCAAAAGGACTTTTTGAAAGTACATGTTATTAGCGCCTGGTAAAAAGGTTTCTTCGTTTAGAATATGTCCAAGCTTTATTTAAACACATTACTTTCTTATATAAAAAGCATTTGATTATTATAACCCAATATAGTGGCTAATAATCCTTGACGCTATCATTTTCCCTCCTTTTTATAATAAACAAACATTACAAGCTTATCTGGCATTTTCCTAACAAGTCTATGCAATAACAGTCTACTCTAATGATACCAGTGGTTACCCATCTCCCTATAGGTAGGAAGCTACACCCTATCTGTAACAGGGTTGATGTCTTTTTCTTGGTCTTGGTTGGTAGACCGTTGGCTCATATCCATTAGGGCAGACTGTTGTTGGACTTTCTTTGCCAGACTCTTCTGCAATGTTTTATATCTGGAGGATTCAAAGGCTTTCCTTATTCGTTTTTGACAAACTGAAAAACAACAAAGCAGTATTTTAAAACACAGATATAATTTAATTGCAATTCCAATAGCTTTTAGAAGGATTATTAGTATTCCTACAATCCATCCTTTAATTCCAATAAACCATGAAACTGGATTCAGCCATGACAGCCAATCCCATTCACCCTCTAGCGTGTCAGGGATGTTATGTTTACTGGCATATGTCAGTTTTGCATCTTCTATCTCTTGTACATGTTTTTCCACTATTTCTTGAGCATTGTCTGTTTCATTGATAATAAAAGTACAACACAACTTCCCTGTCTGTGTATACAAGGTCATACAATAGCCTCCTGTCTGTGCTGTTAAGTAATCGAGCAGAAGACTGTGTTGTAACTGTTCTTTTTTTATTTCTTGGATTACTTTCCCTACATATCTGAAGGTACTATCATAGATTTCAGTAATGTCATCCAAGAGTCCTGCAAGAGATTCAACTCTATAATATGAGTTTGACCCAAAGAGATCCAAAAATCCTATTCTCTCTTGCCAGGGTGCATAGATTAGTTTCTTTGCATTTCTCCCTGCTTGCTTTACCTCTCTCCTACCTCTGTGCATAGGACTATACTTTTTCACTTGACCTTTTTGGTTTTTAATAATTTCTTACAGCTTCTCATGATCTATTGCTCTTGCTGATGGTACTATGCGTCCTAAGGTGTAATTCCCATAATCACCATAGTTGAGCCACTTATAGGCATATTTTCCACATAGAAATACACATCTCTTGGAAGCCAAGGGGGTATATAGTTCCACATTCTTTTTAGGTTCTCTAGTCCTACTCTGGCATTTCCATGTACTATTAACTGAGCAGGGGTGCTTCCTGTCTCATTCATCCAGTTAGGGAAATCTGGTCCTGGCCATACTCCAATGTTGATAATTGATCTCCCTTCAAGTGGTGTCCCTCTATAGGTTGTAAGGGTTATGGGGTATGGAGCTTCTCCTGGCTTTGTATCCCCCTTTACACTACCCACTCTGAATGGGGCTGTAGTACAAGGGTAAAATGTCCCTAGGTAGACATTTGATGGATAATGTTGAACCTGTCTGTGGTCAACCACACCTTCCCTTTCCCTTTTTCCAAATTCAATGCAAAAGAATACCTCTGGGGTGACTAGATGTGCCAGCAACTTAGGTGGTTTCTGGTTTAAATATCTATCTGATCTTGCCTTAAATAATACTTCATCAGTGTAGTCTTCTTGAAATTCCTCCCATTCCTCAAATGTGATGGTAAGGAATGTCCACTCTCCCCCTCCTGCTGAAGTGGGACCATGAGAGCAGACCCAACAATTTGTTGTGTCAAGGGCATTCCCCACTAACTGATGCAACTGTAGCAACATGTTTTGGTCTGATCCACTAGGGGCCTTACACCATTCTGTACATGACTCCTCTGGTGGATGTCCACAGTGCTCACAAATACATTTTGGGGTGAGTGACAGATTTCTGCATTCATGGATAGGGTTTTCTACTTCCCTTTCCTGGTGTGTGACGTTCACTTCACTGCCTCCTCCTTTCTCCAAAATGTCATGTAACTCTCTTTTGTGTCGCCCTATTTCATCACTTATGTTTTTCTTGTATGTGTGGTTTTGACATGTCAGTTTCTTATTACACATACAATCTTTTTCCCCAACTACGACATATATGGCAAGAATAGTGCCTACTATTACCAGTGGGGCACCCAATATTATTCCCCAAAGTGCTTTATCTCGCTTGGGGCCTAGTAACCTGTACATTCTTGTTTCTTATCCAAACTTAACTTTCAAAAGTTTGCGATGTGATGCATGCACCCAAGCCTCTCTGTCTTTCAACTTTACAGACGTTGGGGTAGTTAGCAACACCTGGAATGGACCATCATATCTGGGCTCCAGGGACTTCCTCACATGTCTTTTCAGGTACACCCAATCTCCTGGCTGGAGATGATGTGGATTCTGATCCGCTGTAGAGTCTGGAAGAGAAGTGTGTGCTACAACGTGAAGATGGGTTAATCTCTCAGTCAGACTTTTCACATAAGCAGTTAAATCACCATGTTTATGCTGCAATTCTTGTGGATAATTACATCCTATCTTAGGTATACTACCAAACAAGATTTCATATGGTGAATATCCTGACTTTTTGTTAGGTGTAGTTCTAAGACTAAACAGTGCCAAAGGTAAACAGTCAACCCATCCCTTCCCAGTGTCTTGCATTGCCTTCATGATCTTTGCCTTGATGCTATAGTTCGTTCTCTCCGCTAGTCCACTAGCCTCTGGCCGGTAGGTGGTGTGGAAGGCCTGCTGTTTGCCCAAGTCTTCCATGATATGGGTCATGACTGCTCCTGTGAAGTGACTTCCTCTATCTGTTTCAATCACTTCTGGTATCCCATACCTACATACTATTTCAGCCAATATTTTCTTTGCTGTATTCCTTGCTGTGGCTTTGTCTACTGGAAATGCTTCTACCCATTTTGAGAAGGTGCCGACACAGACCAGCACATACTGAAAAGGGCCATGAGTTGGCATCTGAATATAGTCTATCTGTAATCTTTGGAATGGCACATTGGCTTTTGGAATGGCTCCTGCTGGAGTCTTGGTTCTCCTTCCTGGATTTGAGATTCCACATATCCAGCATGCTTGTGTATGCTTCTCTGCTGCCCCTTGGAATCCTGGGGCTATCCATCTTTGATTGACTTGTTTTGTCATTTGGTCTTTTCCTGCATGGGTGATTCCATGGCTTACTTGACACATAGCTGGTGATAGTACTCTTGGCAAACATGTCTTATCTTCTGTCTTCCAGAGTCCTGTATCATGTTCTTGTATGGCTCCCTTCCTTTGCCATGTGGCTTTTTCTAAGGGACCTGCTTGATTCTGGAAGAGGATTAGTTGTTGTAGATCAGCCATGTGTGCTGGACTCTGGGTTTCACTTTCAGCTAGCATTACTTGTACTACTGATTTGTGGGGGCTCTTGGCTGCCCTCTTTGCTTCGGCATCTACCAAATTATTTCCTCTTGTCTCTTTAGTTTGATTCTTAGTGTGTGCTTGGATCTTTATGATGGCTACTTTGATTGGCTTGTCCAGAGCTTCAAATAGTTTCTTTATCAGATCTGCATGTTGTATCTGTTTTCCTGTAACTGTTTTGAAGTCTCTGCTCTTCCAAATCTGACCATAATCTTGCGGAATTCCCCAGGCATATCTGGAGTCTGTGTATATGTTAGCTGTTGTGTTCTCTGCATACTCCAGAGCTTTGGTGAGAGCTATAAGTTCTGCAGCTTGTGCTGATAGTTGTGCTGGTAGACTTCCTGATTTGATTATATCAGTCTCTGTTGTAACAGCATACCCTGTATATGGGGTTCCATTATCATAGTATCTTGATCCATCCACATAGAGGTTGTGCTGGGCATCAGGAAGGGCTGTGTCTGTGACATGAGGTAGTGGTTGAGTTTCTTGTTCTATCAGAGCCATGCAGTCATGGGAAAAAAATGTTATTGTGAATATTTTCATCACTTTCTGCATTCCCATAGTTCACGTGGTCCTCATCATCCTGGTTACTCTGGGTACCATTGCTAGAGATATATGTTCCTCTTCTCCCTCCTTTTGAATCTAGGGATTCACACTCTGCTCCTTCTTCCTGCAATAGGGCTGGTAGCAGAGTTGCTGGGTTGAGGGTGGTACATCTCTTGATGGTGACATTTGTAGCACTTAGTAGAGCTACTTCATACTTGGTGAGTCTTGCGGCTGATAAGTGCTTGGTTCTGGCTTGCTGTAATATTTCAGTCACTGCATGCGGTACCTGGATGATTAGTTCATGATTGAGCACAATGTCTATGCATTTCTGTTTGAGAACTGCTGTTGCTGTGACTGCTCTGATACAGGTGGGTGCTCCTTGGATAATGTTGTCCAGTTTGCTTGAAAGATAAGCCACTGGGCGTTGCTTGCTTCCATGCAGTTGCATGATGACTCCAAGTGCATGGCCTTTCTCCTCATGGCAATAAAGAGTAAATTGTTTGGTGTAGTCTGGCAGACCCAATGCTGGTGGAGATGCTATGGCTGCCTTGAGTTTCCAAACTGCTTCTTCAACTTGCTCCGTGGTGTAGATTGGTAGATCTTTCTTCGTACTATCATACAGAACTTGCATGTAGATAGAAGCATGAGGTATCCACTCTCTGCAGTAGCCGACAAGACCTAAGAATGATCTGGTCTGTTTGATGGTCTTTGGTACTTTAGTTTGTAGAATGAGCCGTTTTCTTTCTTCAGTGAGGTGTCTGGTTCCTTGTGAGATACAGTGACCAAGGAAAATGACCCTCTGCTGGCACAGTTAAAGCTTTTCCTTGGAAGCTCTGCAGTTTTGCTCTTCCAGAAATCTTAACAGGGATACAGTCTCTAATTTACATTGGTCTTCTGTACTTGTAGCTAGCAATAGATCATCTACATATTGTATGAGCTGTGTGTTGTCTGGGAACAATGGTCTCCATGCTTGTAGAATGAGTGACATTGCTTCAGTGTAGTCTGATGGACTGGTTGCTCCTCCTTGTGGGAGTCTGGTCCAACAGTACTGTTTTCCATCATGGGTGAAGGCTAGCATTGCCTGTGATTCTTCTGTGATTGGAATTGAAAAATAGGCGTTGGCAAGGTCTATTACCGTGAACCAGGCCCCTGAAGGTGGGATCTGGTTCAGCAAGGTATGAGGATTAGGAACAATAGGGGAATTGATCACCAGTCTTTTATTGACTTCTCTTAGATCATGAACAAGTCTGTATTGGACCTCTTGTGCTTGATCTTGACCTTGAATTCCACTTCTTTTTTCACAGGAAACAATGGAGTATTCCATGGGGATCTACACTGGACAATGATCCCATTTTCTTGAAATGCTTGGATTTGCTTTGCAATGGCTTCAGTTTGTGCAGTGGTAAGGGGGTACTGCCTGATTGAGACAGGTATGGTTCCGGGCTTGAGCTGCAGGTGGACAGGTTGAACTCGTAGTAGTCCAGTATCCATCTTTCCTTTTGACCATAGTCTGTCCGGGACTTGAGAAGTAACCCATTCAGGAACGGTTAGTTCTGAGCTGGACTTGGCAGTTTCTTGTAGTAGGTAAACTTCAATTGCAGCTTCAATGTTGGGCTTCATAATAGCTGGAATGTTGCTGGTATACTTGATTCCTCGTGGGGTATACTGGATAGTAGCTTGCATGATGTTAAGGATATCAGCTCCCAGCAGATTCACTGGGCATGTGGGTGAAGTCAAAAATTCAATGGGTACAGGTGTAAGTTCATCATTTATACGGAGAGAAGTTGGCTTACTTCTCTGAAGAGGGAGGGTCTGTCCTCCCAGCCCTGTCCCTTCAACATAGTGGCTGGTTAAGAGTTCTTCTGGGACGTCAGTTTTCTTAAGTACAGTGACTGCTGCTCCAGTGTTCAAAAGGCATTCTAGGGTGTTTCCTGTAGGTAGAGTAAGCATAGCAGTACCTTTAATGGGGTCAGTATAGGTGTCACTTGAGTGGGTGGACCCCGGAGCAGGATTCAGTCATTCCTGTTGTACCGTGAAGGCTGGGACAGAGTCCTTAGATTTCAGCCATGCCTGGTATTTTCTGCATTCCTTCTTTTGATGACCTGAAACCTTGCACCAAAAACATTTACCAGTCATGTCTTCACCCTGCACATTTCTTGTGGTGTAGGGCCTGGAGTTATTAACACCTTTACCTTGATTTTGGACATTAATTGTCTTGGTGTTAGACTGGGCAGCCTGCACTACATGTATAGTAACAGCTGGTGCTTTGGAAGTTCTTTTATCCTTCTTTTCTTTCTCATTATCTTCAATCCCTTCTAGGACTTCTACTAGTGAGGTAATGTTCATCAAATTTGCTTCTGGTCGGACAGCATACAACTGCTGCCTGTATTCAGGTCTAAGTCCATTAAGGAACCTGGTCTTGAACAGTCTGGCGTTGTTAGCCTCTGCAATGGGAAATCCTTAATTTTCTTGTTTAACTGACAATTTGTCATAGTATTCCCTTATGCTGAGGGTTTTTTGTACCAGATCAGGTTCAGCTGGGGCAGTGTCTCTGATCTGCGCACACCTGACTTGTACTCTATATAACAGTTGCAAGCCTGAAGCTAGAGAATAGCGGTCAGCTTCAGAGGGAGCTACCTTAATTTCCCCTCTATCACCATCTGCAGCTTGGGTAGCTATGGCTAAAACTTTATTATATTCACCTATTCCTATGGAAGCTTTAAGAATCTGTTCTAAGTCAACCCAACATGGTCTATACACAACAGTCGTTTGTTTAATCTTCTTTTCAAATTCAGCTGGACTTTTTCTGATATCTGGTAAGTCATTTAGAGTAGGCATAACCTCTGAAGGGAGCCAGGGTATGTATTGTTCCTGGTCCACATATTCTGCAATATAACCATCAGCACCAGGTAACCTGTCAGTTGTATGTCTGGGATTAGGATGGCTATTAACTCTGATAGGCAGTACGTGGTATTTATCACCAGGTACTGCTTTTGGATTTTTATCAGGACTATTATTGAAATCCCACAATCTCTTTAACATCCACGGAACTTGTGATTTTACATTACCCCCTTCTTTAACATATTGTGATTCACATGGCCCTGAGTTTGGGTCTACCCAGTTACCACATAATGGACATTTTTCACTACCCTCCGGGACACATCTCTCACAAACAGGACACTTTCTTTCAGGGTACTGGTTTACATCTCTAAGGGCCAGCGTACCTTCTGGGTTCTCTACAAAACTTAAAGCATTTAAATAACGTTTATCAGGTGTATTTTGTTCTGCATGCATTGGTATTAGTGAGGGATATAAGGCTACTGTAACAGCAGGTGTCTTTTGTTCTGCTTGTACTGGCACTACTGAGGGAGCTGACCCCCCTGCTACACCTTCAGTGAGTATACCACTGTCAACGGTATTATGTATTATTGGAGCATAGGGTGGTGGCATTACATCAGACAGATAATCTTCCCTTCTAACTGTTTTTTCATCTTCAACTTCTTGTGAAACAGTTTGCCATATATTTACAGTGTCCAGATAACCCTTTCTCTGTAACTAATGACCATCTGTGACTTGAAATCTTTTCCAAGCCTGTGGGTCTAATATTCCGTCTTTTGGAAAATTGTCCCTTTTAAGAATGGCATCAATGTGTTTGATGCTTTTCTTCCCTTCTCTCCCTACAACAATCTCTATAGGTGAACGCGTTTCCATCTTACTCCCTTTCCCTCCCATTGGGGTAATTAAGCCCTATGGGTGTGGCCGTATCCACTTGCGGCGAAGAGGGATATGTCTAGTTGTGCGAGAAGTTAACTATGTATCACTGGCTTAGGCTTTGTCTGGACACACACTTTTATCTCCTTTTTCCTGTTTCTTCTGAAGATTAATTTAACTTGTCTGACTGTAATATATCACATTTACAATACATGCAATCTAAACACCATATTCAGTCTTCTAACATTTCTGAAAACTTGTTGGACACACTGCTGGTATTTTAAAATGATCAGTAGGTTAATCAGCTAAGCATAAAGGATATGGTTCATTTCTATTCACTGATAACAATTGAGCATTTAAATGACATCCCACAATAATCACAATTCTGTAAAAACACCTTTCTCATGCTGAGATGCTTATCTATGTTGCAAAAAATTCACTGGTTAATTTTGCATAAAGTTTCAACCAAGGTATTCCTTTGTACCATAACACAGCACTGGTTGCTCTGCGGGCGCATGCGCTAATAAAGCATAGACAAAAACTTGAATCAACCTTTCAACCACATTAGACTTGTACAACATATAACACTGAGTTGATCAATTGTAAAGGCCAGGTTTGGATTTTTTTCTCATAATTCACCCAGGGGCTGCCATTGACAGAAGACAGTAAAAGCCTCTAATAACAAATGCCAAGGGCCGTCTTTGATGATCTTATGGACTAACCACCTTTATACACTTTACACTTATTTTTTTTATACTTAAAACAGACAGTTTAACAGACAGATACGTGACACAGACAAGACAGTAAGCTGTTCATTGAGGCGGTATCCGTGGGCCGGTGATACCCCAAATTCCAGCTAAACAAACAGTCCCCGTGAAGGCTGGCCAAACATTCATACACATATACAACACATAAACATATAAACAACAACAAGCAATATGCCTTATCTGCTTTTAAGCTGCAACAAACAATACGCCTTATCTGCTTTAAGCTGCAACAAGCAATACACCTTTAAGCTAAGCAATACAATATAATTCAGTTAGTCTAGGGGGATGTGTGACAAGATAATCGGGTACTCTGATGACGGTCAAAAAGGACATAAATGAAAGTTTTTTCTCTATAATGTACTAGAGCGACACTCAGAGAGTCTGATTTTGAGTAAAAAATGATTACTCACCCGGGAAATATCAGAGTCTGTGAGAGCCGATCACTTTCAAAACAGAAAGTATTCATTAGATGTCTCTTCTTGAATCAGTCATTCCGGCAACGATGCCCCCATGATTGATAGCGCTAGCCTCATTAGCGCAGTCTGGTCACTAAAGAAAAGTCCTTCAATTATCAAGTCACCTCTTTGAAGCAGGGGCCAACGCGTTGGGAGAACACTCAATGAAACAAACGCACAGGATATGTCTCACAAGTATTCTGCTTTATTGAGTTAAAAAAGACATATATATAGGCATATAGTGTACATCTGGTTTTAATTGTCCAGCTCACATTTCTCTCTCCAAAGGAGGGGGCATAGTTATTTTCCATTCATTTCGTAACATACATTGCACAATATCCAGTAAATCCTATAGCATAATCATCTCATACATTGCCAATTCTTTTCTGCTACGTTAGCATTTCTTTAGCAACAGACTATTTATTGTTCCAAAGTTTTTCCATAGACTGCATACAGCCATTTTCTGCCGTCGTGGACAATACATAATGAATACCAGATGTTAGTTTTTCTCTAAAAACCAGTATGAAGACTTCTTAGCTTATACTTATTATACCTACGTTCAGAATATGTCCAAGCTTTATTTAAACACATTACTTTCTTATATAAAAAGCATTTGATTATTATAAACCAATATAGTGGCTAATTATTAACGCTATCAATGGTGAATTAAGATTCTTTGTTGACGGTGTCCGAGAAAGCACTGTGATTGGTCAATATCAAATGAATCACCGCCCCATGCGCATCAAGCAAGCCAGAGGCTGAGGAGCCATGCTGGAGGGAGAGGCATAAGCAGAGATGCAGGAAGGGGAGGAGGCTCCCCATAATCAGAGAGATAAGGAGAAAGATAGCCATTAAACCAGGTTCATTCCTGGGACCCTGTATTGTTGTGGGACTTTTCCATCAGTCTGTGGACATCATGGTGATGGGCATCGGCATGCGCATGGGGGGGTGCTTTGTGCACATAGGCACCTACTAATGTTGGGCACCCCCAACACACAAGGCCAGCAGTTGAATCGCCTTCACTACTGCTGCAGCTGTTAATTGTTAGTTTAGCCGCCTCTCAAGGTCTGCCTCCGACTGGTCACTAAGCTGCTGTACTCGGGGCGGCCTCCAGCTTCTCCCTACTTGAAATGCTGCACCTCCAGTCCCGCTTACATCAGCCTCCAATTCCTCCTTTCTCGTCTGCTGTTAGATGCAGGCAGCAGCTTCACTTACAGGGCCGCAAAACAGCTCCGCTCACCTTGGCAGCCTCCTCAGCGGTGCCCCCAGACTCCTCCGTCCATCAGACAGGGGCTCCCTGCTACTTACTGCTGCTGCACTCCTGGTCTGGTCCACACAGCCACCGCTGAGCTGCCTCACAAGATTCAGGAGCCGCTCTGTCACAGAGACAAACAGCACAGCTCTGTAACTTCAGAAAGCTGCCTCAGCACTAACGGTCCACGGGTCCCCTGATTTTTTATCTCCTCTCCTCCAGGGTCCCGAATGTTTCCCCGCTCTCTCCACTAGACCTTGTATAGCTGGCATGCAGGGTACAGTTCTATTACCCGCGCATTGGCTCCTGGAGCTGCTCTCAGTGTCCACTGCCATAAATGAGTCTCTGGCAGCATAAGGTTCAACATATGTTTATATAGACTAGCAATTGCTCCCTCACTCATATCCACTACATCTAGCATGGGGTCTATATAGGGGGAGGGGTATTAAGGGGCTCAGTTGTAGAAGTGAGGTGCCACATTGTATATTTATTTTTACTCACAAAAATGCTCTCAGTATTTTATTGTAATCACTAAAATACTCTAGGTATTGTCTGGTGGTCACTGAAATGCTCTCCATATTGTCTGGTGGTAACTGAAATGCTCACCGTGTTGTTTGGTGGTGACTAAAATACGCTCTGTATTGTCTGGTAGTCACTAAAATACTCTAGGTATTGTCTAGCAGTCATAAAAATGATCTCCGCAGTGTCTGGTGGTGACTAAAATGCTCTCTGTATTGTTTGTTTGTGACTAAAATGCTCTCCATATCTTTTGGTGGTGACTAAAATACTCTCCATATTGTTTGGTGGTGACTAAAATGCTCTCCGTATTGTTTGTTGGTGACTAAAATTCTTTCCGTATTGTTTGGTGGAGACTAAAATACTTTCTGTATTGTCTGGTGGTGACTAAAATGCTCTCTGTATTCTCTAGTGGTGACTAAAATGCTCTCTGTATTGTCTGTTGGTGACTAAAATGCTCTCCATATTGTCTGGTCTTGATTAAAATGCTCTCTGTATTGTCTGGTAGTCACTAAAATGCTCTCTGTATTGTCACAAAAATGATGTCTGCATTGCTTGGTGGCAATTAGTATACTCTCTGTTAAAAATAGCACTTTAATTGCATGGCAATCTCAAAAATGATCTCTGAATTATATGGTGATGCACAAAATGCTCTTTAATATTGTATAATGGTCACAAAAAATGCTCTATGTCAATTAGTATATTCTCTTTGCACTGTGTGGTGGTCATATAAATTTCATATACTGTATATTGGGTGGCAGACACAAAATCATAGGATCCCTCTTCTGTGAGAGTGTCTCCATAGGCAATAAAGTGCTTAATGCCATCTGAGGACAGCGTTAAATAATGTATAATAGTTATCGACACGCCCAATAGGCAGTGCTAGACATGACCCCTCCGGCAGCGCACACCCTAATAAAATGTTCTGTGCACACCTATGGTGACGGGTCGGCAGTCTGCTCCTAGCTCTGTAGGTTTATTGTATCGAATTATGTGTAAGTGTGCCACACTGTATTCAATCCGGTCTTTAAAATAAACCTTGTTTTATATTCTGCCATCTCTGAATGATCTGTGGACCCTGTATCCTCGCAGCATTTTCTTACTTTAGATACAGGATGGCTGAGGCCCCCCGGAGGTGTGTGCTGGTAATGATGATGGATAGAATTAATGGCTGACCATGAATCTCCTCTGGATGGAGGCAGAACTATTGTGCAGTCTGTGTCCGTGTCCTGTCCATAGCTGAGGTTCTCCTGTACCTGCAGATCTCCCTCTATGTCAGTGGTCAGCTATATGAAGCTTAGAGTGTTACACACTTTATTTATCAGATCAGATCTATCAGATCCAGGGTGTCCCTGCACCATGTGATCAGACGCCGGCAGCAATTCCTAGTATTATTATATGTCATTTGTTAGGCGTCACCTTGGTGTCTGCAGCAACATACAAGAAGTAGTCACACAACACAGGGGATGCAGTCATAATGATGCCATGTACATTGTCATCATTCATACTGTCAGCTCAACAATGTCAACAGTTATGATGTTGACATTGTTTATATATCGACATCAAACATGTCGGCATCTGTGTAATATCAACCTGTTCACTCTGTCACCATTTACAGTGTCAATATTCTGCACCAAAGAGTAAAGGTTAGGCTGCAGGATGGCTATGGGAGGTGAGGGTTAGGGTTAGGCTGCAGGAGGGGGAGGTTAGGCTATGGGAGGTGAGAGTTAAGTTTAGGCTATGGGAGGGGACTGTTAGGGTTAGGCTACGGGAGGGGAGGGTTAGGGTTAGGCTGCGGGTGGGGAGGTTTAGATTTAGGCTATGGGAGGGGGTGGTTAGGCTGCAGGAGGTGGAGGTTAGGGTTCAGCTGTAGGAGGGGGAGGTTAGGGTTAGGCTGCAGGAGGTGGAGGTTAGGGTTCGGCTGTAGAAGGGGGAGGTTAGGGTTAGGCTGCAGGAGGGGGAGGTTAGGCTATGGGAGGTGAGAGGTAAGTTTAGGCACTGGGAGGGGACTGTTAGGGTTAGGCTACGGGAAGTGAGGGTTAGGGTTAGGCTGCGGGTGGGGAGGTTTAGGTTTAGGCTATGGGAGGGGGTGGTTAGGCTGCAGGAGGGGGAGATTAGGGTTAGGCTGCAGGAGGTGAAGGTTAGGGTTAGGCTGCAGGAGGGGAGGGTTAGGGTTATGCTACGGGAGGAGGGAGTTAGGATTAGACTGCAGGAAATAGGATTTAGGAATAGGATTAGGCTTCGGGAGGGGAAGTTTAGAGTTAGTCTTTGGGAGGGGGAGTTTAAGGTTAGGCTGCGGCAGGTAGAGGTTAGGGTTAGGCTGTTGGAGGGGAAGGTTAGGTTGCGGGAGATGAGGGTTAGGTTGCGGGAGGGGGAAGTTAGGGTTTGGCTACAGGAGGGGAGGGTTAGGATTAGACTGCAGGAGGAAGAGGTTAGGGTTAGGCTGCGAGAGGGGGAGGTAAGGGTTAGGCTACGGGAGGGTTAGGGTTAGGCTGCTGGAGGGGAGGTTAGGGTTAGGCTGTGGGAGGGGGATGTTAGGGTTAGGCTATGGGAGGGTTAGGGTTAGGCTGCAGGAGGGGCGGGTTAGGGTTAGGCAGCAGAAGGATAGGGTTAGGGTCAGATTGCAGGATGGGAAGGTTATGGTTAGGCTATGGAAGGGGAGGTTTAAGGTTTGGCTATGGGAGGGGAAGGTTAGAGTTAGGCCACGGGAGGTGAAGGTTAGGGTTAGGCTATTAGAGGAGAAGATTAGGGTAAGGCTGTGGGAGGGGAGGGTTAGACTGGAGAAGGGGATTGTTAGGGTTAGGCTGCAGGATGGGAGGGTTAGGGTTAGGCTGTGGGAGGGGAAGTTTTAATGTTAGACTGCGGGAGTGGAAGATTAGGGTGAGGCAACAGGAGGGGAGGGTTAGGGTTATCCTACGGGAAGGGAAGTTTAGGATTAGGCCATTAGAGGGGAGGCTTAGGGTTAGGCTATGGGAGGGTAGGGTTAGGGCTAGACTGTGGGAGAGGAGGGTTAGGGCTAGGCTGTGGGAGGGGACGGTTAGACTATCGGAGGGGAGGGTTAGACTTTAGGAGGGGAGCGTCAGATTATAGGAAAGGAGGGTTAGGCTCTAAGGGGAGGGTTAGAGTTAGAGTGCAGGATGGCAGGTTAGTCCCAGACACTAAGGGGAGGGTTATGGTTAGGTAGCAGGAGGGAAGGTTAGAATTAAGCAGTAAGGGAGAGTTCAGCTGTGGGAAGGGAGGGTTAGGCTACGGAAGGGGAGGTAAGTCTTAGGTACTGTACTATGGGGAGTGTGTAAGGGTAAGCTATGGGAGGGAAGGTTAAGGTAAATTACTAGGGGAAGGGATACGGGTAGGCTAATGGACAGTTTTGGTTAGGTACTAGGGGAGAGGTTAGCATTAGACTATGGGAGGGTGTGGGTTAAGTACTAGGGGAGGGGCTAGGGTTAGGCTATGGGAGGGGAGGTTAGTGTTAGGTATTGAACTATGGAGGGTGTTGGGTTAATTGTGGGAATGGAGGTTAGGGTTTGGCTATGGGAGGGTTTGGGTAGATGCTAGGGGAGTGTTTAGGTTTAGGCTGTGTGTTAGTGTTAGGTACTGTACTATGGGGGGGTAGGGGTAGGCTGTGGGAGGGCAGTTTAGGGTAAGGCACTAAGGGGATGGTTATGGTTAGGCTTTGGGAGGGTTTAATTTAGGTACTAGGGCAGGGGTTAGGGTTAGGCTATGTGAGGGGAAGTTTGGGTTAGGCATTAGGGGAGGGTTAGGGGTTATTGATAATCTTACCACAAGAAGTCCCGCAAGATGAAGTCATTTACATCTTGTGGTAAGACCCATCTTCATCTTCAGTCAGACCCAGAAGATAAAGCTGGAGCTTCTGGGCCAGGTAAGTCATCACTAGACCACCAGAGATGTTTTGTCGACATTTTAATCATTGTGATCAGTGTTCTCGATCAGGCTGTGGCTTTGGGGAACGGCGAGAGATCTCGTAGTGACCGGTACATAACCCGCGCCTGCGCCAATCTAACATCGGAGTAGTACGCTAACCCTCGGGATTGCCCAGTGTTATGTTGTTTCTTACCTCCTATGCCGCAGGGGTAATCTTTTATACTACCGGATTGCTGTACTGTCTAACCCAATTTTATCCTGCACATTATAGTAACCAGGGGCCTGAATGGCAGCTGCTGTGCCTGAGAGTTTGTACCCATGTCTTATGGGTGAGACTGTGCGAACGCTGAATTACCGGTAGGAGTAATAGCCCACATCAAATGAATGTCACAACATGTAATCAAATCAAACCTTTATTGGACATTTAGGCTGTTAGCGAGAAATCTGTTTATTGTTATTATCACAAAGCGTCTAATGCGGAAATAGTTTTTTTAACTGTCAATCAGATGTCAGTCAGATGTCAATCAGATGTCAGTCAGATGTCAGTCAGATGTCAGTCAGATGTCAATCAGAAGTCAGTCAGATGTCAGAGGCTTCTTTGCCTCTTGTGGCGTCCTCCATGTACACACTATAAGCCCCTTTCTGTGTCATTCTCACAACATTACATATATACCTCAAGGATACCCAATCTGTCACTGTCAGAGATCGAATCCCCCGACTCTCCTTCCCTGGCTGCGAAGGCAGTCGGGCCGCCGCCATACATCGCAGCAGCTCCATGTGATGTCACGTGGCCGGCCCGAAAATGGCCGCGGACCATCCCGATTTTCACTGCTCTGCCTCCGCAATGCCGCCCTGACCGCCAAACTGCGATGTGATCGCATCTCCCCAGCCCACAAAGTGCAGGCCCTGCATGTGCGCACTAAAGCGGGCCAGGAGGAATTCAATCACATCGCAGCAGCATCTGTTGCTGAATAGGGGCCAAAGGGGAGATGTACTAAGCAGCGAAAAGTGTAGAGAAGTGAGCCAGTGGAGAGGTTGCCCATGGCAACCAATCACCATTGATATAACATTTATAATTTGCCTACTATAAAATTATACAGAGCAGCTGATTGGTTGCCATGGGCAACTTCTCCACTGGCTAATTTCTTCACTCTTATCACTGCTTAGTACATGTCCCCCATAATCCCTTCCGTGTTATGGCTTTGGCTTCTGGGCTGATCTCACCTTAGCAATTATACAATGGACCTCTCATTTTGCCCCTGATTCTGACTTTGGGCCTAATTTATGTTTGTATGCAATGCTGACCACCACACAACTGAGCGATTATCGGCACCGCGATCTCACTGCATGCACACCAAGCTGCCTTTGCCCTGCCGCTTGCAGTGAGTTAGTGACCATCCGGAAGGGACTGTTTGGGGGAAGTAATGGGGAGTGGCGCAAAAATGTGGCCGTGTTACGGCAGTTTTCCGGGCGTCTGCCTGCCTTCAGCTGCGATCATGTACACAGAGAAACATGGCGCCAGCATCGCTACTGCCGCAGCCCATCTGCTAGATCATAGACTCACTCGGGCAGTCGATGTCATTCCTCTGACATTTGCAGCCATCATATATGTTACATACATCTCTGCATGTGTACAGAGGTGTAGCTAGGTTCCATGGAGCCCGGAGCAAAGGTATGTTTCGGTGCCCCCTCTCCTGTACTGGATTGGGTGCATGTTACATGCGTAAGGCGTGCAATTAAAGTATAGGGGCATGGCTTCATGGGAATGGGGAGTGGCCATAGAATAGTACCAATTCAGATTACACCGCACAGTATTGTCTGTTATTCACATTACACCACTCAGTAGTACCCCTTATACACTTTATGCCCTAATACACGTTACACAACGCAGTAAAGCTGCTTATACATGTTATGCCACAGTAGAGCCATTTATATGCATTATACCACAGTAGAGCCATTTATACACGTCACACCACAGTAGTCGCTTATATACGTTATGCCACAGTAGAGCCGCTTATACATGTTACTCTGCAGCTTCTAATGCGGAGAGAGGGGGTGGGGGCAGGCGGCAGCGCGGCCTTTAACTTTTCCGGCACTCGGAGCTCACGCTCCACCGGAGCCACCCTTACTACATCTCTGCATGTATGTTCATATGTGCTAACCTATTCCCGCCTGTACTATGTAGTAGTTTACACCCTCTGCACCTGTCACTATCTGGCAGCATTCAGCATTGTTATATCTATAATGATCCTCACAGAAAGCTTAAACTATGAAATAATTCCGTCTCTGATTATCATCCATCTACTCTGATTGTCCGTGCAGTAATTACAGTTATTATTCCTCATTATATTCCTCCTTTGTAAATGTCACATTGGAGTATCTGACCCCATTCAACATTCCTGCAATTTCCGCCTCACAGCCAGAGAGGGTGGTGATGTTCGCCTTGTATGGCACTTTAACCTCTGACCTCGTCACTGTAGCCACCATCCGTACAGCCTTGCCAGGCCCCACCTCTATCCCCATGCCGGAGGAGAATGACACCTGTGAAAGGCAAGAGAGAAATGCCATAGAGATTACTAGATGCTGCTGAGGATGACCCAGCGGATACCAATATATAATCCTCACCTCCCATCATCCTTATGCGCCAATCACCAAATCTTACCTGGACAATGGAGGCTTTGCATTTCAAGCAAGTGTACCACACAAAAGCCTTGTAGCAGAGATTATTGCTGTCTCATGCCCCTTACCATTTCAGAATGGTCACCCACCCATGATCTGTGATGACTAAGATGTGCCGCCAAATATTACAGCCTGAGATTTGGCAGGGCGAGGCCACCTCTATTCTGGGTGTGCTCATTGTAAGAAGATGGGTCCTAGCCCGCTGCTACCCCCAAATAAGACAAGACAGGAGTTGGTCAATACTTAGAAAAATATAATCAAGAATGAACCTCCGGGCCTGGAGAACCCGACCGCTCTGTCTGTGGGAGTGTTATCCGTGTGTGAGATCTGAGGCTGATGTAACCGGGCACACTCCCAGCAATGGATGAGATCAAGATCCCCAAATATATGTTTTGTGTACTGAACATGTGCAAATGTGTTTCTCAGTCAGCTAGTGTAGTGAGCTATTGGCATCGATAACAGTATTACACCAGGGTTCAGTATGAGTTCCCGATGGATGGGATGTAGGTGGTCAGTATACTGACAGTGGTATCCCGTCCATCATAATCCCAACAGCCTCTCATTTAGTGTAATCTCTTCTAGACATTGCTTATTCCACCCAGGGTAACCTATGTAGCGCACCCAAAATGGCCGCCTCATCTGTTATTTGGTTCATGGATGGGTTATGTAACCTGCGGAACTTATTGATGGAACTGGCTACACCAACCCTGCATTAAGATCCTTGTGTTCGTTATGATCTCTGTTTTTCGGTTCTTTTCTTTATGTTGTATACTAAACCTCTGTATGATGTTTTTGATGCTTGTGAAGCGACTTTGAGTCCTGCTGAAGAAAAGCGCTATATAAATTAGAGATGAGCGGATTCGGTTTTACTCGGTTTTACTCGGTTCTCAAAACCGAATCTTATTGGCTATCCAAAACACGTGACATCTCTAATATAAATAAGTTATTATTAGTCACTAAATGTCATCTCTAATATAAATAAGTTATTATTAGTCACTAAATGTAAGGTGGCACGTATAATAAGATGTATACATCTCAATGTACAGATGTGAGAACGCACTCTACAGAGGGGTCATTTGGTAATGTACAGATGAAGCTTTATAACATTGGGGGACATTCAGATCAGATCGTAGATGTGATAAATTTAGCACAGCTCCGATCAGTTACTCAGACATGTGGGGGGACGCCAGGCACAGGGCTAGTCCGCCCCCCCATGTCTTTCCCATCTCACTTGGCTTCACGGGGTGCGTACGCGCAGTGCGACCAAACCTACGCACTCCCCAGAGGGCTTCAGACTGCAATCGTTGCCGCGGTCCAGTTTGAATGACCCTCATTAAACCAGGCCCATCAGCTGAGAGATGAGTGAAATGTAGAGGTATCAGGAAGAGCTAGACCACACAGTAATACCCTATGACCCATCAGATCTTACATATCAGATACCATTCAGTGGTGAATTACACAGTGTGACCGGTATTACAGCTGGTACCTCGTTCTCATTGTTCCCCGCTATGTTCTAGATTCTGGTGCTCTGTGATATGTCATCTTCACTGATCACTGGATCTCTGGCCGTTACACTCAGATCAGCACCTGGGACAGCTCTGAATCCATGTTCATTGGTAAAATTCTGAACTATTTAAGCTTTATGTTGTATCCATGGCCGTACCTGGGAAGGGGGCTAAGGGGTCACATGCCCCGGGCACGGGAGTAGAGGGTGCGCGGAGAACTCTGCCTGGCTCCCTCAGACAGCTGCACCTTCATCCCTCCTGCAGCCATGAATGGCGCCATCATGGACCCGCTGCATCTCCGTGTATCCTTCTGCCCTCCCACCGAGTAGTGCCTCCTGAAAACCCTTCCACCCGTATCTTCACCACATGGCGGCCGCTGTTTGCAGGGGACAGAGACGCTTAGACGCAGCTGTGTGCGCACTGTCACCTGCCGCCCCTCTGACATCCGGCACCTGCTGCAAGCCCCAAAACGCTGGCCTCACTGCACGGAGGCTAAGGACTGAACTCCACTGGAAGCTATCTACTACAGCGGTAAGTGGAGAGAGACTGTATATATATATTTATTTATTCTTTTTTTCTTTATATATATATATACACACAGACGGATTGGCCATAGGGTTTACAGGGAAGATTCCCGGTTGGCCGACGCACCATTGGGGCCTATTTTGTTTGAGGACATGTGGTCCTTTTTATAGACATAATGAATAAGATGCTAAATAATTTGCATATATGAAAATGACTTTGCCACTTAGCCTGTGATTGCAGATGATCTAGTGTATGCTCTGTCTGCCTGCTTGGCTGACATATAAGATTGAGTGAATAGTGATTGGGATACGGTTGGTGTAATAAGCAAGAAAATATATCTTTCTAAAGAATGATATAGTTTCCTAAATTCTGAAGGTGTATCATATAATGTGCTCAGAACATTTAATTTTGTTTATTTTTGACTTCCCCACTATCTGGAAAGTCTTGGGGAGAGGGTGCTGCTGCCATGGCTAGACCCTACAACTTTGGTGCTGCCCATGTGGGGCCACTAGTAGAAATTTTTCCAGGGACGCTTTTTGTTCCCAATTCGCCCCTGTGTATATATCTATCTATCTATATATCTATCTATCTATCTATATATATATATATATATATATATATACAATTCCAAATCAGTCGGCACTCACAGACAAGGAACAATTGCCCCGGTGTCCAGCTCACAGAAAGTCCATAGTAATCCAAAAAGAACGGCACTCAGGGACTGTCATATATGCAAGAGTATACTCTTGCATATATGACAGTCCCTGAGTGCCGTTCTTTTTGGATTACTATATATATATATATATATATATATATATATATATATATATATAAATCCAGCACCCTTCTCTTGGCAGTTAACCTCCTGTGAATCAGTGAAGCTGTAAATATACTTCGGAGGTTCTCAGTGGTAGAAAACATGCACTGCTGAGATGTTTAGAAATGAATGTTTTACTTTATGCCAATTACGTCGTTTCTGGGATTGCACACCCTGTCTTCAGGAAGCATACAAAAAACGTTTGTATATAAAAATGTTTGCTACCTGAAGACAGGCTGTGCAATCCCAGAAACGTTGTAATTAGCATTTCTAACTCTGCAGTGCATGTTTTCTATCATTGAGAACCTCCGGAGTCTATCTGTCTGTCTGTCTGTCTGTCTATCTATCTATCTATCTATCTATCTATCTATCTATCTATCTATCTATCTATCTATCTATCTATCTATCTATCTACATGGAGAGTCGGCACTCACTGTTGTTAAACTGGAAGTGTGACCAGGTGCAATCAAGTAAAGTCCATATAGTCCATCAAACGAGATGTAGCACTCACGGGTTCTAATGCAAGCAGTATGCAGCAGGTTTTCCTGGCTTGTCAGAATTTCACTTATTCATATAAATTTAGTCAGGACACAATGAAATGTAATAAATAGTGATGTGCAACCGAAATTTTTCGGGTTTTGTGTTTTGGTTTTGGATTCGGTTCCGCAGCCGTGTTTTGGATTCGGACGTGTTTTGGCAAAACATCCCTGAAAATTTTTCGTCGGATTTGGGTCGTTTTTTTTATTTTTTTTTTAAAAACCCTCAAAAACAGCTTAAATCATAGAATTTGGGGGTCATTTTGATCCCATAGTATTATTAACCTCAATAACCATAATTTACACTCATTTTCAGTCTATTCTGAACACCTCACACCTCACAATATTGGTGGTCATTCCGAGTTGTTCGCTTGGTAAATTTTTTCTCATCGCAGCGATTTTCCGCTTAGTGCGCATGCGCAATGTCCGCACTGCGACTGCGCCAAGTAAATTTGCTATGCAATTAGGAATTTTACTCACGTTTTTTTCTTCGTTCTGGTGATCGTAATGTGATTGACAGGAAGTGGGTGTTTCTGGGCGGAAACAGGCCGTTTTATGGGCGTGTGGGAAAAAACGCTACAGTTTCTGGGAAAAACGCGGGAGTGGCTGGAGAAACGGGGGAGTGTCTGGACGAACGCTGGGTGTGTTTGTGACGTCAAACCAGGAACGACAAGCACTGAACTGATCGCACTGGCAGAGTAAGTCTCGAGCTACTCAGAAACTGCACAGAGATGTCTTTTCGCAATATTGCGAATCTTTCGTTCGCAATTTTAAGAAGCTAAGATTCACTCCCAGTAGGCGGCGGCTTAGCGTGTGTAAAGCTGCTAAAAGCAGCTTGCGAGCGAACAACTCGGAATGAGGGCCATTGTTTTTAGTCCTAAGATTTGCACCGAGGTCGCTTGATGACTAAGCTAAGCGACCCAAGTGGCCAACACAAACACCTGGCCCATCTAGGAGTGGCACTGCAGTGTCAGACAGGATGGCACTTCCAAAAAATAGTCCCCAAACAGCACATGATGCAAAGAAAAAAAGAGGCGCAATGATGTAGCTGTGTGACTAAGCTAAACGACCAAAGTGGCCGACACAAACACCTGGCCCATCTAGGAGTGGCACTGCAGTGTCAGACAGGATGGCACTTCCAAGAAATAGTCCCCAAACAGCACGATGCAAAGAAAAAAAGAGGTGCAATGAGGTAGCTGTGTGACTACGCTAAGCGACCCAAGTGACCGAGACAAACACCTGGCCCATCTAGGAGTGGCACTGCAGTGTCAGACAGGTTGGCACTTCCAAAAAATAGTCCCCAAACAGCACATAATGGAAAGAAAAAAAAGAATCGCAATGAGGTAGCTTTGTGACTAAGCTAAGCGACCCAAGTGGCCGACACAAACACCTGGCCCATCTAGGAGTGTCACTGCAGTGTCAGTCAGGTTGGCACTTCCAAAAAATAGTCCCCAAACAGCGCATGATGCAAAGAAAAAAAGAGACGCAATGAGGTAGCTGTGTGACTAAGCTAAGCAACCCAAGAGGCCGACACAAACAGCTGGCCCATCTAGCAGTGGCACTGCAGTGTCAGACAGGATGACATTTCCAAAAAATAGTCCCCAAACAGCACATGATTCAAAGAAAAGAAGAGGTGCAATGAGGTAGCTGTGTGACTAAGCTGAGCGACCCAAGTGACCGAGACAAACACCTGGCCCATCTAGGAGTGGCACTGCAGTGTCAGACAGGATGGCACTTCCAAAAAAGAGTCCCGAAAGAGCACATGATGCAAAGAAAAAAAGAGGCACAATGAGGTAGCTGTGTGACTAAGCTAAGCGACCCAAGTGGCCAACACAAACACCTGGCCCATCTAGGAGTGGCACTGCAGTGTAAGACAGGTTGGCACTTCCAAAAAAGAGTTCCGAAAGAGCACATGATGCAAAGAAAAAAAGAGGCGCAATGAGGTAGCTGTGTGACTAAGCTAAGCGACCCAAGTGGCCGACACAAACACCTGGCCCATCTAGGAGTGGCACTGCAGTGTAAGACAGGTTGGCACTTCCAAAAAAGAGTTCCGAAAGAGCACATGATGCAAAGAAAAAAAGAGGCGCAATGAGGTAGCTGTGTGACTAAGCTAAGCGACCCAAGTGGCCGACACAAACACCTGGCCCATCTAGGAGTGGCACTGCAGTGTCAGACAGGATGGCACTTACAAAAATAGTCCCCAAACAGCACATGATACAAATAAAAATGAAAGAAAATAGAGGTGCAAGATGGAATTGTCCTTGGGCCCTCCCACCCACCCTTATGTTGTATAAACAGGACATGCACACTGTAACAAACCCATCATTTCAGCGACAGGGTCTGCCACACGACTGTGACTGAAATGACTGGTTGGGCTCGGAATTCTTAGCCTTTTCCTCGCACCCACAGTTGTGGGAGAATGTGAAGGAGGAGCTGTTGACGGATCACGTTCCGCTTGACTTGACAATTTTCTCACCAGCAGGTCTTTGAACCTCTGCAGACTTGTGTCTGCTGGAAAGAGAGATACAACGTAGGTTTTAAATCTAGGATCGAGCACGGTGGCCAAAATGTAGTGCTCTGATTTCAACAGATTGACCACCCGTGAATCCTGGTTAAGCGAATTAAGGGCTCCATGCACAAGTCCCACATGCCTAGCGGAATCGCTCTGTTTTAGCTCCTCCTTCAATGTCTCCAGCTTTTTCTACAAAAGCCTGATGAGGGGAATGACCTGACTCAGGCTGGCAGTGTCTGAACTGACTTCACGTGTGGCAAGTTCAAAGGGTTGCAGAACCTTGCACAACGTTTAAATTATTCTCCACTGCGCTTGAGTCAGGTGCATTCCCCCTCCTTTGCCTATATCGTAGGCAGATGTATAGGCTTGAATGGCCTTTTGCTGCTCCTCCATCTCTGAAGCATATAGAGGGTTGAATTCCACCTCGTTACCACCTCTTGCTTCAGATGATGGCGGGGCAGGTTCAGGACTGTTTGCTGGTGCTCCAGTCTTCGGCATGCGGTGGCTGAATGCCGAAAGTGGCCCACAATTCTTCGGGCCACCGACAGCATCTCTTGCACGTCCCTGTTGTTTTTTAAATAATTCTGCACCACCAAATTCAATGTATGTTTAAAACATGGGACGTGCTGGAATTTGCCCACATGTAATGCACGCACAATATTGGTGGCGTTGTCCGATGTCACAAATCCCCAGGAGAGTCCAATTGGGGTAAGCCATTCTGCGATGATGTTCCTCAGTTTCCGTAAGAGGTTGTCAGCTGTGTGCCTCTTATGGAAAGCGGTGATACAAAGCGTAGCCTGCCTAGGAACGAGTTGGCGTTTGCGAGATGCTGCTACTAGTGCCGCCGCTGCTGTTCTTGCTGCGGGAGGCAATACATCTACCCAGTGGGCTGTCACAGTCATATAGTCCTGAGTCTGCCCTGCTCCACTTGTCCACATGTCCGTGGTTAAGTGGACATTGGGTACAACTGCATTTTTTAGGACACTGGTGACTCTTTTTCTGAGGTCTGTGTACATTCTCGGTATCGCCTGCCTAGAGAAGTGGAACCTAGATGGTATTTGGTACCGGGGACACACTAACTCAATAAATTGTCTAATTACCTGTGAATTAACGGTGGATACCGGACACACGTTTAACACCACCCAGGCTGCCAAGGCCTGAGTTATCCGCTTTGCAACAGGATGACTGCTGAGATATTTCATCTTCCTCGCAAAGAACTGTTGGACAGTCAATTGCTTACTGGAAGTAGTACAAGTGGTCTTCCGACTTCCCCTCTGGGATGACGATCGACTCCCAGCAGCAGCAACAGCCATAGGCGTGCGCAGCACATTTTATTAGGGGGTGCACTGTTGGAGGGGTGTGTCTAGCACCGCCTTTTGGGCGTGTCTAGCACCATCTATTGACGGTCAACGCAATATAAAATATCCACCCTTGTACCAATCCTAATAAAGGAGATACATTTGCACCAAACAAACACCCCTGATGGCACTCAGTGCAATTACACTGCTCCTCCTCAGCCTGGTCTGGCTCACCCTCTCTTTCCCCTGCAAGCTGCAGCAGCTTACTTACAAGTCAGTTACTCACTGACAGTCGCAGACTAGTACTGCTGCTGCTGGAAAAACGAGTGACGTGTCAATGTTGCTGCCGACCGCCTGCCAGTATTGAATTTGTCTTCCTAAGAGGAACGCTGGCTGCATGCTGATCCTCATCAGTGGCTGGTATTGTCATAGCATAGAAGGAGAGAGGTGGGCATGTGGCGGGTGGGCGTGCGAGCAGCATGACGTCATCACGTCACATCACGCAGTTTTTGTACATGGAGGTGGAGCTGGGAGTTTGAAAGCCGGTGTCAGTGGCACCCTTGATTAACCCAGGCGTCCAGTCAGTAATGCAGTCCTGACAGGGTGCAGCGCAGAGGGGACAGTAATCAGCCTGCTCGGCTATCGCTGCATCAGGCATGTGAGATCTGGGTGCCAGACATTAGGGGGTGCCTGTGCGCACCAGGCACCCCCCCTGCGCACACCTATGGCAACAGCAGCGCCAGCAGCTGTAAGCATTACACTCAAGGATGCATCGGAGGAATCCCAGGCAGGAGAGGACTCGTCAGACTTGCCAGTGACATGGCCTGCAGGACTACTGGCTTTCCTGTCTAAGGAGGAAATTGACACTGAGGGAGTTGGTGGTGTGGTTTACAGGAGCTTGGTTACAAGGGGAAGGGATTTAGTTGTCAGTGGACTGCTTCCGCTGTCACCCAAAGTTTTTGAACTTGTCAATGACTTCTGATGAATGCGCTCCAGGTGACGTATAAGGGAGGATGTTCCTAGGTGGTTAACGTCCTTACCCCTACTTATTTCAGCTTGACAAAGACAACACACGGCTTGACAAATGTTGTCCGCATTTCTGTTGAAATAATTCCACACCGACCAGGTGATTTTTCTTGTAATTTGACCAGGCATGTCAATGACCATATTCGTCCCACGGACAACAGGTGTCTCCTCGGGTGCCTGACTTAAACATACCACCTCACCATCAGAATCCTCCTTGTCAATTTCCTCCTCAGTGCCAGCAACACCCATATCCTCATCCTGGTGTACTTCAACAGTGACATCTTCAATTTGACTATCAGGAACTGGACTGCGGGGGCTCCTTCCAGCACTTGCAGGGGGCGTGCAAATGATGGAAGGCGCCACCTCTTCCCGTCCAGTGTTGGGAAGGTCAGGCATCGCAACCGACACAATTGGACTCTCCTTGGGGATTTGTGATTTCGAAGAACGCACAGTTCTTTGCTGTGCTTTTGCCAGCTAAAGTCTTTTAATTTTTCTAGCGAGAGGATGAGTGCTTCCATCCTCATGTGAATCTGAACCACTAGCCATGAACATAGGCCAGGGCCGCAGCTGTTCCTTGCCACTCCGTGTCATAAATGGCATATTGGCAAGATTACGCTTCTCATCAGACGCTTTTAATTTTGATTTTTGGGTCATTTTACTGAACTTTTGTTATTAAGATTTTACATGCTCTCTACTATGACATTGGGCATCGGCCTTGGCAGACGACGTTGATGGCCATAGGCGTGCGCAGCACATTTTATTAGGGGGTGCACCATAGGAGGGGTGTGTCTAGCACTGCCATTTGGGCGTGTCTAGCACCATCTATTGTCGGTCAACGCAATATAAAAAAATCCACCCTTGTACCAATCCTAATAAAGCAGATACATTACACCCCTGATGGCACTTACTGCAGTTACAGTGCTCCTCCTCAGCCTGGTCTGGCTCCCCCTCTCTTTCCCCTGCAAGCTGCAGCAGCTTACTTACAAGTCAGCAACTCACTGACACTGACAGTTGCAGACTAGTACTGCTGCTGCTGGAAAAATGAGTGACGTGTCAATGTTGCTGCCGACCGCCTGCCAGTATTGAATTTGTCTTCCTAAGGGGAACGCTGGCTGCATGCTAATCCTCATCAGTGGCTGGCGGTGGCATAGCATAGAAGGAGAGAGGTGGGCATGTGGCGGGTGGTCGTGCAAGCAGCATGACGTAATCATGTTACATCATGCTGTTTTTGTACATGGAGGTGGAGCCGGGAGTTTGAAAGCTGGTGGCAGTGGCACCCTTGATTAACCCATGCGTCCGGTCAGTAATGCAGTCCTGACAGGGTGCAGCGCAGAGGGGACAGTAATCAGCCTGCTTGGCGATCGCTGCATCAGGCATGTGAGATCGGGGTGCTAGACATTAGGGGGTGCCTGTGCGCACCAGGCACCCCCCCTGCGCACACATATGTTGATGGCATTTCATTGTCTCGGCCATGACAAGTGGCACAGCTTCAGCACGAGGTGGAAGTGGATCTTGATCTTTCCCTAATTTACCATCCACATTTTTGTTCTCCATTTTTTAATGTGTGGAATTATATGCCAGTAATATATCAATAGCAATGGCCTACTGTACCGTACTGCTATATATTATATACTGGTGGTCAGCAAAATTCTGCACTGTCCTCCTACTATATATACTGTGCACAACTAAAATGCACCACAGGTATGGATGGATAGTATACTTGATGACAAAGAGGTAGGTAGAGCAGTGGCCTACTGTACCGTACTGCTATATATTATATACTGGTGGTCAGCAAAATTCTGCACTATCCTCCTACTATATACACTGCGCACAACTAAAATGCACCACGGGTATGGATGGATAGTATACTTGATGACACAGAGGTAGGTAGAGCAGTGGACTACTGTACCGTACTGCTATATGTTATATACTGGTGGTCAGCAAAATTCTGCACAGTCCTCCTACTATATATACTGCGCACAACTAAAATGCACCACAGGTATGGATGGATAGTATACTTGATGACACAGAGGTAGGTAGAGCAGTGGACTACTGTACCGTACTGCTATATATAATGTACTGGTGGTCAGCAAAATTCTGTACTGTCCTCCTTCTATATATACTACGCACAACTAAAATGCACCACAGGTATGGATGGATAGTATTCTTGATGACACAGAGGTAGGTAGAGCAGTGGACTACTGTACCGTACTGCTATATGTTATATAATGGTGGTCAGCAAAATTCTGCACTGTCCTCCTACTATATATACTGCGCACAAATAAAATGCACCACAGGTATAGATGGATAGTATAATTGATGACACAGAGGTAGGTAGAGCAGTGGACCACTGTACCGTACTGCTTTATATAATATACTGGTGGTCAGCAAAATTCTGTACTGTCCTCCTTCTATATATACTGCGCACAACTAAAATGCACCACAGGTATGGATGGATAGTATACTTGACGACACAGAGGTAGGTAGAGCAGTGGCCTACCATACTGCTATATATTATATACTGGTGGTCAGCAAAATTCTGCACTGTCCTCCTACTATATATACTGCGCACAACTAAAATGCAACACAGGTATGGATGGATAGTATACTTGATGACACAGAGGTAGGTAGAGCAGTGGACTACTGTACCGTACTGCTATATATAATATACTGGTGGTCAGCAAAATTCTTTACTGTCCTCCTTCTATATATACTGTGCACAACTAAAATGCACCACAGGTATGGATGGATAGTATACTTGACGACACAGAGGTAGGTAGAGAAGTGGCCTACTGTACCGTACTGCTATATATTATATACTGGTGGTCAGCAAACTGTGCAAAACTGAAATGCACCACAGGTATGGATGGATAGTTTACTTGACGACACAGAGGTAGGTAGAGAAGTGGCCTACTGTACCGTACTGCTATATATTATATACTGGTGGTCAGCAAAATTCTGCACTGTCCTCCTACTATATATACTGCGCATAACTAAAATGCACCACAGGTATGGATGGATAGTATACTTGACAACACAGAGGTAGGTAGAGCAGTGGCCTACTGTACCGTACTGCTATATATTTTATACTGGTGGTCAGCAAAATTCTGAACTGTCCTCCTACTATATATACTGCGCACAACTAAAATGCACCACAGGTATGGATGGATAGTATACTTGATGACACAGAGGTAGGTAGAGTATTGGTCTACTGTACCGTACTGCTATATATTATATACTGGTGGTCAGCAAAATTCTGCACTGTCCTCCTACTATATATACTGCGCACAACTAAAATGCACCACAGGTATGGATGGATAGTATACTTGATGACACAGAGGTAGGTAGAGCAGTGGACTACTGTACCGTAATGCTATATATAATATACTGGTGGTCAGCAAAATTCTGTACTGTCCTCCTTCTATATATACTGCGCACAACTAAAATGCACCACAGGTATTGATGGATAGTATACTTGACGACACAGAGGTAGGTAGAGCAGTGGCCTACTGTACCATACTGCTATATATTATATACTGGTGTTCAGCAAAATTCTGCACTGTCCTCCTACTATATCTATTGCACACAACTAAAATGCACCACAGGTATGGATGGATAGTATACTTGATGACACAGAGGAAGGTAGAGCAGTGGACTACTGTAATGTACTGCTATATATAATATACTGGTGGTCAGCAAAATCCTGTACTGTCCTCCTACTATATATAATGCACACAACTAAAATGCACCACAGGTATGGATGGACAGTATACTTGACGACACAGAGGTAGGTAGAGCAGTGGACTACTGTACCGTACTGCTATATATTATATACTGGTGGTCAGCAAAATTCTGCACTGTCCTCCTACTATATATACTGCGCACAACTAAAATGCTCCACAGGTATGGATGGATAGTATACTTGATGACACAGAGGCAGGTAGAGCAGTGGCCTACTGTACCGTACTGCTATATAATATATACTGGTGGTCGGCAAAATTCTGCACTGTCCTCCTACTATATATACTGCGCACAACTAAAATGCACCACAGGTATGGATGGATAGTATACTTGATGACACAGAGGTAGGTAGAGCATTGGTCTACTGTACCGTTTGCTATATATTATATACTGGTGGTCAGCAAAATTCTGCACTGTCCTCCTACTATATATACTGCGCACAACTAAAATGCACCACAGTTATGGATGGATAGTATACTTGAAGACACAGAGGTAGGTAGAGCAGTGGACTACTGTACCGTACTGCTATATATTATATACTGGTGGTCAGCAAAATTCTGTACTGTCCTCCTTCTATATATACTGCGCACAACTAAAATGCACCACAGGTATTGATGGATAGTATGGTTTTTTAGGGGGGTGGTGTGGTCTGCGCTACCTCCAATTTGGGTGTTTTTTGTGTAAAATGAATTGTATCAGTGCAGCCCAGGTACCTAAGAGGAATTCCTTTCAAGTTTTCCTCGTTCTGACAATCACAAATATAGAAAAGACAAGGACCTGTGGCGCTACTTGATATTGAGAAAAACACTAATGTATAGAGTAATTTTAAATGTTTTAATATGAAAAGAATAATACAGACAAATGTTTAAAACAAACACTGGATAGTGATAAAAATGGGAGAACAGCAAAAAATATCAGTACCAAGTTTGTGATTGGATAAATATTCCAACAGAGAAAATATCTGTAATTTACTAGTCGCACATTTGTGTTATTAAGTGTTTAAAGTTAAAAACTGAATCTAGGTGGTACTGTTGATAAAAACAGAGGGGTGGTAATTTCTATAATCGCTGTCTCAGGTACATAATTGCATAGATATTTGTATAGAGTGAAAGCAATATGATTTTCTTAAACCAAATAAAATAAATAAATAAATAAATTGATCCCGTATGTATAATAAATGTAAATACAAAAAATACGTTGAATATAAATAGAGATAAAGAACTTGGTGCGATTGGTAAACACTGTTCTGACCCTAAGTATTTTGTTAAAAAAGAAAAAAGAAAGAAAAAGATGAAAAAAGTCCTATGTATTGAGTCCAGATGAGAGTGCCGGGCTTCCTCAAAGTCCCTGAGGAAGCCCGGCACCCCGAAGCCGAGTGAAACGCGTAGGACACACCCCCTCACATCGGCCATCAACCCGGAGTTCCCGATCCCCTGGCAAGCGCTGGCCGCAAGCACGAGGAGGACCGGAGAAGAAGCACTGCAGGCGCCTGCAGCCAACATCGCGACCGCGGGGAGAACCGGACATACAACTTAAAGACAGCACCACCAGGAGTCCCGAGCGGGACGAAGATGTGTAAGTGAAAAAAATTTTAAATTTGGACATAAAGGAACTTTCTTGCTAATACCCGGACCCACAGAGGGAGAAGCATCCCCTCCCCCCACTTTTTTCTTTACCGGAGAAAGGAGAGGGAGCGCGCTCTCTCATCTGGACTCAATACATAGGACTTTTTTCATCTTTTTCTTTCTTTTTTCTTTTTTAACAAAATACTTAGGGTCAGAACAGTGTTTACCAATCGCACCAAGTTCTTTATCTCTATTTATATTCAACGTATTTTTTGTATTTACATTTATTATACATACGGGATCAATTTATTTATTTATTTATTTTATTTGGTTTAAGAAAATCATATTGCTTTCACTCTATACAAATATCTATGCAATTATGTACCTGAGACAGCGATTATAGAAATTACCACCCCTCTGTTTTTATCAACAGTACCACCTAGATTCAGTTTTTAACTTTAAACACTTAATAACACAAATGTGCGACTAGTAAATTACAGATATTTTCTCTGTTGGAATATTTATCCAATCACAAACTTGGTACTGATATTTTTTGCTGTTCTCCCATTTTTATCACTATCCAGTGTTTGTTTTAAACATTTGTCTGTATTATTCTTTTCATATTAAAACATTTAAAATTACTCTATACATTAGTGTTTTTCTCAATATCAAGTAGCGCCACAGGTCCTTGTCTTTTCTATATTATTGATGGATAGTATACTTGACGACACAGAGGTAGGTAGAGCAGTGGCCTACTGTACCGTACTGCTATATATTATTTACAGGTGGTCAGCAAAATTCTGCACTGTCCTCCTACTATATATACTGCGCACTACTAAAATGCACCACAGGTATGGATGGATAGTATACTTGACGACACAGAGGAAGGTAGAGCAGTGGACTACTGTACCGTACTGCTATATAATACTGGTGGTCACTGGTCAGCAAAATTCTACACTGTCCTCATACTATATACTACAATGCAGCACAGATATGGAGTGTTTTTCAGGCAGAGAACGTAGATATTTTCAGCACATTGAGCACAGATATTTGCAAGAACACTGAGCACAGATATTTGGAGCACACTGAGCACAGATATTTGCAGCACACTGAACACAGAAACTGAGAGAACGCTGCACGTCCTCTCCCTATCATCTCCAATGCACGAGTGAAAATGGCGGTGACGCGTGGCTCCTTATATAGAATTACGAATCTCGCGAGAATCCGACAGCGGGATGATGACGTTCGGGCGCGCTCGGGTTAACCGAGCAAGGCGGAAGGATCCGAGTCTGCCTCGCAACCATGTACAATGGGTGAAGTTCGTGGGGGTTCGGATTCCGAGGAACCGAAACCGCTCATCACTAATTATAATTAGTTCTGTGGGCCTATTATTGGTATATGCGCTGTAAGTGGGTAATATTTCCACAATTCACAATAAGGCGCAGTGTGTGGACTGGCAAATCCCTCTGTGTCTCTCTGACAGACTTTAGTGTGGGTATGTCCCCAATAGCTCCCCTGTGTGATAGGTGTGTGTGTGTGTGTGTGTGTGTGTGTGTGTGTGTGTGTGTTGTGTGTGTGTGTGTGTGTGTGTACAAGTGTGTAACATGTCAGACACTGGGGAGGGTTCTTCCCAGGAAGAACCCATTTTAGATGCACAAGAGGGTAATATGGTGGCCCTTCCCTCTCAGAAGGAGCCGGAGTGGGTGAGAATGTTGCAAAAGAATATGTCAATGCTTGCAATGAAATTCTCTGAGTCTGAACAACAGACTAAATATTGGAGGCAGTCTGTGGAGGATGCACTGTTTACTGACCCCTCCATATCATCCACTCAGGTCCCAACCAGTTCCCAGAAAAGGTCTCTGGCCCAGATAATGCAAGGGAACACAGACACAGATTCCGTCTCTGACGTCGACACTGGGGATTTGAGAGGGGTAGGCCCCAAATTAGGCAAAAGCAAACAATGTATGATAGTTGCTATAAAGGAAGTGTTGGAGTTTCCTGAAACAACACTGGTCCCAGGGGAAAATTATTATTTTTAATTAAATAAAAAGCAGGTTGTGACTTTTCCTCCTTCAAAGGATTTGAATGCGTTCTTTGAAGAATCCTGGGCCATCCCTGAGAAGAAATTTACCCTTCCCAGAAGGATACGTGTAGCGTCCCCTTTCCCTGAGGAAGACAGGCACAAATGGGAGACTCCCCCAATGATAGACACCTCAGTTTCTGGGCTGTCTAAGAAAATTGTTTTGCCTGCCCCTGGTTCAGCCTCTATCTAAAAGATCCAGCTGACCGTAAATTAGAAACAACCCTGAAATCCATATATACAGCTAACAGAACGGTGCTCAGGCCCACTATTGCTTGTGCGTGGGTGGGTAACACTGTGGAAAAATGGTCTGACAACTTGCTTCTTAACATAGACACAGTTGACAGGGATGAAATAGTCCTAACTCTCGGCCATATCAAAGATGCAGGTTACTTAGTTGAAGCTATGAAGGATATTGGGTTGCTGAGTTCAAGATCCTCCGCTATGGCAATTTCAGCCCGCAGGGCGCTGTGGATCTGCCAATGGAATGCTGATGCGGAATAAAAAAAAAATATTGAGGTGCTCCCTTACAATGGAGAAGCCCTCTTTGGAGACAAGCTGGATGCCATGATTTCAACAACTACATCAGGCAAGTAAGTATTTCTGCCTTCCGCAGCTGCTCCACCTAGGAAAGGATATTATTCTCATACGAACAGATAGTATCCCAAGGGCACAAATTGGAAATTCAAGACCTTCCCCATGCCGATTTTTCAAATCAGCCTTACCAGCTTCTGTTCAGGACAGAACGCAATACAGAAATTATGTCAAGACAACGTAATTTCCTTAGTCCCTGTGTCACAACAGGAAAAAGGGTTTTATTCAAACCTATTTGTAGTGCCGAAACCGGATGGCTTGGTCAGACCGGTTTTAAACCCAAAGACTCTGAACCTCTATTTGAAAAGGTTCAAATTCAAGATGGAATCCCTGAGAGCAGTGATCGCCAGCTTGGAGGAAAAGGAATTTCTGGTGTCAATGGACATCAAAGATGCTTATTTACATGTTCCCATCTACCCTCCGCATCAGGCATACCTGAGGTTTGCTGTGCAGGACTGCCACTACCAGTTCCAAACATTGCCTTTCGGGCTCTCCACGGCTCCAAGAATATTCACCAAGGTGATGGTGGGGATGATGGTTCTTCTTCGCAAAAAAGGAATCAACATAATCCCATATTTATACGATCTCCTCATAAAAGCGAGATCCAGGGAGAAACTAGTGCAGAACATTGCGCTTTCCCTGACGGTGCTTCAACAGCACGGTTGGATCATAAACCTTCCAAAATCACAATTGGAACCCACAATGAGGTTATCATTTCTGGGAATGATATTGGACACGGAAGCACAGAAAGTATTCCTACCGGTGGAAAAGGTTCTGGAGATCCAGAAGATGGTCAAACAAGTTTTGAAACCAGCACGCGTATCGAAGATGGTAGCGGCCTACTAGGCTCTACAATTTGGCCGATTCCACGCCAGGGTGTTCCAATGGGACCTACTGGATAAGTGGTCAGGATCGCACCTACTTATGCACCGGAGGATAATCCAAGTCAACAAAAGCCAGAATTTCACTATTGTGGTGGCTTCAAAGTTCTCACCTCCTGGAGGGACGCAGGTTCGGGATTCAGACTTGTATCCTGGTGACCACAAATGCAAGCCTCCGAGGTTGGGGAGCAGTCACGCAAGGGGAAAGCTTCCAAGGAAGATGGTCAAATCAAGAAGTACTCCTTCACATAAAGATTTTGGAATTGAGAGCTGTGTACAACAGCCTTCATCAAGCGGGCCATCTTCTTCAAGGTCATCCCATACAGATCCAGTCAGATAATGTAACGGCAGTAGCTTAAATAAACCGTCAGGGCGGAACAAAAAGCAGAGCGGCAATGGCAGAGGTGACAAAAATTATCCTCTGGGCAGAAAGACATGCAAAAGCTCTGTCGGCAATTTTCATTCCAGGAGTGGACAACTGGGAAGCAGACTTCCTCAGCATACACAATCTCCATCCAGGAGAATGGGGCCTCCACTCAGAAGTCTTTGCAGAGGTAGCAGGTCACTGGGGCGTTCCTCAAGTAGATATGATGGCATCACGTCTCAACAAGAAGCTTCAGAAATATTGTTCCAGGTTGAGAGACCCACAAGCAATAGCAGTAGATGCACTGGTGACCCAGTGGGTGTTTCAGTTGGTGTATCTGTTCCCTCCACTTCCACTAATACCAAAAGTTCTCAAGATCATCAGAAGAACAAGGGTTTGAGCAATTCTCATTGCTCCAGACTGGCCAAGGAGGGCTTGGTATCCAGATCTTCAGGAGTTAATACGGGAAGATCCTCGGCCTCTTCCTCTTCGCGAGGACCTGCTTCAGCAGGGGACATTAGTTTATCAAGACTTACCACGGCTACATTTGATGGCATGGCTGTTGAGTGCCAGATCCTAACCCGTAAGGTTATTCCCAATGAAGTCATTCCCACATTTATTCAGGCCAGAAAAGGAGTAACGTCTAGACATTACCATCGTATTTGGAGAAAATATGTATCTTGGTGTGAATCCAAAAAGTCTCCTGCGGTGGAGTTTCAATTTGGACGTCTTCTCCTATTTCTACAGGCGGGTGTGAATGCTGCCTTGAGATTAGGGTCTATCAAGGTCCAAATTTCAGCCTTGTCCATTTTCTTTCAGAAACAGTTTGCTTCCCTTCCTGAGGTCCAGACGTTCGTGAAAGGGGTTCTGCGCATCCAACCTCCCTTTGTGCCTCCTGCGGCATCATGGGATCTTAATGTGGTTTTGCAGTTCCTTAAATCGGACTGGTTTGAGCCTCTGCAAGAGGTGGAGTTGAAGTTTCTCACTTGGAAAGTCATCATGCTGGTGGCCTTGGCCTCAGGCAGACGAGTGTCTGAATTAGGTGCTCTGTCACACAAGAGTCCTTATTTGATTTTTCATGAAGATAGAGCTGAACTGCGGATGCGTCAGCATTTTCTTCCAAAGGTTGTGTCTTCTTTCCATATTAACCAACCTGTGGTGGTGCCAGTGGCTTCTGACACCTCAGCCGTTTCAAAGTCCTTGGATGTCGTCAAAGCGGTGAGGACTTATGTTGCAAGAACGGCTCGGATAAGGAAAACAGAATCTTTGTTTGTCCTCTATGACCCCAACAAGATTGGGGGTCCTGCTTCTAAGCAGACTATTGTGCGCTGAATCAGAGGTACCATTCAGCACGCTGATTCCACGGCAGGATTGCCGTTACCGAGTTTGGTAAAGGCCCACTCTCCAAGGAAAGTGGGTTCTTCCTGGGCGGCTGCCTGACATGTCTCGGCGTTGCAAATTTGCTGAGCAGCTACTTAGTCAGGGGTAAACTCATTTGCTAAGTTTTACAAGTTTGACACCTTGGCTGCTGACGACCTTCAGTTTGGTCGGTCAGTTCTACAGGAATATTAGCACTTTCCCGCCCATACTGGGAGCTTTAGTACATTCCCATGGTACTAAAATGGACCCCAGCATCCTCTAGGACATAAGAGAAAATAGGATTTTAATTACCTACCGGTAAATCCTTTTCTCGTAGTCCGTAGAGGATGCTGGGTGCCTGCCCAGTGCTCATTTTTCCTGCAGAATTAAGTTTTGTCTTTTACACAGGTTCTCTTGTGTTAAGATGTTCACAGCTGTTGCTGTTGTGTTACGCATGAACGTTGGCATGGGTTATGTAATGTTGAAGGCCATGTTAGGCGGCATGTTTTGTAAGGTGTGAGCTGGTGTGAATGTTGCCACTAGTTTAAAATAAATTCTTCTCTCGAAGTTGTTCGTCTCCTCGGGCACAGTTCCTATACTGGGATCTGGAGGAGGGGCATAGAGGGAGGAGCCAGTTCACACTGTTGAAAAGTCTTAAAGTGCTGAAGGCTCCTGTGGAACCGTCTATACCCCATGGTACTAAAATGGACCCCAGCATCCTCTACGGACTACGGGAAAAGGATTTACCAGTAGGTAATTAAAATCCTATTTTTTAGTTATTTATTTTATTATTATTATTTATTTATTTATTATTATTGTTGTTGTTTTTTTTTGGGGGGGGGGGGCGCTAAATTACTACCTTGCCCCAGGTACAGAAAATCCTAGTTTTGTCCCTGTTGTAGCTGCCATAAATAAAGTCACTTCCAGTTGTCTGAGGTTGGTGCTCACTCAAGCAGAGCATGAGAATTGCAGAAGGAAATGAGAATGTTAGGTGCTGGTGAAGCCTGAGATCCCCTTGGATGGGTAGGAAGTAGTATTCCAAAGCTTTTCTCTGGAATAATACAGTATATTATGTATGCTGCCATTGTTGTAGGAATCATATACCTAACCATCAAGTGCAGGCCTGTAGTTTGTGTGCAGTGTTGTAAGGGATTTAGAAAGTTGAAAATACATTAAGAAAAGGCCATTGTAGTAATAGATCAGGAGGGTCCAATGGACCAGGTAACCCAAGATAGCAGTCAGGAATGGCAGGAAAGGCAGGGGATGTACGACATGAAAAAAGTCATATGAAAGCTTACAGCTCATGGAAATGACCCCATATATCAGACGTTAGAAGGTGATCAGGAAGGTAGGGAAGGTACTCAGCATTTACATTTCATTTATGAGCTGAATAACAAGGAGGAAACGGACCAGGAGGAGGATGTTAAACATAAATTAGCAACAAGTTCCAATTAACTGTATCAAAACCCTCTCAGCCGATACCAGAAGGTTCACATAAACGGTAGGGATTTCCCATCCAGTGCGGTGAGCATTGGTGCCAAGCCCAACCCCGTGAACATATCCTTTACCTGTGTTGTACGTCTTCCTAGCCCTCACTAGAAATTGTGATTTGGAACCTTCTGATTTGTGTATTAGAGTGCCAAGTATATTGGCAGAGAGAGGAATGATATGGATATAATGGGCCCTACACACTGGCAGATCTGCCGCCGAGCTGCCCAACGGTGGATACGGCTGACGGGCGACCCAGCGGCAGGGGGGAGGTAACACTCCCCCCGGCTCCATAGCACTGCATGCTAATATGGCCAATCTCGCCCATATTGGCCTGCATGCATAAGCGACGGGGCACCAACGATTAACGAGCACGGGGCCACGCATCGTTAATCATTGATGCCTACACACTACACGATATGAACAAGTTCTCGTACATTAATGAACGAGAAGGTTCATATCGTGCATTTTATCTGCCAGTGTGTTTGGCCCTTGAGTGAATACACAAAATGGAAGCTGGACGTCAGTTTGTCTATTGCTTAAAAGAAACTGTTGCATTAAATGTGATTCTTATATGTTTGCAGAAACTTTGATTTTAGCAGAAAGTAAGGCAGTTAGTCTGTCTGTACAATATTTCATAGACTGTGGTTAGCTAGTATCCTATAAAAAAGGGAAGTCACAAGTATGTTGAAGGTAAAAGTATATATTTAATATAACAGTTATAATCACAAGATGCTGAGCTAATTAATTGGAAATCCCCCATAAGGGGAGTATATAAATGATAATATATTCTGATATATGAAATGTATATGATTGGCCTGTTGATCATTAAGGTATATAAGAGTAAGTCATTATGTATGTGTGCAGTTCACAATTCATATTATACTGATCTCCTGTGTACGTTACACAAAATACATCTACAGAGACTTCAATTTTCTCCAATGACTTATTGATGCTCTATGAAAGGAGCCATTTAATGTAGAGATGTTCTTCTGTTGTCATAGAATTGTCTTCTGCTACTTCCGTGCTTCCAGATACTGTGTTGGGCGCTGCTGGCAAGAATATTAAGCATCTGACTGCCAATTATCTTGTCTGGTGGGTTGGGAAGATGATAGTTCCATCCTGAATAATCATCAGGACAACAGAAATTATTACTAAGTTTTATTCTATCAGTATTAAAAAGCTCTTCTGTGTCATCATTGAAAGACATGAGCTGCTGTTTCCTCCAGCCACTTCCCTCCACCGTTATGGTCACATATAAGAAGTCCATTGGCTTTAATGGGATATTTACCTTCAGAAGACTGCCATTGACCACAGCATGCATGGTCCCATCAGGATGGAATGCCACTGTATCACACAGGTCCCAGTTCTTTGTTCCTTTTATCGTTGCTTTTTCATTGAACCAGTTTTCTTTTGCATTTTGTATTCGTGGACCTTGGTACAATTGTCCATTATATATTATTACATAGTATTCTCCATTTCTGTTAAAGAACAGTGACTTGACATTCCTCCGTGTTGTTTTTCTATTTCCCATGACAAAAGAAAACCAGTCATCATGATTAAGTGGAGGCCAGGGGCCTATATACAAAATGTCACCGCAGATAACAAAAAACTTACTATGTAAGTTAATAGCAAAGTGGGGGATAATTTTTCTTGCGCCTGCATTGTGTGAGCATTCATTAACTATATCTCCACTATTGCTAGGTGGCGGAACCATGCATATAGAGAAATCTTCAGGTCCTTCCACTATGACCATGCCTAGAATTAGACACAAACACAAATTATGCAGTAAAATGTAATTATTATGAATCATATATATATATATAACTCTTTTTAAACAATTACAGTATTGTTTTTACCATGACCCTCCTCTCCACTCCTCTATACTCCTCCCTTCTCTACCCCACTCCTCTCCTACCTGGCCGGTATTCATCTCATGCCAGCGGCCAGCTTGCCTGACTTCAGTACCCTCCTCCCTGTGCACATGGCTGCCTTTATTAGCCAGGCAAGTAACTTTTGGGTGTATATGTTATATTATAAATAAAAAATGTTTATGTACTTGTTAGCGTGTGCTTATGTATGTATATGTATATACTGTATATATATATATATATATATATATTATTTTTATTTTTTGTGAGATGGGTTGTCTCTCACCTGAATTACCCACATTCCTGTGGGATCAGCTCCCTCAATGAAGGCTAAAGTAGAACCTGTGCAGTCTGCAGAAGCAGTAGGTTTGGAACTCCAGGTTTTCACAGTTACACAAGTACAGCTGCAACTCATCACTGAGAGACAGAAAGGGCTTAAAACTCTCATACACCTGGTGCTCTGGGCAGTGATGCTGAATAGCAGCCGGTGAGTAGGCCATTGTTTCCTTAGTGCCAGGGACTGATGGTATTGGCTGTGCCAAAAGAGAATAGCAGATTGTGGCTGCAGGCCCTGCAGCAGACTGATCATTAAATTAAACACTTTAGTGCTGGGACATTTACTTTAATCTGTTTGTTTATTTACAGTGCGGTTTCTCCAGGCCTATGTCTGTGAATGATAAAGTGCAGTGTCTGATATAATTAAAAATACACTGCTTCGCTGAGAACATGACTGTCTTGAGTCTTCATTTCTACAACCCTGTTACCTTTGGAGGCCCTAGCGTGGAACTACACTTGTCTGGCGCAGCCCAGATGCCAAACGCCTCTGGCATAGCAAAGGAACTGACGACACAGAACATTCTGGTATATGTGAGTAAGGCGAGTGAGCCTAAAAACTGCAGTTGTATCAATAACACTGTGTACTGCTGTGCACTGTGAGAAGAAGCTGTTCTGTGTATACTGAAGGAAAAAAAATTACTTTCCTTTTCCTTGCTGTGGTGCTTAAAATATGTTTTACAAGTCAAATGCTGTTAGCCTGTTCTCCAGGTGTTAATTACATGCTGTGAAACAGAGCGATGCTCACATCATTTGATCCATTAACCATTGCATTGCTGAGAAGGGAAAAAGCAGTGTTTTCCATTTTGTGATAAACCTTGTTGACTGTTGCATTGCTGGAGGAGGAAACAGTGTTTATTTGAGAAGTTATAAAAGCTTAGTCCACACATGTATATATTTCTTGTTAGAGAACACTGGCTTCCAATTGCCCTTATTTAAATTCTTACATAGGGAGGCATTAAATTTTCCGGCTGTCAGAATACGATGCCGGAATCCCGACAACTGGTGAAATACCGGCAGTCGGAATCCCGACCGCCGGCCAGAATATCCACTTGGCTGGTAGCCCTCGCCATCACACAAGGGGGAATATAACCCTGTGGCGATGAAATGTCACCACCAGGCCTGAAGTGCGACAAATTGAGCGAGCCCATGAGGGTGATGCTGCGCTCACCTCCGGGATATTATAATCCCTTGCACACACCTCCAGAAGTAACAATGGAGGAAGTTTTTCACACTATAGCAACTTTGTTGGTCTCTCATCAGATGACAGAGAACATGTTACAGCTGGTAACCCAGGGGGAGATTCAGAGGTGATCGTAGATGTGCAACAAACCGCACATCTACAATCACAATTTCTGACATGCAGGGGGACGCCCCAGACAGGGCTAGTATGCCCAATATTCCAGGCCCTACCCACCCCCAAACCCCCCGCACACGTGTGAAAGCATTGCACAGCAGCGATGCGTTCACACTTGGTGAGTAGCTCCCTGTGTATGCAGCCTAGCTGTGAAGCAGGAGCGTAACATGAACATTGAAGGCTCCATAGCAAAATCTTGAAAGGTCCCCCTGAGAGAGAATCAAGTGTGTAAAGGGGAGAAAGAGAGAGGAGCAAGAAAGAGGGAGAGAGAGAGAGGTGAGGGAGGGAGAGAAAGAAAGAGAGAGAGAGAGAGATAGAGAGGTTTTCATGAGAATATATGGAATAAGAGAAAGAAGGAGCAAGACACAGGGTGTCAGGGAGAAAAAGAGAAAAAGGGGTGAGAGGGGTAGAGAGAGAGGGCATCAGGGAGAGAAAGGATGTCAGAGGGAGAGACAGTGTCAGGGAAGGAAAGCAAAAGAGAAGGGGAGCAAGAGACAGTGAGAATGTCAGGAATAGATAGTCAGGGAGAGAGAGAATGAGAAAGAGAGAGCCAGAGAGAGAGAGAGAGAGAGAGAGAGAGAGAGAAAGAGAAGGAAAAAGAGACAGTTCCAGGAAGAGAGAAAGTGTCAGGGAGAGACAGAAAGGAAAATCTACTAAGGCGGGTTTTTTTTTAGAACTGGTGATGTTGCCCAGAGCAACCAATGAGATTCTATCTATCATCTTCTAGAAGCAGCTAGATAATTGTTAAGTAGATTCTGATTGGTTGCTATGAGCAACATCACCATTTCTAAAGAAAACTCCCACCTAAGTAGATTTACCCTAGAGAGAGAGTGTCAGTGAGAGAGAGCGAGAGAGAGAGAGAGAGAGAGAGAGAGAGAGACAGTGGAGTAGACAGTGTCAGGGGAGAGTGAGATAGAGATTGAATGCCAGAGAGAAAGAGGGAGATAGTGTTAGAGAGAGAGAGCACGATATACATTACCTGCTTCAGAAGAGGTCTCTGTTGGGGGCAGGGCTTCATGGTATTAGGCCCCTCTCCCTAAATCCCCATTATTCACGGCACAGCAAGACAAAAAAATCAGCCTATTAAAAGTAAGTTAAAAAAGTGGTATATGAAAAAGTAAAAAAAGATATATATAAAAGGTTGTATAAAAGAAAAATGTTTGTTTTTTTTAAAAGATATATCAAAAGATAGGAGGTATGTCTTATCTTTTCAGAAGGCAGGAGGTCACAGTGAGGGAGGCCCAACACGTTTCATCCTAAGACTTCATCAAGGGGTCTTAGGACGAAATGCATTGGGTCTCCCTCACTATGACCTCCTGCCTTCAAAAAAGATAAGACTGATAGTGCCGGGAGGCGCATGTACCGACCATTGCCGGCATGCCGCATCACCCGCTGGCCCCCACCCAGCGCCTAGCAACAGGCAGACACCAGGCGCTGGGAGCCGCCGAACTCCTAGGCAACGGGGATGCCAGAAGCAGAAAGCATTCCCCGTTGCTTAGTTTGTGCAGTAAGTGCAGCTAGGAAGCTGCAGTTAGTTTTTAATCAGGGTCGTGATTTGGCATAGCCCATTTATATTCTCTGTCAGTACACTCCCAAGATCGCTGGTAATAGTTTCCTAGTTCCTGCTCTAGTGAGAATCTGTCACCCTGAGAAACACCCATGATTCTGAGACCCTGTCTGACTTCTTTCCTGACCTGATCCAGCTTGCCGTGCACTCAGGTTCTGGTTGTTGAATTTCCACACAGGCACTGTAGTTGCCTATATTTCTTTATTGTCTCCACCTTATGCATTGCTGCTTTAATATTCAGGTTTTATTTGCTAATAAAACCCTGTGCATTGTTGCATGTATATATGGTCTAGTTTTTAATAACACCCTGTGCATTGTTGCATGTACTTACTGATTGTGTAAAATTTATATTCCAACCTATGCACTGTTGTACTCACGTGCATTAGGTTGTTTCTCTCTGTCCGCGTGTAGTGCAGTGGTATCTAGGTAGGGTTCGGTGTACATCTCAGCGTACCGCAACCTATGCTTGCGCAGCCTCCATTAGCCACCTTGTCTATACATTAAACCTGGGGGGATCTGAGTATGGGGTGCACGTAATCTGCCCTTTAAAGGCGGCTGCTATAGGCGAAGTCTTTGGCTGCAGGAGGATAAAAGACTGCTGAGCAAGGGGAATTGTGTGAGCATCACCAATAACCATCAGATAGCCCAAAGCACACTGTAGTCCACGTAAAAAAGACATACCTCCTATCTTTTGATATATGTTTTAAAAAAATCTCTTATACAACCTTTTATATATATATATATATATTACTTTTTCATATACTGCTTTTTTAACTTACCGTATATATACTCGAGTATAAGTCGACCCGAATATAAGCCGAGGCACCTAATTTTACCCCAAAAACATGGGAAAACTTATTGACTCGAGTATAAGCCTAGGGTGAGAAATGCAGCTCTAGCCGTACACAGCCCTCAGTGCCAGATATGCCCTCATACTGCCAGATATGAACTCATAGCGCCAGATATGCCCCACAGTGCCAGATGTGCCAGATATGCCCCGCAGAGCCAGATATGCCCCATGGTGCCAGATATGCCCCACAGTGCCAGATGTGCCTGATATGCCCCACAGTGCCAGATATGCCCCACAGTGCCAGATGTGCCTGATATGCCCCCACAGTGCCAGATATGCCCCACAGTGCCAGATGTGCCTGATATGCCCCACAGTGCCAGATATGCCCCACAGTGCCAGATGTGCCCCACAGTGCCAGATGTGCCTGATATGCCCCACAGTGCCAGATATGCCCCACAGTGCCAGATGTGCCAGATATGCCCCGCAGAGCCAGATGTGCCAGATATGCCCCACGGTGCCAGATATGCCCCACAGTGCCAGATGTGCCTGATATGCCCCACAGTGCCAGATATGCCCCACAGTGCCAGATGTGCCTGATATGCCCCCACAGTGCCAGATATGCCCCACAGTGCCAGATGTGCCTGATATGCCCCACAGTGCCAGATATGCCCCACAGTGCCAGATGTGCCCCACAGTGCCAGATGTGCCTGATATGCCCCACAGTGCCAGATATGCCCCACAGTGCCAGATGTGCATGATATGCCCCACAGTGCCAGATGTGCCCCACAGTACCAGATGTGCCTGATATGCCCCACAGTGCCAGATGTGCCTGATATGCCCCACAGTGTCAGATATGCCCCACAGTGCCAGATGTGCCTGATATGCCCCACAGTGCCAGATATGCCCCACAGTGCCAGATATGCCCCACAGTGCCAGATGTTCCTGATATGCCCCACAGTGCCAGATATGCCCCACAGTGCCAGATGTGCATGATATGCCCCACAGTGCCAGATGTGCCCCACAGTGCCAGATGTGCCCCACAGTACCAGATGTGCCTGATATGACCCACAGTGCCAGATATGCCCCACAGTGCCTGATATGCCCCACAGTGCTAGATACTTACCCTCCGTCGCTCCCGCGCTGTCTTCTGATTGAGGGACACGGAGAGCGTAGCGCGCGGCTCTCCTGTGTCACTCCTGCATCTCGGGCGGCAGCGGCGTGTGTTAAAGGAAGTGCCGGTTCGTGCACTTCCTTTACCACTCAGACGCCGCTGCTGCAGGAGATGCAGGAGGGACACAGGAGAGCCGCGCGCTGCGCTCTCTGTGTCCCTCCTAACGCTGACTCGATTATAAGCCGAGGTGGCTTTTTCAGCACAAAAAAGTGCTGAAAAAGTCGGCTTATAATCGAGTATATACGGTACGTTTAATAGGCTGATTTTTTGTCTTAGTATAGCTCCACCTACATTCTGTTCCATTTTATGCTTTTTATATATTTTGTCTTAAATAATGTGCTCCTGTTAAATTTTAATTGAATATATTCTTTCTTGATTATTAGTACTGTAATGACACCATTGGTCGCTGATATCCCATCATATCTGTTACATTTTACACCCAGCAGTTTACCACTGCTACTTACTTGGGATTAGCTGACACCCTACATCACAGGGAGCGTCTCAGACTAATTACATTCTGAATTACGTTAAAGGGTATACCACAAGTGGTGCTGAACCTCACTTTTTTCCATATATTTATATATCTATATATATATATATAGCTTACAGGGGCTCTGCACTAGCAATATTAACTAGCAGTAATAAACAGGGGAGTTTCAGTTCTTGCATTGATCAATGCATTTAAGCCTGCAGCCCCCATCAGGGGACCCCCGTGGAATAGTGCTTTTTAAATTAATCTTCTTGTGATCATATTTTCTCATGCACCTTGTTTTAACTTAATTATAGCTGGTGTCAGCTAGGTGCTTTATAACACGTGTGTTGGTTATTGTCTCACCTATTTAATAGTGATGAGCGGGTTCGGTTCCTCGGAATCCGAACCCCCCCGAACTTCAGCCTTTTTACACGGATCCGAGGCAGACTCGGATCTTCCCGCCTTGCTCGGCTAACCCGAGCGCGCCCGAATGTCATCATCCCGCTGTCGGATTCTCGCGAGGCTCGGATTCTATTGCGAGACTCGGATTCTATATAAGGAGCCGCGCGTCGCCGCCATTTTCACACGTGCATTGAGATTCATAGGGAGAGGACGTGGCTGGCGTCCTCTCCATTTAGATTAGAAGAGAGAGAGTGAGAGTGAGACACTTGATTTACTGGAGCTTAGGAGTACTCAGAGAGTGCAGAGTTTACTAGTGACTGACCAGTGACCACCAGTGCAGTTTTATTATATTATTATTTAATATAATCCGTTCTCTGCCTGAAAAAAAAACGATACACAGTGACACAGTAACAGTATACCATATCTGTGCTCAGCCTCAGTGTGCTGCATCATCTATGTATATCTGACTGTGCTGAGTGCTCAGTGCTCACACAGCTTAATTGTGGGGGAGACTGGGGAGCAGTTATAGCAGGAGTACATTAACAGTGCACACTTTTGCTGCCAGAGTGCCACTGCCAGTGTGACTGACCAGTGACCAGTGACCACCAGTATATTGTGATTGTCTGCCTGTAAAAGTTAAACACTCGTCGTGTGGTGTTTTTATTCTATAAACGCATTCTGCTGACAGTGTCCAGCAGGTCCGTCATTAATTATATAATATATACCTGTCCGGCTGCAGTAGTGATATATATATATTTTTTATATCATTATCATCCAGTCTATATTAGCAGCAGACGCAGTACGGTAGTCCACGGCTGTAGCTACCTCTGTGTCGGCAGTCGCTCGTCCATCCATAATTGTATACCACCTACCTGTGGTGTTTTTTTTTTCTCTATCTTCTTGATACTACTAGTAGCTTACTTTAGGAGTCTGCAGTGCTGCTGACAGTGTCCAGCAGGTCCGTCATTATATAATATATACCTGTCCGGCTGCAGTAGTGATATATATATATATATATATATATATATATATTTTTTATATCATTATCATCCAGTCTATATTAGCAGCAGACGCAATACGGTAGTCCACGGCTGTAGCTACCTCTGTGTCGGCAGTCGCTCGTCCATCCATAATTGTATACCACCTACCTGTGGTGTTTTGTTTTTTTTCTATCTTCTTGGTACTACTAGTAGCTTACTTTAGGAGTCTGCAGTGCTGCTGACAGTGTACAGCAGGTCCGTCATTATATAATATATACCTGTCCGGCTGCAGTAGTGATATATATATATTTTTTAGATCATTATCATCCAGTCTATATTAGCAGCAGACGCAGTATGGTAGTCCACGGCTGTAGCTACCTCTGTGTCGGCAATCGCTCGTCCATCCATAATTGTATACCACCTACCTGTGGTGTTTTTTTTTTCCCTATCTTCTTGATACTACTAGTAGCTTACTTTAGGAGTCTGCAGTGCTGCTGACAGTGTCCAGCAGGTCCGTCATTATATAATATATACCTGTCCGGCTGCAGTAGTGATATATATATATATTTTATATCATAATCATCCAGTCTATATTAGCAGCAGACGCAGTACGGTAGTCCACGGCTGTAGCTACCTCTGTGTCGGCAGTCGCTCGTCCATCCATAATTATATACCACCTACCTGTGGTGTTTTTTTTTTTTCTATCTTCTTGATACTACTAGTAGCTTACTTTAGGAGTCTGCAGTGCTGCTGACAGTGTCCAGCAGGTCCGTCATTATATAATATATACCTGTCCGGCTGCAGTAGTGATATATATATATATTTTTATATCATTATCATCCAGTCTATATTAGCAGCAGACGCAGTACGGTAGTCCACGGCTGTAGCTACCTCTGTGTCGGCAGTCACTCGTCCATCCATAATTGTATACCACCTACCTGTGGTGTTTTTTTTTTTTCTATCTTCTTGATACTAGTAGCTTACTTTAGGAGTCTGCAGTGCTGACAGTGTCCAGCAGGTCCGTCATTATATAATATATACCTGTCCGGCTGCAGTAGTGATATATATATATTTTTTATATCATTATCATCCAGTCTATATTAGCAGCAGACGCAGTACGGTAGTCCACGGCTGTAGCTACCTCTGTGTCGGCAGTCGCTCGTCCATCCATAAGTATACTAGTATCCATCCATCTCCATTGTTTACCTGAGGTGCCTTTTAGTTGTGCCTATTAAAATATGGAGAACAAAAATGTTGATGTTCCAAAAATAGGGAAAGATCAAGATCGACTTCCACCTCGTGCTGAAGCTGCTGCCACTAGTCATGGCCGAGACGATGAAATGCCAGCAACGTCGTCTGCCAAGGCCGATGCCCAATGTCATAGTACAGAGCATGTAAAATCCAAAACACCAAATATCAGTAAAAAAAGGACTCAAAAATCTAAAGTAAAATTGTCAAAGGAGAAGCGTAAACTTGCCAAAATGCCATTTACCACACGGAGTGGCAAGGAACGGCTGAGGCCCTGGCCTATGTTCATGGCTAGTGGTTCAGCTTCACATGAGGATGGAAGCACTCAGCCTCTCGCTAGAAAAATGAAAAGACTCAAGCTGGCAAAATCACAGCAAAGAACTGTGCGTTCTTCGAAATCACAAATCCACAAGGAGAGTCCAATTGTGTCATTTGCGATGCCTGACCTTCCCAACACTGGACGTGAAGAGCATGCGCCTTCCACCATTTGCACGCCCCCTGCAAGTGCTGGAAGGAGCACCCGCAGTCCAGTTCCTGATAGTCAGATTGAAGATGTCAGTGTTGAAGTACACCAGGATGAGGAGGATATGGGTGTTGCTGGCGCTGAGGAGGAAATTGACCAGGAGGATTCTGATGGTGAGGTGGTTTGTTTAAGTCAGGCACCCGGGGAGACACCTGTTGTCCGTGGGAGGAATAGGGCCATTGACATGCCTGGTGAAAATACCCCAAAAAATCAGCTCTTCGGTGTGGAAGTATTTCAACAGAAATGCGGACAACATTTGTCAAGCCGTGCGTTGCCTTTGTCAAGCTGTAATAAGTAGGGGTAAGGACGTTAACCACTTCGGAACATCCTCCCTTATACGTCACCTGCAGCGCATTCATCATAAGTCAGTGACAAGTTCAAAAACTTTGGGCGACAGCGGAAGCAGTCCACTGACCAGTAAATCCCTTCCTCTTGTAACCAAGCTCACGCAAACCACCCCACCAACTCCCTCAGTGTCAATTTCCTCCTTCCCCAGGAATGCCAATAGTCCTGCAGGCCATGTCACTGGCAATTCTGAGGAGTCCTCTCCTGCCTGGGATTCCTCCGATGCATCCTTGCGTGTAACGCCTACTGCTGCTGGCGCTGCTGTTGTTGCTGCTGGGAGTCGATGGTCATCCCAGAGGGGAAGTCGTACTCGTAAGACCACTTTTACTACTTCCACCAAGCAATTGACTGTCCAACAGTCCTTTGCGAGGAAGATGAAATATCACAGCAGTCATCCTGCTGCAAAGCGGATAACTGAGGCCTTGGCATCCTGGGCGGTGAGAAACGTGGTTCCGGTATCCATCATTACTGCAGAGGCAACTAGAGACTTGTTGGAGGTACTGTGTCCCTGGTACCAAATACCATCTAGGTTCCATTTCTCTAGGCAGGCGATACCGAAAATGTACACAGACCTCTGAAAAAGACTCACCAGTGTCCTAAAAAATGCAGTTGTACCCAATGTCCACTTAACCACGGACATGTGGATAAGTGGAGCAGGGCAGGCTCAGGACTATATGACTGTGACAGCCCACTGGGTAGATGTATGGACTCCCGCCGCAAGAACAGCAGCGGCGGCACCAGTAGCAGCATCTCGCAAACGCCAACTCTTTCCTAGGCAGGCTACGCTTTGTATCACCGCTTTCCAGAATACGCACACAGCTAAAAACCTCTTACGGCAACTGAGGAAGATAATCGCAGAATGGCTTACCCCAATTGGACTCTCCTGTGGATTTGTGGCATCGGACAACGCCAGCAATATTGTGTGTGCATTAAATATGGGCAAATTCCAGCACGTCCCATGTTTTGCACATTCCTTGAATTTGGTGGTGCAGAATTATTTAAAAAACGAGAGGGGCGTGCAAGAGATGCTGTCGGTGGCCAGAAGAATTGCGGGACACTTTCGGCGTACAGGCACCACGTACAGAAGACTGGAGCACCACCAAAAACGCCTGAACCTGCCCTGCCATCATCTGAAGCAAGAAGTGGTAACAAGGTGGAATTCAACCCTCTATATGCTTCAGAGGTTGGAGGAGCAGCAAAAGGCCATTCAAGCCTATACAACTGACCACGATATAGGAGGTGGAATGCACCTGTCTCAAGCGCAGTGGAGAATGATTTCAACGTTGTGCAAGGTTCTGCAACCTTTTGAACTTGCCACACGTGAAGTCAGTTCAGACACTGCCAGCCTGAGTCAGGTCATTCCCCTCATCAGGCTTTTGCAGAAGAAGCTGGAGACATTGAAGGAGGAGCTAACACAGAGCGATTCCGCTAGGCATGTGGGACTTGTGGATGGAGCCCTTAATTCGCTTAACAAGGATTCACGGGTGGTCACTCTGTTGAAATCAGAGCACTACATTTTGGCCACCGTGCTCGATCCTAGATTTAAAACCTACCTTGGATCTCTCTTTCCGGCAGACACAAGTCTGCTGGGGTTCAAAGAACTTCTGGTGAGAAAATTGTCAAGTCAAGCGGAACGCGACCTGTCAACATCTCCTCCTTCACATTCTCCCGCAACTGGGGGTGCGAGGAAAAGGCTCAGAATTCCGAGCCCACCCGCTGGCGGTGATGCAGGGCAGTCTGGAGCGACTGCTGATGCTGACATCTGGTCCGGACTGAAGGACCTGACAACGATTACGGACATGTCGTCTACTGTCACTGCATATGATTCTCTCCCCATTGAAAGAATGGTGGAGGATTATATGAGTGACCGCATCCAAGTAGGCACGTCAGACAGTCCGTACTTATACTGGCAGGAAAAAGAGGCAATTTGGAGGCCCTTGCACAAACTGGCTTTATTCTACCTAAGTTGCCCTCCCACAAGTGTGTACTCCGAAAGAGTGTTTAGTGCCGCCGCTCACCTTGTCAGCAATCGGCATACGAGGTTACATCCAGAAAATGTGGAGAAGATGATGTTCATTAAAATGAACTATAATCAATTCCTCCGTGGAGACATTGACCAGCAGCAATTGCCTCCACAAAGTACACAGGGAGCTGAGATGGTGGATTCCAGTGGGGACGAATTGATAATCTGTGAGGAGGGGGATGTACACGGTGATATATCGGAGGATGATGATGAGGTGGACATCTTGCCTCTGTAGAGCCAGTTTGTGCAAGGAGAGATTAATTGCTTCTTTTTTGGTGGGGGTCCAAACCAACCCGTCATTTCAGTCACAGTCGTGTGGCAGACACTGTCACTGAAATGATGGGTTGGTTAAAGTGTGCATGTCCTGTTTATACAACATAAGGGTGGGTGGGAGGGCCCAAGGACAATTCCATCTTGCACCTCTTTTTTCTTTCATTTTTCTTTGCGTCATGTGCTGTTTGGGGGGTGTTTTTTGGAAGGGCCATCCTGCGTGACACTGCAGTGCCACTCCTAGATGGGCCAGGTGTTTGTGTCGGCCACTAGGGTCGCTTAGCTTACTCACACAGCTACCTCATTGCGCCTCTTTTTTTCTTTGCGTCATGTGCTGCTGTTTGGGGAGTGTTTTTTGGAAGGGCCATCCTGCGTGACACTGCAGTGCCACTCCTAGATGGGCCAGGTGTTTGTGTCAGCCACTAGGGTCGCTTAGCTTACTCACACAGCTACCTCATTGCGCCTCTTTTTTTCTTTGCGTCATGTGCTGTTTGGGGGGTGTTTTTTGGAAGGGCCATCCTGCGTGACACTGCAGTGCCACTCCTAGATGGGCCAGGTGTTTGTGTCGGCCACTAGGGTCGCTTAGGTTACTCACACAGCTACCTCATTGCGCCTCTTTTTTTCTTTGCGTCATGTGCTGTTTGGGGAGTGTTTTTTGGAAGGGCCATCCTGCGTGACACTGCAGTGCCACTCCTAGATGGGCCAGGTGTTTGTGTCGGCCACTAGGGTCGCTTAGCTTACTCACACAGCTACCTCATTGCGCCTCTTTTTTTCTTTGCGTCATGTGCTGTTTGGGGAGTGTTTTTTTGGAAGGGCCATCCTGCGTGACACTGCAGTGCCACTCCTAGATGGGCCAGGTGTTTGTGTCGGCCACTAGGGTCGCTTAGCTTACTCACACAGCTACCTCATTGCGCCTCTTTTTTTCTTTGCGTCATGTGCTGTTTGGGGAGTGTTTTTTGGAAGTGCTATCCTGTCTGACACTGCAGTGCCACTCCTAGATGGGCCAGGTGTTTGTGTCGGCCACTTGGGTCGCTTAGCTTAGCCATCCAGCGACCTCGGTGCAAATTGTAGGACTAAAAATAATATTGTGAGTTGTGAGGTGTTCAGAATAGACTGCAAATGAGTGGAAATTATGGTTATTGAGGTTAATAATACTTTGGGATCAAAATGACCCCCAAATTCTATGATTTAAGCTGTTTTTTTAGGTTTTTTTGAAAAAAACACCCGAATCCAAAACACACCCGAATCCGACAAAAAAAATTCGGTGAGGTTTTGCCAAAACGCGTTCGAACCCAAAACACGGCCGCGGAACCGAACCCAAAACCAAAACACAAAACCCGAAAAATTTCCGGTGCTCATCACTACTATTTAACCACTTGCCTGGCATGATGGCATCAGATGCGACCATACCAGCAAGTGCTTTATCTGACCTGGTCGCACAGGATGCGACCAGTCAGACAGAGAGTGTTAGCAGCGGCAGGGAAGGGAAACTTCCCTCCGCTGCTGCTGTCAGAGGGACCGGAAGGTCTCTCTTCCTCCCTGCACTCTCCCCTCAGTGCTGCCCATCATTGCTGATCATCAGCGCGGCAGGATCCCCCACCCCCAGCGGCTGCAGACACTGGTAAGTGTAAAACAACCGCCCCAAGCCACCCCCAGACCCCCCCTGTGTATCTGGTAGCTGTCTGGTTTCTAAAAAATAAAACCACGATGGTCGCGATGTTACCGATGTATCGATTGTCACAATGTTCCCGATCGATATTTCGATGTTTGAGCACAATTATTAATTTTTTTTTTTTATTTTTAACTAAAATCATTTTGGATAGGGTTAAATTCATGTTCTTCACCTAATTCACTCTTAAAAAAACCTGACACTTTCAGAGCAGTGTTTGGAAAGAAAAAATCATCAGTTCAGCAAAGTTGCTGTGAGCTTTAGACCAGGTAAGTTTAACACTAATGTGATAACTATTTTTATGGTAATTATTTTGTGCATTTTGTGGGGTCCAGAGCTGTAATTTGACTTTTTGGTGCCCTGTGTCAGATAGAGAATTGGCGCCCCCCTATCCTCCCATTTTTCCAATAGGTAATGTAAGGGGCATGCCTTGTGGGGAAGGGGCATGACAAGATTGATCCCAGAGAAAGCCCATGCTATGAGAGCTCGTTGTTATTCAGTTACAATACCCTTTATTAATAACACATTTCTATATATACATTTCTATATACTGCCATACCCAGGATTCACACCTATAACCATTGAGCTATATGACCCTACATAAAAACCATGAATACTATATGAAGCCACTGGTACTTTGTAAAAAAATTATAATCAGCATTGCAATTGAGCAGATCTATGTAGTGTGCAGCCACACAGTGGCGTCAGAAGGCGGGTGCGGGGGGTGCGGCCCGTACCCGGGTGTCCCCCTCAACAGGAGCCGAGTGCTGCAGTGAGATAAACTCCTGCAGCACTCGGCTCCTGTCACAGACCTGTGATGCCACGCCCCTTTTAAATTTAGGCAACACCCCCTTTTCAGGTGCTCATGGCTCCGGTGGCCTGAGCATGGGGGGTGTAATAGTACAGAGTGCGCTCCGGGTGTCACCACACCCGGTGACGCCTCTGCAGCCACACATTCAATGTCTGCAGCCACACACTGCATAGATCTGCTCAGCCACAATGCTGATCATTTCTTCACAAAGCACAAGGTAAGCTTCAAATAGAAATCTCTAACTTAAAATTATCTACCTTTCTATTAGAGATGAGCGGGTTCGGTTCCTCTGAATCCGAACCCGCCCGAACTTCAGCCTTTTTACACGGGTCCGAGCAGGCTCGGATCTTCCCGCCTTGCTCGGCTAACCCGAGCGCGCCCGAACGTCATCATCACGCTGTCGGATTCTCGCGAGGCTCGGATTCTATCGCGAGACTCGGATTCTATATAAGGAGCCACGCGTCGCCGCCATTTTCACACGTGCATTGAGAGTCATAGGGAGAGGACGTGGCTGGCGTCCTCTCCGTTTAGAGAAGAGAGAGACACAGTATTTTTGGGGAGCATTATTAGGAGGAGTACTACTATACTCCTGTATACTACTATACTACTTGCTGAAGTGATATTTATTTTATAGAGTCATAGGGAGAGGACGTGGCTGGCGTCCTCTCCGTTTAGAGAAGAGAGAGACACAGTATTTTGGGGAGCATTATTAGGAGGAGTACTACTATACTGTATACTACTATACTACTTGCTGAAGTGATATTTATTTTATAGAGTCATAGGGAGAGGACGTGGCTGGCGTCCTCTCCGTTTAGAGAAGAGAGAGACACAGTATTTTGGGGAGCATTATTAGGAGGAGTACTACTATACTGTATACTACTATACTACTTGCTGAAGTGATATTTATAGATTAGATAGTGTGACTGTAAGTGTATTATCTGACTTGTGGGGGAGACACTGACAGTGGGGAGCAGTTAGAGTCTGAGAGAGCAGGACTCAGGAGTACATACTACATAATATAACGTACAGTGCACACTTTTGCTGCCAGAGTCAGTGCCACACTGCCATTGTTGTGACCACACTGACCACCAGTATAATAATATATTTTGTGATTGTCTGCTTAGGCCTCGGAGTACTAGTTGCAAGTTGCAACGTGACCTGACCACCAGTTTAATAATCAATCACCACCAGTTTAATATATATATATATATATATATATATATAATTGTATATAATATATATATATATATAATATTGTATACCACCTACCCGTGGTTTTTTTTTTTTCATTCTTCTTTATACTATTACATACTACTATAGTAGCTTACTGTAGCAGACTAGCAGTCTGCGGTGCTGTGCTGACCTGACAGTGTCCAGCAGGTCCGTCATCAGTCATTACATAATAAATATATATAGTACCTGTCCGGCTGCAGTACTAGTGATATTATATTGATTTCATCTCATTATCAATAATTTATCATCCAGTCTAGACTCTATATTAGCAGCAGACACAGTACGTTAGTCCACGGCTGTAGCTACCTCTGTGTCGGCACTCGGCAGTCCATCCATAATTGTATACCACCTACCCGTGGTATTTTTTTCTCTTTCTTCTTTATACATACTACTATAGTATAGTAGCTTACTGTAGCAGTCTGCGGTGCTGCTGAGCTGACAGTGTCCAGCAGGTCCGTCATCAGTCATCATTACCTAATAAATATATTATCTACCTGTCCGGCTGCAGTACTAGTGATATTATATATACATACATATATATTGATTTCATCTCATTATCAATCATCCAGTCTATATTAGCAGCAGACACAGTACGTTAGTCCACGGCTGTAGCTACCTCTGTGTCGGCACTCGGCAGTCCATCCATAATTGTATACCACCTACCCGTGGTTTTTTTTTTCTTTCTTCTTTATACATACTACATCTCATTATCATCCAGTCTATATTAGCAGCAGACACAGTACGTTAGTCCACGGCTGTAGCTACCTCTGTGTCGGCACTCGGCAGTCCATCCATAATTGTATACCACCTACCCGTGGTTTTTTTTTTCTTTCTTCTTTATACATACTACATCTCATTATCATCCAGTCTATATTAGCAGCAGACACAGTACGTTAGTCCACGGCTGTAGCTACCTCTGTGTCGGCACTCGGCAGTCCATCCATAATTGTATACCACCTACCCGTGGTTTTTTTTTTCTTTCTTCTTTGTACATACTACATCTCATTATCATCCAGTCTATATTAGCAGCAGACACAGTACGTTAGTCCATGGCTGTAGCTACCTCTGTGTCGGCACTCGGCAGTCCATCCATAATTGTATACCACCTACCCGTGGTTTTTTTTTCTTTCTTCTTTATACATACTACATCTCATTATCATCCAGTCTATATTAGCAGCAGACACAGTACGTTAGTCCACGGCTGTAGCTACCTCTGTGTCGGCACTCGGCAGTCCATCCATAATTGTATACCACCTACCCGTGGTTTTTTTTTCTTTCTTCTTTATACATACTACATCTCATTATCATCCAGTCTATATTAGCAGCAGACACAGTACGTTAGTCCACGGCTGTAGCTACCTCTCTGTCGGCACTCGGCAGTCCATCCATAATTGTATACCACCTACCCGTGGTTTTTTTTCTTCTTTCTTCTTTATACATACTACATCTCATTATCATCCAGTCTATATTAGCAGCAGACACAGTACGTTAGTCCACGGCTGTAGCTACCCCTGTGTCGGCACTCGGCAGTCCATCCATAATTGTATACCACCTACCCGTGGTTTTTTTTTTCTTTCTTCTTTGTACATACTACATCTCATTATCATCCAGTCTATATTAGCAGCAGACACAGTACGTTAGTCCACGGCTGTAGCTACCTCTGTGTCGGCACTCGGCAGTCCATCCATAATTGTATACCACCTACCCGTGGTTTTTTTTTTCTTTCTTCTTTATACATACTACATCTCATTATCATCCAGTCTATATTAGCAGCAGACACAGTACGTTAGTCCACGGCTGTAGCTACCTCTGTGTCGGCACTCGGCAGTCCATCCATAATTGTATACCACCTACCCGTGGTTTTTTTTTTCTTTCTTCTTTGTACATACTACATCTCATTATCATCCAGTCTATATTAGCAGCAGACACAGTACGTTAGTCCACGGCTGTAGCTACCTCTGTGTCGGCACTCGGCAGTCCATCCATAATTGTATACCACCTACCCGTGGTTTTTTTTTTCTTTCTTCTTTATACATACTACATCTCATTATCATCCAGTCTATATTAGCAGCAGACACAGTACGTTAGTCTACGGCTGTAGCTACCTCTGTGTCGGCACTCGGCAGTCCATCCATAATTGTATACCACCTACCCGTGGTTTTTTTTTCTTTCTTCTTTATACATACTACATCTCATTATCATCCAGTCTATATTAGCAGCAGACACAGTACGTTAGTCCACGGCTGTAGCTACCTCTGTGTCGGCACTCGGCAGTCCATCCATAATTGTATACCACCTACCCGTGTTTTTTTTTTTCTTTCTTCTTTATACATACTACATCTCATTATCATCCAGTCTATATTAGCAGCAGACACAGTACGTTAGTCCACGGCTGTAGCTACCTCTGTGTCGGCACTCGGCAGTCCATCCATAATTGTATACCACCTACCCGTGGTTTTTTTTTCTTTCTTCTTTATACATACTACATCTCATTATCATCCAGTCTATATTAGCAGCAGACACAGTACGTTAGTCCACGGCTGTAGCTACCTCTGTGTCGGCACTCGGCAGTCCATCCATAATTGTATACCACCTACCCGTGGTTTTTTTTTCTTTCTTCTTTATACATACTACATCTCATTATCATCCAATCTATATTAGCAGCAGACACAGTACGGTAGTCCATGGCTGTAGCTACCTCTGTGTCGGCACTCGGCAGTCCATCCATAATTGTATACTAGTATCCATCCATCTCCATTGTTTACCTGAGGTGCCTTTTAGTTGTGCCTATTAAAATATGGAGAACAAAAATGTTGAGGTTCCAAAATTAGGGAAAGATCAAGATCCACTTCCACCTCGTGCTGAAGCTGCTGCCACTAGTCATGGCCGAGACGATGAAATGCCAGCAACGTCGTCTGCCAAGGCCGATGCCCAATGTCATAGTACAGAGCATGTCAAATCCAAAACACCAAATATCAGTAAAAAAAGGACTCCAAAACCTAAAAGAAAATTGTCGGAGGAGAAGCGTAAACTTGCCAATATGCCATTTACCACACGGAGTGGCAAGGAACGGCTAAGGCCCTGGCCTATGTTCATGGCTAGTGGTTCAGCTTCACATGAGGATGGAAGCACTCAGCCTCTCGCTAGAAAAATGAAAAGACTCAAGCTGGCAAAAGCACCGCAAAGAACTGTGCGTTCTTCGAAATCCCAAATCCACAAGGAGAGTCCAATTGTGTCGGTTGCGATGCCTGACCTTCCCAACATTGGACGTGAAGAGCATGCGCCTTCCACCATTTGCACGCCCCCTGCAAGTGCTGGAAGGAGCACCCGCAGTCCAGTTCCTGATAGTCAGATTGAAGATGTCAGTGTTGAAGTACACCAGGATGAGGAGGATATGGGTGTTGCTGGCGCTGGGGAGGAAATTGACCAGGAGGATTCTGATGGTGAGGTGGTTTGTTTAAGTCAGGCACCCGGGGAGACACCTGTTGTCCGTGGGAGGAATATGGCCGTTGACATGCCTGGTGAAAATACCAAAAAAATCAGCTCTTCGGTGTGGAGGTATTTCACCAGAAATGCGGACAACATTTGTCAAGCCGTGTGTTGCCTTTGTCAAGCTGTAATAAGTAGGGGTAAGGACGTTAACCACCTCGGAACATCCTCCCTTATACGTCACCTGCAGCGCATTCATAATAAGTCAGTGACCAGTTCAAAAACTTTGGGTGACAGCGGAAGCAGTCCACTGACCAGTAAATCCCTTCCTCTTGTAACCAAGCTCACGCAAACCACCCCACCAACTCCCTCAGTGTCAATTTCCTCCTTCCCCAGGAATGCCAATAGTCCTGCAGGCCATGTCACTGGCAATTCTGACGATTCCTCTCCTGCCTGGGATTCCTCCGATGCATCCTTGCGTGTAACGCCTACTGCTGCTGGCGCTGCTGTTGTTGCTGCTGGGAGTCGATGGTCATCCCAGAGGGGAAGTCGTAAGACCACTTTTACTACTTCCACCAAGCAATTGACTGTCCAACAGTCCTTTGCGAGGAAGATGAAATATCACAGCAGTCATCCTACTGCAAAGCGGATAACTGAGGCCTTGGCATCCTGGGTGGTGAGAAACGTGGTTCCGGTATCCATCATTACTGCAGAGCCAACTAGAGACTTGTTGGAGGTACTGTGTCCCCGGTACCAAATACCATCTAGGTTCCATTTCTCTAGGCAGGCGATACCGAAAATGTACACAGACCTCAGAAAAAGAGTCACCAGTGTCCTAAAAAATGCAGCTGTACCCAATGTCCACTTAACCACGGACATGTGGACAAGTGGAGCAGGGCAGGGTCAGGACTATATGACTGTGACAGCCCACTGGGTAGATGTATGGACTCCCGCCGCAAGAACAGCAGCGGCGGCACCAGTAGCAGCATCTCGCAAACGCCAACTCTTTCCTAGGCAGGCTACGCTTTGTATCACCGGTTTCCAGAATACGCACACAGCTGAAAACCTCTTACGGCAACTGAGGAAGATCATCGCGGAATAGCTTACCCCAATTGGACTCTCCTGTGGATTTGTGGCATCGGACAACGCCAGCAATAGTGTGTGTGCATTAAATCTGGGCAAATTCCAGCACGTCCCATGTTTTGCACATACCTTGAATTTGGTGGTGCAGAATTTTTTAAAAAATGACAGGGGCGTGCAAGAGATGCTGTCGGTGGCCAGAAGAATTGCGGGACACTTTCGGCGTACAGGCACCACGTACAGAAGACTGGAGCACCACCAAAAACTACTGAACCTGCCCTGCCATCATCTGAAGCAAGAAGTGGTAACGAGGTGGAATTCAACCCTCTATATGCTTCAGAGGTTGGAGGAGCAGCAAAAGGCCATTCAAGCCTATACAATTGAGCACGATATAGGAGGTGGAATGCACCTGTCTCAAGCGCAGTGGAGAATGATTTCAATGTTGTGCAAGGTTCTGATGCCCTTTGAACTTGCCACACGTGAAGTCAGTTCAGACACTGCCAGCCTGAGTCAGGTCATTCCCCTCATCAGGCTTTTGCAGAAGAAGCTGGAGACATTGAAGGAGGAGCTAACACGGAGCGATTCCGCTAGGCATGTGGGACTTGTGGATGGAGCCCTTAATTCGCTTAACAAGGATTCACGGGTGGTCAATCTGTTGAAATCAGAGCACTACATTTTGGCCACCGTGCTCGATCCTAGATTTAAAGCCTACCTTGGATCTCTCTTTCCGGCAGACACAAGTCTGCTGGGGTTGAAAGACCTGCTGGTGAGAAAATTGTCAAGTCAAGCGGAACGCGACCTGTCAACAACATCTCCTCCTTCACATTCTCCCGCAACTGGGGGTGCGAGGAAAAGGCTCAGAATTCCGAGCCCACCCGCTGGCGGTGATGCAGGGCAGTCTGGAGCGACTGCTGATGCTGACATCTGGTCCGGACTGAAGGACCTGACAACGATTACGGACATGTCGTCTACTGTCACTGCATATGATTCTCTCCCCATTGAAAGAATGGTGGAGGATTATATGAGTGACCGCATCCAAGTAGGCACGTCAGACAGTCCGTACTTATACTGGCAGGAAAAAGAGGCAATTTGGAGGCCCTTGCACAAACTGGCTTTATTCTACCTAAGTTGCCCTCCCACAAGTGTGTACTCCGAAAGAGTGTTTAGTGCCGCCGCTCACCTTGTCAGCAATCGGCGTACGAGGTTACATCCAGAAAATGTGGAGAAGATGATGTTCATTAAAATGAATTATAATCAATTCCTCCGCGGAGACATTGACCAGCAGCAATTGCCTCCACAAAGTACACAGGGAGCTGAGATGGTGGATTCCAGTGGGGACGAATTGATAATCTGTGAGGAGGGGGATGTACACGGTGATATATCGGAGGATGATGATGAGGTGGACATCTTGCCTCTGTAGAGCCAGTTTGTGCAAGGAGAGATTAATTGCTTCTTTTTTGGTGGGGGTCCAAACCAACCCGTCATATCAGTCACAGTCGTGTGGCAGACCCTGTCACTGAAATGATGGGTTGGTTAAAGTGTGCATGTCCTGTTTATACAACATAAGGGTGGGTGGGAGGGCCCAAGGACAATTCCATCTTGCACCTCTTTTTTCTTTAATTTTTCTTTGCGTCATGTGCTGTTTGGGGAGGGTTTTTTGGAAGGGCCATCCTGCGTGACACTGCAGTGCCACTCCTAGATGGGCCCGGTGTTTGTGTCGGCCACTAGGGTCGCTTATCTTACTCACACAGCTACCTCATTGCGCCTCTTTTTTTCTTTGCGTCATGTGCTGTTTGGGGAGGGTTTTTTGGAAGGGCCATCCTGCGTGACACTGCAGTGCCACTCCTAGATGGGCCCGGTGTTTGTGTCGGCCACTAGGGTCGCCCAGCTTAGTCATCCAGCGACCTAGGTGCAAATTTTAGGACTAAAAATAATATTGTGAGGTGTGAGGTATTCAGAATAGACTGAAAATTAGTGTAAATTATGGTTTTTGAGGTTAATAATACTTTGGGATCAAAATGACCCCCAAATTCTATGATTTAAGCTGTTTTTTAGTGTTTTTAAAAAAAAAACACCCGAATCCAAAACACACCCGAATCCGACAAAAAAAATTCAGCGAGGTTTTGCCAAAACGCGGTCGAACCCAAAACACGGCCGCGGAACCGAACCCAAAACCAAAACACAAAACCCGAAAAATTTCCGGCGCTCATCTCTACTTTCTATGCAAGGACACATAGCTCAATGAATAAATTGTCTGACTGCAATGCCACAGGCAATGGGTTATAATCCCAGGTATGTCAGCTTCTTGAAATATAATAAAGGACAGTGTGACTGAATAATAAAGAAATCATTAGTGACAGAAGTGGTCAGGGTAGGAGACAGAGGCGGTCAGGAGATGCTGGGCTTCAAAAAGGGGGGATGCTGCAAGTGAAAGTAATTAATACAGATAATTGACAAGTGCCACCAACAGCGTTCCCTACCCTACAGAAGTCAGGTTCAAACACAAAGCCGGCCCTAGGTATAGGCAAACTAGGCAAATGTCTAGGGCATTTGATATGCCATGGGGCACAAGCAGCTTATGCTGATTAAAATGATATGCGGCATGCCTATGGTGGTCATTCCGAGTTGATCGCTCGCTGACGTTTTTAGCAGAATAGCGATCATGCTAAAAATGGGTGATTCTGCGTATGCGTATGGGCCGCAGGGCGCACGCGCTAAGTATTTTCACACAAAACTATGCAATTATACACCACAGGGCCGAGCGACGCTTTTCAATCGCTCTGCTGATCGGTGAGTGATTGACAGGAAGTGGGTGTTTCTGGGTGTTAACTTGCCGTTTTCAGGGAGTGTGCTAAAAAACGCAGGCGTGTCAGGTTAAAACGCAGGCGTGCCTGGGGAAATGGGGGAGTGGCTGGCCGAACGCAGGGAGTGTTTGTGACGTCAAAGCAGGAACTAAACTGTCTGCAGTGGTCGCAATCGAGGAGTAGGTCTGGTGCTACTCAGAAACAGCAGGGAAATATTTAATAGCAGAACTGCTAACCTTTCGTTAGCAATTCTGCTAAGCTAAGATACACTCCCAGAGGGCGGCGGCCTAGCGTGTGCACTGCTGCTAAAAGCAGCTAGCGAGTGATCAACTAGGAATGAGGGCCTATATTCTGTGTGTGACTGCGGCTGTAGTTGCATACATGTGTATTCATGGAAATCATTGTAACATAGCATTTCGTACGCATATATAGTCACAGTTGCACACAGAATATATGCATACCCAGTTGCGGATCTTGCTACGGGCACACAGGATTTTTGACCAAGGTGCCTCCTTCTGGAGGGTGTCGCCGCCATCCGTAGGGCACCACCATCGTAAAAAGATCCACTACTGGTTGTGCCCCCCGGTGCTGTGCTGTCACTGCTGTGCGGTGTGCGATTATGTCATCGTGCACCGCACGGCATTGTGGGACCTGCACATAGACGCTAGTGGTCATAATTGACCTCTATTGTCTATGCTGCGCTATGGGTGAGACGTCATTACGTCTCTCCCATATATCCGAGGAGCGGCGCTTGCAGCCGGAGACGGAGGTCAGCAGCGGTTGGGAATCAGGAGCAGGGATGGTGAGTATTAATTAATTAATATATATATATATATTTTTGTAAGCGGCACAACTCTACTGGGGGCACAAACGGGGGCACAACTCTACAGGGGGCGTAACTGACCATGCCCCTTTATGAAGCCACACCCCTATTTTCGCCCTGGGCGCCACAAGGGCTAGAACCGGCTCTCGGCATACCACATATAATTTTAATCAGCAGAAGCTGCTTGTGCATCCTAGCCACATAGTAATGCAAATAAGATTTTCATAAAAAAGGCTTGACATTAGCAGAGCTGCCAGCAGGCATCTCCTGCTGCATGGTGTATTGAGTGCAAGGACACATCTGTATCCAAGCAGAGGCAGAGGTCACAGTGTTAGCGGTCATGAGAGTGCTGTGTGCGGGTGGGATGGTTGTGCAGTAGTTTTTGGCATATGTGTAAGGGGCACTATGTGTGTCATTAGGTGTATAAGGGCATTAATAATGTGCAGCATATGTGTAAGGGACATTATGTGTATAAGGGCATTAATAAAGGTTGGCATAATGTGTAAGGAATATTACAGTATGGTGTTATGTGTATAAATACATTACTAATGTGTGGCATTATGTGTATAAGGTGCTCTACTGTGTGGCGTAGCGTATAGAAAGGGCACTATTGTGTGGTCTAATGTGAATAAAGAGCAATATGGTGTGATGTAATATGAATAATGGGCACTACTGTGAGGCGTAACATTTATAAGGTAAAGTGGTACTGTGTGATGTAACGTGAATAAGGGACACTATCACATTATAAAATGTGAATAAAGTTGCACTACTGTGTGGTGTAATTTGAACTGGGGGTACTATTGTGTGGCCATGCCCCTTCCCATCAAGAGCACACCCCTTTTTGGGCTGTGCGCTGAATGTGTGCACTGTTCCTATTTAAAATATAGGGGGTAGTAACACCAAAATGAGGACTGCTATGGGTGAGGGGTTATGGTGCTGGGAAAGGGGTGCAGGGTCAGAGGCGGAACTAGCGGTGATACTAGGGGGCACCAGCCAAAATCTTGCCTAGGGCATCATATTGGTTAGGGCCGGCTCTGGTCACACAGCATAGACAGGACAGGTCACACAGACAGACTGTGAGCTCAGTGAGCTAGCCTGAGGCTCACGCGCTGGTGTCAGAACCAGTGGGTGGCAGTCAGCGCAATGCAGGCAGTGGTGGTGGGTGCAGGGCCGGATCCAGGGAGGGGCGAACGGGGCGAACGCCCCCCCTAACTGTCATAGCCACGCCCACTTACATGAGGTGGGGGCTGCTGCCAGGTGATGGTGTGTGGCTGCACTAACATCCCTCCCCATCCTCCGTGTCCCTGGGGCCTCTAGCTCCATCTGCCATCATCACATGCTGTCACCCCCACCTTGGGCAATGTGTGCCGCCCATATGAGTGTTAGTAGTTACATGCGCCCGGTTGTGTGTGCTACATAAGAAGCACATGTGCAGCCTGGCAATGCTTTATATGCTCTTACAGCATTAATGGACAGTTGGTATAGGAAGTGGGAGGAGTAATGTGTAGGGGAGGAGTCAGGAATAAATAAACCGCCCCCCTTAAAAGAAAAGTGTAGATCTGTCCCTGGATGGGTGTGAGGGTGCGATTGCTCCCCTTCCTTAAAGTTTCATCATGGGAGAGAGAACTAGTCGCCGCTAAGCTGCCTTTCTCCCCAGCACATGCCAGCCTGCATGGCTGCTTCAGCGGCGGCCAGTACTCTCTCCGCACCCAACGTCACTTGGGGCTGTTAGCAACAGGGAAGGGGGAGGGCAGCGGGAGAAAGGCAATTTGTTCCTATGTGTACACTGCGAATAATATGGGAAATCCTGGTACAGGTACCAGTGGGCCCTTTAATGCCCTTCATGCTGTTTTTTGTGGTTCTCCAAGTACCAGAATGCGGGAAAGGCTTGTTGGGATCTGTAGTTCCACCTGTAAACTGCAAAATGAATTCTGATTTTTACACACAATTGCTATGAACTCATCACCCACAGCCCAGGGGTGGAGGACATAGCCCTGGGCTTCAGCTCTGGCCCTTGGGTGCCCTACTCCCCCAGAGAACCCTGGCTAGGGCTGACTAGTTGGGGCGGTAATGCTATGGCCACAGATATCAGTATACACACATGTCCCCCAGCTGTGGACCCCGGTGATGGGTTTGAAAATACGGGGGACCCATACATCCTTTCTTCTCCATATTTTTGTAACCGTGACTGGTTCTTTAAATAGAAAGGGACCTCATGCAGTATTTTTAGAACCAGGATCAGCTCAAAGTTCCCGGGGCTGGTTATAGTTAGGAGGGGTCCCCACGCAGTTTAAAAAAAAAATATTTAACGCCTTCTTGAATGTTTACACAAAGAAGCAATGCACGGATCTCACTGATCCATCCGGGCTTCATGTTTGGGAGTGTTTAGCTGCCACCATCATCAGAAAACATGAGTTCAGCTTAGAGCTTAGAAAATTACCATTTTTTTTTTTTTTTAAATACACCCGTGTACTTTCGTAACCAGCTGAGTGTAAACTTGGGCAACACACAAATCTTAGTAAATTTTAGAGATGTGCAGCTGGCACTTTTCATGTTTTGGTTTTGGTTCTAATTCCACTTTCATGTTTTGGTTTTGGTTCTAATTCCACTTTCGTGTCTTGGTTTTGGCTTGGTTTTGCCAAAACCAGCCTTTCGTGTTTTGGTTTTGGTTTTGGATCTGGATGATTTGTGAAAAAAACATAAAAACAGCTAAAATCACAGAATTTGGAGGTAGTTTTGCTCCTACGGTATTATTAACCTCAATAACATTCATTTCCACTCATTTCCAGTCTATTCTGAACACCTCACACCTCACAATATTGTTTTTAGGCCAAAAGCTTGCACCTAGGTTGCTGGATGACTAAGCTAAGCAACACAAGTGGACAACACAAACACCTGGCCCATCTAAGAGTGGCACTGCAGTGTCAGACAGGAGGGCAGATATAAAAAAAAAAGGCCCCAAACAGCACATCATGCAAAGAAGAAAAAGAATTGCAATGAGGTAGTTGTATGACTAAGCCAAGCGACACAAACACCTGGCCCATCTAGGAGTGGCACCGCAGTGGCAGACAGGAGGGCAGATATAAAAAAAAAGGCCCCAAACAGCACATCATGCAAAGAAGAAAAAGAATTGCAATGAGGTAGTTGTATGACTAAGCCAAGCGACACAAACAATTGGCCCATCTAGGTGTGGCACTGCAGTGGCTGACATGAGGGCAGATATAAAAAAAAGGCCCGAAATAGCACATGTTGCAAAGAAGAAAAAAAGGTGCACAGACGTTGCTACATGACTAAGCTAAGTGACTGGCCCATCTAGTAGTGTCACACAGTGTCTGAATGTCTAGAGTGGGCCGCAATTGTTCAGTCCACTGACAGCATCTCCAGCACGCTCCAGTAACTTTTACAAAATTCTGCAATTGGTGGACTTATACGGCAGTACCCCAGGACTAATACAGCAGTACCCCTGGACTCATACAGCAGTGTCACACAGGATGGCACTTTTCAAAAACTATGCCCCAAACAGCACCTCATGCAAAGATGTCGAAGAGGTGCAATGTGGTAGCTATATGACTTAGCCAAGCGACACAAACAATTCCAACTGGAATTATACGTCCAATTCACTGGAATTATACGTCGAAATCACTGGAATTAATTGGAAAGATCACTGTAATTAATAATTATACGTCTAAATCACTGGAATTCATTGGCAAAATCACTGTAATTATACGTCCAAATCACTGGAATTAAATGGCAAAATCTCGCTATCGCCTGCCTAGTGAAGTGGAATCTAGATGGGATTTGGTACCGGGGACACAATACCTCCATCAATTGTCTAAATCCCACTGCACTAATGGCGGATACCGGGCGCATGTCTAACACCAACATAAGTGTCAAGGCCTCAGTTATGAGGGCTTCCATCGTCATGTGAAGCTGAACCACTAGTCATGAACATAGGCAAGGGCCTCAGCCGTTACTTGCCACTCCATGTCGTAAATGGCATATTGGAAAGTTTATGTTTCTCCTCAGACCATTTAAATTTCTTTTTTTGGGTCCTTTTACTGAACTTTGGCTTTTTGGATTTTACATGCCCTCTACTTTCACATTGGGCATCGGCCTTGGCAGACAACGTTGATGGCATTTCATCGTCTCTGCCATGACTAGTGGCAGCAGCTTCAGCACTAGGTGGAAGTGGATCTTGATCTTTCCCTATTTTACCCTCCACATTTGTGTTCTCCATTTTTTAATGTGTGAAATTATATGCCAGTAATATTATTATATCAATAGCAATGGCCTACTGTACTGTACTACTATATACTGCTCACAACAATGCAGCACAGATATGGATACTTGAAGTGACACAGAGCTGCACGATACAGCAATGGCCTACTGTACTGTACTACTATATATATTGCTCACAACAATGCAGCACAGATATGGAATGGATACTTGCAGTGACATGATTGGACAGTCAATCTAGAGGGCTATACACTGTTTAGGAGAGACAGACTAAATAAAAAGGGTGGAGGGGTGTGTCTTTACGTAAAGCCATTTTTAAAACCTAATATATGGGAAGATATTCAGGAGGGGACTGTAGACACTGTCGAGACATTATGGGTAGAAATTGCATGCGGGGAAAAAGGAATAAAAAAGTTAGTATTGGGTGTATGCTATAGACCCCCTGGTATCAACGCATCTGATGATGAATTGTTACTAAAGCAAATTGAAAGAATAGCAGGAGTAGAAGACATAGTAGTGATGGGAGATTTTAACTATCCAGAGATAAACTGGAAAAACGACTTATGTGATACTGCTAGGGGCAATATGTTTTTAAACACACTTAATGATAACTACTTAGTCCAACTAATTGAGGAACCAACTAGGTACAATGCAATCTTAGATCTGGTATTAACAAACAATGGGGATTTGGTATCAGGTATTATAGTAGGGGAACCCATAGGAAACAGCGACCACAATATGGTCACATTCAATATCAGTTTCTACAAACAGCCCTATACTGGCTCAACTAGGACTTTAAACTTTAGCAAAGCAAATTTTGAAAATATTAGAGTATTTTTCAGGGATCTTGAATGGGAAGGTTTGTTTTTAGGAAAAAATACTACAGAGAAATGGGAGGTACTAAAATTCCTGCTAGCTAAAAATACACTCAAATGTATTCCTATGAGTAGCAAAAAAAGGAATAAAAATCATAAACCGATGTGGCTTAACAAAAAGATTAAGGAACTTATGGGCAAGAAAAGGCGAGCATTTAAAAAATACAAATCTGACGGGGAAGCAGGGTCATTTCAGCACTATAAGGAATGTAACAAAATTTTCAAAAAGGAATAAGAGCGGCTAAAGTAGAAACTGAAAAACTAGTAGCAAAGGAAAGCAAAGCGAATCCCAAAAAAATCTTTAAATACATTAATAGCAAGAGATTAAAGAAGGAGAGTATAGGCCCTTTAAAAGACAAGTTGGGAGTCTTAAGCAAAAATGATAATGACATAGCGGACACACTAAATGAGTTTTTTTCAATAGTATTCACTAGAGAGGACCCAATTCAGGGACTTACACACAATCTCAATAATGAGAATATCACACTGATAGGTACTTATTTAAGCGAGGAAGTAGTCTGTGACCGATTAAAACATTTAAAGATTAATAAATCACCAGGGCCCGATGGCATTCATCCAAGGGTTCTAATGGAGCTTCACTTTGAACTGGCAAAACCGCTATCTTTGATCTTTAAGGATTCAGTTATATCAGGTATGGTTCCCAAAGACTGGCGTATAGCGGAAGTAGTGCCTATATTCAAAAAGGGAAGTAAAGCTGAACCAGGTAATTATAGACCAGTTAGTCTTACATCTATAGTGGGGAAAGTATTGGAAGGTATTCTAAGAGATAGTATTCCGAAGTTCCTTGAAACTAATAAGGTCATTAAAAGGAATCAACATGGGTTTATGAAGGACAGATCCTGTCAAGCCAACTTACTTAGCTTTTATGAAACAGTAAGCGCAAACCTAGATCAGGGTAAAGACGTGGATGTAATCTTTTTAGACTTTTCTAAAGCGTTCGATACTGTACCACACACGAGACTTATCTACAAGCTACAAGAATCAGGGCTAGGAAGCACAATATGCACTTGGGTCAAAAACTGGTTAGATAATAGGGAGCAGCGCGTTGTGGTTAATGGATCTTTTTCAACTTTGACTGAAGTGCTAAGTGGTGTTCCGCAAGGCTCAGTATTAGGACCGCTATTGTTCAATATTTTCATTAACGACCTAACAGAAGGTCTAGAGAGCATGGTGTCAATTTTTGCAGATGATACCAAATTGTGTAAGGCTATAAATACAGAGGAGGATGCCGAGTCTCTTCAGAACGACTTAGTTAAATTAGAAGCATGGGCAGCCAAATGGAGAATGCGCTTCAACACAGACAAGTGTAAGGTAATGCACTGTGGTAACAAGAACAAAAATTACACCTACCTACTAAATGGGGTAAAATTAGGGGATTCTGTACTGGAAAAGGACTTAGGTGTCCTCATAGATAGCAAGCTAAGCAGTAGTACCCAAAGTAGGACTGCAGCAAAGAAGGCTAATAAGATATTAGCATGCATAAAATGGGGTATTGATGCTAGGGACGAGAGTATTATACTCCCGTTATATAAATCACTAGTGAGGCCACACCTTGAATACTGTGTACAATTCTGGGCACCGTACTACAAAAAGGATATCCTGGAGCTTGAAAAGGTACAGAGGAGGGCGACCAAACTAATTAAGGGCATGGAGACGATGGAATACAAGGAAAGGCTTAAAAGACTAGGCATGTTTATTGTTTACATTGGAAAAGCGGAGACTAAGAGGGGTTATGATCAACATCTACAAATATATAAGGGGACAATACACAGAGCTTGCGCGGGACCTGTTTTTGGTTAGATCAACACAGAGGACTCGTGGACACTCGCTCAGGTTAGAGGAGAGGAGATTCCGCACAATACGGCGTAAAGGCTTTTTCACGGTAAGGACAATACGTGTTTGGAATTCCCTGCCCGAGGGAGTTCTAATGGCGGAATCTGTCAACACCTTTAAGAATGGGTTAGATAAATTCCTAATGGATAAGGATATCCAGGGGTATGGTGCATAGTCATGCATTATAGTTACTATAAATAGGGATAAAATGCAACGGCTGACAGCAGCATCAGTCAGAAATTTTCGTCAAATCATCATGCATAGGAGACCACAAATAGGTTGAACTCGATGGACAATTGTCTTTTTTCAACCTCAGATACTATGTTACTATGTTACTATGTTACTATGACACGGAGCTGCAAGATACAGCAATGGCCTACTGTACTGTACAACTATATACTGTTGGTCACCAAAATGCTGCACTGTACTACTATATATACTGCTCACAACAATGCAGCACAGATATGGAATGGATACTTGCAGTGACACGCTGCTGCAAGATACAGCAATGGCCTACTGTACTGTACTACTATACTGGTGGTCACCAAAATGCTGCACTGTACTACTATATATAATATATATATTATATACTGGTCGCACAACAATGCAGCAGATATTGAATGGATACTTGCAGTGACACAGAGCTGCAAGATACAGCAATGGCCCACTGTACTGTACTACTATACTGGTGGTCACCAAAATGCTGCACTGCACTACTATATATAATATATATAGTATATACTGGTAACACAACAATGCAGCAGATATTGAGCACTGATGATCAGGATACTTTCTAGAACTGGCCTACTGTACTGTACTACTGTAATTATATACTGGTGGTCCCCACAATGCAGCACACTGAGCGCAGATATTTGCAGCACACTGAGCACAGATGTGGAGCTTTTCAGGCAGAGAACGTAGATATTTGCAGCACGCTGAGCACAGATATGCAGCTTTTCAGGCAGAGAACGTAGATATTTGCAGCACACTGAGCACAGATATTTGCAGCACACTGAGCACAGATATTTGCAGCACACTGAGCACAGATATTTGCAGCACACTGAGCACAGATATGGAGCTTTTCAGGCAGAGAATGTAGCCACATCCTCTCCATTCAATCTCTAATGCACGAGTGAAAATGGCGGCGACGCGCGGCTCTTTATATGGAATACGAATCTCGCGAGAATCCGACAGCGGGATGATGACGTTCAGCCTCGTTCAGGTTAACCGAGCAAGGCGTGAAGATCCGAGGCTGCCTCAGACCCGTGTAAAATAGGTGAAGTTCGGGGGGGTTCGGAACTCGATGAACCGAACACGCTCATCTCTAGTGTATACCACTGTGACTGCCTCGTCACTGGAATGACTGATGGACAGGACACTACCATTGGTCTGATGCAGCACAACACAACAACACTGTAAAGGGACTTGTGGTTGTTGTTATAATTATTATAATACTGTAGCAGTGGACATATAGCAGCAGCGTATACCACTGAGACTGCCTCGTCACTGGAATGACTGATGGACAGGACACTACCACTGGTCTGATGCAGGACATCACAGCCCCACTTTATACAGCTACACTGGATATATGGCAGCAGAGGACACCAACACTGTGACTGGCTGGACTGATACAGCACAATACACTGACTACACTGGACTGGACAGCACAACACAGCACAAGATTCGCCACCCCAATTTTCCGCCCCCACACAGACACTGAACACTGAGGACACGTCCTCTCAATACACTCTCCGAGACTGGAGTGAAAATGGCCGCGACAAGTGGCTTCTTATATGGAATCTAAATCCCGTGAGAATCCAACAGCAGGATGATCACGTTTTGCTTCGTTCTGATTTCCGAGTCAGGCGGGAAAACCCGAGCCGGGCTCGGAACCGGACTCGAACGGTGAAGTTCGGTACGGTTCGGTTCTCTGGGAACCGAACCTGCTCATTTCTAGTAAATTTACCCTTTAGTATCCCAGTGCCTCCTCTTCTGTTTGACTGCACTGTAGCCACCTGACTGTGCTGGTGCCACCTGACTGTGCTGTGGCCACCTGACTGCGCTGTGGCTACCTGACTGCACTGTGGCCACCTGACTGCACTGTGGCCATCTGACTGCGCTGTGGCCATCTGACTGCACTGTGGCCATCTGACTGCGCTGTGGCTACCTGACTATGCTGTGGCTTCCTGACTGCACTGTGGCCACCTGACTGCACTGTGGCCACCTGACTGCACTGTGGCCACCTGACTGCACTGTGGTCACCTGACTGCACTGTGGCCACCTGACTGTGCTGTGGGAGAAGGCCAGAGGCATCACAGCAGAGAAGGACTACAATCTGCAGTGTGCCCAGACGGGCAGCTGTCAGCCTCAATCACAACAGCTCACACCCAACTGAGAGCTCTGCTGGACCCATTGATGGGCGTGGCCTGGGAAGGTTAGTGCTGGGAGAGGGAACTCAGTCCCCAGTGGGAGTGGCGATGCAGTGATTGATACCTGTTTAAGATGGGGACAGCAGCGACACAATTGGTGCTACAGTATTACTGCACCACCGAGTGGGTACAGCAGAGCTTTGCAGCCCAAAGTGGCATCTGCAGCGGCCATTTTCCAAGTGATCTGTGTCTGCACTGCAGAGCTGCCGCATGACTCTGGACTGGTGAGTATAATTTGTGGGAGCAGTGTGTATGGTGTGGGCCCCCTTGGATCCTGGGGCCCATGTGCGCCACACCCACTGCACCCATTGTAGAAATGCCTATGATTTATTAAGGATGCCCACCCACAGAGGGAGAATCACCTACCTCGCTGATATTCTGGCGTCGGGATAGTACCAGGGACATGCGGTGATATACTTTATACAATCAAAACTCTGGTACAAACGTAAGTATGACAGGAAAGGCTCTGCCTCACCTTCCTCACCCCACCACACGCCACTGGATAGTACCCCTGCTGGGATTACAACGTCCGTATTGCGACCGCCGGGATCCATATGAAGGCACCGGCAGCAGCTGTGCATGGAATTTGGAGTGCCTAGCCATGGAGGATTTTATACATATATATATATATATATATATATATATAGTTTATATATATAGTATATCTACAAAAAAAATCCTTTCTTAATGTTGCACATCCAAACATAGATTTGTCGTAGGACAAAAATCAGGAGTTGCTCCAGAACTTATGTGAATGCAAAGAAAGTATTAAAAATAATGCAACTATTTGCATGGATAGAAGTCCTGAGTTCCGCCTGTTATTTGTACACGGTCACATGTGTTTTTGGATATACAGTAACATAGAGGCTGCAAGATTAAATGCTGATTTTACATGAACCAAAACCCCATTATTTATTTATTATGGTGAGTGAGGGCTTTATTCAGTAGCCTGTGTTACTAAAATGCGATCACATCACCCTGTGTTCCGCTGCAGTGCGCACGTGAAGGCCCTCTCTGCGCATGTGCAGGTGTGATATCCAATTAATGTAACTGTCTGATTATATATCAAATAAATCATCACTGTGTAGAAATACATGTACATTTATGAATGTACACAGGTATCCCTCACAGAGGGGCGGAGGGATACAGAGCAGTGCATGTAATTTGTCTCTGAGGAGAGGGGCGGAGTGATACAGAGCAGTGCATGTAATCTGTCTCAGGAGAGGGGCGGAGTGATACAGAGCAGTGCATGTAATCTGTCTCAGGAGAGGGGCGGAGTGATACAGAGCAGTGCATGTAATCTATCTCTGAGGAGAGGGGCGGAGTGATACAGAACAGTGCATGTAATCTGTCTCTGAGGAGAGGGGCGGAGTGATACAGAGCAGTGCATGTAGTCTGTCTCTGAGGAGAGGGGCGGAGTGATACAGAGCAGTGCATGTAATCTGTCTCTGAGGAGAGGGGCGGAGTGATACAGAGGAGTGCATGTAATCTGTCTCTGAGGAGAGGGGCGGAGTGATACAGAGGAGTGCATGTAATCTGTCTCTGAGGAGAGGGGCGGAGTGATACAGAGCAGTGCATGTAATCTGTCTCTGAGGAGAGGGGCGGAGTGATACAGAGCAGTGCATGTAATCTGTCTCTGAGGAGAGGGGCGGAGTGATACAGAGCAGTGCATGTAATCTGTCTCAGGAAAGGGGCAGAGTGATACAGAGCAGTGCATGTAATCTGTCTCTGAGGAGAGGGGTGGAGTGTTATATCCTGAGTGTGAGGAGTCCAGTGAAGAGAGCTCTCTGAGGTAATGGAGAAGAGTGGTTCCTGGACTGACAGGGTTTACCTCAGCCGGGTATCACGGTAGCTGATCGGAGCTTAAGTCTTTAAACTGGCACTGAGGTATCTTTTCCTGGAAGTCGGAGACCAGATCTTCCTCCCATTCAGTGACAGTGGGGGCTGTCATGGAGTTGTCTGCTGGGCCCATTCCTGCGTATTGTCCTATTTATGACTGGCAAACGGGGTGCTGAGGGTGAGAGAACGCTGTCCCTGTGCTCAAAGGTGCTGAATGGCATAATGCTTTCAGCATGGAAGAGAAACACTCCCCAGCACACAGAAACGTCACTGTGCACAGGCTCACGGTGTAGTTATAAAGAGATCGGCAATGATCTTGACCTGAGGAACTTTATGCATCTGCAGGGGACACATAGTGAGTTAGCCCCAAAGACTTGTGTGGCTAAGATAATTTCCCTCAGATAATATAATAGACTGCTCCCTGTGTAACTACAGGACTCATAAACCCCCTTCTGTAGCAGGGACTGTCTAAACTGATACCCCTTTTTCACACCGCACAAATAACCGGGTATCGACCCGTCATATTGCCGAGTCAACACGGGTCAGTGTGCGGTGTGAAAGCGCCATGTCAAATTTCCTGGGCCGCCTGACCCGGTAATTCAACCCGGGACCCGTTTACAAAATAGGGAGAGGCGGCGCTGAGATGAGCTCATCTCCCAGCGCCGCCTCCACCTCCACCTCCGCCCCCACTGCCGGCTCTGCCCCCCACCGCTATGGCAACCGACCCGGTAATATGCCAGGTCTGGAAGTCAGCAGAAGCGGTAGTAGAGTCTCCAGTGCCGGATCCCACCCAGGAAGGACCCGTTTCTAATTCCCGGGCGGGATCCGGCATTGGAGATGTGAAAGGGGTAATATATATATATATAAATAAAATACTTCAGTACTTTCGTTTCTGCCAGGAAAGTTGCTCTTCAGCCGAATTTCTCAGTCAGACACATTCAGCGGCAGTGTAAACCACAGTGAGATATGTATGGACGCTTTCTGAGACTGCTGTCAGGTGGTGGAAACACAGTGACACAGAAAGTAATAAGAGAGAGATTGACTCCTACCAGTGTTATAGCCATAGTTCCCTACCCTCCCTCATTCTGCAGGAGACTCCTGAAACAGCAGCAATCTCCCTGACTCACTGAATAGTACATCAATCTCCCTGATTGCACCTTATCCCCATTATGCAGCTGTTATATTCTTGGGGGGGGGGGGGGGGGGGGGAATCAGAGATACATACATTCATATGGTATCATCAGCGCCATTTCCCTGCACTGGTTATAAGGCACAATGATCCCTATGGCTACATGCATTTTATATAAGGTTTCTCGTGGCCACTTACAGTATATGGAACCTCTTGTAAAACACAAACACATCCTGCAACATATCAGCGTATTTTCTTCACCAAGTAGATCTTACCAACGTTGGGGCACATTTACATTTGGGTGTCAGTCATTTTTATAACACGCCTCTCCGATGTACAGTCATATATACGTCCGCGTTGATACTTAGGTGTTACTTTCACAATCTCCCTGAAATGCTTTTTCAAAAGTAGGCAAGTATGGTTATAGCCTTTATAGTTTAAAGCAGCAATTCCATATAGACGCTGCTTGTTCCAGAGATATTCTGATACTGTTCATTAATCCAGTATTAGCTATTCATAGGAGAACTGAGGATATATTAATACAGAAACTGCATATACCTGCATACCTCCCAATTGCTGTGTATTGACAGGAGGGACATCTGTGCGGCGAAGCGCGCTCCACCTGAAAGGGGCATGACCTATAGAAAAGGGGGTGTGGCTTCATGGGAGGGCCTGCAATTGCGAGCCATACCCCCATTTTTGTCACTGAGGGGGCATGCCCAGCGCTCTGTGAGCTGCTGGCATGCCCCCTCTCCTTCTGTCTCCACTGAATAGACGCTGTGCGCATGCGCACAGCATCTATTCACCCTGCTGCTCTGCTAAGCAGAGCGGCAAGTGCAGGAACCTCCCAACTGCCCCCACACCGCGGGACACTGCGGCCCATCTGTGGGACAACGGGACAGTCCCAAATAAATGTGACTGTCCGCGAAAATTGGGACAGTTGGGAGGTATGTACCTGGAGCTAGAAAGGCTTACCTCTTCGCTTAACTCATCCTGGGCAACGCTTGTGAACAAATCAATTGCACCATCTGTAGTCAGATGAATTTACCTAGATGATCTGGGAGGGCAATTGCAATATTGATATTATCTACCTAACTTTTGAAAGTGTCATAATTCATTGGTGTAAACTTTTAGTATTATTTTAAGGTTTAAAATACTGGGGGTAATTCTGAGTTGATCGCAGCAGCAAGTTTGCAATTTGGCAAAACCATGTGCACTGAAGGGGGGGGGGGGCGAAATAACATTTGCAGAGTTAGATTTGGGTGGGTTATTTTGTTACTGTGCAGGGTAAATACTAGTGATGTGCACTGGAAATTTTTTGGGTTTTGTGTTTTGGTTTTGGATTCGGTTCCGCGGCCGTGTTTTGGATTCGGACGCGTTTTGGCAAAACCTCCCTGAAAATTTTTTGTCGGATTCGGGTGTGTTTTGGATTCGGGTGTTTTTTACAAAAAACCCTAAAAAACAGCTTAAATCATAGAATTTGGGGGTCATTTTGATCCCATAGTATTATTAACCTCAATAACCATAATTTCCACTCATCTTCAGTCTATTCTGAACACCTCACACCTCACAATATTATTTTCAGTCCTAAAATTTGCACAGAGGTTGCTGGATGATTAAGCTAAGCGACCCAATTGGCCGACACAAACACCTGGCCCATCTAGGAGTGGCACTGCAGTGTGAGGCAGGATGGCACTTCAAAAAAATTGTCCCCACACAGCACATGATGCAAAGAAAAAAAGAGGCGCACCAAGGTCGCTGTGTGACTAAGCTAAGCGACACAAGTGGCCGACACAAACACCTGGCCCATCTAAGAGTGGCACTGCAGTGTCAGACAGGATGGCACTTCAAAAAAATTGTCCCCAAACAGCACATGATGTAAAGAAAAAAAGAGGCGCACCAAGGTCGCTGTGTGACTAAGCTAAGCGACACAAGTGGCCGACACAAACACCTGGCCCATCTAGGAGTGGCACTGCAGTGTCAGGCAGGATGGCACTTCAAAAAATTTGTCCCCAAACAGCACATGATGCAAAGAAAAAAAGAGGCGCACCAAGGTCGCTGTGTGACTAAGCTAAGCGACACAAGTGGCCGACACAAACACCTGGCCCATCTAGGAGTGGCACTGCAGTGTCAGACAGGATAACACTTCAAAAAAATTGTCCCCAAACACAGAGCCGTCTTAACAGCAGTGTGGGCCCCTGGGCACAGCAATGCATTGGGCCCTCTACCCATGCTCCAGAGGTAGGGGTGGGAGGAGCTATCAGCAGCAGCTTTGATGTCCCGCGGGCAGTAGGGGGTGTTCTATCTTCTGCTCAGCATGTAGGACCAGAAGCAGTGATTTCTGCTAATTACTCCTTTACTGCACAGATGGGCTAAACTGTAGAAGGGGTCATTGTGCTGAATGAAGAAGCCCTGGTACATGACTTCTAGGGTGGTAGGGGGTGTTTAATACGTAGGGGAGTGGTGGCTAGTGGAGTGGGCTTAATATCATTTTACGGTGGGAGGGCAGCTTGTTTGACTGCAGATATCTCAAGTTCCTGAAAATATATTTCTTAGCTTTGGAATAAAATACTAGAGAGTTCCACCTTTCAGAAGATTCTGGGGACTTGGGGATCAGAGTTCAGGAGCCAGAGCAATTCACCAACGAAAATCTAAAACTGCATATTAGGCATGTGGAGCTGGAGCAGGGACCAGCTGCTTGAAGGCTGATATCTCTGTTTCTGGGCATAGTAGAAACAAGCTGCCAGTGTCCACTAAAAGTGGAGAGTCCCGGCTTTTAGCTTATACCCTTAGAAATACTCAAAGTCAGACAGAACCCGAAATATATGACTGGGAAGAGCAATTAACAGGCTTGGATGGGGACCACTGCTTTCAAGTCAGATATCTCTGGTTCCCCAGTGCTGATTTTCAAAAATCTGATACCCCTGGAAAGAGGGGACCCTCAGCTATCAGCCTAGGGCCCTTATTCTCTTGGGGCCCTTGGGCAAGAGCCCATTGAGCCCATACGAAAAGACGGCCCTGCCCAAACAGCACATGATGCAAAGAAAAAAAGAGGCGCACCAAGGTCACTGTGTGACTAAGCTAAGCGACACAAGTGGCCGACACAAACACCTGGCCCATCTAGGAGTGTCACTGCAGTGTCAGGCAGGATGGCACTTCCAAAAAAATTGTCCCCAAACAGCACATGATGCAAAGAAAAAAAGAGGCGCACTAAGGTCGCTGTGTGACTAAGCTAAGCGACACAAGTGGCCGACACAAACACCTGGCCCATCTAGGAGTGGCACTGCAGTGTCAGGCAGGATGGCACTTCAAAAAAGTTGTCCCCAAACAGCACATGATGCAAAGAAAAAAAGAGGCACACCAAGGTCGCTGTGTGACTAAGCTAAGCGACACAAGTGGCCGACGCAAACACCTGGCCCATCTAGGAGTGGCACTGCAGTGTCAGACAGGATGGCACTTCAAAAAAAATTGTCCCCAAACAGCACATGATGCAAAGAAAAAAAGAGGTGCACCAAGGTCGCTGGATGGCTAAGCTAAGCGACCCAAGTGGCCGACACAAACACCTGGCCCATCTAGGAGTGGCAATGCACTGTCCTCCTACTATATATACTGCGCACAACAACTAAACTGCACCACAGGTATGGATGGATAGTATACTTGATGACACAGAGGTAGGTAGTGCAGTGGACTACTGTACCATACTGCTATATATTATATACTGGTGGTCATCAAAATTATGCACTGTCCTCCTACTATATATATACTGTGCAAAACTTAAATGCACCACAGGTATGGGTGGATAGTATACTTGACGACACAGAGGTAGGTAGAGCAGTGGCCTTCCATACCGTACTGCTATATATACTGGTGGTTACTGTCAGCAAACTGCAAAACTAAAATGCACCACAGGTATAGAATCTAGATGGATAGTATACTTGACGACACAGACGTAGGTAGAGCAGTGGCCTTCCGTACCGTACTGCTATATATACTGGTGGTCACTGTCAGCAAACTGCAAAATTAAAATGCACCACAGGTATAGAATCTAGATGGATAGTATACTGGACGACACAGAGGTAGGTAGAGCAGTGGCCTTCTGTACCGTACTGCTATATATACTGGTGGTCACTGTCAGCAAACTGCAAAACTAAAATGCACCACAGGTATAGAATCTAGATGGATAGTATACTTGACGACACAGAGGTAGGTAGAGCAGTGGCCTTCCATACCATACTGCTATATATACTGGTGGTCACTGTGTCAGCAAACTGCAAAACTAAAATGCACCACAGGTATAGAATCTAGATGGATAGTATACTTGACGACACAGAGGTAGGTAGAGCAGTGGCCTTTCGTACCGTACTGCTATATACTGGTGGTCACTGTCAGCAAAACTCTGCACTGTACTCCTCCTATATAATACTGCTGGTCCCCAGTCCCCACAATGAAGCAGTGTGAGCACAGATATATGCAGCACACTGAGCACAGATATGGAGCATTTTTCAGGCAGACAACGTATACTGGTGGTCACTGGTCAGCAAAACTCTGCACTGTACTCCTCCTATATAATACTGCTGCTCCCCAGTCCCCACAATTAAGCAATAAGCACAAACGGAGAGGACGCCAGCCACGTCCTCTCCCTAACATTTCCAATGCACGAGTGAAAATGGCAGCGACGCGCGGCTGCTTATATAGAATGCTAATCTCGCGAGAATCCGACAGCGGGATGATGACGTTCGGGTGCGCTCAGGTTAACAGAGTCATACGGGAGAATCTGAGTATGCCTCGGACCCGTGTAAAATGGGTGAAGTTCGGGGGGGTTCGGTTTCCGAGGAACCGAACCCGCTCATCACTAGTAAATACTGGCTGCTTTATTTTTACACTGCAATTTAGATTTCAGTTTGAATACACCCCATCCAAATCTATGTCTCTATGCACATGTTATATCTGTCCCCCCCCTGCAGTGCACATGGTTTTGCCCAACTGCTAATAAATTTGCTGCTGCGATCAACTCTGAATTAGGCCCTCTATGCGCATTTCAGCGACATCATGATACTCAAGTGTTTTAGTGTAATTATTAAACTCTGCTATTGAAATGTTTAAAGATAGCCGAGTACCAGGTAAAATAGGTCTGATTTATCCAGTTTAGGTATTGGTAAGCGGTTCCTGTGGAGAGAACGAATTCAGCTCACAGAGTTTCAGCAAAATAAAATCTCTAGCTAGTCCATGTGCTATTTATTGTTACATACAATCAGTTGTGATAGCTGTGTTTACAGTATGTGTAGACTATGGGGGTCATTCCGACCCGATTGCTCGCTGCAGTTTATCGCAGCGCAGCGATTGGGTCGGAATTGCGCATGCGCCGCAGTGGGCCGTTTCCCTGCGATTGCCTCTGCCTGATTGACAGGCAGAGGCGGTCGCTGGGCGGGAGGGGGCGGCATGGCGGAATTTGGCCACCGTCTGGGCGGCGCGGTCCGGCCAACGGGGGGGCAGGCCGCAGCGGCTGCGTGACATCACATGCAGCCACTGCGGGTCGGGGAGCGACGAGTAGCTCCCGGCCAGCATGCTAAAGCTGCTCTGGCCGGGAGCTACACCTAAAGTGCAAAAGCATCGCCTCTGTACGATTGTGCGATGCATTTGCACTTCAGCGGGTGGGGTGGGGGGGACAGCACTGACATGCGGGGTGGGATAGCCCTGTGCTGGGCGTCCCCCCGCATGTCTATTGTCATGATCGCAGACCTGCAAACTTTTGCAGGGTTATGATCAACTCGAAATGACCCCCAATGTCCAATTGCCCATTTAGTTGAGAATTGCTGACAAAACTGTTCCCGTTAATACATTGTAACTTCAGTTAGGTAAACGTTTGTGACCTTCTTCAGTGTTAGGACAATACCTACCTTGGTGTTACACAGGCAGGGAGATGCAATCGCATCTCAGCAATGCAAATGCCTCTGTCTGATTGACAGACAGAGGCATTTGGGAGGTAGTTGGAGGCGGCGATACAGCGTTGCGGGGTGCGGCACGTGACATTGCGGGGGTGTGGAATTGGAAATGGGGCAGGGGCATGATGTCACATGTGACTGCTGCGATGGGAAAAATGGCAGAGGGGCTTCCCTTATTCAGTGATGTGATCACAATAAATTTGCGATCGCATCACTGGCCGCCATTAACATGCTGGGTGGTCTTGCCCTGGGCTGGGCGGTCCCCGGCACGCCATTGCAAAACTGCAAATGATGCTGAATAAGGCGCTGAGGTTATTATGGTGAGCGCTGAGCTATGTATTTTGTATTTCAGCTCTGTGGTCACATGTCATCTTACACGCCAAACCTGAGAATGGCGACCGCAGGTCTGCAGCTCAAGCTTAGGAATGGTGAGTGCAAGATGCCGGCTGTTGGAATTCCGACACCCTTCGGAATACTGATGCCGGAATCACAAAAACACCAGGAACCAGACGCAAGGAATCCCGACAGCCGGCAACCTGACTGTGAGTGTACTGGGAGGGTTAGTTTTAGGGCTGTGTGTTAGGGGGTTAGGTTTAGGTGCTACCCCGGGAGGTTAGGGTTAGGCTGTGGGGAGGGGAGAGGTTAGGGTTAGGCTGTGGGGAGGGGAGAGGTTAGAGTTAGGCTGTGGGGAGGGGAGAGGTTAGGGTTAGGCTGTGGGGAGGAGAGAGGTTAGGATTAGGCTGTGGGGAGGGGGGTAAGGGTTTGGCTGTGGGAGGGGAGAGGTTAGGGTTAGGCTGTGGGGAGGAGAGAGGTTAGGATTAGGCTGTGGGGAGGGGGGTAAGGGTTAGGCTGTGGGAGGGGAGAGGTTAGGGTTAGGCTGTGGGGAGGGGGGTGTCAAAGTCGAAAAATATCATAGTTCACAATGCCTTGTACTAACCCCAATGCACATGCCCGCTGCTCGTGCATTCAGTCTGCCGTGCGTGCACATGTCCGCAAATTGCGTAAAATCGCTCCGGCGATTACGCGCGTTACATGCGTATTTACGGTAGAGTTTATGAGCTTGTAGCTGGCAACTCCTTTATAGCATAGTTAACCCATATAGCGTGTTTTATAGGTAATAGTCCCCTTAATAATATCTGTAAGTATGTTTAGTGTAACTGGTTCATGGACATGGGGATTCCTCTTTACATGATACGAAGGGTCAGGCAAAGGTTGAACGGTGATGTCTAGTATCCAACGGAAGAGTATTTTATTAGGAACATTCCGGTGTTGGTTAGGAAGAGATTAATCGCTCCTGCGTATAGTTAGGTTTATAAGAAGTTTATGGACATTTACTGTATTTGCAATTCATTATCCATGCGGCGGGAATCCTGTGGATACCTCCCACCTGAGCAGTTTGAAATAGTCACAGCCCACCTGTTCGAATCCACCTATGACCTTTTGTTATAATGCAGAGTCACATTCCTGTGTCCAATGAACAATGAGATTGTAGGGCCCATTGTGTTGTACTGTATGTTGTGTATATAAGACCACCAGCCTGGGCCAGCTCACTCACTTCTCTCTACAAAGGTTTTCCCTGTGATGACTGAGAGCTGGTTTCCAGATAGCGCCTGCGATTCATTCCCACGTGTGTAAGTTCTCTGTGGCCATTTTGTTATCCGTTTATGTTTGCCAATTATTCTCTTTCTGTTTACCTGTATTTGCGATCGTTCGCTATTGTGTATATTTCTGTTTAGTTATTCTGTTTAGTTATTAATGTTAGGTCTGTAGTGTATAAGCTGTAACTGTTTCTTTTCCCCTTTTACATACTAAAATCATCTAGTAAGGTGTTGGAACCTCACTGAGTGTCGTGTGTTTCACCATTTATTGCTAAAGGTCTCTGAGCATCTCAATCGCTCAAACAGGTTGCTTAATCACAAGGTTTAGTGTTACATTATTGCAGTATCTTGATATTAAGGTTTACAGTATAAGCGTACTCTGTGTTTAAGGTTTAAAAGGTTTTGACTGTGTGTACGCTCGCTGTGTGTAGTCCATACACCCAGCGCAGAATGTGTACGTAACTTGCGTACCACGTGCGAAGTCTTTGTGCGCAAATAGCGTACAAAGTGCGTAGCACGTGCACGTGGTTTAGCGGCCATTACGGCTACACGGTATTAGGACATAGCTTAGGTTAAAAGGTAAATAATTGACTTTATCAATTGAGAGCTCGTCCGGTCCTCCTCATATCCGCAGTTAAGCGAAAACAGGCAGACTTTATCCGTCAGCAAAGGGCGGAAAGATAGTATCCCTTGTATCCGTGTTGGTGGTTGGGGATACGATAGTGCTGATCGGATAAGCGTCTGCTTCGCTTGGTTCGAAGGAATGCTGGTGGAACCCGGAACCGGAAGGTAAGAACGCTACGCTATTGTCTTTTAAAACTGTTTTAATTTCTGTTCGGTATACATTGCACACGCACACACACCTGTGTTTTCATTAGCGTACTCTCACATATCTACCTTTCCTGTTTGCCATTTATCATTGATTACGTATTGAGAAAAATTTGTTGCTATTTTAGTTAAAAGTAAGGAGTAATACTTAAAGGGAGTAATTGTAAAAACACGCACACAGCCTGGCCTAGTTAAAGGTTGATACAGTGGAATCTGTGTGGTGTTTGGTAAGCGATTATAGTTAAATATCGTTTGCATTTATAGAAGCGTGTTATTTGTGTTACTGCGGACGTATCCGGCTCGTGTACACATGTCTTTCACCGAGTGCGAGTCAAGTGTACGCGACGCAAAAGCCTACGCAAGTAGCGTGTTTACGCAACGTGCGTACAGATACGCCCAGTAGATGCAAATCACACGATAGCATTGTTTTAGTAAGGCGACACGGAAACAACGCAATAATAGCACAAATTGTTTCAGTCTCCAAAATTTTAGTGTAATAGATCCTTCTCTCGTTGCAACTCCTCTGGGATTAGCCTGTGTTACCTGAGTGAAAGGATTTTTCTGTACAGAAAAACCAAAGAGTATATGAAGTGAAAGAGCGTGTGTATGCAAAAATTTCTTCTTTTGTGTGAACCTTAGATATCGAGTCTCATCGGTGTGTAAACCCGTGAAGTGATATCACGTGGTGGCGTGGGAGGCATCTCACGTTAAAGATTATATTCCGCGCCCAGACAAGGGTTGGCGACGTAAAAGAGAGCAAGTAGTGTTATAGCCGACCAGGAGGTCCGCTAAAGTAAGTAAAGGTAGACCCTGACTTAAGAATGGTCAGAGGAAGTGAGGCGCAGCCCCGGGGGTTGGCGCAGTACCCATATAGGCCCGTGTTGAGAAGCTCCGGCTGAAGGTTTCGCAGCCCAAACAACCGATTCCGTTGGTCGTTCAGCATATAAATAATAGTTATTTATACGCAGTGTGACTGTACCGCATGTAATTGTGTGCATTAGTTTGTTACCTTGATACCCAATTACGCAATTTGCGTACGCTTTGTGGATCATAAACGCTATTTGTACATTCTAACGTGATTTGTGTAGGTTTTTTTATTTTAAGGGAGGTTCGCTGTTCACTCAGGAATTCTCTAACAACCGATACTTACTGGGGAGGGTAACCTACTCCCACACGCCCCAGTAAATAAAGGTTACATAGGGGCCCTAGGTTGAGTACGCCAGCGCTGAAGCAGTTTCTGTGTGTATTGGTCAACGTGGGCGAGAGTGAGTGAAGGCACTCGTTGAACTTTCACCGTCACCTTACCCAGGGCAATTTGGTTTTTTTGTGGGCATTAGCTGAGAAGGCAATACCTGCAAATAATGGGTGCCAGTTGTTCAAGTAAGGGGCGATCAACCAAGGTTCAGGTTGATGTCATTCCGCACCCAGCCGGGTCGGCGAGGTACATAATGTGTGAGAAATATGGATCACACGCAGAGGTTTTATGCAATGAGTGGGAACGAATGACTGTGCATGATGGGGAAAAGTTCCCACGAGTAGGCAGTTTTAATCCTGAGGTGTTACAAAATTTAAGGAGAAGGATATGTCTAATTAAGTCCGGGAAGCAGCGGATCAGACATTATGATTATTTACAGTTATGGCAACAGGAAGGAGAGATACAAAGAGGATTGGCTCAGGCGGCTGGTTCAAACTCTATCAGGATACTGATAGCCACCGCACCACCACCACCATACATAACAGGAGAGAAATTGGCTGCAGAGAATGGCATACTGGTTTATGATAAACGTGCACTTAAATGTATAAATGTTAAGAGTAATATAGATGATTGTATTGATACTAAAACTTCAACTCATGCAAATGCTAACCCGTGCAAGTTGTACCCTGTCTTAAACTTTCCCCAGGATTGCGACCAGGAAGATGAGCCTACCACAATATCGGCACTCTCTCTAGCAGCCACCATACAAGAGACTACAGTGGGCACAGCCCAACCTATAAGAGCAGTATCAAAGGCCCCTAGTGGAGGGACAGGTGAGGTCGTGTCGGCAGGTAAGTACGGCACAGTACACTATGCAGAAACGATTACACCACATATTGTAGAATCAACCCAGAGTGATGTTATTGAACTTAATCCCATCAGGGTAATTGCGGTCCCAAATGGAAAAACTGACACTTCAGGAGTCACTCCTGTCAGAAACATTGCAATGCATTGTCCCTTTTCCCAAACAGAATTAAGATCAATGATGTCTGAATTCCCTGATCCTAGGAAAGATCTAGTTGCAAGCGAGAGGTACATTAGAGAACTAGGTAACTCCGCAGAACCCAATAACAAAGATTGGCGGACACTGCTGAGGGCATGTTTGCCCTCCAATGTCGACTCTGCTAAATTTATCTCTGATTGTAAGTTAGATGAAGAGGTACCACTCACTGATGAGTACAATCAGGATAATGTAAAAAGGATCCACCTGCAGTTAGGAGTATATTTCCCAGCTGTTGTCAAGTGGAACAAAATCTTCTTCATAAGACAAAAAGAAGGGGAAACTGCTTCTGAGTATTTCCATCGGGCACTGCAGGAAATAGCTAGGTACACGGGTATAGAAGACATTAAGACAAATGTGCATCATAGGGAAGTAGCAGTTTCTGTGTTAATGGATGGCTTAAAAGAAGCATTGAGAAAAAGGGTACAGACCACCAACCCAAATTGGAGAGGTATGTCGGTGGCTGCTTTGGGAGAGACCGCTATTGGGCATGATCGGAACATCACCAGACACAGGGAGTCACAGGGCGATAAGCTGATGGCAGTAAGCATACAAGCTCTTACAACAAGGCCACCTCAGCATAAGCCCCATACCCCTGTGGGTAAGTCAAATGTGGTAACTTGTTATAACTGTCACAAAGAGGGACATTATGCACGGAGTTGTATGTTTAAAGACACACAAAAGGTACACCAAACCCCTAGACAACGATATGACACACGAAATTGGGATCAAGGACCGCAGAGATGGAGTTATGAGCCACACGCAGGGGAAATGAGAAGGTACCCACCAAAAAGAGACTGGCAAGTATCTGACAATTCCCATTAACCCCCTTCACATGTTGTAGCGGCCAGCGCACTGCGGGGAGGTCACCACACACCATAGGAGTGGGGCCACACCTGTAGTTTGCAGCCAGTGAAATTAATTGCGATCCTTGGAAGTGAACCCAAGGTCACAATTGATGTAGCTGGTAGATCTCTACCTTTCCTTGTAGACACGGGGGCGGCCAAGTCAGTGATAAATTCAACAGTGGGTATGAAGACCACTGGTAAGACAATTCCAGCCATGGGAGTAACAGGGGTAGTACAACACTACCCTTTAAGCAAACCAGCAGAGATTAGGATAGGGCCTTTGCATACCAAGCACTCCTTTTTGCTAGCTGCATCGGCTCCGACTAATCTACTTGGTAGAGATTTACTGTGCAAAATGGGATGTGTCATATATTGTACTCCTGAAGGTGTATTCTTAGATATACCCGAGAACCACGCTCAGGAAGTACAGGATATGCTAGATTCCATACAAAAGTTAATGTCACACACTGTTGTTGCAGATAGGTGTCCGTCCAAGGTAGAGGAAATGACTTCCCAGATACTGGAGTCACTTTGGACCAAGGATGGACATGACACTGGATTAATGGCAAATGTAGCTCCTGTAGTAGTTCAAGTAAAAGATGGTAGGATAGCTCCAAAAATCCCACAATATCCTCTGAAGCCAGAGGTGGAGTTAGGAGTTTTCCCAGTTATAGAGCGCTTGCTACAACAGGGCATTCTTGTTAGGACGTCCAGCACTGCCAATAGTCCCATCTTCCCTGTGAAAAAGAGTGGGGGGAGGGGTTACAGGCTAGTGCATTATCTAAGTGGGATCAACAAAATAGTTGAGAGCCAATTTCCCGTAGTGCCAAATCCAGCTGTCATCCTTATGCAAATCCCTCCCACTGCGAAATTTTTCACTGTGATTGACCTCTGCTCCGCCTTCTTCTCTGTACCTCTGCACCCTGACAGTCAATATTTGTTTGCATTTACATATAGAGGAGTACAGTACACTTGGACTCATTTACCACAAGGTTTCATCGACAGCCCAAGTATTTTCTCACAGGCTTTGCATGATTGTTTACAGTCCTTTCAACCTGAGAGTGGATCAATATTAATACAGTATGTAGACGACTTACTGCTGTGTTCTGATTCACTCGAATCGTCCTTGAGAGACACGAAACAGCTTCTGTTTCATCTTTCTGATACAGGACACAAGGTTTCAAAGGACAAGTTGCAATTATGCCAAACCAAGGTAAAATATTTGGGGCATTGTTTGACACAAGGACTGAGACACCTCACTACTGATAGAGTACAGGCAATTCACGACATGACCCTGCCACAGACTCAGCAACAGATTTGCACGTTCCTAGGAATGTGTGGGTACTGTTGTAACTGGATCCCAGAATTTTCCATACTGGCCTTACCTTTACAGGAGATGGTCTCATCAAACAAACCAGATCGGATCTCGCACACAGATGAGTCTGAACTGGCGTTTGAGAGACTCAAGCAGTGCCTAACGCAGGCACCAGCTTTAGGTATGCCAGATTATGGAAAACCCTTTGAACTATATGGTACGGAAAATGCTGGATGTGCGGCAGGTGTCTTAACCCAGAAGCATGGTGATGCCAGCAGGCCGGTAGCCTACTACTGCGCTCAGCTAGACACGGTAGCGCGATCCCTCCCCACATGCTTGCGAAGTGTTGCAGCGATAGCATTGCTAGTGAGTAAAAGTGAAGATGTAGTGCTAGGACACAGTCTCACAATTCATACACCTCATGCAGTGTCAGCCTTACTAAATTCGGCCCAAACCAGACACGTCTCATCAGCAAGGTTTACAAGGTGGGAATTGGCATTAATGGCCCCTGTAAACATCACCATAAGAAGATGCAGCGCACTAAATCCTGCAACATATCTCCCAGGTGTGCCTGGACAGGCACAAAGGGTGGAGGATGAGAGTGATGGTGAAGGAGGATTTAGTACAGACACTGACTCACATGATTGTATGGAATATTTGACCCAAAATTTCACAGCAAGGCCTGACATCAGTGACAACCCACTGGAAGGTGTAGATTTTACTTTCCACACTGACGGTAGTTGTCATAGACAGACGGACTCGGGAGACTTGTGTACTGGATACGCAGTCGTAGATGACAAAGGTACCATAGAAGCGGAACCCCTGGGCCCACCTCACTCAGCACAAGTTGCTGAGCTGGCCGCCCTAACCAGAGCGTGTGAATTGGCTAAAGGTAAGTCAGCCAATATCTACACGGATTCTAGGTACGCCTTTGGAGTAGTTCATGATTTCGGGGCCCTATGGCGCCTTAGAAATTTCATGACGGCAGCTGGCACACCCGTGGCACATGCAACCCACATCAAAAGACTTTTAGCAGCAATACAAGAACCTGACAGAGTGGCTGTTATCAAGTGTAAAGCCCACACATATAGCCAAGACCCAGTGTCATTTGGTAACAGCCGAGCAGACGAAGCTGCTAAATCAGCAGCCAGTACCCCCATACAGACAGACACCACTCAACTGATGGTATTTAATACTGTAAACACACAGAAATTGTATGAAATGCAAAATTTGTGTTCACAACAAGAAAAGGCAGTTTGGAGGTCAAAACGATATGGCCAGGAGTCCTCAGGACTCTGGACAGATGGACAGGGTAAGCCAGTGGCACCCAGAGCATACCTTCCAAGTCTAGCGGAAGCGGCACATGGGCTGTCTCATCTAGGCAAAGAAGGAATGTGCAAGTTGGTAAGAGCCTATTGGTGCGCGCCAGGATTTTATTCCCATGCGGGTAAAAGAGCGATGACATGTCTCACCTGCTTGAGGAAGAATATAGGAAAGGCAATACCAACAAAGCCATCCCATATCCCTCCTACAGATGGTCCTTTTCAGGTAATACAAATCGATTTCATACAATTACCACCTTGTAGAAATTTAAAGTATGTATTGGTTTGTATTGATGTATTTTCAAATTGGGTTGAAGCATTCCCCGCTGCCACAAATACCGCTATGTTTACTGCAAAGAAAATTGTGCAGGAATTTGTGTGCAGGTACGGTATCCCTAGGATAATTGAAAGCGATAGGGGTACCCATTTTACAGGTGAAGTCTTTCAGGTAATGTGTAAATTGATGGGAATTAATAGTAAGCTGCATACTCCGTATCACCCCCAGGCGAGTGCGAAAGTGGAAAGAGTAAACAGCACTATTAAGAACAAATTGAGCAAGGTGATGGCTGACACAGGATTGTTGTGGCCGGAAGCTTTGCCACTTGTATTGTATAGCATCAGAACCACTCCCAGGTTCCCTCTTAATCTGTCTCCCTTTGAAATTCTTTTTGGTCGACAACCCCATGTAATGATTGACCCCCAGGATGATTTGAAATGTAACAATGAAGTAACTGTAAAGTATCTGGTTAAGATGAGTAAGCAGTTAAGGAATCAAAATGACAACCTAAAGCTAGTGATTCCTGATCTGCCAGACAGTAATTGTCATGACATTGAACCTGGGGATTATGTAATGATTCAAAACTTTCTACGCTCAGGTTGCCTTATTGACAGATGGGAAGGACCATATCAAGTCTTATTGACCAGCACGACAGCGTTAAAGGTTGCCGAGAGAGAGACTTGGGTCCATTCGTCTCACTGTAAGAAGGTCGCTGACCCAGAGAGGTCCCGTGACAAAGAACAGACGGTAGAGGAAATTGTATCGTTAGAGTGTCTGTTCCAGGAAGGTTGAGACGGCACCTGAGCACTGAAAACAATAAGATCGGAGGCAGTTGTCGAGCCAGATTTCTTTTTCCCATTTGTTATTTTCTCCAGTTCCCATCTCCCTCCTTTTCTCCTTCCCCCTTCTCATTCTTCTCCTTTTCCTCCTCTAAAATGGACTTGCCCCAAGAGACTGTGTTCCGGATTTTCCTGTTGACCCTGTTGTTGACCAGAGCAGTCTGTTTCGGTGAGAGTACCAGAGAGGCCAAAGAAGGATCTGGAATGGGTTCTGATGATCAGGATGGAGGCATAGAATTCCAAGAGCAACACAATCACCGAGCAAAGGCGAGTATCAGAAAACGATCTGATGGCCATGTTATTAATAGACATTGTGAAGGATTGTTAGCTGAAGAGAATTGCATTTGTAAGAATTGCAAAAACATAGTTGAGGATGATTGCATCAAGCAATGTCAGTCCAGTTTTAATATCAACATGGACCAGCATCCATTGAGTGACTATCACTCATTAGTGGGTAAAGTGTTAAATCATACAGACTGTTGGGTGTGCTCACAAGTACCTCAGGGTCATAGAAAGTCAGGACTAGTGCCATATTCTTTAACGATAGATGAGGTACTCGAGTTAAGGGGTGGGAGACCGGTGAACAAGAGATTTAATATTTCTAGTCCTCCTAGTTTGAAGCTCCACCAATACCATGTAGATAGATCCCTAATATGTTTTAACATTTCCAATCCCCGAAAGCAGGGAAATTGGGAAGTGTCATGGAACAACCAAACCATGACATTCTCACACAGAGCCGACAGAATGACCGTAGATTCAGAACTTATACGCCAGATAGCTGACAGTGGAAAATATTTCCGGTATAGGTACACTCTAGGAAGTAGGATCATGCGAGTTGGAGAAGTATCACCAGGATACTGTGCACATGTCATACAGCCTGATACGTGTACTAGGCAAATGAGAGAGTTAGGGATAGGACTGTTTTCATGGAAGGTTTGTAATATGGTTATGTCATTTTCCATCCCATATGTCCTCCCCGATGATGCATATTTCATATGTGGGAGGAAGGCGTATAAGTGACTTGCCCCAAACTCAGAGGGATTGTGTTACGTTGGAAAAGTACTGCCTGAAATAATGACCATTACCCATAACAAAATGAAAGACATTCACAGCAGTGCTCAAGCTCCTTACACTCACACTCATTACGAACACATTGTTAAAAGACACCTTGTAGATAGAACAGAGCATGCGGCCTCTGATTTGATTCACGAATCCACCGGGATTCAATTCCTTCTCGCGATAGATATCACCCGTACTGCCAGAGGAGTTATAAATTATAGGTATATTAATGCGCAAGCGAACCTGATAGACAATATCACCGAAATGTATGATGACACCTTCAGGTATACTGGGAGGGAGCTACAAGCCTACAAAACAGAGCTGGTCCAGCATAGAATGGTTCTCAATTACCTCACCGCGGTAACAGGCGGGTATTGTGTCACCCTAGCAACTCAGTATGGCGTGAAATGTTGTACATATATCACTAACAGTACTGAGGACCCAACAGAGGTTATAGATCGAAAAATGGATGATATATTGCAATTAAAGTGGGAGTTTCGAAGGAGGCACAATCTTACACTCGCGGCTGTGGGTAATGAATTGACTGGCTGGGTGTCATGGTTGAACCCACGGAATTGGTTTTCAGGTTTAGGCGAATGGGCTCAAGGCGTTATCATGGATGTGGGAAAATTCCTCTTGTGCATTCTGGGAGTTATCATACTGATTGGCCTGGTATTCAGATGTGTTCGGATTTTAACAAATTGCAAGCGTAGTACCAAATTGATGAGTCTGAGGAGTGAGGGCACGGTAACCACAACTAATTTGATATATGACCCGTCAATCGAGACAATGTTGTGATAAAATGTGATTCCACGGTCCGTTTCTTTCACCCGTTTCTCCTTTGATTTTCTCCAAGGTACCAAGAGATCCACCTGGAAGAAGAATTTGATGACCATTTATACAAGACCACTGATGAACTGTTCCACCGACACCTAATGAACGTTTAGAGACTTTAACTTTCTACGAAAACCCAATACTTTAGAGACTGTAATTTTTATGGACACTTGAAGAAGCTTTCGATTGCCAATAACCGCAAAGCTACAGTAAAGATACGACGATCCGGACAAGACATCAGACAAGACATCAACAAGACCCCAATCGGCGACTGCATACTAAATCTCACATAATCATATGACTGCATTTATAACGCTTGTTTCTTATCTTCATCTCTACAACCTTCAGGTAGTGACACACATAGTCGACAGGGAATATAGACACATATATTAGCACTCACATATTCTCCCCCCCTTCATGTATCATCAACTAATGTGCACCCCATTTGTTGCAACCAAAAGCCGGAAAGAGCTCGGTAGAGTTTGACAGCCCATCCACAGACCCTTAATACGGGATAAGAAGGATTCAAATGTATACTTCGCAATACCTTGAAGCTTGATTTAGAACACGTACGGCACGATGATACATAACCCCTCAGACATGGATTTCATACACACATGCTTTTACTATCTCACTAGGTCATACCTTTCCCACCTTCTTCTCTCCTCCCTCTACCCAATCATAATAAGGTATTCCATGATGACATATATGTTTCTGTTTGAATTGTTTAGGAAGTGGCAGTTATTGTTGACTGCCAAAGGGTGGACTGTCAAAGTTGAAAAATATCATAGTTCACAATGCCTTGTACTAACCCCAATGCACATGCCCGCTGCTCGTGCATTCAGTCTGCCGTGCGTGCACATGTCCGCAAATTGCGTAAACTCGTTCCGGCGATTACGCGCGTTACATGCGTATTTACGGTAGAGTTTATGAGCTTGTAGCTGGCGACTCGTTTATAGCATAGTTAACCCATATAGCGTGTTTTATAGGTAATAGTCCCCTTAATAATATCTGTAAGTATGTTTAGTGTAACTGGTTCATGGACATGGGGATTCCTCTTTACATGATACGAAGGGTCAGGCAAAGGTTGAACGGTGAGGTCTAGTATCCAACGGAAGAGTATTTTATTAGGAACATTCCGGTGTTGGTTAGGAAGAGATTAATCGCTCCTGCGTATAGTTAGGTTTATAAGAAGTTTATGGACATTTACTGTATTTGCAATTCATTATCCATGCGGCGGGAATCCTGTGGATACCTCCCACCTGAGCAGTTTGAAATAGTCACAGCCCACCTGTTCGAATCCACCTATGACCTTTTGTTATAATGCAGAGTCACATTCCTGTGTCCAATGAACAATGAGATTGTAGGGCCCATTGTGTTGTACTGTATGTTGTGTATATAAGACTACCAGCCTGGGCCAGCTCACTCACTTCTCTCTACAAAGGTTTTCCCTGTGATGACTGAGAGCTGGTTTCCAGATAGCGCCTGCGATTCATTCCCACGTGTGTAAGTTCTCTGTGGCCATTTTGTTATCCGTTTATGTTTGCCAATTATTCTCTTTCTGTTTACCTGTGTTTGCGATCGTTCGCTATTGTGTATATTTCTGTTTAGTTATTCTGTTTAGTTATTAATGTTAGGTCTGTAGTGTATAAGCTGTAACTGTTTCTTTTCCCCTTTTACATACTAAAATCATCTAGTAAGGTGTTGGAACCTCACTGAGTGTCGTGTGTTTCACCATTTATTGCTAAAGGTCTCTGAGCATCTCAATCGCTCAAACAGGTTGCTTAATCACAAGGTTTAGTGTTACATTATTGCAGTATCTTGATATTAAGGTTTACAGTATAAGCGTACTCTGTGTTTAAGGTTTAAAAGGTTTTGACTGTGTGTACGCTCGCTGTGTGTAGTCCATACACCCAGCGCAGAATGTGTACGTAACTTGCGTACCACGTGCGAAGTCTTTGTGCGCAAATAGCGTACAAAGTGCGTAGCACGTGCACGTGGTTTAGCGGCCATTACGGCTACACGGTATTAGGACATAGCTTAGGTTAAAATGTAAATAATTGACTTTATCAGGGGTAAGGGTTAGGCTGTGGGAGGGGAGAGGTTAGTGTTAGGCTGTGGGGAGGGGAGAGGTTAGGGTTAGGCTGTGGGGAGGGGTGAGGTTAGTGTTAGGCTGTGGGGAGGGGAGAGGTTAGGGTTAGGCTGTGGGGAGGGTTGAGGTTAGGGTTAGGCTGTGGGGAGGGGAGAGGTTAGGGTTAGGCTGTGGGGATGGGGGTTAGGGTTAGGCTGTAGGAGGGGAGAGGTTAGGGTTAGGCTGTGGAGGAGAGGGTTAGGGTTAGACATCACTGGGGGGAGTTAAGGGTTAGGCTGTGGGAAGGAAGGGTTAGGGTTAGTTAGTTAGTTAGTTAGTTAGTTAGTAGGAAAGAGGGAAGAACATTGGTAGCTCACCCCTTTTGGGATTTCAATTGTTGGGATGACGACATCGGCATACTGAACGCCAGTAACTCATACCCATCCCGTTTTATCTGTGTCAGCTGTGTTCATAGCAATTTTGCAGCAGTTATGCTTGGTGACTGTCTCAACTTTTCAATGCCACAAAGTTAGTTGTCAGTAGAGCTTTAAACCAGTCAGCATAATGTTTATTTCTCTAACGTCCTAAGTGGATGCTGGGGACTCCGTAAGGACCATGGGGAATAGACGGGCTCCGCAGGAGACTGGGCACTTTAAGAAGTATTTAGTACTATATCTGGTGTGCACTGGCTCCTCCCTCTATGCCTCTCCTCCAGACCTCAGTTAGAATCTGTGCCCGGACAGAGCAGAGGCACCTAGTGGGCTCTCCTGAGCCTGCTAGAAAAAGAAAGATATTTGTTAGGTTTTTTACTTTCACTGAGCTCTGCTGGCAACAGACTCACTGCTACGAGGGACTGAGGGGAGAGAAGCAAACCTGCCTGCATGCAGCCGGGTTGCGCTTCTAGGCTACTGGACACCATTAGCTCCAGAGGGATCGAACACTGGTGGTCCGTTCCCGGAGCCGCGCCGCCGTCCCCCTCACCGAGCCAGAAGCACTGAAGTCCAGGAGAAGCAAGAAGACTTTGAAATCGGCGGCACAAAGACTCCGGTCTTCACTAAGGTAGCGCACAGCACCGCAGCTGTGCGCCATTGCTCCCCAGCACACTTACACACTCCGGTCACTGTGGGGTGCAGGGCGCTGGGGGGGGGGGGGGCGCCCTAGGCAGCAATAAGATACCTTTGGTGGCAAAAATACCCATATATACAGTCCTAGACTGTATATAGGGATACCCCCGCCATTTTTTACACAGATTAAAGCGGGACAGAAGCCCGCCGCTGAGGGGGCGGGGCCTTCTTCCTCAGCACACAGCGCCATTTTACTTCACAGTTCCGCTGGAAGCAAGCTCCCTGGGCTCTCCCCTGCAGTATCCATGTACTCCAAGGGCAAAAAGAGAGGGGCGGGGGGCACATAAATTTAGGCGCAAAATGGTGATAATCAGCAGCTACAGGGTAAACACATATTGTAGTGTAAATCCCTGGGTTATATAGCGCTGTGGTGTGTGCTGGCATACTCCTTCTCTGTCTCCCCAAAAGCCTTAGTGGGGTCCTGTCCTCAGTCAGAGCATTCCCAGAGTGTGTGAGGTGTGTCGGTACGTCAGTGTCGACATGTTTGAGGAGGAAGGGTATGTGGAGGTGGAGCAGGTGCAGATGGATGTGGTGTCGACACCGCAGGTGTCGACACAAGGTTGGATGGATATGTGGAAGATGTTAAATGACAATGTAACCTCTTTACATAAGAGGTTGGATAAAGCTGAAGCCGTGGGACAGTCAGGGTCTCACCCAGTGCCTGATCCCACAGGGCAGGGGCCGTCAGGGTCTCTCAAGCGTCCACTATCTAAGTTAGTCGACACGGATGTCGACACGGAGTCTGACTCCAGTGTCGACGACGATGAGGCTAAATTGCAGCCTAAAATGACTAAAGCTATCCGATACATGATTATAGCACATTGCTGAGGAAATCCCTGTCACTGACAAGAGGATTCATATGTTTGGGGAGAAAAAACAAGAGGTTACTTTCCCCCCTTCACATGAATTAAACGAATTATGTGAAAAGCCTGGGAATCCCCGGAAAAGAAGGTCATAATTCCCAGGAGGCTACTTATGGCGTATCCTTTCCCGCCAACGGACAGGTTACGCTGGGAAGCCCCTCCCAGGGTAGACAAGGCATTGACATGCTTATCCAAGAAGGTGGCCCTACCGTCTCCGGATACGGCCGCACTCAAGGATCCTGCAGATAGAAAGCAGGAATCAATCCTGAAAGCTGTGTATACACATTCAGGTACTATCCTGAGGCCTGCCATTGCGTTGGCATGGATGTGCAGCGCAGTTGCAGCATGGACTGATTCTCTGTCGGAGGAGTTAGACACCATGGACAGAGATAATATCTTATTGACCCTGGGGCATATCAAAGACGCGGTCCTGTATATGCGGGATGCTCAGAGGGACATTTGTTCTCTCAGCTCTAAAGTAAATGCAATGTCCATCTCTGCCAGAAGGGTCCTATGGACTAGGCAGTGGACAGGGGATGCTGATTCGAAAAGACATATGGAGGTTTTACCATATAAGGGTGAGGAATTATTTGGGGACGGTATCTCAGACCTCATTTCAATGGCGACTGATGGGAAGTCAAAATTCTTGCCGTATGTTTCCTCACAGCCTAAGAAAGCACCGTATTATCAAATGCAGTCCTTTCGTCCCCCAAGGAGCAAAAAGGTCAGAGGAGCATCTTTCCTTGCCAGAGGTAAGGGAAAAGGAAAGAAGCTGCATCAGGCAGCCAATTCCCAGGAGCAGAAGTCCTCCCCGGCCTCCTCTAAATCTACCGCATGACGCTGGGGCACCACAGGCAGAGCCAGGAGTGGTGGGGGCGCGTCTCAAGAATTTCAGCCACCAGTGGGTGTGTTCACGGGTGGATCCTTGGGCGATACAGATTGTGTCTCAGGGATACAAGCTGGAATTCGAAGAGACGCCTCCTCAACGCTTCCTAAAATCGGCCTTGCTGGCATCCCCCATGGAGAGGGAAGTAGTGCTGGCGGCAATACACAAACTATATCTCCAGCAGGTGGTGGTGAAGGTTCCCCTACTTCAGCAGGGAAGGGGTTACTACTCCACAATGTTTGTGGTACCGAAACCGGACGGTTCGGTCAGGCCCATTTTGAATTTAAAGTCCCTGAACATTTATCTAAAGAAATTCAAATTCAAAATGGAATCGCTCAGAGCGGTCATTGCAAGCCTGGAGGAGGGGGATTACATGGTGTCCCTGGACATCAAGGATGCTTACTTGCATATCCCCATTTTTCCTCCTCATCAGGAGTACCTCAGGTTTGTGGTACAGGACTGTCATTACCAATTCCAGACGTTGCCGTTTGGCCTGTCCACGGCACCGAGAATATTTACCAAGGTGATGGCGGAGATGATGATACTCCTTCGGAAGACAGGAGTTACAATTATCCCATACTTGGACGATCTCCTCATAAAGGCGAGGTCCAGAGAGCAGTTGCTGATCAAGGTGGCACACTCTCAGGAAGTGTTGAGACAGCACAGCTGGATCCTGAATATTCCAAAGTCGCAGCTGATTCCTTCGACACGTCTGCCCTTCCTGGGCATGATTCTGGACACAGACCCGAAGAAGGTGTTTCTCCCGGAGGAGAAGGCTCAGGAGCTCGTGACTCTGGTCAGAGGCCTCCTAAAACCGAAACAGGTATCGGTGCATCACTGCACGCGAGTCCTGGGAAAGATGGTGGCGTCATACGAAGCCATTCCATTCGGCAGGTTCCATGCGAGGATCTTTCAGTGGGATCTGCTGGACAAGTGGTCCGGATCGCATCTTCAGATGCACCGGCTGATCACCCTGTCCCCCAGGGCCAGGGTGTCTCTTCTGTGGTGGCTGCAGAGTGCTCATCTCCTCGAGGGTCGCAGGTTCGGCATACAGGACTGGGTCCTGGTGACCACGGATGCAAGCCTCCGAGGGTGGGGGGCAGTCACTCAGGAAAAAACTTCCAAGGACTGTGGTCAAGTCAAGAGGCTTGTCTGCACATCAATATCCTGGAACTAAGGGCAATATACAATGCCCTGACTCAAGCGGAGCCGCTGCTCCGAGAAAAACCAGTGCTGATTCAGTCAGACAACATCACTGCGGTCGCTCATGTAAATCGCCAGGGCGGCACAAGAAGCAGGGTGGCAATGGCGGAAGCCACCAGGATTCTTCGTTGGGCGGAGAATCACGTACAAGCACTGTCAGCAGTGTTCATTCCGGGAGTGGACAACTGGGAAGCAGACTTCCTCAGCAGACACGACCTACACCCGGGAGAGTGGGGACTTCATCCAGAAGTCTTCTCGCAGATTGTAAATCGATGGGAACTGCCACAGGTGGACATGATGGCGTCCCGTCTCAACAAAAAGCTGAAAAGGTATTGCGCCAGGTCAAGGGAACCTCAGGCAATAGCTGTGGATGCTCTGGTGACACCGTGGGTGTTCCAGTCAGTCTACGTGTTCCCTCCTCTTCCTCTCATACCCAAGGTGCTGAGGATCATAAGGAAAAGAGGAGTAAGAACAATACTCATTGTTCCGGATTGGCCAAGAAGAACTTGGTACCCAGAACTGCAAGAGTTGCTATCAGAGAACCCGTGGCCTCTGCCTCTCAGACAGGACCTGTTGCAACAGGGCCCCTGTCTGTTCCAAGACTTACCGCGGCTGCGTTTGACGGCATGGCGGTTGAACGCCGGATCCTAGCGGAAAAGGGAATTCCGGAGGAAGTTATCCCTACGCTAATAAAGGCTAGGAAGGACGTGACAGCAAAACATTATCACCGAATATGGCGAAAATATGTTGCTTGGTGTGAGGCCAGGAAGGCCCCTACAGAGGAATTTCAGCTTGGACGATTCCTACACTTCCTGCAGGCAGGTGGGACTATGGGCCTTAAACTAGGATCCATAAAGGTCCAGATTTCGGCCCTATCCATTTTCTTTCAAAAAGAACTGGCTTCACTGCCTGAGGTTCAGACATTTGTTAAAGGAGTGCTGCATATTCAGCCCCCTTTTGTGCCACCAGTGGCACCGTGGGATCTCGATGTAGTTTTGGATTTCCTAAAATCTCACTGGTTTGAGCCACTTAAGACAGTGGAGCTCAAGTATCTTACTTGGAAAGTGGTCATGCTGTTGGCCTTGGCTTCGGCTAGGCGTGTGTCAGAATTGGCGGCTTTGTCATGTAAAAGCCCCTACCTGATTTTCCATGTAGATAGGGCAGAATTGCGGACCCGTCCGCAGTTTCTGCCGAAGGTGGTGTCATCTTTTCACCTGAACCAACCTATTGTGGTACCTGCGGCTACTCATGACCTGGAGGACTCCAAGTTACTCGATGTAGTCCGGGCTTTGAAGATTTATGTTTCTAGAACGGCTGGAGTCAGAAAGACTGACTCACTGTTCATACTGTATGCACCCAACAAGCTGGGTGCTCCTGCTTCAAAGCAAACTATTGCTCGCTGGATCTGTAACACGATTCAGCAAGCTCATTCTGCGGCAGGATTGCCGCATCCAAAATCAGTAAAGGCCCATTCCACAAGGAAGGTGGGCTCTTCTTGGGCGGCTGCCCGAGGGGTCTCGGCATTACAACTTTGCCGAGCAGCTACTTGGTCGGGTTCAAACACTTTTGCAAAATTCTACAAGTTTGATACCCTGGCTAAGGAGGACCTTGAGTTTGCTCATTCGGTGCTGCAGAGTCATCCGCACTCTCCCGCCCGTTTGGGAGCTTTGGTATAATCCCCATGGTCCTTACGGAGTCCCCAGCATCCACTTAGGACGTTAGAGAAAATAAGATTTTACTCACCGGTAAATCTATTTCTCGTAATCCGTAGTAGATGCTGGGTCCCAAGTGCGGACTTTCTGCAATACGTGTATATAGTTATTGCATAATACAGGGTTTTGGTTATGAGCCATCTGTTCAGTTAGGCTCAGTTATGTTCATACTGTTAACTGGGAAAGTTTATCACAAGTTGTACGGTGTGATTGGTGTGGCTGGAATGAATCTTACCCTGGATTCCAAATCCTTTCCTTATTATGTCAGCTCTTCCGGGCACAGTTTCCTTAACTGAGGTCTGGAGGAGGGGCATAGAGGGAGGAGCCAGTGCACACCAGATATAGTACTAAATCTTTCTTAAAGTGCCCAGTCTCCTGCTGAGCCCGTCTATTCCCCATGGTCCTTACGGAGTCCCCAGCATCCACTACGGACTACGAGAAATAGATTTACCGGTGAGTAAAATCTTATTTTCTGATGTGAGCACAGTTACCAGGTGTATAATTCTATATAATTCTGAATGATGGAGTAGGACTTGCAAGAAAATGGGATCCCAGGAAGTGGGCTGCAACCCTAAATGCATTTATCAATTCATGGACCAAAACCCCATTATTTATTTTATTATGGTTAGGCTTCTGATATCGGTGGTCATTCCGAGTTGATCGCTCACTGCTGATTTTTGCAGCACAACGATCAGGCAAAAATCTGCATTTTTGCGCATGCGCATGGTCCACAGTGCGCACACGCAAAGTACTTTCACACAAAACTAAGCAGTTTTACACAGGGTCGAGCGGCGCTTTTCAGTCGCACTGCTGATCGGTGAGTGATTGACAGGAAAGAGGCGTTTCTGGGAGGTTACTGATCGTTTTCCGGGAGTGTGCTAAAAAACGCAGGCGTGTCAGGTACAAACGCAGGCATGCCTGGGGAAACGGGGGAGTGGCTGGCCGAATGCGGGGCGTGTTTGTGACGTCAAACCAGGAACCAAACAGTCTGTAGTGTTTGCAGTCTAGGAGTAGGTCTGGAGCTACTCAGAAACTGCAGGAAAACATTTTACAGCAATTCTGCTAATCTTTCGTTAGCAATTCTGCTAAGATAAGATACACTCCCAGAGGGCGGCGGCCTAGCGTGTGCAATGCTGTTAAAAACAGATAGCGAGCGATCAACTTGGACCCGGGACACTAATGAATTATACAGGTTCTGTGGCTGTCTGACTACAAATCTGAATTTCACCTGATTTTAATCAGCCAAAAACCTGTATAACCAATGAGCTTTCCGGTTTAAAGGGATAGTATGGTAAGCCTACTGGAACATATTACATATGTCCTAATATACAGACACGCCTGCTATATGTTATTAAATATAGACATCACAATTACATACTATTCTTACCCCAAGAGCAATAATAGTTATACTTACCATACCATCCCTTTACACTAGGACACTCGTGAATTACCCAGGTTCTGTGGCTGATTTACACCAGGTGAAATGCAGGCATGAAGTCAGGCAGCCACCGAACCTGTGTAATCCATGAGTGCAGCCACCATAGTGTCTCTCGCTGAATCAGGCTAGATACTAATAGTACTGTACAGGCTCTATGTGACAGGTCCCCAGGTGCAGTCACCATAGTGTCTCTCGCTGAATCAGGCCAGATACTAATAGTACTGTACAGGCTCTATGTAACAGGTCCCCAGGTGCAGTCACCATAGTGTCTCTCGCTGAATCAGGCCAGATACTAATAGTACTGTACAGGCTCTATGTGACAGGTCCCCAGGTGCAGTCACCATAGCGTCTCTCGCTGAATCAGGCCAGATACTAATAGTACTGTACAGGCTCTATGTAACAGGTCCCCAGGTGCAGTCACCATAGTGTCTCTCGCTGAATCAGGCCAGATACTAATAGTACTGTACAGGCTCTATGTGACAGGTCCCCAGGTGCAGTCACCATAGTGTCTCTCGCTGAATCAGGCCAGATACTAATAGTACTGTACAGGCTCTATGTGACAGGTCCCCAGGTGCAGTCACCATAGCGTCTCTCGCTGAATCAGGCCAGATACTAATAGTACTGTACAGGCTCTATGTGACAGGTCCCCAGGTGCAGTCACCATAGCGTCTCTCGCTGAATCAGGCCAGATACTAATAGTACTGTACAGGCTCTATGTAACAGGTCCCCAGGTGCAGTCACCATAGTGTCTCTCGCTGAATCAGGCCAGATACTAATAGTACTGTACAAGCTCTATGTGACAGGTCCCCAGGCGCAGTCACCATAGTGTCTCTCGCTGAATCAGGCCAGATACTAATAGTACTGTACAAGCTCTATGTGACAGGTCCCCAGGCGCAGTCACCATAGTGTTTCTCGCTGAATCAGGCCAGATACTAATAGTACTGTACAGGATCTATGTGACAGGTCCCCAGGTGCAGTCACCATAGTGTCTCTCGCTGAATCAGGCCAGATACTAATAGTACTATACAGGCTCTATGTGACAGGTCCCCAGGTGCAGTCACCACAGTGTCTCTCGCTGAATCAGGCCAGATACTAATAGTATTGTACAGGCTCTATGTGACAGGTCCCCAGGTGCAGTCACCATAGTGTCTCTCGCTGAATCAGGCCAGATACTAATAGTACTGTACAGGCTCTATGTGACAGGTCCCCAGGTGCAGTCACCATAGTGTCTCTCGCTGAATCAGGCCAGATACTAATAGTACTGTACAGGCTCTATGTGACAGGTCCCCAGGTGCAGTCACCATAGTGTCTCTCGCTGAATCAGGCCAGATACTAATAGTACTGTACAGGTTCTATGTGACAGGTCCCCAGGTGCAGTCACCATAGTGTCTCTCGCTGAATCAGGCCAGATACTAATAGTACTGTACAGGTTCTATGTGACATGCCCCCAGGTGCAGTCACCATAGTGTCTCTCGCTGAATCAGGCCAGTTACTAATAGTATTGTACAGGCTCTATGTGACAGGTCCCCAGGTGCAGTCACCATAGTGTCTCTCGCTGAATCAGGCCAGATACTAATAGTATTGTACAGGCTCTATGTGACAGGTCCCCAGGTGCAGTCACCATAGTGTCTCTCGCTGAATCAGGCCAGATACTAATAGTACTGTACAGGCTCTATGTGACAGGCCCCCAGGTGCAGTCACCATAGTGTCTCTCTCTGAATCAGGCCAGATACTAATAGTATTGTACAGGCTCTATGTGACAGGTCCCCAGGTGCAGTCACCATAGTGTCTCTCGCTGAATCAGGCCAGATACTAATAGTACTGTACAGGTTCTATGTGACAGGTCCCCAGGTGCAGTCACCATAGTGTCTCTCGCTGAATCAGGCCAGATACTAATAGTACTGTACAGGTTCTATGTGACAGGCCCCCAGGTGCAGTCACCATAGTGTCTCTCTCTGAATCAGGCCAGATACTAATAGTATTGTACAGGCTCTATGTGACAGGTCCCCAGGTGCAGTCACCATAGTGTCTCTCGCTGAATCAGGCCAGATACTAATAGTACTGTACAGGTTCTATGTGACAGGTCCCCAGGTGCAGTCACCATAGTGTCTCTCGCTGAATCAGGCCAGATACTAATAGTACTGTACAGGTTCTATGTGACATGCCCCCAGGTGCAGTCACCATAGTGTCTCTCGCTGAATCAGGCCAGATACTAATAGTATTGTACAGGCTCTATGTGACAGGTCCCCAGGTGCAGTCACCATAGTGTCTCTCGCTGAATCAGGCCAGATACTAATAGTACTGTACAGGCTCTATGTGACAGGCCCCCAGGTGCAGTCACCATAGTGTCTCTCTCTGAATCAGGCCAGATACTAATAGTACTGTACAGTTTCTATGTGACAGGTCCCCAGGTGCAGTCACCATAGTGTCTCTCGCTGAATCAGGCCAGATACTAATAGTACTGTACAGGCTCTATGTGACAGGTCCCCAGGTGCAGTCACCATAGCGTCTCTCGCTGAATCAGGCCATGTACTAATAGTGCTGTACAGGCTCTATGTGACAGGTCCCCAGGTGCAGTCACCATAGTGTCTCTCGCTGAATCAGGCCAGATACTAATAGTACTGTACAGTTTCTATGTGACAGGTCCCCAGGTGCAGTCACCATAGTGTCTCTCGCTGAATCAGGCCAGATACTAATAGTACTGTACAGGCTCTATGTGACAGGTCCCCAGGTGCAGTCACCATTGTGTCTCTCGCTGAATCAAGCCAGATACTAATAGTACTGTACAGGATCTATGTGACAGGTCCCCAGGTGCAGTCACCATAGTGTCTCTCGCTGAATCAGGCCAGATACTAATAGTACTGTACAGGCTCTATGTGACAGGTCCCCAGGTGCAGTCACCATAGTGTCTCTCGCTGAATCAGGCCAGATACTAATAGTACTGTATATGCTCTATGTGACAGATCCCCAGGTGCAGTCACCATAGTGTCTCTCGCTGAATCAGGCCAGATACTAATAGTACTGTACAGGCTCTATGTGACAGGTCCCCAGGTGCAGTCACCATAGTGTCTCTCGCTGAATCAGGCCAGATACTAATAGTACTGTATAGGCTCTATGTGACAGGTCCCCAGGTGCAGTCACCATAGTGTCTCTCGCTGAATCAGGCCAGATAGTAATAGTACTGTACAGGCTCTATGTGACAGGTCCCCAGGTGCAGTCACCATAGTGTCTCTCGCTGAATCAGGCCAGATACTAATAGTACTGTACAGGCTCTATGTGACAGGTCCCCAGGTGCAGTCACCATAGTGTCTCTCTCTGAATCAGGCCAGATACTAATAGTACTGTACAGGACCTATGTGACAGGCCCCCAGGTGCAGTCACCATAGTGTCTCTCTCTGAATCAGGCCAGATACTAATAGTACTGTACAGTTTCTATGTGACAGGTCCCCAGGTGCAGTCACCATAGTGTCTCTCGCTGAATCAGGCCAGATACTAATAGTACTGTACAGGCTCTATGTGACAGGTCCCCAGGTGCAGTCACCATAGTGTATCTCGCTGAATCAGGCCAGATACTAATAGTACTGTACAGGCTCTATGTGACAGGTCCCCAGGTGCAGTCACCATAGTGTCTCTCGCTGAATCAGGCCAGATACTAATAGTACTGTACAGGTTCTATGTGACAGGTCCCCAGGTGCAGTCACCATAGTGTCTCTCGCTGAATCAGGCCAGATACTAATAGTACTCTACAGGTTCTATGTGACATGCCCCCAGGTGCAGTCACCATAGTGTATCTCGCTGAATCAGGCCAGTTACTAATAGTATTGTACAGGCTCTATGTGACAGGTCCCCAGGTGCAGTCACCATAGTGTCTCTCGCTGAATCAGGCCAGATACTAATAGTACTGAACAGGTTCTATGTGACAGGTCCCCAGGTGCAGTCACCATAGTGTCTCTCGCTGAATCAGGCCAGATACTAATAGTACTGTACAGGTTCTATGTGACATGCCCCCAGGTGCAGTCACCATAGTGTCTCTCACTGAATCAGGCCAGATACTAATAGTATTGTACAGGCTCTATGTGACAGGTCCCCAGGTGCAGTCACCATAGTGTCTCTCGCTGAATCAGGCCAGATACTAATAGTACTGTACAGGCTCTATGTGACAGGCCCCCAGGTGCAGTCACCATAGTGTCTCTCTCTGAATCAGGCCAGATACTAATAGTATTGTACAGGCTCTATGTGACAGGCCCCCAGGTGCAGTCACCATAGTGTCTCTCTCTGAATCAGGCCAGATACTAATAGTACTGTACAGTTTCTATGTGACAGGTCCCCAGGTGCAGTCACCATAGTGTCTCTCGCTGAATCAGGCCAGATACTAATAGTACTGTACAGGCTCTATGTGACAGGTCCCCAGGTGCAGTCACCATAGTGTCTCTCGCTGAATCAGGCCAGATACTAATAGTACTGTACAGTTTCTATGTGACAGGTCCCCAGGTGCAGTCACCATAGTGTCTCTCGCTGAATCAGGCCAGATACTAATAGTACTGTACAGGCTCTATGTGACAGGTCCCCAGGTGCAGTCACCATAGTGTCTCTCGCTGAATCAGGCCAGATACTAATAGTACTGTACAGGCTCTATGTGACAGGTCCCCAGGTGCAGTCACCATAGTGTATCTCGCTGAATCAGGCCAGATACTAATAGTACTGTACAGGCTCTATGTGACAGGTCCCCAGGTGCAGTCACCATAGTGTCTCTCGCTGAATCAGGCCAGATACTAATAGTACTGTACAGGTTCTTTGTGACAGGTCCCCAGGTGCAGTCACCATAGTGTCTCTCGCTGAATCAGGCCAGATACTAATAGTACTGTACAGGTTCTATGTGACATGCCCCCAGGTGCAGTCACCATAGTGTCTCTCGCTGAATCAGGCCAGATACTAATAGTACTGTACAGGCTCTATGTGACAGGTCCCCAGGTGCAGTCACCATAGTGTCTCTCGCTGAATCAGGCCAGTTACTAATAGTATTGTACAGGCTCTATGTGACAGGTCCCCAGGTGCAGTCACCATAGTGTCTCTCGCTGAATCAGGCCAGATACTAATAGTACTGTACAGGTTCTATGTGACAGGTCCCCAGGTGCAGTCACCATAGTGTCTCTCGCTGAATCAGGCCAGATACTAATAGTACTGTACAGGTTCTATGTGACATGCCCCCAGGTGCAGTCACCATAGTGTCTCTCGCTGAATCAGGCCAGATACTAATAGTACTGTACAGGCTCTATGTGACAGGTCCCCAGGTGCAGTCACCATAGTGTCTCTCGCTGAATCAGGCCAGATACTAATAGTACTGTACAGGCTCTATGTGACAGGTCCCCAGGTGCAGTCACCATAGTGTCTCTCGCTGAATCAGGCCAGATACTAATAGTACTGTACAGGCTCTATGTGACAGGTCCCCAGGTGCAGTCACCATAGTGTATCTCGCTGAATCAGGCCAGATACTAATAGTACTGTACAGGCTCTATGTGACAGGCCCCCAGGTGCAGTCACCATAGTGTCTCTCTCTGAATCAGGCCAGATACTAATAGTATTGTACAGGCTCTATGTGACAGGCCCCCAGGTGCAGTCACCATAGTGTCTCTCTCTGAATCAGGCCAGATACTAATAGTACTGTACAGTTTCTATGTGACAGGTCCCCAGGTGCAGTCACCATAGTGTCTCTCGCTGAATCAGGCCAGATACTAATAGTACTGTACAGGCTCTATGTGACAGGTCCCCAGGTGCAGTCACCATAGTGTCTCTCGCTGAATCAGGCCAGATACTAATAGTACTGTACAGGATCTATGTGACAGGTCCCCAGGTGCAGTCACCATAGTGTCTCTCGCTGAATCAGGCCAGATACTAATAGTACTGTACAGGCTCTATGTGACAGGTCCCCAGGTGCAGTCACCATTGTGTCTCTCGCTGAATCAGGCCAGATACTAATAGTACTGTATATGCTCTATGTGACAGATCCCCAGGTGCAGTCACCATAGTGTCTCTCGCTGAATCAGGCCAGATACTAATAGTACTGTACAGGCTCTATGTGACAGGTCCCCAGGTGCAGTCACCATAGTGTCTCTCGCTGAATCAGGCCAGATACTAATAGTACTGTATAGGCTCTATGTGACAGGTCCCCAGGTGCAGTCACCATAGTGTCTCTCGCTGAATCAGGCCAGATAGTAATAGTACTGTACAGGCTCTATGTGACAGGTCCCCAGGTGCAGTCACCATAGTGTCTCTCGCTGAATCAGGCCAGATACTAATAGTACTGTACAGGATCTATGTGACAGGCCCCCAGGTGCAGTCACCATAGTGTCTCTCTCTGAATCAGGCCAGATACTAATAGTATTGTACAGGCTCTATGTGACAGGCCCCCAGGTGCAGTCACCATAGTGTCTCTCTCTGAATCAGGCCAGATACTAATAGTACTGTACAGTTTCTATGTGACAGGTCCCCAGGTGCAGTCACCATAGTGTCTCTCGCTGAATCAGGCCAGATACTAATAGTACTGTACAGGCTCTATGTGACAGGTCCCCAGGTGCAGTCACCATAGTGTCTCTCGCTGAATCAGGCCAGATACTAATAGTACTGTACAGTTTCTATGTGACAGGTCCCCAGGTGCAGTCACCATAGTGTCTCTCGCTGAATCAGGCCAGATACTAATAGTACTGTACAGGCTCTATGTGACAGGTCCCCAGGTGCAGTCACCATAGTGTCTCTCGCTGAATCAGGCCAGATACTAATAGTACTGTACAGGCTCTATGTGACAGGTCCCCAGGTGCAGTCACCATAGTGTCTCTCGCTGAATCAGGCCAGATACTAATAGTACTGTACAGGCTCTATGTGACAGGTCCCCAGGTGCAGTCACCATAGTGTATCTCGCTGAATCAGGCCAGATACTAATAGTACTGTATATGCTCTATGTGACAGATCCCCAGGTGCAGTCACCATAGTGTCTCTCGCTGAATCAGGCCAGATACTAATAGTACTGTACAGGCTCTTTGTGACAGGTCCCCAGGTGCAGTCACCATAGTGTCTCTCGCTGAATCAGGCCAGATACTAATAGTACTGTATAGGCTCTATGTGACAGGTCCCCAGGTGCAGTCACCATAGTGTCTCTCGCTGAATCAGGCCAGATAGTAATAGTACTGTACAGGCTCTATGTGACAGGTCCCCAGGTGCAGTCACCATAGTGTCTCTCGCTGAATCAGGCCAAATACTAATAGTACTGTACAGGATCTATGTGACAGGTCCCCAGGTGCAGTCACCATAGTGTCTCTCGCTGAATCAGGCCAGATACTAATAGTACTGTACAGGCTCTATGTGACAGGTCCCCAGGTGCAGTCACCATAGTGTCTCTCGCTGAATCAGGCCAGATACTAATAGTACTGTACAGGCTCTATGTGACAGGTCCCCAGGTGCAGTCACCATAGCGTCTCTCGCTGAATCAGGCCAGATACTAATAGTACTGTACAGGCTCTATGTGACAGGTCCCCAGGTGCAGTCACCATAGTGTCTCTCGCTGAATCAGGCCAGATACTAATAGTACTGTACAGGATCTATGTGACAGGTCCCCAGGTGCAGTCACCATAGTGTCTCTCGCTGAATCAGGCCAGATACTAATAGTACTGTACAGGATCTATGTGACAGGTCCCCAGGTGCAGTCAGCATAGTGTCTCTCGCTGAATCAGGCCAGATACTAATAGTACTGTACAGGATCTATGTGACAGGTCCCCAGGTGCAGTCACCATAGTGTCTCTCGCTGAATCAGGCCAGATACTAATAGTACTGTACAGGATCTATGTGACAGGTCCCCAGGTGCAGTCACCATAGTGTCTCTCGCTGAATCAGGCCAGATACTAATAGTACTGTACAGGCTCTATGTGACAGGTCCCCAGGTGCAGTCACCATAGTGTCTCTCGCTGAATCAGGACAGATACTAATAGTACTGTACAGGCTCTATGTGACAGGTCCCCAGGTGCAGTCACCATAGTGTCTCTCGCTGAATCAGGCCAGATACTAATAGTACTGTACAGGCTCTATGTGACAGGTCCCCAGGTGCAGTCACCATAGTGTCTCTCGCTGAATCAGGCCAGATACTAATAGTACTGTACAGGCTCTATGTGACAGGTCCCCAGGTGCAGTCACCATAGTGTATCTCGCTGAATCAGGCCAGATACTAATAGTACTGTACAGGCTCTATGTGACAGGCCCCCAGGTGCAGTCACCATAGTGTCTCTCTCTGAATCAGGCCAGATACTAATAGTATTGTACAGGCTCTATGTGACAGGCCCCCAGGTGCAGTCACCATAGTGTCTCTCTCTGAATCAGGCCAGATACTAATAGTACTGTACAGTTTCTATGTGACAGGTCCCCAGGTGCAGTCACCATAGTGTCTCTCGCTGAATCAGGCCAGATACTAATAGTACTGTACAGGCTCTATGTGACAGGTCCCCAGGTGCAGTCACCATAGTGTCTCTCGCTGAATCAGGCCAGATACTAATAGTACTGTACAGGATCTATGTGACAGGTCCCCAGGTGCAGTCACCATAGTGTCTCTCGCTGAATCAGGCCAGATACTAATAGTACTGTACAGGCTCTATGTGACAGGTCCCCAGGTGCAGTCACCATTGTGTCTCTCGCTGAATCAGGCCAGATACTAATAGTACTGTATATGCTCTATGTGACAGATCCCCAGGTGCAGTCACCATAGTGTCTCTCGCTGAATCAGGCCAGATACTAATAGTACTGTACAGGCTCTATGTGACAGGTCCCCAGGTGCAGTCACCATAGTGTCTCTCGCTGAATCAGGCCAGATACTAATAGTACTGTATAGGCTCTATGTGACAGGTCCCCAGGTGCAGTCACCATAGTGTCTCTCGCTGAATCAGGCCAGATAGTAATAGTACTGTACAGGCTCTATGTGACAGGTCCCCAGGTGCAGTCACCATAGTGTCTCTCGCTGAATCAGGCCAGATACTAATAGTACTGTACAGGATCTATGTGACAGGCCCCCAGGTGCAGTCACCATAGTGTCTCTCTCTGAATCAGGCCAGATACTAATAGTATTGTACAGGCTCTATGTGACAGGCCCCCAGGTGCAGTCACCATAGTGTCTCTCTCTGAATCAGGCCAGATACTAATAGTACTGTACAGTTTCTATGTGACAGGTCCCCAGGTGCAGTCACCATAGTGTCTCTCGCTGAATCAGGCCAGATACTAATAGTACTGTACAGGCTCTATGTGACAGGTCCCCAGGTGCAGTCACCATAGTGTCTCTCGCTGAATCAGGCCAGATACTAATAGTACTGTACAGTTTCTATGTGACAGGTCCCCAGGTGCAGTCACCATAGTGTCTCTCGCTGAATCAGGCCAGATACTAATAGTACTGTACAGGCTCTATGTGACAGGTCCCCAGGTGCAGTCACCATAGTGTCTCTCGCTGAATCAGGCCAGATACTAATAGTACTGTACAGGCTCTATGTGACAGGTCCCCAGGTGCAGTCACCATAGTGTCTCTCGCTGAATCAGGCCAGATACTAATAGTACTGTACAGGCTCTATGTGACAGGTCCCCAGGTGCAGTCACCATAGTGTCTCTCGCTGAATCAGGCCAGATACTAATAGTACTGTATATGCTCTATGTGACAGATCCCCAGGTGCAGTCACCATAGTGTCTCTCGCTGAATCAGGCCAGATACTAATAGTACTGTACAGGCTCTTTGTGACAGGTCCCCAGGTGCAGTCACCATAGTGTCTCTCGCTGAATCAGGCCAGATACTAATAGTACTGTATAGGCTCTATGTGACAGGTCCCCAGGTGCAGTCACCATAGTGTCTCTCGCTGAATCAGGCCAGATAGTAATAGTACTGTACAGGCTCTATGTGACAGGTCCCCAGGTGCAGTCACCATAGTGTCTCTCGCTGAATCAGGCCAAATACTAATAGTACTGTACAGGATCTATGTGACAGGTCCCCAGGTGCAGTCACCATAGTGTCTCTCGCTGAATCAGGCCAGATACTAATAGTACTGTACAGGCTCTATGTGACAGGTCCCCAGGTGCAGTCACCATAGTGTCTCTCGCTGAATCAGGCCAGATACTAATAGTACTGTACAGGCTCTATGTGACAGGTCCCCAGGTGCAGTCACCATAGCGTCTCTCGCTGAATCAGGCCAGATACTAATAGTACTGTACAGGCTCTATGTGACAGGTCCCCAGGTGCAGTCACCATAGTGTCTCTCGCTGAATCAGGCCAGATACTAATAGTACTGTACAGGATCTATGTGACAGGTCCCCAGGTGCAGTCACCATAGTGTCTCTCGCTGAATCAGGCCAGATACTAATAGTACTGTACAGGATCTATGTGACAGGTCCCCAGGTGCAGTCAGCATAGTGTCTCTCGCTGAATCAGGCCAGATACTAATAGTACTGTACAGGATCTATGTGACAGGTCCCCAGGTGCAGTCACCATAGTGTCTCTCGCTGAATCAGGCCAGATACTAATAGTACTGTACAGGATCTATGTGACAGGTCCCCAGGTGCAGTCACCATAGTGTCTCTCGCTGAATCAGGCCAGATACTAATAGTACTGTACAGGCTCTATGTGACAGGTCCCCAGGTGCAGTCACCATAGTGTCTCTCGCTGAATCAGGACAGATACTAATAGTACTGTACAGGATCTATGTGACAGGCCCCCAGGTGCAGTCACCATAGTGTCTCTCTCTGAATCAGGCCAGATACTAATAGTACTGTACAGGATCTATGTGACAGGTCCCCAGGTGCAGTCACCATAGTGTCTCTCGCTGAATCAGGCCAGATACTAATAGTACTGTACAGGCTCTATGTGACAGGTCCCCAGGTGCAGTCACCATTGTGTCTCTCGCTGAATCAGGCCAGATACTAATAGTACTGTATATGCTCTATGTGACAGATCCCCAGGTGCAGTCACCATAGTGTCTCTCGCTGAATCAGGCCAGATACTAATAGTACTGTACAGGCTCTATGTGACAGGTCCCCAGGTGCAGTCACCATAGTGTCTCTCGCTGAATCAGGCCAGATACTAATAGTACTGTATAGGCTCTATGTGACAGGTCCCCAGGTGCAGTCACCATAGTGTCTCTCGCTGAATCAGGCCAGATAGTAATAGTACTGTACAGGCTCTATGTGACAGGTCCCCAGGTGCAGTCACCATAGTGTCTCTCGCTGAATCAGGCCAGATACTAATAGTACTGTACAGGATCTATGTGACAGGCCCCCAGGTGCAGTCACCATAGTGTCTCTCTCTGAATCAGGCCAGATACTAATAGTATTGTACAGGCTCTATGTGACAGGCCCCCAGGTGCAGTCACCATAGTGTCTCTCTCTGAATCAGGCCAGATACTAATAGTACTGTACAGTTTCTATGTGACAGGTCCCCAGGTGCAGTCACCATAGTGTCTCTCGCTGAATCAGGCCAGATACTAATAGTACTGTACAGGCTCTATGTGACAGGTCCCCAGGTGCAGTCACCATAGTGTCTCTCGCTGAATCAGGCCAGATACTAATAGTACTGTACAGTTTCTATGTGACAGGTCCCCAGGTGCAGTCACCATAGTGTCTCTCGCTGAATCAGGCCAGATACTAATAGTACTGTACAGGCTCTATGTGACAGGTCCCCAGGTGCAGTCACCATAGTGTCTCTCGCTGAATCAGGCCAGATACTAATAGTACTGTACAGGCTCTATGTGACAGGTCCCCAGGTGCAGTCACCATAGTGTCTCTCGCTGAATCAGGCCAGATACTAATAGTACTGTACAGGCTCTATGTGACAGGTCCCCAGGTGCAGTCACCATAGTGTCTCTCGCTGAATCAGGCCAGATACTAATAGTACTGTATATGCTCTATGTGACAGATCCCCAGGTGCAGTCACCATAGTGTCTCTCGCTGAATCAGGCCAGATACTAATAGTACTGTACAGGCTCTTTGTGACAGGTCCCCAGGTGCAGTCACCATAGTGTCTCTCGCTGAATCAGGCCAGATACTAATAGTACTGTATAGGCTCTATGTGACAGGTCCCCAGGTGCAGTCACCATAGTGTCTCTCGCTGAATCAGGCCAGATAGTAATAGTACTGTACAGGCTCTATGTGACAGGTCCCCAGGTGCAGTCACCATAGTGTCTCTCGCTGAATCAGGCCAAATACTAATAGTACTGTACAGGATCTATGTGACAGGTCCCCAGGTGCAGTCACCATAGTGTCTCTCGCTGAATCAGGCCAGATACTAATAGTACTGTACAGGCTCTATGTGACAGGTCCCCAGGTGCAGTCACCATAGTGTCTCTCGCTGAATCAGGCCAGATACTAATAGTACTGTACAGGCTCTATGTGACAGGTCCCCAGGTGCAGTCACCATAGCGTCTCTCGCTGAATCAGGCCAGATACTAATAGTACTGTACAGGCTCTATGTGACAGGTCCCCAGGTGCAGTCACCATAGTGTCTCTCGCTGAATCAGGCCAGATACTAATAGTACTGTACAGGATCTATGTGACAGGTCCCCAGGTGCAGTCACCATAGTGTCTCTCGCTGAATCAGGCCAGATACTAATAGTACTGTACAGGATCTATGTGACAGGTCCCCAGGTGCAGTCAGCATAGTGTCTCTCGCTGAATCAGGCCAGATACTAATAGTACTGTACAGGATCTATGTGACAGGTCCCCAGGTGCAGTCACCATAGTGTCTCTCGCTGAATCAGGCCAGATACTAATAGTACTGTACAGGATCTATGTGACAGGTCCCCAGGTGCAGTCACCATAGTGTCTCTCGCTGAATCAGGCCAGATACTAATAGTACTGTACAGGCTCTATGTGACAGGTCCCCAGGTGCAGTCACCATAGTGTCTCTCGCTGAATCAGGACAGATACTAATAGTACTGTACAGGATCTATGTGACAGGCCCCCAGGTGCAGTCACCATAGTGTCTCTCGCTGAATCAGGCCAGATACTAATAGTACTGTACAGGCTTTATGTGACAGGCCCCCAGGTGCTGTCACCATAGTGTCTCTCGCTGAATCAGGCCAGATACTAATAGTACTGTACAGGCTCTATGTGACAGGTCCCCAGGTGCAGTCACCATAGTGTCTCTCGCTGAATCAGGCCAGATACTAATAGTACTGTACAGGCTCTATGTGACAGGTCCCCAGGTGCAGTCACCATAGTGTCTCTCGCTGAATCAGGCCAGATACTAATAGTACTGTACAGGCTCTATGTGACAGGTCCCCAGGTGCAGTCACCATAGTGTCTCTCGCTGAATCAGGCCAGATACTAATAGTACTGTACAGGCTCTATGTGACAGGTCCCCAGGTGCAGTCACCATAGCGTCTCTCGCTGAATCAGGCCAGATACTAATAGTACTGTACAGGCTCTATGTGACAGGTTCCCAGGTGCAGTCACCATAGCGTCTCTCGCTGAATCAGGCCAGATACTAATAGTACTGTACAGGCTCTATGTGACAGGTCCCCAGGTGCAGTCACCATAGTGTCTCTCGCTGAATCAGGCCAGATACTAATAGTACTGTACAGGCTCTATGTGACAGGTCCCCAGGTGCAGTCACCATAGTGTCTCTCACTGAATCAGGCCAGATACTAATAGTACTGTACAGGCTCTATGTGACAGGTCCCCAGGTGCAGTCACCATAGTGTCTCTCGCTGAATCAGGCCAGATACTAATAGTACTGTACAGGCTCTATGTGACAGGCCCCAAGGTGCAGTCACCACAGTGTCTCTCGCTGAATCAGGCTAGGTACTAATAGTACTGTACAGGCTCTACGTGACAGGTCCCCAGGTGCAGTCACCATAGTGTCTCTCGCTGAATAAGGCCAGATACTAATAGTACTGCACAGGCTCTATGTGACAGGTCCCCAGGTGCAGTCACCATAGTGTCTCTCGCTGAATCAGGCCAGATACTAATAGTACTGTACAGGCTCTATGTGACAGGTCCCCAGGTGCAGTCACCATAGTGTCTCTAGCTGAATCAGGCCAGATACTAATAGTACTGTACAGGCTCTATGTGAGAGGTCCCCAGGTGCAGTCACCATAGTGTCTCTCGCTGAATCAGGTCAGATACTAATAGTTCTGTACAGAATCTATGTGACAGGTCCGCATTACAGGTTTTTAAGTGTTTTTGCAATTTTAAAAGAAATCAAGAAACACGTGAGGGTCTGCGCTCATCTCTAATAACCAGGGACCCGTCCATATGCGGCACTGTGGCTGCAGGAATGATGACCGCCTGCGTCTTTGGTTACCCCATGAGCAAATGGTGACAGGCTGCGGCTTAGGGGACATTGTGTGTGACAACACAGGACAGATCAAAGGAAAATGTATGGATCTTGTATAGTACAGGAGCCAAAAAAGAGAGAAGAAAGACTACAAGTCTCTTCTGGGGCACACTTTTGTTGTGAAATATATGGTCTTGTAATATTTAAAATGTAACTTTTATTAGTATTCCTCTAAAAAAAGGGCTATAAGGCAAAAAGGACAAAGAAATGATAAGGATAATATCAATCATCGAAAGGTTAATCTATCCGATTTGAACATAATTGATTGTATCCGGTGATACAAATCAATCTTACTGGCTCTGTTGGGCGAAATGTTGTGTGTGTCTCTGATGTTAGAAGAAATACAATCAAAATATGAACAATATATTGGTTACCTTCTTCCAAAGAAATGAAATGTACTTATAATACCCCCCCCAGCCACCCAAGGGCCAGGGGTGAAGCCCGAGGCTGTCCCCCCCATCCAAGGGCTGCGGATGGTGGGCTGATAGCCTTTGTGAAAAGTGATTGATATTGTTTTTAGTAGCAGTGCTACAAGGCCCAGCAAGCCTCCCCCGCAAGCTGGTACTTGGAGAACCACAAGTACCAGCATGCGGCGGAACAACGGGCCCGCTGGTACCTGTAGTACTACTACTTAAAAAATACCCCAAAAAAGACATCACACACACACCTTGAAAGTATAACTTTAATACATACATGCACACCAACATACATACATACATACATACATACTTACCTATGTTCCCACGCAGGTCGGTCCTCTTCTCCAGTAGAATCCATGGTGTACCTGTTGGAAAAATTATACTCACATAATCCATGGTTGAATGCTCCTCTGCTTGTAATCCTTTTGTAATCCACGTACTTGAAAAAAACAAAAAACGGATACCCGACCACGAACTGAAAGGGGCCCCATGTTTTCACATGGGACCCCTTTCCCCGAATGCCTGGAACCCCCTCTGACTTAAGTCCAAGAAGGTTCCATCAGCCAATCAGGGAGCGCCACGTTTGGCACCCTCCTGATTGGCTGTGTGCTCCTGTACTGTATGACAGGCAGCACGCGGCAGTGATACAATGTAGCGCCTATGCGCTCCATTGTAACCAATGGTGGGAACTTTGTGGTCAGCGGTGAGGTTACTCTCGGTCAACCGCTGACCTCAAAGTTCCCACCATTGGTTACAATGGAGCGCATAGGCGCTACATTGTATCACTGCCGCGTGCTGCCTGTCATACAGTACAGGAGCACACAGCCAATCAGGAGGGTGCCAAACGTGGCGCTCCCTGATTGGCTGATGGAACCTTCTTGGACTTAAGTCAGAGGGGGTTCCAGGCAAATCTCTCTGCGTTTCTCTGACAGATTTTAGTGTGGGTCTGTCACCAATAGCTCCCCTTGTGTAATTGTGGTGTGAAAGTGCACGTTCGTGACATGTCAGACAATGGAGAGAGCTCTTCCCCTGAGGAAGCCATTTTAGATACGCAGGAGTGTAATATGGTGGCCCTTCCCTCACAGAAGGAGCCAGAGTGGGTGAGAAAATTACAAAGTAACATGTCAAAGCTTTCTAGAAAATTCTCTGAGTCTGAACAACAGACAAAATACTGGAGAAAGTCAGTGGAAGATGTACTATTTGCTGATCCCTCCACGTCATCCACACGGGACCTCTCAAGTTCCCAAAAGAGGTCACTTGCGCAGATTAAGCAAGGTGACACAGACACAGATTCCGACACAGATGTCAATACTGGGTATTTGAGAGGGGTGGACCCCAAGTTAGCAAAAAGCATTCAATGTATGATAATTGCTATTAGGGAGGTGTTAGATATTACAGAAACAACACCTGAACCTGACCTGAGGAAAAGGCTTATCTTAATTAAAATAAGAAACCGGTGATAATTTTTCCTCCTTCAAAGGAATTGAATAAATTTTTTGAAAAATCCTGATCTAACCCAGAAAAGAAATGTCATATTCCTAGAAGAATACGTTTAGCGTACCCCTTTCCTGAAGAAGACAGGAATAGATGGGAGTCACCCCCCTTGGTAGACACCTCAGTTTCTACGTTGTCTAAGAAAATAATTTTACCTGCCCCAGGGTCGGCTTCATTAAAGGAGCCTGCTGACCGTCTGACCGTAAGTTAGAGACGACCTTAAAATCCCTTTATATGGCTACCGGAACGTTACTCAGGCCCACTATTGCTTGTGCATGGGTAGGTAACGCTAAAGAAAAATGGTCAGACAACTTGCTAGCAAATATAGACACAGTTGATAAGGATGATATGGTCTTAACTCTCGGTCACATAATGGATTCTGCAGGATACTTGGTGGAAGCTATGAAGGATATTGGATTATTAGGATCAAAATCCTCAGCTATGGCAATTTCAGCTTGCAGAGCACTGTGGATTCACCAATGGAATGCAGATACAGAATCAAAAAGGAATATTGAAGCGCTCCCCTACAAGGGTGAGGTGCTATTTGGGGACCAGCTGGATGCCATGATTTCAACAACTACCTCAGGTAAATCAGCATTTCTTCCTTATGCAGCGGCACCTGCAAAGAAAGCATATTATTCGCATCCGATGCAGTCCTTTCGGCAAAACAAACACAAAAAAACCAAAGGTACCCCCTTCTTCACAGGAAGAGGACGGGGAAGAGGTAGAAAACCTACAACAACATCAGGATCGCAGGAGCAGAAGTCAGCTGCTGCTCCTGCTAAAACCACAGCATGATGTTGGGGCTCCCCTACGGGAGTCCGCTCAGGTGGGGGCGCATCTAAAACTCTTCAGTCAGATATGGGTACAATCAGATCTGGATCCTTGGATACTACAAATAGTATAATAGGTTACAAGTTAGAGATTCAAGATCTACCCCGTTCCGATTTTTCAAATCAGCCTTACCAGTTTCTGTTCAAGACAGAAGAAATATAATGGAAGCAATACAGAAATTATGTCAGGAATAGGTAATTACCTTAGTCCCTTGGCTACAACAGGAAAAAGGATTTTATTCAAGCCTGTTTGTGGTACCGAAGCCAGACGGCTCGGTCAGACCGATTTTAAATCTAAAATCATTGAATCTTTACCTAAAAAGATTAAAATTCAAGATGGAGTCCCTGAGAGCAGTAATCTCCAGCTTGGAGGAGAAGGAATTTATGGTGTCGGTAGACATCAAGGATTCTTACTTGCATGTTCCCATTTACCCTCCAAGCATACCTGAGGTTTCCGTTTCTGGACTGCCACTACCAGTTCCATACATTGCCATTCAGGCTCTCCACAGCACAGAGAGTATTCACCAGGGTGATGGCAGAGATGATGGTTCTCCTTCGCAAGAAAGGAGTCAACATAATTCCTTACCTAGACGATCTCCTGATAAAAGCGAGATCCAGGGAGAAGTGTGGGGGTAATTCCAAGTTGATCGCAGCAGGAAATTTTTTAGCAGTTGGGCAAAACCATGAGCACTGCAGGGGAGACAGATATAACATTTGCAGAAAGAGTTAGATTTGGGTGGGTTATAGTGTTTCTGTGTAGGGTAAATACTGGCTGCTTTATTGTTACACTGCAAATTAGATTGCAGATTGAACACACCACACCCAAATCTAACTCTCTCTGCACATGTTAAATCTGCCTCCCCTGCAGTGCACATAGTTTTGCCCAACTGCTAAAAAATTTGCTGCTGCGATCAACTTGGAATTACCCCCTTAGTGCAGAACATTGCACTATCCCTGATGGTGCTTCAACAGCACGGTTGGATCATAAACTTTCCAAAATCACAGTTGGAACCGACAATGAGATTATCATTTCTGGGAATGATACTGGACACCGAGGTACAGAAAGTATTTCTACTGGTGGAAAGGGCTGTGGAAATCCAGAGGATGGTCAAACAAATTTTGAAACCAGCACGTGTGTCGATTCATCAGTGCATCCACCTGCTGGGGAAGAATGTAGCAGCCTACAAGGCTCTACAGTATGGCCGATTCCATGCCAGGGTGTTCCAGTGTGATCTACTGGTCAAGTGGTCCGGATTGCATCTACACATGCACCAGAGGATACTCCTTTCGAAAAAAGCCAGAATCTCGCTCCTGTGGGGGCTACACAGTTCTCACCTCCTAGATGGACGCAGGTTCGGGATTCAAGCCTGCATCCTAGTGACCACGGATGCAAGTCACCAAGGTCGGGGAGCAGTCACGCAAGGGGAAAGCTTCCAAGGAAGATGGTCAAGTCAAGAAACACTTCTTCACATAAACATTCTGGAGTTGAGAGCCGTTTACAACAGCCTTCTACAAGCGGCGCATCTGCTTCAAGATTGTCCCATACAGATCCAGTCAGACAATGTAACAGCAGTGGCTTACATAAACCGTCAGGGCAGAACGAAAAGCAGAGCAGCAATGGCAGAGGTGACAAAAATATTCCTCTGGGCAGAAAGACATGCAAGAGCACTGTCAGCAATCTTTATTCCGGGAGTGGACAACTGGGAAGCGGACTTCCTCAGCAGACACGATCTCCATCCAGGAGAATGGGGCCTCCACCAAGAAGCCTTTGCAGAGGTAGCAAGTCGTTGGGGCATTCCTCAAGTAGACATGATGGCATCTTGTCTCAACAATATGCTTCAGAAATATTGTTCCAGGTTGAGAGACCCACAAGCAATAGCAGTGGATGCACTGGTGACCCAGTAGGAGTTCCAGTCGGTGTATGTGTTCCCTCCACTTCCACTAATACCAAAAATTCACAAGATCATAATAAGAGAAAAAGTTTGGGCGATCCTCATTGTCCTAGACTGGCCAAGGAGGGCTTGGTATCCAGATCTTCATGAGTTACTGATAGAAGATCCTCGGCATCTTCCTCTTCGCGAGGACCTGATTTAGCAGGGGCCGTTTGCTTATCAAGACTTACCGTGGCTATGTTTGACGGCATGGCTGTTGAGCGCCAGATCCTAGCCCAAAAGGGTATTCCCAACAAAGTCATTCCCACACTAATTCAGGCCAGGAAAGGAGTAATGTCTAGACATTACCATCGTATTTGGAGAAAATATGTATCTTAGTGTGAATCCAAGAATTCTCCAACGGTGGAGTTTCAATTAGGACATCTTCTCCTATTTCTACAGGCTGGTGTGGATGCAGGCTTAAGATTGGGATCCATCAAGGTCCAAATTTCAGCCTTGTCCATTTTCTTTCAGAAACAGTTGGCTACCGTTCCTGTGGTGTTGAAATTCCTTAAATCAGATTGGTTTGAACCTCTGCAAGAGGTTGAGTTAAAGTTTCTCACTTGGAAAGTGGTCATGCTGTTGGCCTTGGCATCCGCAACGTGGGTGTCTGAGTTAGGGGCCTTGTCTCACAAGAGCCCTTATTTGATCTTTCATGAAGATAGGGCTGAACTAAGAACGCGTCAGCAATTTTTTCCAAAGGTTTTGTCTCCTTTCCATATGAACCAACCTATTGTGGTGCCAGTGGCTACTGACTCCTCAGATGTTTCAAATTCATTGGATGTGGTCAAAGCTTTGAAGACTTATGTCACGAGAACAGCTCGTATAAGGAAAACAGAAGCATTGTTTATCCTGTATGATCCCAACAAGATTGGGTGTCCTGCTTCTAAGCAGACGATTACACACTGGGTCAGATGTACAATTCAGCATGCTCATTCCACAGCAGGATTGCCGATACCGAGTTCGGTAAAGGCCCACTCTACGAGGAAAGTGGGTTCTTCCTGGGCGGCTGCCCGGGGTGTCTCGGCTTTACAGATTTGCCGAGTAGCTACTTGGTCAGGGGCAAACACGTTTGCTAAGTTTTACAAATTTGACACCTTGGCTGCTGACAACCTTAAATTTAGTCAGTCGATTCTGCAGGAACATCCGCACTCTCCCACCCGTGCTGGGAGCTTTGGTACATCCCCATGGTACTAAATGGACCCCAGCATCCTCCAGGACGTTAGAGAAAATAGGATTTTAATATACCTACCAGTAAATCCTTTTCTCGTAGTCCGTAGAGGATGCTGGGCGCCCACCCAGTGCTCCTTTTTCCTGCATTATATTTTTTCTTCTTACACAAGTTATCATGTGTTAAGTTGTTATTCAGCAGTTGCTGAAAAGTTATTCATGCTCGTTGGCATGTGTTGAGTTGTATGCCATGTTGTGCGGCATGGTTGAACGGTGTGAGCTGGTGTGAATCTCGCCACTAGCTTAAAGTAAATCCTTCTCTCGAAGTTTGTCCGTCTCCTCGGGCACAGTTCCTATACTGAGGTCTGGAGGAGGGGCATAGAGGGAGGAGCCAGTTCACACTGTAAAAAAAGTCTTAAAGTGCCGAGTACTCCTGCGGACCCGTCTATACCCCATGGTACAAAATGGACCCCAGCATCCTCTACGGGCTACGAGAAAATAATTTACTGGTAGATATATTAAATTAAAATCCTATTACAGGTTGAGTCTCCCTTATCCAAAATGCTTGGGACCAAAGGTATTTTGGATATGGGATTTTTCCGTATTTTGGAATAATTGCATACCATAATGAGATATCATGGTGATGGGACCTAAATCCAAGCACAGAATGCATTTATGTTTCTTATACACCTTATACACATAGCCTGAAGGTCATTTTAGCCAATATTTTTTATAACTTTGTGCATTAAACAAAGTGTGTCTACATTCACACAATTCATTTATGTTTCATATACACCTTGGGGGTCATTCCGAGTTGTTCGCTCGCAAGCGGATTTTAGCAGATTTGCTCATGCTAAGCCGCCGCCTACTGGGAGTGAATCTTAGCATCTTAAAATTGCGAACGATGTATTCGCAATATTGCGATTACACACCTCGTAGCAGTTTCTGAGTAGCTTCAGACTTACTCGGCATCTGCGATCAGTTCAGTGCTTGTCGTTCCTGGTTTGACGTCACAAACACACCCAGCGTTCGCCCAGACACTCCCCCGTTTCTCCGGCCACTCCTGCGTTTTTTCCGGAAACGGTAGCGTTTTTTCCCACACGCCCATAAAATGGCCTGTTTCCGCCCAGTAACACCCATTTCCTGTCAATCACATTACGATCGCCAGAACGATGAAAAAGCCGTGAGTAAAATTCCTAACTGCATAGCAAATTTACTTGGCGCAGTCGCACTGCGAACATTGCGCATGCGCATTAAGCGGAAAATCGCTGCGATGCGAAGATTTTTACCGAGCGAACAACTCGGAATGAGGGCCCTTATACACACAGCCTGAAGGTTATTTAAAACAATTTTTTTTAATAACTTTGTGTATTAAATAAAGTTTGTGTACATTGAGCCATCAAAAAACAAAGGTTTCACTATCTCACTCTCACTCAAAAAGTCCGTATTTCGGAATATTCCGTATTTCGGAATATTTGGATATGGGATACTCAACCTGTATTTGGATCATTTTAGGGTACTTTTCAAAAAAGTGGACACAGACCAATTACTCTCACCGTGTCCCACTCATAATGCACTCCAGTATACCTGCACCATAACTTGCACCCCTATTTTTATCACTTTGCATATTTTGCCCCCAAAAATTACGTCTTTATTGGCCAATTAAAAATAATTAAAACGTGTGTATAGTTAGTCATTCAGGGGGTTGTCGCAGGGGTTCTGACCCAAATCCTGACATATTTACCTTTTAAAATAGGGATTTTGCACTACTTGTCACTAGCTCAGAGATGAAGAGAAATTCGCAATAACCCCTATAGAGATTTATCGGCAATAACTTATTGGTGCTAATAGGATACTGAATTTTTTGCAATAAATTATCACAAAACTGTGTAATAGCTGCTAATTGGAAACCATCTGAAGAAGGCACAGGGTTTAGGGGTGAGGGTGCCTGGATAAAGGGATAGGGTTTAGGTGTGAGGGCAGTGTCGGACTGGGGCATAAAAAGCCCACCGTGGGGGATGCAGTGGTAGGGGCCCATGTTTAGGGGCGTGGCTGGTCTCCAGAGGGGGTGTGTCCAGCTACTATATTGATTTTCCTAACCAGTAGAGAGTGCATGGGCTGGGTCTCTTGATAAATATATTAATTAAATACTGCTAGTGCATGCATGATACTGTACCAGAAATGAACTGTAGAGAATACACCATAGTCCTGTGTAGTATAAGGTAACATATTATTTATTTATTACCAGTTATTTATATAGCACACACATATTCCGCAGCGCTTTACAGAGAATATTTGGCCATTCACATCGGTCCCTGCCCCAGTGGAGCTTACAATCTATATTCCCTACCACATGTACATGAGCACACATTCATACTAGGGTTAATTTTTTGTTGGGATCCAATTGACCTACCAGTATATTTTTGGATTGTGGGAGGAAACCGGAGTACCTGGAGGAAACCCATGCAAGTACGGGGAGAATAAACAAACTCCGCACTGGTAGAGCCATGGTGGGAATCGAACCCATGATCTCAGTGCTGTGAGGCAGTAATGCTAATTACACCATCCATACCGCCCCAACATATGTATAATGTATAATTCAAGTGCACAGTCTGGAACCTGATCCCTAGAAGAGGAGGGGCCACAGGTAGTAGGACCCACCGGGGGTTTCCTCTGTACCCCTATGGGCCAGTCCAACCGTGGGTGAGGGTGTCTGCAAGAAGGGACAGGGTACAGGGGTGAGGGTGCCTGGAAGAAGGGACAGGTGTAGAGGTTAAAGAGAGAGGCTATTTTTTATAGGACGTTCTGGAGCTGCAGCTCCATCCACCCCATTGTTAATCTGGGCCAGATTATGACATAGGTATTGAGTGTCTATATGTAATGACAGGTAAAGGTAGGTAGGTGGGATGTCTGTACCATTGTTGGTAGTCCAACATGTTTTCACAGCAACGTTGATGTTCACCCCTTCTGGGCCTAACTGATGAACCCGTGGCAGAAGGACGGAGAAATCCCCCAAAGACCCCCAAAAAGCCACCACACGTGAGGACGGAGAATTTATTTATCAGGAAAAGGCCGGTCACCGCTATAGATTCAACTTTTGTTAAGCTTGGAGATGAATGAAAGTTGTGGTTCACAAGCAAATATAATCACATTAGATAACAAGCATTACATTACAGTCACCAGTTATGCATAACATAAAAATAATGAAAAGAACAGAATGCCACTCAAGTGAGACGGCACGGTATATTAGAATGCAGGTCACTGTGAGAACTGGAGTATTATACCTTCATTTAACCGGTACGGGTGGCAGTCTCTGCTAAGTTTTATCCTGAAGGGCTCACGGTAATACTCCCTAAGTCCACATGGGGCAGATAGGGCAATGCATGCTAGTTACACACTTCACCTTTGCAGCAGCACAGTTCTGTAGCGATGGATAGCATGCAGGTTACATAGCACGCACAAGGAGTACTGAGAGCAGGTGAAGCAATGGTGAATAAATCCAGGCCCTTCCTGTGGTTAATGAATAAGCTGTGCTGTAGCCCTGAACAGAAGTAACTTTCTTTACTGTAAAAAGTCTCCTCGCTTTGGGGCTACGCAGCTGCCCTATTAGAACTGGCCACTACTGTTTGAGTCCGTTCATACACTGTGAGGGAGCCAAGAACACATCGGGGTCCACTTATGTCCGTGGCTGTTGGGGAGTCTCTGTGAGGAAGGGTTGCTTAGTGGACACTGTTCTCCCTGGTTGTACAGAAGCAGATCACTCAGGGCTAGGGGCACAGGAGTCTTTCCCTTAAATGGGTGGCCAGCACAGGCTGACGGTCAATGACAATGATGTGCTAGTGTCTGTGTATTATGACATATGAAAGGTCACACTTGAATACTTTCTTATGTTCCTCTCTGGGAGAAGGCCAGAGAGGAGACTCAGGAGCAGTGGCGGATTTTACCCCTGCAGCCCCCACCAATAATGAGTACAATAGTAATACAATAATGGTACACTAATGAGAGTCTGCAGGCAACAGTGACGCATGGTGGAGGTTCCTTGCAAGTTTGGTGCTGCATTTCAGCAAATGGATTTAGTGATTTGGTCTGGAATAATGGTGTCCTCAATGCTGAGAAATACTGGCAGGTACTTATCCATCATACAGGCGTCTGATTGGCTCCAATGTATTCTGTAGCAGGACAATGACCCAAAACATACAGCTAATGTCAGTAAGAACTATCTTCAGCATAAAAAAGAACAAAGAGTCCTGGAAGTGATGACATTGCCCCCACAGAGCCTTAATCTCAACATCATCGAGTCTTTATGGGATTACATGAAGAGACAGAATGATTTGAGCAAGCCTACATCCACATGTAAAGTGCAAACTCGTTACCTTCTTTGATTCACAGATTCCTTTAGGGATCCACAGGCGGAAGGGGAGACAATGTCTTGTCTGACGATCTTTGCGGATTCAATGCACTATTCCTTAGTTTACCACTACGACTGTTTAGAATCAAAAATTGACACCTGGTTCACCAGTAAGATTTGTTTTATTGAACTGGAATCGTAGTTGCAGATCTGGTGTCTTACTGATAACAACACATTAGTACCATACAACTTGATGTCATATCATTTACTTTACTTCTGGCAAGATTAAGTATGCTTTAACAATTATGAATAATAACACTAACTATACTCTATACATTTTAATACTACCAGCTGATTTCTTCTTTCTAACAAAGCGCTATTGTGTTTTTGCGCCTAAACCAATACCCTCAACTGATCAGCGATAGTTAACTTTCCTTTCCGCTAGCGCAACCACCCTGGTCCATTTGTCCTTCCCAAAGTTCAGCTGATTAAATGAACGTTGGTGCACGTTGGGTACCTTAAGTGGATGTCACACAAATAAAAGGAGGCTGTAACTGTGTTGGTGAGAGTTATTAATAGGGGAAATGCCGACAGGAGCTTATTATTCGGAATTGTCTATAATATTCCGGGTATATTACAGGCTTCAGACTAACCTGTGAGCTATCTTCCTCATAATATCAGCTATTTAGGCTAAGTCCGTATAATAGTGCCACTGACAATCAGAACTTTCTATCCTGCGTTTACGAACAGTGTTCACTATCACATGTGTTAATCGCTTATTCCTTCTTTCTTCATTTAGGATTCGTGGGACGATGGTGAACCGGCTTGATTAATTACTGGACTGGATACTATGGGAAGAAAAGAGTACCAGCCAAGGTCAGTCGATTTTAATTACCGGCTCTCTATATCAGGGTCCCTTTCCTATACTGACGCACGTTCTGGGTTTCTCTCTCTCTTCAACCATGCAAGGTTGAATGGCACTCTTAATAGCTGTGAGGGGTTATTAGATTAAGTTTGTCAGTGCAGTAGACTTCAGCAGCTGAGGATTATTATTAAGTTATTTAACCCCATATACTGTCTCTTAATCACGGATAGATATCAGGTGCGTGGCTGAGTCGGTGTACTATCCTTATGTAGCTGAGAGATATTGAGAAGCTTTTTCACTGACTGTGCTATTGCTGAATCACTGTAAAATATTAGACTGCTGACTGATTCAGTGTGTGAGCGGTGATAATGCAATTCTACCTCTTCTGCAGTGATTTATTAGTCCCCTGCTTTTATTTGCTCTGCTGCATCTGGGGTTCACTGTAAGGCCACCACTCCTCCTTCTGACCTGCCTCTGTATTGGGGCGTCGATCCTCCGCGCTGTCGCCTCCCAGTCTCTGCCTCCCGCTCGTCACCGGACCTCTGTACCTCCGTCTGACGAGTCGTCACCTCCGCTTCCCCGCTGTTTCCTCACTACAGCGGACGGCCGTATCGTCATCCAAAGGGGTAGACGAAGAGACTTGAAGCTTCACCTCCGTCTGACACCGAAGCCAGGTACTCGTCTTTTTCTCCTGCTGCGCACGTCCGCTCCTGCTTCTCTCTCCTCAGCGGTTCTAACCGCCGCCGCCCGCGCCTCCTGCTTTTATCCTCCTTCTCCCTGTTCCCCGGATCTTTCCCGCTCGGCTCACGAGCCACCAAGAGCGGACACTTGTAAAGTGCTGCCACAGTAGCCCCCACGTGCCAGCCCGCTGTACCTTATCCCCATACCACAGCAATATATAGTTCAGGGCTATGACACTGGGGTAACATTATAGTGACTAAACCTATAAATAAACATTTATTTATAAAACATCTTGGGGTAATACACTGTGAGGCATCACATACCTCCCCGCTGAAACAATACATGTCCTCATGTTTATCGCTAACTTGGTCTTTATAAGACAAACTTCTATTAATTAAGGAGCGGTTAATATCGCATTGAACATCGTGAACCACAATCTATGCTATGTCACTTAACATTTTACTGCCACCAGTCATTAAACTATTACAATCAATATTTTACAATTAATAGGGTACCATCTCTATCATTATTTATGATTGATACCTAAGAGGCAGTTTTCCTCTTGTACTCCTCTCAGATCGTCGTGGAAGAAGTATTTCAGACTCCAACTCAACTAGGGCCGGGATGTCTTCACCCACCGCCTTCACGGCTTTTTGGCCTTCTGTATGTTGAACAGAATAGAAAAGCGGGCAATATAGACTCATAAGGAAGTCCATTTGTGAATTTGTCTCTGGAGTTACTTGGATAGTGTCCATCGGGGGACCGGAATCCTCCATAAATTCCCCGGTTTGGTTTGAATCAGTATCTGGACCCTGGAGACACAATTTTAATTGGTTCCTGTGCACTAAATTAGGTTGAAACCCATCTTCCCGTACTAGGCGGTACACTGGTATGTCGTGGTTAGGTTGTCCGATTACAGTATATGGAATAGGTTCCCATTGATAGTCCAACTTACTATGCCGTTGATAATTTTTCTTCCAGACCTTACTTCCTTTCTTCAACAACCCATCTTGTGCCGAGGAATTCTAGTTTTCTTCCTGCCGACTCCGCACCATTTCCATGGTTTTATTTACTAAACTTTGAGCCAACCGCAAGCGTCGCTGGTGTTCCTTTACCCAGGTCGTCTCAAGGAATGGATCTGGGTTTGCTTCCAGATTGAATTCCACATCTGCAGGTAATTTCCCCTGTCTTCCGAATAGTAGATAATATGGCGTGTATCCGGTGGAACTGTGCGTGGTATTGTTATACAAGAAGACTAGCTCAGCTAGCAATAACGGCCACTACACTTGTTGCTGGACCGAAACGGCTCTTAACATGTGAATAAGAGTCTGATTAGTTCTTTCGCATAATCCGTTTCCTTGAGGATGGTATGCGGTGGTCTGAAGTTTCTTACATCCATGAAGTGTACACAGTTCGTGAAAGAGTTTGGATGTAAAGGCAGGTCCTTGATCAGTTAACACTTTCGTGGGATACCCGTAAGGCCGTACAAAGGCTCACCAGAAAATTTCTGCAGTGGTTCGAGCAGTCAGATTTTTCACTGGTAATGCAACAGCAAATTTAGTGTAATGATCTACGATGGTTATAGCATATTCGTAGCCAGCCTGACTTTTTCCCAATTTCACATGGTCTATTGTAACCAGCTCTAAGGGTTGACTACTAATGATGGGATGGAGCACCGCCTTCTCTGTGGATCGTGGTGGTCTCCTCAAATTGCAGACCGTGCAATTTTTACACCAAGTGTCTACATCCCGTTGCATACCAATCCAATACACTCGTTGCTTCAGAGTTTTCTTTCACCACCTGGAGCGTTCCTTGTTTCTGTTCAGGTGGGGTATCACTATCGATGGGCTAAATTCCGCACTTCTTGACAAACTTCCGTCATTCCCACCATTAATTTTTCCATTTGACCCCGGAGGGTCTGCATGGGATCGGGTATAGGAGCTTGAAGACTTTGAGTGACAGAGTCTGCAGTTTTGAAGAACTTTGGGAGAGATGTGACGGTATTTCCACCTGACTGTGGTGCCTCCTGATATCCAGGCATCTCTGGAAAACTATCATCCGGACCCAGCCTAGTTCCAACCACTTTAATGGCCGCTTCTTTGAAATCAAGAAAAGATTGTGCAGGCTGTTGAAGTCGCAGCAATCGTAGTTGTGCTCGTATGCTTTCACCGCCAGCCCCTTCAATAAGTTGAGTGACCAGAGTTTCATCCACATTGCGTATTTCCTGAGCATCGACGACTTGAATAGCTTTCAAAGCTTCCTGTAAACTCAAAGCAAAATCCCGTAAAGTTTCAGTAGGGAATTGTTTTTGGGCATAAAATCTAATTTTTAATTCAGAAATTGTTTGTACTCCAAAGGTAGTGGCTAACCTTTGCAAAATTTGATCAGTTTTCTTTCTTTCCTCCTCGGGCCAAGATCTGACTTCCCTAAGGGCGGACCCCTTCAATTGTCCCATCAAGATTTCCACTTGCTGCTGTTCACTGAGTGGGTAAAGGCGAAACATAGAGTTCATGCGGTGCTTAAATTCCGCCAGCGTATTTCCCTCCAACCCCTGGGCATCTCCCGAATACGTGGGAAGCCACGGGGCTCCGAAGTAATAAGGCAGAGTGATCGGATTCATCTGTGCCAGTCTTGGTGAACTACTAGTATCACCATTGGAGGTGTCTGCCCCCGGTTCCTGTTCACTAGACATTTTTCCTGCTCCGGCCTGTGGATCCTGTTCGTGACGCCAAACTTATGTGAAGTGCAAACTCGTTACCTTCTTTGATTCACAGATTCCTTTAGGGATCCACAGACGGAAGGGGAGACAATGTCTTGTCTGACGATCTTTGCGGATTCAATGCACTATTCCTTAGTTTACCACTACGACTGTTTAGAATCAAAAATTGACACCTGGTTCACCAGTAAGATTTGTTTTATTGAACTGGAATCGTAGTTGCAGATCTGGTGTCTTACTGATAACAACACATTAGTACCATACAACTTGATGTCATATCATTTACTTTACTTCTGGCAAGATTAAGTATGCTTTAACAATTATGAATAATAACACTAACTATACTCTATACATTTTAATACTACCAGCTGATTTCTTCTTTCTAACAAAGCGCTATTGTGTTTTTGCGCCTAAACCAATACCCTCAACTGATCAGCGATAGTTAACTTTCCTTTCCGCTAGCGCAACCACCCTGGTCCATTTGTCCTTCCCAAAGTTCAGCTGATTAAATGAACGTTGGTGCACGTTGGGTACCTTAAGTGGATGTCACACAAATAAAAGGAGGCTGTAACTGTGTTGGTGAGAGTTATTAATAGGGGAAATGCCGACAGGAGCTTATTATTCGGAATTGTCTATAATATTCCGGGTATATTACAGGCTTCAGACTAACCTGTGAGCTATCTTCCTCATAATATCAGCTATTTAGGCTAAGTCCGTATAATAGTGCCACTGACAATCAGAACTTTCTATCCTGCGTTTACGAACAGTGTTCACTATCACATGTGTTAATCGCTTATTCCTTCTTTCTTCATTTAGGATTCGTGGGACGATGGTGAACCGGCTTGATTAATTACTGGACTGGATACTATGGGAAGAAAAGAGTACCAGCCAAGGTCAGTCGATTTTAATTACCGGCTCTCTATATCAGGGTCCCTTTCCTATACTGACGCACGTTCTGGGTTTCTCTCTCTCTTCAACCATGCAAGGTTGAATGGCACTCTTAATAGCTGTGAGGGGTTATTAGATTAAGTTTGTCAGTGCAGTAGACTTCAGCAGCTGAGGATTATTATTAAGTTATTTAACCCCATATACTGTCTCTTAATCACGGATAGATATCAGGTGCGTGGCTGAGTCGGTGTACTATCCTTATGTAGCTGAGAGATATTGAGAAGCTTTTTCACTGACTGTGCTATTGCTGAATCACTGTAAAATATTAGACTGCTGACTGATTCAGTGTGTGAGCGGTGATAATGCAATTCTACCTCTTCTGCAGTGATTTATTAGTCCCCTGCTTTTATTTGCTCTGCTGCATCTGTGGTTCACTGTAAGGCCACCACTCCTCCCTCTGACCTGCCTCTGTATTGGGGCGTCGATCCTCCGTGCTGTCGCCTCCCAGTCTCTGCCTCCCGCTCGTCACCGGACCTCTGTACCTCCGTCTGACGAGTCGTCACCTCCGCTTCCCCGCTGTTTCCTCACTACAGCGGACGGCCGTATCGTCATCCAAAGGGGTAGACGAAGAGACTTGAAGCTTCACCTCCGTCTAACACCGAAGCCAGGTACTCGTCTTTTTCTCCTGCTGCGCACGTCCGCTCCTGCTTCTCTCTCCTCAGCGGTTCTAACCGCCGCCGCCCGCGCCTCCTGCTTTTATCCTCCTTCTCCCTGTTCCCCGGATCTTTCCCGCTCGGCACACGAGCCACCAAGAGCGGACACTTGTAAAGTGCTGCCACAGTAGCCCCCACGTGCCAGCCCGCTGTACCTTATGCCCATACCACAGCAATATATAGTTCAGGGCTATGACACTGGGGTAACATTATAGTGACTAAACCTATAAATAAACATTTATTTATAAAACATCTTGGGGTAATACACTGTGAGGCATCACACACAGAAGATCTGTGGTTAGTTCTGTATGTTTGAAACAACCTCCCAGCCGAATTCCTTCAAAAACTGTGTGCAAGTGTACCTAGAAGACTAGATGCTGCTTTGAAGGATTTACCTCATCGCACGTCACTGCGCAAGTACAGCAAGTATGCTTCTGAATTAGCACAAGTGCAACCAGATTCACAATACATGTATAGGTTTGCAGAGGCAGAGAAGCTTGCACAGAAAGCGGGAAGGAGTTTGGCTGGAGCCCACTGTGGCAGGAGGTACCCCATGCTCATAGAGTATTAGTTATAGAGGAAGCCAGTCGAGGCTGACTTGGGCTAGTGACGGTTGAGGATTTAGGGAGGGGTTATTCTGTCCTAATTTAATTGTTCATTCATTTTTAACTTTAAATGGTTTCAGACCATTCAAACTGCACTTAGGTCCAGGAAGGGTCATTTCCCAGAAACCATCAACTCGATGGGGCTATTTCATGCCTTCATGTTGCTCTTTAGAGGAGCAGAACATATCTAGGCATACTTCAAGCAATTATGTAAATACTTCAAACACACACAAAATTCTCATGAGATAAAAAGATACCCAATGTTCCCCCACTCTCATAATGTATATAAGCCATAAGTAGGGCTGAACCATGCAATAGTTTACAAGAAAACAAGACATTTACTCAACAATACTATTAATAAGGGGACAATACACAATTCTCCACATTCAGCTTGCACTTTAGCTATGGGATGTGTCTCCTTAGAATGTAGAGCCTCAGGTGGGCTTAATAAATGACCATGTAGATGGGTCAGACAAAGGCCGAGGTTAGGTGTAACAAAGATTTATAGATGAGTGATTCCTGCTAGGGTCAATACCAGGATGCCCAACACCCCAACAGGGTACAAGAACCAGAGTGGATTAGACACTAATACCTGGAACTAAGGAGATCCACGTGGCTAACTGAAGAGTGCCTGGCATAATGCCACAGGTACCAGCTGTACCTTCAGCTGGAAACCAATGTGCATCCTGAGGGCATAAGCAAATGTCCTGTCCTTGGCAGTTATGCAGAAGCACCAGGAATAGACAGAGCGTGTTGAGAAAGAATAGAGTGAGCACACATCTGTTACAGCCAGGACCTCTTACCTCAGACTTAATGTTTACGGAGTAAACTTGTGCAGAACATTTCGTTACAAAAACAGATTCCAACTAAAGATCTTGAACAAGGTGCATCAGGAGGTCATTGGTACGGCCTCATCTGGAAAACTGTGTCCAGTTCTAGAGGCCACATCTCCAGAAGGTTATTAATACATTAGAGAGTGTATAAAGAAGTGCAACTAACATGGTGCATGGCCTACATCACACAACTTACCCGGAGAGACTAAAAAAATGTCAATATGTATAGGGTGGAGCAGAGAAGCAAAAGGGGGGACATAATAGAGACTGTCACATATATCCAGGGTTTTACCAAGGTCCAAGAGGGAGACATTCTTCAAATGAAGAGAAGTAATAGAACACGAGGACACGAACTGAGACTGGAGGGGGGGAGGTTCTGGGGAAACTTGAGGAAAACATCACAGAAATGGTAGTGGACAAGTGGACTCGCAACAGGCCAGAGGTGGTAGAGGCTAAGACAGTAGAGCAATGTAAACATGCATGGGATAGACATAGGGATATACTTACAACGACCTAAGGATCAAATAAGGTAAATGTTACATAAAGGTTAAAAAAGGGGCAGACTGGATGGGCCAAGTGGTTCTTTTCAGTCGTCACATTCTATGTAGCAGTGTGGACAGTCCCAGCACCAGGCAACAGATAAGACGCCCAGACTGATGCCTCTGACCTGTAACATTATTATCATCACTAACTTGTAAGGCTCCATAACATATATGCAGTGCAGGATAAACATACACACATTGCACAGTAACAGGGTAACCGGGTGACGTTTGTTATGTAACCTAATACCGTGTCACATGCTGATAAACCAGATATTTTTGGTAAAAGATTACTCTGCATGTATCTGCATTTATACATTACCATAATAAGTAGAGATGTGCGGCGGGCACTTTTCAGGTTTTGTGTTTTGGTTTTGTATCTGTATCCCCACTCGTGTTTTGGATCTGGCTTGGGTCTGGGTTTTGGATCTGGATGATTTTTGAAAACAACATAAATCAGCTAAAATCACAGAATTTGGTGGAGAATTTTGATCCTACGGTATTTTTAACCTCAATAACATAAATTTCCACTCATTTCTAGTCTATTCTGAACACCTCACACTATTGTTTTTAGGCCAAAAGGTTGCACCGAGGTCGCTGGATGACTAAGCTAAGTGACACAAGTTGGCGGCACAAACACCTGGCCCATCTAGGAGTGGCACTGCAGTGGCAGACAGGATGGCAGTTTTAAAAACTAGGCCCCCAACAGGACATACTTGACAATGTACTTCACTGTAATTTAATTTAATTGTCACTTACATTACAGTGTAATAATATTACACTGGCCTTGTCTGCTATAAAAATTCAAGGGTGCAGTTCTTACAAATTAAAAGCACACTGCTCCTGTATGCTGTCAAATATAGGGGTGCTGATGTTTTAATAATATTACACTGGCCCTGTCTGCTATAAAATTTCTGGGGTGCAATTCTTACAAATTAAAAGCACACTACTCCTGAATGCTGTAAGATTGCAGGGGCGCAGTGAAAATAAAGGAGGCACTGTTCTGTGTGCTGTAATAATAAAGGGGTGCTGTCCTGTGAAATAGAGAACAACAATTTGGAGGAAAAAATAGTGGAAGATCAGGAACCACTTCCAGTTCCTAGTACTAGTGCTGAAGCTGCTGCTGCCACCAGTCATGACATTGACAATGCATTTCCATCAACGTCGTCTGCTAAGGCCGAAGCCCAATGTCATAGAGGGTGTGTAAAATACAAGTAGCAAAAATTAATGATCAGAAAAAACAATTATCTGGCAAGAAACGTAAAATTGGCAAAATGCCATTAATGGCACGAAGTAGCAAGGAAAGACCTTTGCTTATGTTCATAACTGGTGGCTCAGCTTCTCATGAGGATGGAAGCCCTCCTCCTCAAAAAATTGTAAAAAATTAAGCTTGTTAAAGCAGAGGAAAATACAACTGTGCGTTTAGAGATATCAAAAATCTCCAAGGAGAGTCCAGGTGTGTTCGTGGTTGCGATGTCTAGGCTTGACCTTCCCAAGCCTATGGAAATAGGAGGCTCTTACCACCATTTTCACACCCCCTGCAAGTGCTGGGAAGAGCACTGCCAGTCCAGTTGCTGATATTGAGATTGAGGATTTCACTGTAGACTTTCACCAGGATAAGGAGGATAGTGGTGTACCTGATGCTGAGGAGGAAGTTGACGATGAGGATTTTGATGGAGATGTGGTTTGTTTGAATAAGGTACCAGAGGAGACAGTTGTAGTCCATGGGATGACAAAGCCCATTGTCATGCCTTGGGCAAAATACCAAAAAAGTCACCTCTTTGGTGTGGAATTATTTTTCCAGAAATCTGGACAACAGATGTCAAGCCGTGTGTTGCCTTTGTCAATCCATAATAAGTAGTGGTAAGGATGTTAACCATCTAGCAACATCCTCCCTTATACGTCACCTGCAGTGCATTCATCAGAAGTCATTGTCAAGTTCAGAAACTTTGGGTAATAACGTAAGCAGTCAACACACCTAAATTATGTGGTTTGTTTGAATATTATTTCTCTGTGAGGATGAGGATGTATACACTGAAGGAGGGGGCGGGGAATCCAAGGATGAAGACGGCATCTTGCATCCGTAGAGCCAGTTTGTGCAATGAGAGATTAATTGCTTCTTTTTTAGTGGGGGCCCAAACAAACCAATCAGTTCAGCCACAGTTGTGTGGCAGACCCTGTCACTGAAAAGATTGGTTTGTTAAAGTGTGCATGTCCTGTTTATACAACATAACGGTGGGTGGGAGGGCCCAAGGAAAATTCAATCTTGCACGTCTTTTCTTTGCCACATCATTACAGTTGTGCTGCCCTATATGGGATGCTGCCCCTCTGCCCTATCAGTCCAGGGGTGCTGCTCCATTGCTGTTTTAAGTCCAGAGGTGCTGTTGCCTGTCTGCTGTGCTGTGTAATTCTTCATGGGTGTTGCCTATGCTGCATAGGTCCAGGGGTGCTGCCGTATAATTCCAGGGGTGCTGCTGTACTTGATCCTAGGTTTAAATAAAAGCCTAGAGCAGATATGAAACAAGCTTCAACATCACAAACAGATTTGTGAAAACATATCCGCAAAGGTGCAAATGGAAATTGCAATTTTGACAAAGTGTTTTCCAATGAGACCACATTTGTGGCCAAAATCAGTCAATCTCAGAAGAGACAGAATCATAATCCAGCGCAACTACTGGAGAGGTAAAAGAGAGATTTTCTGCAGGAGCATTACATAGAGGTTTTTCTCAATTATTTCATGTTAGGGTCTCATTCAAATGAATGGCTCCAATCAATCAACCTTAGTTTTGGTTTATTATTAATGTTCCACATTTTGGGATTATTTAATTACAAGATGTGAATTTGTTGTACAGGGTTCTTTTCCTAAGGGCTGCATAGGGTTATCGCAAGACCTTTACGGTGTTAGAAGAACAAACTTTCAGTGATCTTGCATTGCATGCAGCACTAGATGGGCCAGGAGCTCCTGTGAGGCACAAACTGCTACTGAATAAGGCCCAGTATGGTGTCTCATGGTGGCTTAGAGCCAGGAAGATATCTGGCTTGCCAGGTTGTGGCATGCTGTGGGCACAGACATTAGCATTGCTTGCTCCCACAGTCCTACTTATAGTATGAAATTATTTTTGAGTAAGCTCCACTAAGGCAGGGGCTCAATAACAACAAAAAAAATCACTGCACAGTCCTGCTTAGTACTGTACCGAACCCACCTGAACTCAACTTGCCCCATTTAGGGCTGCTAAAACATCGAAGGGGCTGGTTTATTTAAAAATTAAATATGAATAAAATAAACAAAACACAGAGGTATGCTCACATGCGTGTAACTGGGAGCTGTGAAAAACAAAAATAAGGCATCTGCCACAAAATATGTAAATAAAAATGCAACAAAATAATGGAAAAAAAGAAACCCACAAGATTTTCACAAAATACGTCTCCAGACCGTGAAGGGAAAAATATCCAATCTTGATCCTGTGGTATACACCAGTTTATTTGCCTCCCAGCATTAAATCTGAGATTATCTTAATACCTGAATATGGAGAAGGGGGTACAAATTCGGAGGCTTTGGCCGCTAGTTTTGTCCAGTAATGTGGTAATTATATATTTGCTTGGTTGAAGTCCTTTCTGATCCACAGCAATATAGGAGTGGACGTGAAAGCTTGTGTGTTGTTCCTGATTGCATGTGCCTCTCTAATTTTTAATCACCTTCTTGACACTGTCCTCTTTCTCTTTCCTCATCTCATAATGTGAAAAGTCATCAAATATGGAGGTAGTATGTTTGTATGTAGCTATGATTCGGAGAACTTGGTGAGCTGTTTACAGGGGGACCACCTGTCGCTAAAATGATTGGTTTGTTGAAGTGTGCATGTCCTGTTTAAACTAGAGATGTGTGGCTGGCACTTTTCGTGTTTTGTGTTTTGGTTTTGGATCTGGATGAGTTTAAAAAATTTTTTAAAAACGGCTAAAATCACAGAATTTGGGGTAATTTTGATCCTACGGTATTATTAACCTCAATAACATTAATTTCCACTCATTTCCAACCAATTCTAAACACCTGACACCTCACAATATTGTTTTTAGCCCCAAATTTCTCTAAACTTCTCTCTTAGGGGGTCATTCTGAGTTGATCGCAGCGAGAAATCGCATCGCAAGCAGCGGATTTTAGCCAAATGTGCATGCGCAAAGCGCTGAATGCACATGTGCCAAGTCCACCGTATGATGAATGTGCAGAAATACACACGCATTTTGTGTTCGCTGCCACGCAATGACAAAGAGGCATGTTGAAGGCGGTGCGGGGGAATGGCTTCACTAGCTAGCGAAAAGGGGCGTGAAGGTGGGTGTGTTGTGGGGGAGTATGCTAAGGTCTGCATGTGTGGTTTTCGCCCCGCAGCGAAGCTGGCTATTGCTGGTACACACCAGGCGTTTGCAGCAGAAGAGTAAGTCTAGGGCTGCGCACAGCTAGCGATCAGCCGCCACAGGTTTCTGACAGGGCGCACCTTACTAATCATTGACAATAGGACGCAGCAGTTTGCAATGCAAATGCATCACCAGTCCATTGTAGCTCAAGAAATCTCAAAGATAGTATGTACATTTACACTCCCTGGAAATGTTATTATGTCACACGGTAGTAAAACATGTTAATTTCTCAAGCAGCACACATGTGTATTATTAGCAAATACATGTGTCTTGCACATGTCAAACTTGTATTGTTTGTGTTTTAGAATTTTTAAATATGAAACAAAATACAAACAAATGAATTTCTTTTATATCCCACATACATACCATGTTTTCAGGATTCCTACATTTGTTGTGTGTTTAATCTAACAACATTCCCAAGATAATGCACCCTAACCTATCATGTTACTAACTCCTGCTTTACTTAATACTTTCCTATGGCTTTACTAGGTCAGATGTGAGTTATAGTTTAGATGGCTGGTTGCCCATAGTAACTAAACAGATTCCTGCCCTTATATTGTCTAAGGAGCCAGATACATGTGTTTTTTATTTTTACTTTTTAAAATATGATGCATCCCATGTTTTTCAGAAATTGAGACAAGCAGGAAAAAAAAACATTTGTCGATTTTGCAACAATGTTAAACTTGGGACACACAATAATAGAAACACAATTTTATAACATATTGTATGGATTCAAAATATTTTTCCTAGGCAAAACAAATGTACATTATGTTGTGTAACTGTATAAACAATTTATGCCAAACATAACTAAACATGGAACAGCAAAAAACACCTGGCTGAGGCCAAAATAGATTGACAGGACCCAGTAGTGAATCAACCACATCTACTGGCCAACACACACAAAAAGAGAGTCATTGAATTACCCTGGCTGAGGAAGATGTAGGGCAAATTGAGGATGACTCTGGATACAATACCCAAACTCAACTAGCCAGACCACAATCTGAAGAGAAAGGTGGGACAAGTTCACAGGCTAACGCATCACAGGTTGGTAACAAAAAGAGAAGACGACAAATCACATTCAGCAGGAGGGAGTTTTTCATTCTGGTCCCACAAGCCATAGATAAACCATTTTACAACATAAACAACATGGGTGCTGGGAAATGTGTCCACTTCTGGAGAGAAATATTTTTTTCTTGTTTTTCCACCCTGCCTGAAGGTGAGGTTGGTCAGTGGTAGGTCTGCATACTGACCTTCAAGGGCCCTGCTCAGTTGGATTTTGGTCCTGGGCAGGGGTAGGGGAAGGCCCAGGTGTTGGAGCCTCCCTGAGACTGTGGACAAGGAGTCTAGTGATGGTCTGGATGCCTTGTCCTATGGCTTCATCCAAGTGTTGGATAGAGGAGTTTATGTTGCACATGCCTTGGCGAACACAGGTGGTCAGGTCAGGGAGCCGTTAGGACATCTCACATACCTCCCGGATAATCTGGTTATGGAATTGGGTGTTTTGAACTCCATAACTGGCTATCTCAGCCAGAATCACCAGGAAAGTGTTTTTTTTTGAGGGGGGGGGGGGTGTCAGTGTGGGGCTCGGCTGGTGGTCTTTCATGCCCCACACTGGAGGTGTTACTACCTCCCCCCTCCTCTGCCTCATTTAGATGCCCCTTTGGTGACTCACTGAGATGCCCCTCCTGTGCTGTGTTTTGGAAAAAAGTGAGACAAAAAAATGAAAAATTATTTTTCTAAAAATGTATACAGTAAACACTTGACAATATATGTTTGTAAACTTACCTGCCAAAGCATGTGGACCTTCCATGGCAGGTGCATTGTTGTCCATTTTGGACACACCTGCCACCTCCTCATAGTACACACAGACCATCACTAGCTCCTCCAGGGAGTAGACCTCCCCCTGTGGTCCTCGAAGCGTTCCATTTTCTGCTTCAGGCGGGACTTGAAGTTAGCCCAACTACATATGTTTTTGGGTTTGGTGGAAAGAAGAAAAAATTAAGCATAAGTAAATGTGATGCATACTTTTTGAGCACATGTTATACTATTGGTTGCTATAGGCAACATATCTTTGGAAATGCTGCTTAAATCTTAGTTAATGCATAATATATTGTTTGGCATTGTGGCTCAGTAGGTACCATCTTCTTACTTCCTGTGGTGTGCGGACAATTGTGCCAACAGCATTCACACTGTCTGTAAATTCTCTCCAGATGCAGTCCTTTGTCCCAGCACCCATGTTTTTATCTCCAAAATGAATTTTATCTATGGCCTGTGGTACCAGAATTCCCAACTCCCTCTTTGTGAATGGGGGTTGCCGTCTTCTCTTTTTGTCTGTTGCGTGCGATGCATCAGCCTGAGAAGTATCGCCACCTTCCTCTTCACTTTGTGGCTGGGATTGCTGGGTTTGGGTAGTTGTCCCAGACTCTTCTTCAGTTTGTGCTCCATGTTCCTCAGCCAGGGCCTTCACACCATCCTCTTCTTGTGTTTGTGGGCCAGTAGATGGGACTTCGTCTCTACTGGGTCCTGTTTGTTCCTCCGCTGCACTGGCAGGTGTTTGTTGCTGCTGCCTTTGGACAGCCAGCTGTCTTCTTCTTTCCAGAATAGACCTCATTTTGGCATTTAGCTTGGCCATCTCCTCTGCTACTGGATCTGGCTCCATGATGATGCTAGCATGTGCATATGGGTCTGTGGAGTGTTTTTATACCTGATTATGCATGGTTCTGTGGGAAACTGCACATGTGATGTATACACAATCATTACATGTGCTTTCATTGCTGGTCCTATTTAAGCAGGTTCTATGCAGCCTGTGTTTCTGGGTGTATGCAGGAGTCGAAAAGTGTATACAGTCCAATATATCTGTTGTAGTGTTTACTGTGTTTGAGACATGTCCATTCCTAAAGGTAAGATATGTTGTTAGTGTCATTTTGAAAGCAAAACATTGCTTCCAAGCTTAGGTGTATGGAGTAAAGTATATGAGAAGTTATGCCGGCACGTGTACTTCTTGATTTAAATTTTGTAGTTTGGTAGATTCTATGTTGATGTGTATGCAGCACGTCCCTATGTGGTGCGTTGCATTTATTTGTTGTTGTGCAAACGCATGGTGTTTAGTTTTAAATGTTGTTGGTGTGTATTGTTTGTGTATGTATTCAGTGTAGTTTGTAGTGGTGATGTCCTTAATTGTAATTGTAATCTGTTTCTCTTTATTATAATTGGTCCAACAGTATATCTATCTTCTGGTAAGTATATGCATGTTCATAGGTGTGTTGTGTGCCTTTTATGTTTTTTGTTATTTTTATTTTCAAGGAAGATTCTATATTGTATTTCGTTTTTGAGGAAGGTTATCCTATTTTTGGTTTTCCTGGCCTTTTGCCAATTGTGCTTCTTTTGCTTGTTCATCTGCTGGTAAGTATATGCATGTGCATAGGTGTGTTTGGGGTGTTGGAATGTGGGTATATATTTTTGTGTGCTTATGTGTTTTTCTCCATGTTTTTTCCTTCTCAGGGAAGATTAGTAGATATGGAACCATGTTCCATCAAGCTCAAAGTGACAGGTCGACATGCCCCCAAACCAGCCCCTTTCCACACCCCCTGACAAGCCCATTGTTCCTCCCCTTATTATATAAAATAAGCTTACAAATTAGTTATAAGCTGTGTTTAAAAATTGAAAAACCTCTGGTGTATTGTTATCCCTTAGATGTTGCAGCAGTAAATGTTATTTCCCAATTAATTTATAAAATAAGCATACAAACTATGAAAAATGTTTATGGGATTTAAGTGTGATATTTCTAACAGTGAATAAAACTTATCTCTAGCATTCTGCTATGCCTGCAAACAAAAGATCTGACAAGTTATGACGGGCGGCTAACCGAAATGAGCATATGAAGAATGCGTATTACACAGTATTAAACCCAGGCAGTTATAGTGTCGTTGATAAGTTTTATGCGTCAAATAAAGACGCGTTTAAAAGAATCAATATTAAAGAATGGCTGCAAAAAGAAGATACGTATACATTACATAAGCCGGTCAGGAAAACTATAAAAAGAACATGATCTGCGTATCGGATATAAATCAACAATGGCAATGCGACTTGGTTTCGCTCATAGATCTTGTTAAGTACAGTGATGGATTTAAGTACATACTAACCATTATCGATATTTTCAGTAAGAGATAGTGGGCTAAAAGCCTAATGTCTAAGAATGCTACATCTGTCGCTAATGCTATTGAAAAAATATTTTAGCTGGGATGCGTACCAAAGAAGCTACAAACCGACTGTGGTAAAGAATATCTAAACAAAACCTTAAAAAAAAGTGTTAGAAAAATACGATATACATAATTTTACGATTAATAATGGCGTAAACGCGGCTGTCATAGAACGCTTTAATAGAACTTTGAAAACACGGATGTGGTGCTATTTAACAGCTCAGAATACTTTCAGATATATAGATGTTTTACAGGACTTTATATACAGCTATAATAATAAATACCACAGAACAATTAAGTGTACGTCGTGTGAAGTGAAACCCTCTAACGCTTTGAAAATTTTCAGGACGGTGTATGGCGATTACTTTAAAGCCAGTAAACACGTGCCGTGTTTAGCCATTTGTGAACATGTATGTATTTCAAATATATGGATGTATTTCAGAAAGGCTATGAATAGACCTTTTCTGTGGAAATATTTGTAATATGTGGTGTGAACACTAAAGGTCTTAAGTCGCTTTATACGCTGGTGGATATCTATGGCAAAGAAATTACCAGCAGTTTTTACCCCGAGGAGTTACAAAGCATACCAAAAAACTATAATAGAATATACAAAGTGGAAAAGATTTTAAAAAGATGCTCGCCAGTCAGAAATATGCATTAGTCAAGAGGCGCGGGTACCCCGCAAAATTTAACAGTTGAGAGGACGCATCAGAGATAAAAGATATATAAAACGCGATGAGTTCTAAACAAAGGTGAGCGATGGCTGACAAATCATTCTACATAACCTTGCCGAGTAACGCCTCAGTGGAAACATTTCCACTAAATAAGATTTCTAACTACACAACAAAACTTGCAAAGGTGGTAGACTTAAACGGTCAGTGGGAAGTCGCTCTTACAGAGATACAATACCCACACATATGGAATACTTTGGATATACAAGATTGTAGGTTACAAATAACACAGGATGGCATGCTTTCCAAGACAGTTGTGGATTTCACAACCGTGTGCGTTAAACACGTTTTTTTATAAAACAATTGATGCGCTACTGGATGAAATCAATGTGGAAATTGGGTGGCATAAACTGGATGGTGGATTAAAACTAATGGTCCTCATTCCGAGTTGTTTGCTCGCTAACAGATTTTAGAAGTATTGCACATGCTAGGCTGCCGCCCTCTGGGAGTGTATCTTAGCATAGCAAAATTGCGCACGAAAGATTAGCAGAATTGCGAATAAAAAAATCTTAGCAGTTTCTGAGTAGCTCGAGACTTACTCCTACACTGCGATTAGCTCAGCCTGTTTCGTTCCTGGTTTGACGTCACAAACACGCCCTGCGTTCGACCAGCCACTCCACCGTTTCTCCAGACACTCCCGCGTTTTATTCTGGCACGCCTGCGTTTTTCTGCACACTCCTAGAAAACGGCACGTTTCCACTCAGAAACACCCACTTCCTGTCAATCACACTCCGATCACATCAACGATGAAAATTCTTTGTTCGGACGTGAGTAAATCTACTAAGTTTTGTGCTAAAATACTTAGCGCATGCGCACTGCGTACGATGCGCATGCGCATTTTTGCCTTAATCGCTCCGTTGCCAAAATTGGCAACGAGCGAACAACTCGGAATGACCCCCAATGTGCGATCCGCTTGATGCGTTGTAACATGTGACAGTAAGCAGATGTATCAACTTACAGCCGGCGCTAAACTGACGAAAATACTGGGTTTACAATCTAAAACTAAGATTTCTAAACCATGCGCCAACATCAAAGGTGGCCAATATAGGCTGTACGTGTACACAGGCATTATTGAACACCAGAGGGTCGGGGATAGTTATGTACCGCTACTTCGCACTGTTGAAATTAAGGGATATAACAATGAGGTGATCACAATACGATATGAGAAGGCCAATTACGTTCCTTTGTGCAAAGACCATTTTGACACCATATCCATAGAGATAAAGAACGACCTGAATGAGACCATCGCATTTAAGTTTGGGAAAGCGTTCGTGAAACTACACTTTAGAAATAGCAAAAACTATATTTATTAACTAAATGGTCACTTTTAAAAATTATGGCGATCTGGCTCTCTACGCGCAATTTTATAAAACGCAAGCCGGTAATAATTTACCCGGTTTTCATGGCAGCGCGTACATGTACGGATGCAGTTTAGGCGGTATTTTTCAAAGTCTTTTCAGAAAAGCTGCCCCACTTTTCCGGAGACGTTTATAGTTATCTAAACTGCACATGAAGAATGCGGCGCATAATCGTGAAAGACGTTATCGGACAAGCCACAACGGCCGTGATGAATAAAATGCACGAGGCGAGCCAAGCAAAACAAGATGGTTCAGGAATAATATATACAAGAAAAGGCGTGTCTTTAAGAAAATGGAAGCGTATGATAGCGCTTCCGCCTTGGGACGTACCGTTTTGAAATAAAAACCAGAGATGACGCAACTCAAAGAAGAAGAGAAAACTGAAGCGCGACGGTGATATTTTTTAAACAACATGCCTTTCATACACTCCGAGTCCATTTGAATGCACAAAAAGCAGAGCTGGATCTTTTTGACATTCCCCCGACACAAACTAGCATAGAGAAAACTCTATAAGTTGAAGTTCAACCTTTTACGGCATTATCCGACACAGCACCGCTTGAATTTTATATAGCGGCCAGCGGCGAACACTACTACGATCTGAACAACACAATGCTGTACGTGACGTGCAAGATCCTACGAACCGATAACACACAGATGGTCCAAGGGGCTCAGGTCGCCATTATTAATTACCCCATAGCAACTTTATTCAGCCAAGTGGATGTAACTTTGGGCGACAGGCTCATATCACAATCCAACAACCTTTATGCTTACCATGCATACATTGAGACTATATTGAATTATAGCTCGGACGCTTTGTCAACAAAGCACACCAAAGCAAAGATGTGGCTGGAGAACATAACAGCAGGGCGTTGGACGGGGTTCAAAAAATGTGCAGGAGCAACAGCGCAGAGTCATACCGTTGATTTGCTAGGTCCGCTTCACTGTGACCTTTTCCACCAACATAAACTAATTTTAAACGCCGTTGACATAATGATTAAGCTCACCAGAAACAAAGACTCATTCTGCTTAATGTTAGCTGAACCAGATGCCTATAAAATACAGATCGTTGCAGCGTCCCTGTTTGTGAAAAGAGTACAGGTCTCACCGGCCGTGTGGATTGGGCACGCACAGGCCCTGTTAAATGGCAATGCAAAAAATGGGATTGACCGCATCAGAATTAAAATCTACAGTGTACCAGCAGGCAGTAGACTATTTAATCTAGAAAATCTATTATGAGGTCAAGTGCTGAAAATGGTCAAAGTCGGCTTTGTGGACAACAATGCATTTTCAGTAACCCATGATCGGAACCCCCTTTGTTTTGAACATAAAAATGTGAGCTTTGCATCCCTTTTTCTTGATGGAATGCTGCACCTGGCAAAACCATTTCAACCAGACTTTGAACAGGGTCATGCAGTAAGAGAGTATATGTCACTCATACAGATCACAAGTAAACAGAAATCTGACGCGGGAATACTGATTGACCGTGAAGAGTACCTCAATGGCTACACGCTATTTGCTTTTGATCTGTCGCCTGAGCAGGAGTGTGGAGAACACCATTCCCTGATAAGAACGGGCAATCTACATGCCGAATTCCGCTTTGCGGAAGCGCTGGATCGGACAGTCATCGTGATAATTTATGTTCTATTTGATAATATCATTGAGATTAATCAAAGGAGCAATGTGCAGTAGGATTACCTATAAGTGAAATAAACTATTTTAATATTTTATTGTATATTTTAACGATTATCATTACATGATAAAAAAAATCCTTTAAAAGAAAAGAAAATGAACACACTACAGATAAATTGTATTCTGTACATGGAACCAAGCACAAGCCATTATTTTAAAGGAACCTACACGTGTGATCTTTTGCCTACCAATAAACTGACACATTACCCCTGCACATTTGTCATGAACACACATAGTAGCGGACAGCCAGGCGAACATTGGTTGGCTGTTTATTTTAATGAATTGGGACAATGTTATTTCTTTGATTTTTACAGACTCGCGCCGGACTGCGCCATTTTCCCAAAGCATATCATAAAGTTTTCACATTTTAATTCAAAAAGCATTCGTCACCAAAACTGACGGTTACAAGATTTTTCAAGCGCTGTATGCGGTCAATACTGTATTTACATTATATTAATGATGTGTAGAAACTACAAATATGAGGAAATTCTTTCCCGATTTAGTATTGATACAAAATGTAATGACCGTTTAGTTGCAATGTATGTAAGGCGCCTGCCGAAAAGTCATTGTTTGAGCCGCTATATGGATAAAAGTATACAGAAATGTGTAACTTTTAATCATCCCTGTGTTTGAAACATTTTATGTACAATGTTTCATAACTATAATAAACAATGGTTTTAAACTTTATGTTGTTGTGCGATCGTAAACTTCTTCCAAAAACACTGATTAGAAACAAAAAACAAAACAGTTCATTCTAAGGGGGTCATTTTGACCCGATCGCTCACTGCAGTTTCTCGCAGAACAGCGATCAGGTCGGAACTGCGCATGTGCTGGCGCCGCAGTGTGCCGGCGCATGCCAGCTGTCGTTGCCTAGCGATCGCCTCTGAGGCAGAGGCGGTCACTGGGAAGGAGGGGGCTGGACAGTGGCATTAATCCGCTGTTTAGGGGGCACAGTCCGGCTAACGCAAGCCTGGCCGGACCATTTGGGGTGCGGGCCGCTGTGGCTGCGTGACGTCACATGCAGCTGCTGCGGGCCAGGGAGCGACAAGTAGCTCCCGGCCAGCGTGCTAAAGCTGCACTGGTTGGGAGCTACTATTGAAGTGCAAAGATATTGCCACTGTGCGATGCCTTTGCACTTCTGCGGGGGGGGGGGGGGGGGGGGATGGCACTGACATGTGGGGCAGATTAGCCCTGTGCTGGGCGTCCCCCACATGTGTATGATCGTAGCTATGCTAAATTTAGCATAGCTACAATCAACTCGGAATGACCCCCTAAATCATAAGCATATTTTATTGTAACATGAAAAGCATATTTACAGATACATCAACGTTGCAATATTATAACAATTGTAATCAGAACGATGTTTGAAGCATTTTATATACAATGTTTCATCGCTATAATAAACAAACTTTTTAAAACTTTATTACAATGTCAGTGCTTAAAAACAATATATAATAGAAATAGATTATAGACTCAACCACGGGAAATCCTGTAACAATCCTACAGTTCTTTTCCTAGGTATTAAGTAACCATGTGTCGTTGTTAACCCGGGACTGCTTAAAACACTTAAATGACTTTTTTTAATGCAATTGTAGCGCTGGAGTTAATAAATAGCCATCACCATTGGCGTATGCTTCTACTTTTAAACGGTCTAGGTACATTCTATTTGATACGTTGCTGAATACAGTGGACAATATATTTAATTCAGCCATAGCGTGCATAATTTCAGTCCACCTATTTGGCATTTTACTGCTCGACATGCTGTGGCTTTGCGTGATGTGTGTTATTATATCCAACATGTTCGAGCCCTGTACAGCGTTACCTTTATACAGAAACTACCCTTTATCGTTTCAGTTTGTGATGTGTTTAGACCCAGTCATTTTACTCAAAAGATTTTCAGAGTTCTTCCTATACCAGGGATTAACGCCATCCACAACTTCGTGATAAACAGAGTCAGAACCATCTGACTGACCAGATTTGTCTGTTTGAGGATCAGTTGGCATTTTGTTCGTTAAAAGAGTTAAAGCTGACATTTCTCTATCAGACTGCTTACTCAACACCAGATATTTTTGCAAAGCAGCTGTGTAACGTTTAGCTTTATCATATTCCGATAAATCATTATTCTGTAGTATGTTTATGATTTCCACATCCAGACTTGCGTGACTGCTTTACGTATATCATCGTTACCCGGTTTGTTGCGTAAACATTCTATCTGCTGCTTAGGCACCAGGCACATTTTCTCTGCGTATTCCTTCAACAATTAGTCAGCAGACCTGTTATTAATGGTATAGCAAAACTAAGCAACGAGCCAATAAATCCGCCGGACTGTTTCACCAACCGCTTCTTTTTACCAATGGGGCATTTCTTATTACAAAGCGATTTTATAAAGTTGCACTTGTTTTTTAGGTAATTCAACTGTCGTTGTGACAATGGTATTTTACCTTTTAGCGTGTTGAATGCAATCTTACAAATGGCTGTCACCAAATCGTTTGAAATGGTGGATAAAAAAGCATTTCTTTGAGTTGGTGTCACCTTGATTAACACTTTTAAAAGCGTCCAATTATGTCGTAAACGTATCGACATGCTCGCTGTTAGTGACGCTAAGACAAATTACTAAAAGTTGTAGAATTACAGCTTTTTAGAAGCATGCTTTTTAAGGACATACGCTACTGGTGTATCTGGTGAAAATAAACCACTTCATAAATGGTACTCATCAAGGATGCTGTTTCTTAAATTAACCAGTAAATACTCATAAGGAGCACTGGTCGCATCTTCAAAAGACTCTAAAAAGAACCTCGATTTACCGGGATACATCTTCCTAGCCAGCGTTGTCAGTTGCAATTTATCCATAGGGTTTTTGAAAAGAACCATATATTTTGTATTTAAATGTATAGTTCTGCTCTTTTTACCCTGACAAAACACATTTTGCACAAGGTACATGATTCTGAGATTTCTATGGTGTACACACTTTGTGAAAGCTTTCTCAATCTCTGAATTATTACTAGCCAACTCCATTAGATCATCAACCACGGCTAAATTAACCTTATCAGGGGGAAAAAGTTGGTAGTCGTTAAAAGTCTCAGGCATTCTTTCTATAAAACGCATACAGAGGAAATCACGCAGCAAATAATTGTACATAGATTGCCAGCAAGCGTAAAAGCAAACAATTTTATCGGGAATGTGCGATAGGTGCGTAGCAGAATTTAAAGCAGCATTTTAACAAAATAACTTTTACCCGAATTGGAGGGGCCTGCTAAAATACATGTAAAGGGATGTTGCAGTCTGATATGCATCTTAAAACCCAAACGGAAGTGTTGTGAAGTTATCTGTAAGTCTCCGTTTAGTGTAAACACACTTTTGCATTTTCTGCAGCATGCGCGTTTCAATTTGCCAATACTTTTTAAACCGCACTATACCGGGTTGACGTATCACAATTTTTTTCTGGTCGTCACCTTCTGGGTCTAAAGAATAATCTAAGACCAGCTGTTTCAGGCTGTCAAAGTTGACATGTTGGGAATTATCAATGTTGAGCGTGATACCTTTAACTTTTAAATTGGTCTTTCCGTTATTTAATCGATAGTCCTTTGACTTGGGCCCTGCTGAGACAAACTCTGTTATATGCGAACCAGCCGGGATTTCACTAGTCAGTTCAACTGGATAGTCACCCAATGGCGGATTCCAATCACCGGGCCTGCTGACAAAAATGACAGAGACTGTATCGTGGTAAAGACAACCCTCTTGCAATCTATCCAGCAGATTGTACAGTTCAATATGTGCATACGCTGTTGCTATTGCAGCATTAAAAATATTATAATTACTTGATCGGGTGTAATGATCTTTGGCGTATTTCCAATTTACCATGACTGTGCTACCATCTATTAAGTCTAAAGCAGATACCTCATATTGAGGTAAAAATGCGTATTCAAAAATTGTATCAGGATCTGATACTATCGCCGTATTGGGCATGTTATTACGTTGACCAAACTTTCCCCATAAGGAGTTTTAAACCAATTTAGAAATTTGTCTTTTTGCGGGATTGATTTCTATGTGATTGGGTCGTAAAGATACACCTTCATTTTTTTGGTAGGCGTCTATATACGCTTGGCACTTTTCAGAGTCTGTACACCATTCGGGATAACCAGATGCCTCTTTTTTGTCCCTGAGATGTCATTTAATGTTTTCTTCCATGGTATGGCTGGTCGTTTATGTGTATTTTATTCTTAAATAAAGGGGTTAAGCTTTGCTCTAATTAGCTCCCTTTTAATTTTTTATTCACTTACATGAGTGATACTCATCCTGAGTGCATTGGTTAAAGAAGAAAGTCTATATCTCTAAAGAAACCTTTATGTGTTTTCTACTTCGCTTATACAAGTAAGCATACATGTACGAATTCCCTGTTCCGTTGGCATGATATCACTTTGGGTGATCCTTTAGGAACGTGGACGTTGGAACTTTCTCTGGGATTTCTCCATCACTTATTCTTCCACCCCACACAGTGGAAAGAACTATTTCATATAGACAATATTACACTATATTGTGATTCATGTATTTTTGTTCCATGTAATACCATTATCTTGGTGAGAACTAGACAATCCAGGGGACATTTGGAGCGCAGAAAGTAAGGTTGTACTCTTTCAATTAAGTATGTTGTCTTCGTATTGACATTCTGTGCAAAAGAAACGCCAATCCCCGTCACTGTAATACAGTATTTTAATTGTTGTTTTTAAATGGTTTTCAAAACAAACAACATTGCTCAAACTGATCATTTTATCAAGGGGCAAATTCAAAGCTTTATGAAGCTCGAGAGCCTTCTCGTGTATCACGTGGTTTTCTTTGTACAGAAGTTTGCAGAGGCTAGCCGCCAGACACAGATTGTTACCGCTGTTATTGAAATCGTATAATAAACGTCTGCAGTTTCTCCGTAGGCGCCTGCTGTCAGGGCACCGCCTACATGATTCTTGAAAACAGAGATCACATATTTCAACTATGTATCAAATAAAACCTCATCATTACTTTGCAGTATGTTTGTCTGATTCAAAAATCTGACGGCTTCTAATGCACCGTGCGGTTTACGGTGTGAATAGTTGGCGTTGTGTAATCCTCCACCCTCCATCTTTAACTGCACACAATCGTAAGGGTCGACATTAATCATATAGCTGTCGAACATAGCCTGTATTGTTTTGTGTATTGGCCTCATAGCGTCTAGAAAAAAATTTGATTCTATCCAAGTTGATAAAACAGAAATGATGCTGGAATTCAGACGCCCTGAAATTGGGGTGATTTTATTCATACCTGTCAATGGATTCTAAAAAAAACAGGGTGCACCACCTCATTATTACCAGGCGTTTCCAGACCAGCTCGTATGGATGATGCTATGAATTCAATACTGTCAGTCTGTGATGATCGTAAAGTAGTATACCTAGGTATATTCGGGCGCTGTAGACATGAGGTGCTTTGCTAAGCAGCTGTCTTAAACACAGGGGAAGTCACTGCCACAATTTAGAACCAACAGAAAAAAGAAGACTGCGCTAAAAAGTAAATTTGTATAGTACAATATGAGAAAGCAAATTAATATCTCTAATAAAACAATTTATTACACAATTAATAAAACTTTGTAAAAACATTCATGTCACAATAAATTAAAAATTGCAAATTTATGCAGTGATTTGATAAATTGTTATCATCCATTTGCGTCAGCAGCAAAGGATTTACTCTGAAATAGTCCATTCATATTAGCACCTCTGTAGCAAATGATAATATCCAATGCAATAGTTACCCAGCTTGGGTGGGAGTCCAGTGGAGAAGTACTGTGATTTTGACCGTTAGATGTTGATTTGCTTCAAATGTCTCCTAATGATGGCCTCCTCATGCAATATGTTCTGAAGCCTCCTAATCCAAACTGTTACTGGGGATCTCTTAAGATGCAATGGATAGTAATGTCCAGGGGTTGGTTTGGGTACTTTCTTCAGTGCACTTGTAGCTTGGTAACACAGGCACCTAATCTGTTATGGTCATCTATCTATGTGTCGTGGCAGTATGTTGTCATTCTGGTCAATAAACCTATGCGTGACTTGTCGTGCCATCTAAGTTGCTTCTGTTTTCTTAAGATTATGCCCTAATGGCCCATTTTACTTTTAAATTCCTGTTTGAATTTTTTGGCGCTGCAATCTATGCATTGTAAAACGGTTCAAACCGCGCCGTGTCATAAATAGTCATTTCGTTGCTTTTTTACCAAATGAGTTGGCCTCTAGGAAATCACTTGTCTCCCTAACTAGACTGCTCTGTTCTATTGTGAGTTCCATATAGCATTTAATAAATGTATTAAGTGTGCGCTGGTCATGTTTGCCTCTGTGTATTATTTCTCAGAGTCATATTAACAGTCCTGTAGACGTGTGGTTCGTGTAAGTAACCTCTCTACAAACTGCACCTAACAACACATTATATTTTAATTCTGAGGCTTTACTCGCGCATTCTGCCCTCGTCGGTATGACTGTACCATTTTGTCGAACAACACCCGTAGCTGTTGAACCTACGCATGATGGAGCTGCAACAGCCTCATACATTGTGTTCTGATGCGTTGGATGTTGTTGTCTAACACCATCACCTGTTGGACCGGATACAACATCGACCATCACCAGCGAATGCTACTCTGCCACAGATCTGCTAACCCCTTTGTTTGGAGGATCTGAAATATCACTATACCCGTGGCCATTACCCAGTTCTACATCAGTCATATAAAATGACAGTGCTTATTGAAACAAATAAAAATCATCATCTAGATTTATAACGGGATCAACCTGTAAGTCTGGAAATATAATGGGATCAGCCTTAGTATCTGGAATTATAATGGGATCAGCCTGTGTTTCTGGAATTATGATTGGATTAGCCTGAGTGATTGTTGTTATTACAATTACTTGATCGGGTGTAATGATCTTTGGAGTATTTCCAATTTACCATGACCATGCTAACATCTATAAAGTCTAAAGCAGATACCTCATATTGAGGTAAAAATGCGTATTCAAAAAGTGTATCGGGATCTGATACTATCGGCGTATTGGGCATGTAATTACGTTGACCAAACTTTCCCCATAAGGAGTTTTAAATTTTTTTTGAAATTTGTCTTTTTGCGGGGTTGATTTCTATGTGATTGGGTGATAAAGACACACCTTCATTTTTTTTGTAGGCGTCTATATATGCTTGGCGCTTCTCAGAGTCTGTACACCATTCGGGATAACCGGATGCCTCTTTTTTGTCCCTGAGATGTCATTTAATGTACTCTGAAAACAAATTGTCAGATTGCTTATCAAAATGCCACACTACATAGATTTTACACACTTTTGTATCCCTTGTCAACTGCTAAATTTATTTCTACGGTACACCACGTACCGACGAGTGCTCGTTCCTCATCACCATGTTCGCATGACTCTGTCAGTTCAGACTCAGCACATGTGTGACATAAAGGAAACATGAGTTTACCGAATATTTTAACCGGTAGAACCAGTGGATACACTTTTACTTTAGCAATACCAAAATATGTTGTGATATCACCAAAATCTTTATAAATGATCCTGGGATGTTTTTTTGGGTACATTTTGGTTTTGTTGACAAAAGGGTACAGACTGGTAAAATCATAGTAGTGTATCTGATCATCCCGCTGTGTTTTGTGATACAGCTTTATGGCGTTTTTACGTCCTCTGTAAAGCGCTTCTCCCGGGTCCATGGGTTCAAGCAATCCTTTGCCCTTAAAAAACTCCTGTAGATGCGCATCGTCCTGTAACATTTTTTTTCCACTGACACTCCCAAATAACACGCACGTGGAAGTCGCAGTGCTTAAGAAAGTTCATTCTCACCTGCGTCTTGTGGCGCAATTGACCGTAGGTCGTTTCAGTCACTTTGTTTTCATCATCAAGGTTGTAAAAAGTGCTACAGCCGTGATAAGAACAACCTTGGAACTCAAACATCGTTTGTACCCCATCGATTACTGAATAGCCATTCAGGTAGTAGCTACCAACTTTCTCCTCACCCCCATGTAACGCGTGTCTTATGTCTATACCTTCTGTATATGCTACATTTCCTAACAACTGTATGGCTGGTGTTGAGTAACGCTTCTGAGTCTTGTGATAGTTATCGCCCGGTACAAGCGACAACGTGTTATCCTTTAAAAATTTACATTGGCACATAGCCATGCAAACCGATGCTAAACTGGTCAGTTGACAGGGGTCAACATGACTTTTAACAATGACCAGCTTATTTTTCTTATATACGACATCTTCCTGTTCGGTCATCAATTATAGCGGCATCTCGGAACACCTTACAAGCACTCTGTAATATTACCACATCATTCTTGCAATAGCGCTTAAGTTCATCCTCAAAGTTAAATGAATTATGCTTGTATTTCTCGTACCACTCTTTGAATTCAACCTTTTCTGATTCCATCATATATTGCATGACGAAATGCTGAATATCCGGCATGGCGCCTATATAATTTTAGTTAGTGATGGTGTTTAAAAATGCGAGAAATGCCCTTTTGAACCTTCAAAACCCATTGCTTTTGGTAAACGACTGTGGCGCATGTGCCAAAAATGTAAACAGTCGATAAATCAAATATTTAAATCACTCACCTTTTAGCACAACAGTTTACCACCTTCCGCCAACACAGAGGTTTTACATTTCTCCTTAATAAATGGTGCATTACAAATTATGCATTATAACACCCGGCATTATGAGCTATGAATGTGTATCACTCTAATTTTGGCCTCATAAATGTTTTTAAAAAGTCTTTGATACAAGCAGAGCCCTGAAACTCCCAGGATTTCTCACCCACTAGCGTTAATGCGTAACAGAAATTAGGTATGTATACGCTCGTTTCTTGCATGCATTCAAAATCATAAAAAATTTATCGTAAAGTAGGAATCGCAGGTTTAATGTTTTAATGTTTTGAATATAACACAAATGCCCATCAAAATTTTCAACATTTGCTTTGCAAATGGGACAGTTCATACCCCCATTATTGTGGTTGGGTATGGTGTACATGCCGCATTGGTCGCAATAAAGTTTTTAAAGACACAGCATTTTCAGAGCAAATGCTAGAGACTTGTGCATTTCTAAACAGTCTGATGACCTACAAAACACCCTACATAGCGTACACCTTAGCGATGCCTGGCCTGTATCAATGCAATCCTGTCTGAGACATGCCTTACAAAAGAAAAGACAGTCATGCTTATTTCTGTGATGATACATATTGTTGCAAAATGTGCAGAAGTAACGTGCACCCACAAAAGCTTTAATGTCCAAAATTCCATAGTAATGATCATTGTGCCATAAGATGAACAGTATGTTGTCTTCGTATTGACATTCAGTGCAAAAGAAACGCCAATTCCCGTCACTGTAATACAGTATTTTAATTGTTGCTTTGAAATGGTTTTCAAAACAAACAACATTGCTAAAACTGATCATTTTATCAAGGGGAAAATTCAAAGCTTTATGAAGCTCGAGAGCCTTCTCGTGTATCACGTGGCTTTCTTTGTACAGAAGTTTTCAGAGGCTAGCCGCCAGACACAGATTGTTACCACTGTTATTGAAATCGTATAACAAACATCTGCGTTTCTCAATAACAAGGCTCTGCGGTTTCTCCGTAGGCGCCTGCTGTCAGGGCACCGCCTACATGGTTCTTGAAAACAGAGATCACAAATTTCAACTCTGTATCAAATAAAAACTCATCATTACTTTGCAGCATGATTCTTGTCTGATTCAAAAATCTGACTGCTTCTAATGCACCGTGCGGTTTACGGTGTGAATAGTTGGCATTGTGTAATCCTCCATCCTCCATTTTTAACTGCACACAATCGTAAGGGTCGACATTAACCATATAGCTGTCGAACATAGCCTGTATTACTTCGTGTATTGCCCTCATAGCGTCTAGAAATTATGTGATTCTATCCAAGTTGATAAAACAGAAATGATGCTGGAATTCAGATGCCCTGAAATTGGGGTGATTTTATTCATACCTATCGATGGAATAAAAAAAAACAGGGTGCGCCACCTTATTATTACCAGGCGTTTCCAGACCAGCTGGTATGGATGATGCTATGAATTCAATACTGTCAGTCTGTGATGGTTGTAAAGTAGTATACCTAGGTATATTCGGGCTCTGTAGACATGAGGTGCATTGCTAAGCAGCTGTCTTAAACACAGGGGAAGTCACTCCCACAATTTAGAACCAATAGGAAAAAAAAAGACTTCGCTAAATAGTAAATTTGTATAGTACAATATGAGAAAGCAAATTAATATCTCTACTAAAACAATTTATTACACAATTAATAAAACTTTGTAAAAACATTCATGTCACATTAAATTAAAAATTGTAAATTCATGCAGTGATTTGATAAATTGTTATCATCCATTTGCATCAGCAGCAAAGGATTTACTCTGGAATAGTCCATTCCTATTAGCACCTCTGTAGCAAATGATAAAGTCCAATGCAATAGTTACCCAGCTTGGGTGGGAGTACAGTGGAGGAGTACTATGATTTTGACCGTTAAAGGTTGATTTGCTTCAAATGCCCCCTAATGATGGCCTACTCATGCAATACGGTCTAAAGCCTCCTAATCCAAACTGTTACTGGGGTCCTCTTAAGATGCAATGGATAGTGATGTCCAGGGATTGGTTTGGGTACTTTCTCCAGTGCACTTGTAGCTTGGTAACACAGGAACCTAACCTGTGATGGTCATCTATCTATCTATGTGTCGTGGCAGTATGTTGTCATTCTGGTCAATAAACCTATGCGTGACTTGTCGTGCCATCTAAGTTGTTTCTGTTTTCTTAAGATTATTAATGCCCTAATGGCCCGTTTAACTTTTAAATTCCTGTTTGAATTTTTTGGTGCGGCAATCTATGCATTTTAAAACGGTTCAAACGGCGCCGTGTCATAAATAGTCATTTCGTTGCTTTTTTACCAAATGAGTTGGCCTCCAGGAAATCACTTGTCTCCCTAACAGGACTGCTCCGTTCTATTGCGAGTTCCATATAGCATTTAATAAATGTATTAAGTGCAAGCTGGTCATGTTTGCCACTGTGTATTATTTCTGCGAGTCATGTTAACGGTCCTGTAGACGTGTGGTTCGTGTAAGTAACCTCTCTCCAAACTGCGCCTAACAACGCATTATATTTTAATTCTGAGGCTTTACTCGCGCGTTCTGCCCTCGTCGGTATGACTGTACCGTTTTGTCAAACAACACCCATAGCTGTTGAACCTACGCATGATGGAGCGGCGACAGCCTCATACATCGTGTTCTGATGCGTTGGATGTTGTTGTCTAACACCATCACCTGTTGGACCGGTAACAACATTGACCATCACCAGCAAATGCTACTCTGCCACAGATCTGCTAACCCCTTTGTTTGGAGGATCTGAAATATCACAATACTCGTGGCCATCACCCATTTCTACGTCAGTCATATAAAATGGCAGTGCTTCTTGAAACAAATCAAAATAATCATCCAGATTTATAACGGGATCAACCTGTGTGTCTGGAAATATAATGGGATAAGCCTGAGTATCTGGAATTATAATGGGATCAGCGTGTGTATCTGCAATCATAATGGGATCAGCCTGTGTTTCTGGAATTATGATGGGATTAGCCTGAGTGATTGTTGTTATTACAATTACTTGATCGGGTGTAATGATCTTTAGAGTATTTCCAATTTACCATGACTGTGCTACCATCTATAAAGTCTAAAGCAGATACCTCATATTGAGGTAAAAACGCGTATTCAAAAGTGTATCGGGATCTGATACTATCTCCGTATTGGGCATGTTATTACTTTGACCAAACTTTCCCATAAGGAAATTTTGAAATTTGTCTTTTTGCGGGGTTGATTTCTATGTGATTGGGTGATAAAGACACACCTTCATTTTTTTTGTAGGCGTCTATATATGCTTGGCGCTTCTCAGAGTCTGTACACCATTCGGGATAACCGGATGCCTCTTTTTTGTCCCTGAGATGTCATTTAATGTACTCTGAAAACAAATTGTCAGATTGCTTATCAAAATGCCACACTACATAGATTTTACACACTTTTGTATCCCTTGTCAACTGCTAAATTTATTTCTATGGTACACCACGTACCGACGAGTGCTCGTTCCTCATCACCATGTTCGCATGACTCTGTCAGTTCAGACTCAGCACATGTGTGACATAAAGGAAACATGAGTTTACCAAATATTTTAACCGGTAGAACCAGTGGATACACTTTTACTTTAGCAATACCAAAATATGTTGTGATATTACCAAAATCTTTATAAATGATCCTGGGATGTTTTTTTGGGTAAATTTTGGTTGTGTTGACAAAAGGTTACAGACTGGTAAAATCATAGTAGTGTATCTGTTCATCCCGCTGTGTTTTGTGATACAGCTTTATGGCGTTTTTACGTCCGCCGTAAAGTGCTTCTCCCGGGTCCATGGGTTCAAGCAATCCTTTGCCCTTAAGAAACTCCTGTAGATGGCCATCGTCCTGTAACATTTTTTTTCCACTGACACTCCCAAATAACACGCACGTGGAAGTCGCAGTGCTTAAGAAAGTTCATTCTCACCTGCGTCTTGTGGTGCAATTGACCGTAGGTCGTTTCAGTCACTTTGTTTACATCATCAAGGTTGTAAAAAGTGCTACAGCCGTTATAAGAACAACCTTGGAACTCAAACATCGTTTGCACCCCATCCATTACTGAATAGCCATTCAGGTAGTAGCTACCAACTTTCTCCTCACCCCCATGTAACGCGTGTCTTATGTCTATGCCTTCTGTATATGCTACATTTCCTAACAACTGTATGGCTGGTGTTGAGTAACGCTTCTGAGTCTTGTGATAGTTATCGCCCGGTACAAGCGACAACATGTTATCCTTTAAAAATTTACATTGGCACATAGCCATGCAAACCGATGCTAAAGTGGTCAGTTGACAGGGGTCAACATGACTTTTAACAATGACCAGCTTATTTTTCTTATATACGACATCTTCCTGTTCGGTCATCAATTATAACGGCATCTCGGAACACCTTACAAGCACTCTGTAATATTACCACATCATTCTTGCAATAGCGCTTAAGTTCATCCTCAAAGTTAAATGAATTATGCTTGTATTTCTCGTACCACTCTTTGAATTCAACCTTTTCTGATTCCATCATATATTGCATGACGAAATGCTGAATATTCGGCATGGCGCCTATATAATTTTAGTTAGTGATGGTGTTTAAAAATGCGAGAAATGCCTTTTGAACCTTCAAAACCCATTGCTTTTGGTAAACGACTGAGGCGCATGGGTCAAAATGTAAACAGTTGATAAATCAAATATTTAAATCACTCACCATTTAGCACAACAGTTTACCGCCTTCCGCCAACTCAGAGGTTTTACATTTCTCCTTAATAAACTGGTGCATTACAAAGTACGCATCATAACGCCCGGCATTATGAGCTATGAATGTGTATCCCTCTAATTTTGGCCTCATAAATGTTTTTAAAAAGTCTTTGATACAAGCAGAGCCCTGAAACTCCCAGGATTTCTCACCCATTAGCGTTAATGCGTAACAGAAATTAGGTATGTATACGCTCGTTTCTTGCATGCTTTCAAAATCATAAAAAATTTATCGTAAAGTAGGAATCGCAGGTTTAATGTTTTAATGTTTTGAATATAACACAAATGCCCAGCAAAATTGTCAACATTTGCTTTGCAAATGGGACATTTCATACCCCCATTATTGTGGTCGGGGATGGTTTACATGCCGCATTGGTCGCAATAAAGTTTTTGAAAACACAGCATTTTCAGAGCAAATGCAAGAGACTTGTGCATTTCTAAACAGTCTGATGACCTGCAAACACCCTACATAGCGTACACCTAAGCAATGCCTGGCCTGCATCAATGCAATTCTGTCTGAGACATGCCTTACAAAAGAAAAGACAGTCATGCTTATTTCTGTGATGATACATATTGTTGCAAAATGTGCAGAAGTAACGTGCACCCACAAAAGCTTTAATGTCCAAAATTCCATAGTAATGATCATTGTGCCATAAGACGAACAGTATGTTGTCTTTGTATTGACATTCTGTGCAAAAGAAATGCCAAAACCCGTCACTGTAATACAGTATTTTAATTGTTTAATTTAATTGTTGCTTTTAAATGGTTTTCAAAACAAACAACATTGCTAAAACTGATCATTTTATCAAGGGGAAAATTCAAAGCTTTATGAAGCTCGAGAGCCTTCTCGTGTATCACGTGGCTTTCTTTGTACAGAAGTTTGCAGAGGCTAGCCGCCAGACACAGATTGTTACCACTGTTATTGAAATCGTATAACAAACATCTGCGTTTCTCAGTAAGAAGGCTCTGCGGTTTCTCCGTTGGCGCCTGCTGTCAGGGCACCGCCTACATGATTCTTGAAAACAGAGATCACAAATTTCAACTCTGTATCAAATAAAACCTCATCATTACTTTGCAGCATGATTCTTGTCTGATTCAAAAATCTGACGGCTTCTAATGTACCGTGCAGTTTACGGTGTGAATAGTTGGCGTTGTGTAATCCTCCACCCTCCATCTTTAACTGCACACAATCATAAGGGTCGACATTAACCATATAGCTGTCGAACATAGCCTTGTATTGCTTTGTATATTGCCCTCATAGCATCTAGAAATGACGTGATTCTATCCAAGTTGATAAAACGGAAATGAGGGTGGAATTGAGACACCCTGAAATTGGGGTGATGCACCACCTTATTATTACCAGGTGTTTCCAGACCAGCTGGTATGGATGATGCTATGAATTCAATACTGTCAGTCTGTGATGGTTGTAAAGTAGTATACCTAGGTATATTCGTGCGCTGTAGACATGAGGTGCTTTGCTAAGCAGCTGTCTTAAACACAGGGGAAGTCACTCCCACAATTTAGAAACAACAGAAAAAAGAAGACTGCGCTAAATAGTAAATTTGTATAGTACAAAATGAGAAAGCAAATTAATATCTCTAATAAAACAATTTATTACACAATTAATAAAACTTTGTAAAAACATTCATGTCACATTAAATTAAAAATTGCAAATTCATGCAGTGATTTGATAAATTGTTATCATCCATTTGCGTCAGCAGCAAAGGATTTACTCTGGAATAGTCCATTCCTATTAGCACCTCTGTAGCAAATGATAAAGTCCAATGCAATAGTTACCCAGCTTGGGTGGGAGTCCAGTGGAGGAGTACTGTGATTTTGACCGTTAAAGGTTGATTTGCTTCAAATGTCCCCTAATGATGGCCTCCTCATGCAATACGGTCTAAAGCTTCCTAATCCAAACTGTTACTGGGGTCTTCTTAAGATGCAATGGATAGTGATGTCCAGTGGTTGGTTCGGGTACTTTCTCCAGCGCACTTGTAGCTTGGTAACACAGGGACCTAATCTGTGATGGTCATCTATCTATATGTCGTGGCAGTATGTTGTCATTCTGGTCAATAAACCTATGCGTGACTTGTCGTGCCATATAAGTTGCTTCTGTTTTCTTAAGATTATTAATGCCCTAATGGCCCGTTTTACTTTTAAATTCCTGTTTGAATTTTTTGGCGCTGCAATCTATGCATTGTAAAATGGTTCAAACCGGGCCGTGTCATAAATAGTCATTTTGTTGCTTTTTTACCAAATGAGTTGGCCTCTAGGAAATCACTTGTCTCCCTAACTAGACTGCTCCGTTCTATTGCGAGTTCCATATAGCATTTAATAAATGTATTAAGTGCGCGCTGGTCATGTTTGCCACTGTGTATTATTTCTGCGAGTCATGTTAATGGTCCTGTAGATGTGTCGTTCGTGTAAGTAACCTCTCTCCAAACTGCGCCTAACAATGCATTATATTTAAATTCTGAGGTTTTACTCGTGCGTTCTGCCCTCGTCGGTATGACTGTACCGTTTTGTCAAACAACACCCATAGCTGTTGAACCTACGCATGATGGAGTGTCGACGGCCTCATACATCGTGTTCTGATGCATTGGATGTTGTTGTCTAACACCATCACCTGATGGACTGTTAACAACATCAAACATCAACAGCGAATGCTACATTGCCACAGATCCGCTAACCCCTTTGTTTGGAGGATCTGAAATATCACTATACTCGTGGCCATCACCCAGTTCTACATCAGTCATATAAAATGACAGTGCTTCTTGAAATAAATAAAAATCATCATCTAGATTTATAACGGGATCAACCTGTGTGTCTGGAAATATAATGGGATCAGTCTGAGTATCTGGAATTATAATGACATCAGCCTGTGTTTCTGTAATCAGAATGGGATCAGCCTGTTTTTCTGGAATTATGATGATATTAACCTAAGTGATTGTTGTTATTACAATTACTTGATCGGGTGTAATGATCTTTGGAGTATTTCCAATTTACCATGACCATGCTACCATCTATAAAGTCTAAAGCAGATATCTCATATTGAGGTAAAAACGCGTATTCAAAAAGTGTATCGGGATCTGATACTATCGCCGTATTGGGCATGTTATTACGTTGACCAAACTTTCCCCATAAGGAGTTTTAAAACAATTTTGAAATTTGTCTTTTTGCGGGGTTGGTTTCTATGTGATTGGGTCATAAAGACACACCTTCATTTTTTTGGAAGGCGTCTATATACGCTTGGCGCTTCTCAGAGTCTGTACACCATTCTGGATAACCGGATGCCTCTTTTTTGTCCCTGAGATGTCATTTAATGTACTTTGAAAACAAATTGTCGGATTGCTTACCAAAATGCCACACTTCATAGATTTACACACTTTTGTATCCCTTGTCAACTGCTAAATTTATTTCTATGGTACACCACATACCGACGAGTGCTCGTTCCTCATCACCATGTTCGCAAGACTCTGTCAGTTCAGACTCAGCACATGTGCGACATAAAGGAAACATGAGTTTACTGAATATTTTAACCGGTAGAACCGGTGGATACACTTTTACTTTAGCAATACCAAAATATGTTGTGATATCACCAAAATCTTTATAAATGATTCTGGGATGTTTTATTGGGTACATTTTGGTTTTGTTGACAAAAGGGTACAGACTGGTAAAATCATAGTAGTGTATCTGTTCATTCCGTTGGGTTTTGTGATACAGCTTTATGGCGTTTTTACGTCCGCCGTAAAGCGCTTCTCCCGGGTCCATGGGTTCAAGCAATCCTTTGCCCTCAAGAAACTCCTGTAGATGGGCATCGTCCTGTAACATTTTTTTCCCACTGACACTCCCAAATAACACGCACGTGGAAGTCGCAGTGCTTAAGAAAGTTCATTCTCACCTGCGTCTTGTGGCGCAATTGACCGTAGGTCGTTTCAGTCACTTTGTTTTCATCATCAAGGTTGTAACAAGTGCTACAGCTGTGATAAAAACAACCTTGGAACTCAAACACCATTTGTACCCCATCGATTACTGAATAGCCATCCAGGTAGTAGCTACCAACTTTCTCCTTATCCCCTTGTAACGCGTGTCTTATGTCTATGCCTTCTGTATGTGCTACATTTCCTAACAACTGTATGGCTGGTGTTAAGTAACGCTTCTGAGTCTTGTGATAGTTATCGCCCGGTACAAGCGCCAACGTGTTATCCTTTAAAAATCTACATTGGCACATAGCCATGCAAATCGATGCTAAAGTGGTCAGTTGACAGGGGTCAACATGACTTTTAACAATGACCAGCTTATTTTTCTTATATACGACATCTTCCTGTTCGGTCATCAATTATAACGGCACCTCGGATCACCTTACAAGCACTGTTATATTACCACATCATCCTTGCAATAGCGCTTAAGTTCATCCTGAAAGTTAAATGAATTATGCTTGTATTTCTCGTACCACTCTTTGAATTCAACCTTTTCTGATTCCATCATATATTGCATTCCAAAATGCTGAATATCTGCATGGTGCCTATATAATTTTAGTTAGCGATGGTGTTTAAAAATGGGAGCAGTGCCCTTTTGAACCTTCAAAACCCATTGCTTTTGGTAAACGACTGAGGCGCATGGGCCAAAAATTGAAACAGTCGATAAATGAAATATTTAAATCACTCACCATTATGCACAACAGTTTACCGCCTTCAGCCAACACAGAGGTTTTCAATTACTCCTTAATAAACTGGTGCATTACAAAGTACGCATCATAACGCCCGGCATTATGGGCTATGAATGTGTATCCCTCAAATGTGGCCTCATGAATGTTTTTAAAAAGTCTTTGATACAAGCAGAGCCCTTAAACTCCCAGGATTTCTCACCCACTAGCATTAATGTGTAACAGAAATTAGGTATGTATACGCTCGTTTCTTGCATGCATTCAAAATCATAAAAAATGTATTATAAAGTAGGAATCGCAGGTTTAATGTTTTAATGTTTTGAATATAACACAAATGCCCAGCAAAATTGTCAACATTTGCTTTGCAAATGGGACATTTCATACCCCCAATATTGTGGTCGGGGATGGTGTACATGCCGCATTGGTCGCAATACAGTTTTTGAAAACACAGCATTTTCAGAGCAAATGCTAGAGACTTGTGCATTTCTAAACAGTCTGATGACCTGCAAAACACCCTACATAGCGTACACCAAAGCGATGCCTGGCCTGTATGAACGCAATCCTGTCTGAGACATGCCTTACAAAAGAAAAGACAGTCATGCTTATTTCTGTGATGATACATATTGTTGCAAAATGTGCAGAAGTAACGTGCACCCACAAAAGCTTTAATGTCCAAAATTCCATAGTAATGATCATTGTGCCATAAGACGAACAGTATGTTGTCTTCGTATTGACATTCTGTGCAAAAGAAATGCCAATTCCCGTCACTGTAATACAGTACTTTAATTGTTTAATTTAATTGTTGCTTTTAAATAGTTTTCAAAACAAACAACATTGCTAAAACTGATCATTTTATCAAGGGGCAAATTGAAAGCTTTATGAAGCTCGAGAGCCTTCTCGTGTATCACATGGTTTTCTTTGTACAGAAGTGTGCAGAGGCTAGCCGCCAGACATACCGCTGTTATTGAAATCGTATAACAAACGTCTGCGTTTCTCAATAATAATTCTCCGTAGGCGCCTGCTGTCAGGGCACCGCCTACATGATTCTTGAAAACAGAGATCACAAATTTCAACTCTGTATCAAATAAAACCTCATCATTACTTTGCAGTATGTTTGTTGTCTGATTCAAAAATCTATCTGCTTCTAATGTACCGTGCGGTTTACGGTGTGAATAGTTGGCGTTGTGTAATCCTCCACCCTCCATCTTTAACTGCACACAATCGTAAGGGTCGACATTAACCATATAGCTGTCGAACATAGCCTTGTATTGCTTTGTGTATTGCCCTCATAGCATCTAGAAATGACGTGATTCTATCCAAGTTGATAAAACGGAAATGAGGGTGGAATTGAGACACCCTGAAATTGGGGTGATTTCATTCGTACCGGTCGATGGATTCTGAAAACAAAGGGTGCACTGCCTTATTAACAGGAGTTTCCAGACCAGCTGGTACGGGTGATGCTATGAGTTCAATGCTGTCAGTCTGTGATGGTCGTAATGTAGTATACCTAGGTATATTCGGGTGCTGTAGACGTGAGGTGCTTTGCTAAGCAGCTGTCTTAATCAGAGGGGAAGTCACTCCCACAATTTAGAACCAACAGAAAAAAAGAAGACTGCGCTAAATAGTTAATTTGTATAGTACAATATGAGAGAGCAAATAATTATCTCTAATAAAACAATTTAATACACAATTAATAAAACTTTGTGAAAACATTCATGTCACATTAAAAAAATTTGCAAATTCATGCAGTGAATTGATAAATTTTTATCATCCATGTGCATATGCAGCAAAGGATTTAAGCTGGAATAGTCCATTCCTATTAGCACCCCTGTAGCAAATGATAAAGTCCAATGCAATAGTTACACAGCTTGGGTGGGAGTCCAGTGGAGGAGTACTGTGATTTTGACCATTAAAGGTTGATTTGCTTCAAATGTCCCTTAATGATGGGCTCCTCATGCAGTAAGGTCTGAAGCCTCCTAATCCAAACTGTTACTGGGCTCCTCTTAAGATGAGATGGATAGTGATGTCCAGGGGTTGGTTCAGGTACTTTCTTCAGCGCACTTGTAGCTTGGAAACACAGGCAGCTAATCTGTGATGTCGTCTATCTATGTGTCGTGGCAGTATGATGTCATTCTGGTCACTAAACCTATGCGTGCCTTGTCATGCCATCTAAGTTGCTTCTATTTTCTTAAGATTATTAATGCCCTAATGGCCCATTTTACTTTTAAATTCCTGTTTGTATTTTTATGGCGCTGCAATCTATGCATTGTAAAAAGGTTCAAATTGCGCCCTGTCATAAATAGCCATTTCGTTGTTTTTTTTAATTCTTTATTTTCATTTTGCAAATTAAAACAATTTCCATATATTTCAGTATATATATCAAAAATAGAACGTAGACAGTAGTCTCATAGCATAGTAACTGTAGTTACAAAGATGGCAACAAAGAAAAAAGAATAACAGATACATATATGTCATCCTATACTGTACAACGGTCAACATAAGACACAATTTTTTAAATAAAGAGCAACCGTGTAACAATATCACTTATTAACGTAGTAACTATACAAAATGTGAGGTAGCAAACTTTTAGAAACAATTAAAAAGAAAAGGTCAAGGGGAAAAAAGGAAAAGGGGGGGAAGTGGAAAAGGTCACAGATGTAGATCATACAGAAACCAGAGAGGAGGCATTAGCAACTTCCATCCTCAGCGTGTATTCAGGGGTGCATAATCAGCATAGGTCTTAGTGGTCTTAAATTCTATCCAGTGAAGCCAGGTAGCTATATAGTCTGAGTATTTGTCTAAGGCGGCAGAGTAAACATCTTCCATATGCATATAAAAATCAATGCGTTGGAACCACTCCCATATTGTCGGCGGGTTAGCGGATTGCCAGTGTACTGGGAGTACAGCTCTTGCCGCGTTATTTAAGTGCTTAAGTGGGGACTTCTTCTAGTGAGACAGGGGGATATTTGAGTGTGATAAAAGCCCAAAATCCAGACCCGTTGGCACTGGGCCTCCCTAGTCTATTGATAGGGAGGGCCAATAGATTAGGGAGGATACTGGTCCTCCCTAATCTATTGATAGTCCAATAATTGTCCTCCAGAAGGGGGCAATAGACGGGCAATCCCACCAAATCTGGATCAACGTACCGGTATCCCTACCCCATCGCCAGCACAGAGGAGAAACTGAGGGGTAAAATTTATGTAGAAGAGATGGGCACCTGTACCATCTCGTCAGTAATTTGCATTATGTTTCCACAACTTCCAGGCTAGTGGAGCATTGTGCCATAACCTTGCAATGTGTGTACCAGTGGATATTAATTCCCCGATGCATTAAGTCTTTATCCCAAGTATCACAGAAAGAAGGGACAGCAGGGAAGTAGCCCTGCAGAAGGATTTTGTAAATACCCAACACTACATATGAGGGGGCAATCTCCTGATTGCACATGGATTCAAAGGGAGTGAGAGCCTTATAAAGGTCTATCACTCCTCTCTGCGAGGTAATGAAGTGGTGCACCTGGAGGTAGAATCAATAATCCTTAGCAGGTATATCGCCCGCTGTCTGTATCTCAGAGAATGTTTTGAGTTTGCCATGTGCAAGCAAGTGAATTACCCTAGTCACACCTGCCTTCTACCATCTAGAAGCAATCGTATTGGACTTTCCCGGGGGGAACATCGGGTTATCGAAAATAGGCATAAGGGATGTTGGTCTAGATGAGACTTCCATCTTGTAACGAAGCGTCACCCATAAAACTAAAGTGGGCCCCACAGTGGGATGTAATGAACGGCTAAATTTAGGAGACCAGGGCACTGCTTGTAAATTAAGATTGGTGGAAGAAGTCTCCAGGTCAACCCACTGTTTTCTATTTGGACTGGGGCGGGACCAATCTACAATCCTATGCAGTAGTATGGCATGATAGTATGCGGAAATCATAGGCAGTTGTTGTCCACCTTGAGATTTTAGTCTAGTCAAATGGCTATGCTTGAACCTAGGTTTCCGTCCACCCCAAATGAAGTGTCCTATCGCCTTGTGTGCTTCAGCTAAGAATTGAGGGGGACGTTTCAAAGGGATGGTTTGAAAAAGATATAACAGCCTGGGGAGAATGTTAATTTTCACTATATTTATACGGCCTAGCCATGAAAACCTCTGCGTGAGCCAATGCGCCATCTCCTGTCGCAGTTTGCAAAGAAGAGGGGTGTGGTTAATGGTAACTATAGTGTTGAGTGCCGAAGGGATTTGAATCCCTAAATATGTAATATGGGACTTTTGCCATGTGAATTGAAATGACTGCGACAAGAGAGAGGCCGTTGTAGGTGGGAGCATTACATTCATTGCCATAGATTTGGAATAATTAATTTTAAAATTTGATAGGTTTCCGAACCGCGTGAATTCTTTCATAAGGTTGGGTAGAGAAATAAAAGGATTTGTTATGACCGCCAATAAGTCGTCTGCGAAGAGGGCCAAGCGATGGTCAACTTTGCCCACCTGCAGGTCCGCAATGTTAGGGTTGCATCTGATCACACGGGTCAGAGCCTCTATACATGGGACAAAGATTAGAGGTGACAGCGGGCAGCCCTGGCGTGTGCCATTGGAAATTGGTATTGGTTCAGAAAGAACGCCATTCACCCTAACCCGAGAAGATGGAGCTCTATACAATGAGAGAATCCTCTGCAAGAAAACATCTCCCAGACCCAGGCATCTGAGCACCGCTTCCATAAAGTCCCAGTCCACCTGATCAAAGGCCTTTTCTGCGTCTGTGGGGAGGAGCATGAAAGGGGCATCAGTTGCCTGTGCGTGTGCTATCAGATCAATGACTCTGATAGTATTATCTCTTGCCTCTCTGCCCATAACAAAACCGACCTGATCAGGGTGTACTATATCTGGTAATAATGGCCTAAGGCGATTAGCCATGAGTTTTGCAAATAATTTGATATCTACATTTAGCAGCGATATCGGCCTATAGCTGGAAGGGAGTGTCGGATTATTAGAGTCTTTTGGAATGACAGTAATATGGGCACTCAGGGACTGGCCCGACAGAGGGACCGCTGATGATATGGCTTTGCAGGCCTGCAGGAGAAGGGGGCTGAGCTTATCTTGAAAGGCCTTATAATATGTTACTGGGAAACCATCCGGCCCTGGGCTTTTGCCATTGGGGGATGACTTTAGGGCGACCAGCAGATCTTCCCCAGTAAAAGGATCATCTAGGGCCTGAGCAACGCCTGTTGGGAGAGTCGGAAAAGTAATTTCATCCAAAAATTTCTGTATGTTGTGTTTGTGATCCATGCGTGCAGACGATGTACGCGTGGAGGTCAGATTATACAAAGCCGAGAAATAAGTATGAAAAATCTTAGCTATCTCTGTATCAGAGGCATGGGACAACCCGTCAGCATCTGTGAGTTTAGATATATACGTTAAAGATCTCTGAGCTCTAAGATCACGTGCCAGAAGTTTACCGGGTTTATTTCCCCATCTATGATATTTATGTCGACATTTACGAAATGCCCTGCGGGTACCATCGCTGAGCAAAGTATTAAGAGCTTGTCTCGCCGTTTGGAGTTCGGCAAAAGTATCTGACGCTAACGTGGATTTATGTGCCAATTCTATTTTTTTTTCTCTAGTAGGGCGTTTCTACACTCAACCTTTTGTTTTTTCAGGTGTGTGCCCAGTTGTATGCACTTACCCCTTATCACACACTTATGTGCCTCCCATAATGTTACCGGGGAGACATCACCAGTCGCATTTAAATAGATGTAATCCTCTATTGCCTTCTCAATCTGGGCTCGGTAAACAGGGTCCCGAAGAAGTTGTTCATTGAACCGCCAATGCCAGTGTTTGGGGGGTGGATGACGGAGAGAAAGTGTGAGCGTGACTGGGGCATGGTCTGATAGTGCAATTTGGCCGATGGTTGCATCAACCAATAGATCCAGATGGGCATGGCTCACGCAGAGGCAATCTATTCGGGAGTATGAGTTATGTGTGGATGAGTAAAATGTAAAATCCCTATCTGAAGGGTGTAGAAGATGCCAAGCGTCAACCAGTTGAAAATCGTGTAAAACAGCTCTAAATCATCTGGATTCTCTAAGAGTAGTCCTTGGAGACCCAGAAGAGGAATCCAAGCGGGGTTCAAGGACCCAGTTAAGATCCCCTCCCGCCACCAAAGTACCCACCAGGTTTTGCTCAACCAGCTCCAGTGAATCCCTAAGAAACCGGGTTTGGCCCTGGTTAGAAAGGTAGAGATTAACAAAAGTGAATGTCTGATTGGCTATGGTAGCTCTAACCAGAATCCCTCTCCCATCACCTATTAACAATTCTGAGACATCCATCAGTCTCAGATGCTTGGCAAGAATGGCGACACCCCTAGCCCTCACTCCGGAGTAATCGTTAAAGTAACCATTAAGAAAGTGGCGAGAGCAAAGACCAGGGGAAGCCCCTCTCTTGAAATGTGTTACCTGTAAGAAAACAACCTCTGCCCCATCAGTATGCAAGGTGTGTAGCAAGCCTGACCTCTTTTCAGGGATTTTTAAACCTTTCACATTGTAAGAAACAATTTTTAAGCTAGCCATAATGGAAGGAATGTAGGAACCGACTTACTGAACGATATACCATAGCTATAGCTCCAGCATATTTTAGCACCAAGAATAACCTGAAATTGGTGGTGGCATGGGAGGGAAGGGGTGGGTGGGGAAACACATGAGGAAAGAGAGGAGGACACGGATAGCTTAACGTAGAAAAAGGAAGAAAAAAAAAACAAAGACATAGAAAACAACATACTATAGCAATCTCTGCATTGAAAGCCATGGGTAAAAACTAAACATCCCATGGTCTAGGAAATGTACAGCAGAGAAGGGGTTTCAAAGGGTGATAACGGGTGCAAAAATGTTTTGATAATTGATTAAATGGGTATTTTAGAGGGATACGTCATGGGCAGGAAGGAGATGAGCGGAGAAAAAGGAAACAACCGCCATCTCCCACCCCGCAACTCATTCCCACACAGCACACACGAAACTTCCCAGGCAAAGTGCAAATATAACCTCTACCATTAAGAGAGCAGTAAGCATTCCCAAAGCAGTTTAAGCCCATACCTTAAACAAACAGTAAGAGAATTAATGTGAGCATTCAGTGAGATAATGCGGAGAAAAAGGATATCACAAATTAGGATGACAAATGCAGTCACGAGGTTTCAGAGGTGTCATCAGTCCTGCCGGCTCGATTGCGTCGTCTGGAGTTGCCCACTCTTTTCCAAGGCTCCCTGCGGGGGAGTGATGTAGTGGGAAGTTGTAGGGGGTCCGTCCAATTTGGCAGTGATATTAACGGTAGTCCCAGTGCAGAGCAGTGCAGAGCAGTAGTCCTCAAGAGCATAACGGGTCCCATCGCGCGTCACTTGGACACTTAAAGGAAACCCCCAGCGGAACCTGATATCCTTCTTCCGAAGAGCCTCCGTGAGGGGGTGGAGAAGACGTCTCTGCCGTAGGGTTGCCCATGAAAGGTCCTGAAAAATCTGTATGCGATGGCCATTAAAGTATATGTTCGAGGCCTGTCTGGATTTCTGTAGGATAGTCTCTTTCACCTGAAAATAATGTAGACGGCAGACGACGTCTCTAGGCCTTTCTGTGGGTCCTCCTTTCGGTCGTAGTGCCCGTTGTGCTCTGTCAAACATTATTTGAGAGCTGGGGTCGGCACCAAGGCGGCCATTGAATATTGTAGTTAACACTGCAACCAGGCCTGGAGGAGGTACTTCTTCCGGTAGACCTTTGACCCTCAAGTTATTCCGCCTACCTCTGTTATCTATATCATCAAATCTACATCTCATTTTAGTGGTGGTACGTGAGTATCGAGATACAAGATCATGTTAGTCAGCGAGCTTGGAATCCGTTTCATCTCTGTGGTCTTCCAGGTCAACCACTCTATTCGCTACTTGCGTGAGATCAGATTGGATGGTGGAGAGACTCGCCTGTAGAGAATCATGAATCCATTTTTCCATGCTGGATAAATCCTGCTGAATGTCTTGGCGAGTCGGAAGAGAGCGTAGCTGTATGAGGACTGCCGCCATGTCGGTGGAGTCTTTACTGGCAGACCGAGATTGGCGTTTTTGGGGGGAAGAAGTCGGGGCCCCATTATCCTCCATGATGTTTGACGTCAAGGATTCAGAGAGGAGCGTAGAGGCAATGGGGTCGGATACGGGAGTGCCAAATAAAGTACGAAAGGCTGCAGCTTGTGAGGTTGCGGATTTAGCTTTTGATGAGTTACCAGAACGGCGCCGTCTTCTCATTTGTCTGAGTGGAGAGAACAGAATCCAGAACAATGCCTCGTGGAAGGAAATATTAGGACATATCCCAGTAGGTATTGCAACCCGCTATCCCCTCTGCGCAGCTTGGTCACATTATGGCAGAATATACATCAGGCAGGTATCTGTGGGCGCTGGAGTCAGCAGCATGGCAGCATATAGAGTTTTCCGCGGGCGACCTCAGTGGTCAGTTATGGGGTGGGTGTCTTGGAGCTCACGACCCAACCGCTGCTCAAACTAACGGTCCCGGCTTCCGGAGCTCGACTAGGCCGGAAGTTGCGAACGTCCGCGCTGCCGTCCAATGGCTCCAGGAGTGTGGGAAACAGTGGGGGGATTGCAGGTCAGGGATCCAGTGGGGCACCCCAGTACTCACAAGTCCCCTAGATGCTGGACGTCAGATCTCCTTCTCTCCGTGGGATGCCAAGATGGCCGCTGCTGTGGAGCACCTCTGTCCGGAGGTCTCAAATGTCCTGCCCCCGCCAGCTTCAGCTGCACATGAGGAGCCCAGGTGGTGAGGGGGTGCAGAGAGGTAAGCGCCGGCGAGCAGTCCGTTAGAGGGAGCAAACCCGGCCACCCGCGCGTGGCTCCGTCTCCCATCCAGGAGTGTCTCCAAAATTTAGTCCCCGGCTCAGTTGAGGTGAGAGGGCCGCAACCCGCAGAGTTGGCCTAAGCCTCCTCCCGATTCCGCTGCACACTCTCACTGATGAAGAAGTGCTGGGTGAGAGATTGGGTTACAGATGCAGGGGGACGGAGGGCACAGGGGCGGGTGAAAAAGGGCTTTTTGTACGAGTGCAGGCAGGAGCCTTTGAGAAGTGCAGCTTCCTCATGTCTAGCCAAGCCACGCCCCCATTTTGTTGTATTTTTACCAAATGAGTTGGCCTCTAGGAAATCACTTGTCTCCCTAACTAGACTGCTCTGTTCTATTGCGAGTTCCATATAGCATTTAATAAATGTATTAAGTATGCGCTGGTCATGTTGGCCACTGTGTATTATTTCTGCGAGTCATGTTAACAGTCCTGTAGACGTGTGGTTCGTGTAAGTAACCTCTCTCCAAACTGCGCCTAACAACGCATTATATTTGAATTCTGAGGCTTTACTCGCACGTTCTGTCCTCATGGGTATGACTGTACCGTTTTGTCAAACAAAACCCGTACCTATTGAACCTACGCCTGATGGACCGGTGACAGCCTCATACATCATGTTTTGATGCATTGGACATTGTTGTCTAACACCATCACCTGATGGACCGGTAACAACATCGATCATCACCAGCGAATGCTACTCTGCCACAGATATGCTAACCCCTTTGTTTGGAGGATCTGAAATATCACCATACTCATGGCCATCACCCAGTTCTACGTCAGTCATATAAAATGACAGTGCATCTTAAAATAAATCATAATCATCATCTAGATTTATAACGGGATCAACCTGTGTGTCTGGAAATATAATGGGATCAGCCTGAGTATCTGGAAATATAATGGGATCAGCCTGAGTATCTGGAAATATAATGGGATCAGCCTGAGTGATTGTTGTTATTATAACCCTATTTTCATTTGTATGTCTGATCTTGTACTTTTTTGAGAGCCTATTGACCCTCTTACCTTTTGAACTCTGCACCAGTTTTAACACTTACGCTGGGCGCTTGTTCATCGTCATTGTCCTGATCGGGCAATATCTTGAATTTTTTGCTGTTGTTACAGCTAATTTGCACATATTATAATGGAGTCAATTTCCTTCTTTTAGACTCTGCTTTGTCTGTATAATCCAATTTCCTCTTCACACCCCGTTGTTTAGGTGTTTCATTCGCACAATGCGTTGTGCGTGACACATCTCTACATGACTGTTTGGTTTCATTTTACTATACATCTGATTCATTATCAACGGCATAGAACCATCTAGATGATAATGTCTTTTCGGCAGTGGCGGTATGTGTTGATTCTCTTTGTCATCATTGGGTGAATGCGGCGTTGTTATATCAGGTGTACTTATACACGGCACTGATTCGTCAACCATTTCATCATCCAATGTATTTATACCACAATATCCCTTCAGGTCTATCTTATATAATACTTCATTGAATGCTAAAAAACAAAAACCGTAAGTTAGATATACAGCTACGACTTACATTTTGCTTTGTGGAAAAATTATCGTTTTAAATGTGTGTAACAAGCGTATAGCGTCATTTAATGAACTTACTCTCGAAAGAAAACTCTGCTGCCTGTTCTGACTCAGGTGATGGTGGCAGATGCATTGGAACATCACTTATATACTTTTCAAAGCTCAGTTCCGCACGTGGTCGCGTAGGGCTATCTGCGAATTACAAACAAGTAATTTAAAATCATTTCATACAAAATACTTACAGGTGATTTGCACACTCGGTAAACCGTATCATTCATTTTAAAAAGATAAATTCACATCGCTCGATTATCCATATGCTTACAGCTGTTTTGCGACTTCGGTGACTCCACGTATACCAGATAAGGATTCTGAATCGTTTCAATACCAGCTCCAAACGCGCATTCTTCGCCATATGGAGTGTTTCTTCTCAGTACTTGACCAATCGGCCCTGCAAAAGATTAATTCTTGTTAATTATACGAGAATAAGCATTTTAAAAACAAATTAACATTATTCAGCAGTCGATGAACGCACGATCACAAGATTTAACATTTTATATATATAAATAACATTATTTATGCGCCGTTAAACATATGACCACTTATGGGTTAGAGATAGATAATGATGCTCATCAGCTTGCAAAATACACGTGATCATTTCATCGTCAGAATTTCCAAATATGTTGTGACTTGTTGACTATTAAAACAAGATATAATGCAATTTATATTTATATACAGTATTTTCCATTAACTCTTGTTTTTACATAATAATGTGAACATGTAAAGATATTTTAACGACTCTGCGATCAAATAAATCATACATAAACACATACCTCCATTATTATTATTTTTTCCCCCAAGGATGCGTCTTGAAATAATCTTGATGCTGTAAGACAAAAATTATAATAAATTTATTTTAAATATACATGTATAAATCACATATGCTAAATACCATATTTACACAACACTTATGAATCACAAAAATATTGTAAACTACATTTTAAATACGGTGAAACATCGACCCTGTAATTGTGATAATTTTTTTAAAATACTTTTTAAATGAAAACATAAAATGTTATTAGCTGATACAGGCATTGCCAAAATAAACCACTAGATATCACTCATTCATACGTAATAACCGTGTTTGTTTTTTTAAAATACAACACACAACTATATACACAAAAACATCACATACAACTACTGTATATATATATATATATATATATATATATATACACACACACATCATATGTAACATTCTACAAAATAAGTAATGCGCTGCACCCCCGGCGGTTATTAGCTACAAATCAACTTTTAGGAAAAATAATTTCACATATAGGTTAGCATTAGATGCGTTAGCGTATATGATGTTAGAACAATTTAAACATGCAGTATAACATTGGCACTCATTCATACGTAATAGATGTCTATGTTTTTTAAAATATAACACAAAACTATATACACAAAATCAACATATAGAGCTACAGTTACATCATATACAACATTCTACAAAATAAGTAATATGCTGTACCCGTCGTTTATTAGCTACAAATCAACTTTTAGGAAAAATTATTTATATGGAAACGGGGCCTGGACTGCACACCCTAGCTTATTATAATGGGATGTGCTACCTTGCTGGGACTAAGTACTGTAATACTACAACATAGGAAAAAGGGTGCAGGTGCACCATACACCATTAAAATTATTATAACCATAATGTAATATTTGAGGTTCTTGGCATATATTGGCCAGTATATGAGCCTGCCCACCTGCTTTTTGGGGTGAGCTTTTGGGGCGTGGAGCTCCCTTTATTGCTCTGGCTGGGCCACCTTGGGGCATCACCACCTTACATTTACTTTTAACACTTATATCACATTGTGTTTGTTTTATATTTATGTAGCTTTTTCACATATTTCTTACACTTATAACACTGCTCAGCTAAACTTCACATTCTAACACTCTGACACTTTACTGCTGTCCTCTTCTTTTCTTTCACATTCAGCAGCCTCTTTAATTTGCTTAACACTGATCTTTCACTCCTATCCTTTTTCTGTGTGACGCCGTGGGGTGGTTTGGCTGGGGTGGTTTGGCTGGGGTGGTTTGGCTGGGGTGGTCTGGGGGTGCTCTGCATCCCGGAGGTGAACCCCTATAGCGTTAGGGACCTGTCCGATGAGGTCACCGTGAAGCAGGTGGGCAGGCTCATATACTGGCCAATATATGCCAAGAACCTCAAATATTATATTATGGTTATAATCATTTTAATGGTGTATGGTGCACCTGCACCCTTTTTCCTATGTTGTAGGATAAATTATTTCACAGATAGGATAGCATTAGATGTATTTGCGTATATGATGTTAGAACAATTTAAACATGCGGTATAAGAAAATTGATACTGTCAGGGGCATTCGTGTCTTAGACGGAAAAACATAATTTTAAAAAAGTGTGAATCATTATAATACTTACATATTTGTGGCTCAGTATCTTCTGTGTTAGAGATTTCAAAGCTGTGATGGCATGACTACATAACAACCCTTATAAAGCTGAAATGTTGATGACACATGCAAAACTCAGCCCCAGCCGGTGGAGCTATAGGGGCTTGTACAATTTGAGTTTCAAAAATCAGCTTATTTATTTATGAACATATAATTTTTTTCCGGATAATGTTATACAATTTATTTTTATGAAATTATATTACACAGAGAATTGCCATCATTTTGAATATAAACATGCAATGGTTTTACAAAAGAATTTAGGTACAATATATATATATATATATATATATGTATATATATATATATATATATACATACAGATCCCTGCACTCTCACAAAAGCTCTGCCAACAGCTGGGGTGCCAATCAGAGTCCATGGAGACACACATATCGGAGATGACATCACGCTTCCTTGAACGAGGGTATGATAAGAAAACAGTAACACATTGTCTGAAGAAAGCTAGGAAGAAATTTGTTACGTCTACATCCTCGACTGAAGCCACCTCAGCACCTGAACGTATGGTTTTTACTACTACATATGATCATCTATCAAATAGAATCAGAGGAGCCGTCCGCAAGAATTGGCCCATCCTAACCTCAGATGACCATCTCAAACTGAAAAGGACACCACCCCCCATCATGGCCTACCGCAGGGCGGCCAACCTAAAACAATTACTGTTAAGACCTATGGCTGGACAAGAACTTCCCACAACCTCTACATGGCTACATGAGAAAAGACCTGGGTGTTTAAAATGCACCGGTTGCACCACATGTAGGGGGATGCTAACAGGACCGACCTTTCCCCATCCCCACTCGGGGAAAGCCATACCCATCAAATACAGATTGCATTGTAATATGGACCATTTGATTTATATCCTCACATGCCCGTGTGGACTGTACTACGTGGGAATGACGACTAGAAAGTTCCGGGATAGGATGGCGAATCATAGAACATCAATACACCAGGCGACTAATACCGGGACAGCGACCTTACCAGTAGCCAGACATTTTTTAACTCTGAGGCACCAAGTATCTGATCTGAGGTCAAAACTGATAGACTGGATACCCCCGTTGCAAAGAGGCGGTGACCGTGCTCTCCTGCTCAGAAAAAGAGAAAGTCTGTGGATACACAGATTGAACACTATTTCCCCGAAAGGAATGAATGAGAACAATCCCCTGTCTAACTTTTTGAAATAAATTTATGATTCCCCAGGTGTTATCAACTATCTGCAGTTATGAATACGTTTATTGTCAAGATTACAATTCTGCATTGGATTTTGATTTCTAAGCATAAGACTTATGTGGTCAGAATGGTGTGAAGAAAACACCATTCAGAAATTGGAATATGGAATGAAGTGTATTTTGCATACAGTATATTAATCTTATGCTTAAGCATTTATTATAATTTTTGTTTATATTCTGCTATGTTCACTATGTTTACAGAACCCAATATGGTGACCTCTCCGGCCTCCAATATACCCAAAACTGGCAGGGGTAAGCCACCCACAGCCAGAAATCTAATTAATAATAGTATCAATTGCGGCTCTCTAGCCCCGGACACCTCTATAATCATGCTCATTAACCTGCTCCATTAGGTACCCTTTTGTTGTCCATAACCGAACCAATTTGATATATGTATAATAAACACTAGTGCGGCCAGGAGCGGCTTCACCGCTACTATGGTAACCAAAGCTCGCGCAACAACCGGAAGTGACGCGTGCGTTCCAACACGCACTTCCGGTTTTGCGTTCCATATCGCGTAGAGATGAGCGGGTTCGGTTTCTTTGAATCCGAACCCGCACGAACTTCACTTTTTTTTTCACGGGTCCGAGCGACTCGGATCTTCCCGCCTTGCTCGGTTAACCCGAGCGCGCCCGAACGTCATCATGACGCTGTCGGATTCTCGCGAGACTCGGATTCTATATAAGGAGCCGCGCGTCGCCGCCATTTTCACACGTGCATTGAGATTGATAGGGAGAGGACGTGGCTGGCGTCCTCTCCATTTAGATTAGATTTAGAAGAGAGAGAGAGAGAGAGAGATTGCTGTGATACTGTAGATTAGAAGAGAGTGCAGACAGAGTTTAGTGACTGACGACCACAGTGACCAGTGACCACCAGAGACAGTGCAGTTGTTTGTTTTATTTAATATATCCGTTCTCTGCCTGAAAAAAACGATACACAGTCACACAGTGACTCAGTCTGTGTGCACTGCTCAGCCCAGTGTGCTGCACATCAATGTATTGTATATAAAGCTTATAATTGTGGGGGAGACTGGGGAGCACTGCAGGTTGTTATAGCAGGAGCCAGGAGTACATGATAAATAATATTATATTAAAATTAAACAGTGCACACTTTTGCTGCAGGAGTGCCACTGCCAGTGTGACTAGTGGTGACCAGTGCCTGACCACCAGTATATTAGTAGTATTGTATACTATCTCTTTATCAACCAGTCTATATTAGCAGCAGACACAGTACAGTGCGGTAGTTCACGGCTGTGGCTACCTCTGTGTCGGCACTCGGCAGGCAGTCCGTCCATCCATAATTGTATTATAATATATACCACCTAACCGTGGTTTTTTTTTCATTCTTTATACCGTCGTCATACTAGTTGTTACGAGTATACTACTATCTCTTTATCAACCAGTGTACAGTGCGGTAGTTCACGGCTGTGGCTACCTCTGTGTCGGCACTCGGCAGGCAGTCCGTCCAACCATAATTGTATTATATACCACCTAACCGTGGTTTTTTTTTCATTCTTTATACCGTCGTCATACTAGTTGTTACGAGTATACTACTATCTCTTTATCAACCAGTGTACAGTGCGGTAGTTCACGGCAGTGGCTACCTCTGTGTCGGCACTCGGCAGGCAGTCCGTCCATCCATAATTGTATTATAATATATACCACCTAACCGTGGTTTTTTTTTCATTCTTTATACCGTCGTCATACTAGTTGTTACGAGTATACTACTATCTCTTTATCAACCAGTGTACAGTGCGGTAGTTCACGGCTGTGGCTACCTCTGTGTCGGCACTCGGCAGGCAGTCCGTCCAACCATAATTGTATTATAATATATACCACCTAACCGTGGTTTTTTTTTCATTCTTTATACCGTCGTCATACTAGTTGTTACGAGTATACTACTATCTCTTTATCAACCAGTGTACAGTGCGGTAGTTCACGGCTGTGGCTACCTCTGTGTCGGCACTCGGCAGGCAGTCCGTCCAACCATAATTGTATTATATACCACCTAACCGTGGTTTTTTTTTCATTCTTTATACCGTCGTCATACTAGTTGTTACGAGTATACTACTATCTCTTTATCAACCAGTGTACAGTGCGGTAGTTCACGGCTGTGGCTACCTCTGTGTCGGCACTCGGCAGGCAGTCCGTCCAACCATAATTGTATTATAATATATACCACCTAACCGTGGTTTTTTTTTCATTCTTTATACCGTCGTCATACTAGTTGTTACGAGTATACTACTATCTCTTTATCAACCAGTGTACAGTGCGGTAGTTCACGGCTGTGGCTACCTCTGTGTCGGCACTCGGCAGGCAGTCCGTCCATCCATAATTGTATCATAATATATACCACCTAACCGTGGTTTTTTTTTCATTCCTTATACCGTCGTCATACTAGTTGTTACGAGTATACTACTATCTCTTTATCAACCAGTGTACAGTGCGGTAGTTCACGGCTGTGGCTACCTCTGTGTCGGCACTCGGCAGGCAGTCCGTCCAACCATAATTGTATTATAATATATACCACCTAACCGTGGTTTTTTTTTCATTCTTTATACCGTCGTCATACTAGTTGTTACGAGTATACTACTATCTCTTTATCAACCAGTGTACAGTGCGGTAGTTCACGGCTGTGGCTACCTCTGTGTCGGCACTCGGCAGGCAGTCCGTCCAACCATAATTGTATTATATACCACCTAACCGTGGTTTTTTTTTCATTCTTTATACCGTCGTCATACTAGTTGTTACGAGTATACTACTATCTCTTTATCAACCAGTGTACAGTGCGGTAGTTCACGGCTGTGGCTACCTCTGTGTCGGCACTCGGCAGGCAGTCCGTCCAACCATAATTGTATTATAATATATACCACCTAACCGTGGTTTTTTTTTCATTCTTTATACCGTCGTCATACTAGTTGTTACGAGTATACTACTATCTCTTTATCAACCAGTGTACAGTGCGGTAGTTCACGGCTGTGGCTACCTCTGTGTCGGCACTCGGCAGGCAGTCCGTCCATCCATAATTGTATCATAATATATACCACCTAACCGTGGTTTTTTTTTCATTCTTTATACCGTCGTCATACTAGTTGTTACGAGTATACTACTATCTCTTTATCAACCAGTGTACAGTGCGGTAGTTCACGGCTGTGGCTACCTCTGTGTCGGCACTAGGCAGGCAGTCCGTCCAACCATAATTGTATTATAATATATACCACCTAACCGTGGTTTTTTTTTCATTCTTTATACCGTCGTCATACTAGTTGTTACGAGTATACTACTATCTCTTTATCAACCAGTGTACAGTGCGGTAGTTCACGGCTGTGGCTACCTCTGTGTCGGCACTCGGCAGGCAGTCCGTCCAACCATAATTGTATTATAATATATACCACCTAACCGTGGTTTTTTTTTCATTCTTTATACCGTCGTCATACTAGTTGTTACGAGTATACTACTATCTCTTTATCAACCAGTGTACAGTGCGGTAGTTCACGGCTGTGGCTACCTCTGTGTCGGCACTCGGCAGGCAGTCCGTCCAACCATAATTGTATTATAATATATACCACCTAACCGTGGTTTTTTTTTCATTCTTTATACCGTCGTCATACTAGTTGTTACGAGTATACTACTATCTCTTTATCAACCAGTGTACAGTGCGGTAGTTCACGGCTGTGGCTACCTCTGTGTCGGCACTCGGCAGGCAGTCCGTCCAACCATAATTGTATTATAATATATACCACCTAACCGTGGTTTTTTTTTCATTCTTTATACCGTCGTCATACTAGTTGTTACGAGTATACTACTATCTCTTTATCAACCAGTGTACAGTGCGGTAGTTCACGGCTGTGGCTACCTCTGTGTCGGCACTCGGCAGGCAGTCCGTCCATCCATAATTGTATTATATACCACCTAACCGTGGTTTTTTTATACCACCTAACCGTGGCAGTCCGTCCATAATTGTATACTAGTATCCAATCCATCCATCTCCATTGTTTACCTGAGGTGCCTTTTAGTTCTGCCTATAAAATATGGAGAACAAAAAAGTTGAGGTTCCAAAATTAGGGAAAGATCAAGATCCACTTCCACCTCGTGCTGAAGCTGCTGCCACTAGTCATGGCCGAGACGATGAAATGCCAGCAACGTCGTCTGCCAAGGCCGATGCCCAATGTCATAGTACAGAGCATGTCAAATCCAAAACACCAAATATCAGAAAAAAAAGGACTCCAAAACCTAAAATAAAATTGTCGGAGGAGAAGCGTAAACTTGCCAATATGCCATTTACCACACGGAGTGGCAAGGAACGGCTGAGGCCCTGGCCTATGTTCATGGCTAGTGGTTCAGCTTCACATGAGGATGGAAGCACTCAGCCTCTCGCTAGAAAACTGAAAAGACTCAAGCTGGCAAAAGCACCGCAAAGAACTGTGCGTTCTTTGAAATCCCAAATCCACAAGGAGAGTCCAATTGTGTCGGTTGCGATGCCTGACCTTCCCAATACTGGACGTGAAGAGCATGCGCCTTCCACCATTTGCACGCCCCCTGCAAGTGCTGGAAGGAGCACCCGCAGTCCAGTTCCTGATAGTCAGATTGAAGATGTCAGTGTTGAAGTACACCAGGATGAGGAGGATATGGGTGTTGCTGGCGCTGGGGAGGAAATTGACCAGGAGGATTCTGATGGTGAGGTGGTTTGTTTAAGTCAGGCACCCGGGGAGACACCTGTTGTCCGTGGGAGGAATATGGCCGTTGACATGCCAGGTGAAAATACCAAAAAAATCAGCTCTTCGGTGTGGAGGTATTTCACCAGAAATGCGGACAACAGGTGTCAAGCCGTGTGTTCCCTTTGTCAAGCTGTAATAAGTAGGGGTAAGGACGTTAACCACCTCGGAACATCCTCCCTTATACGTCACCTGCAGCGCATTCATAATAAGTCAGTGACAAGTTCAAAAACTTTGGGTGACAGCGGAAGCAGTCCACTGACCAGTAAATCCCTTCCTCTTGTAACCAAGCTCACGCAAACCACCCCACCAACTCCCTCAGTGTCAATTTCCTCCTTCCCCAGGAATGCCAATAGTCCTGCAGGCCATGTCACTGGCAAGTCTGACGAGTCCTCTCCTGCCTGGGATTCCTCCGATGCATCCTTGCGTGTAACGCCTACTGCTGCTGGCGCTGCTGTTGTTGCCGCTGGGAGTCGATGGTCATCCCAGAGGGGAAGTCGTAAGCCCACTTGTACTACTTCCAGTAAGCAATTGACTGTTCAACAGTCCTTTGCGAGGAAGATGAAATATCACAGCAGTCATCCTACTGCAAAGCGGATAACTGAGGCCTTGGCATCCTGGGTGGTGAGAAACGTGGTTCCGGTATCCATCATTACTGCAGAGCCAACTAGAGACTTGTTGGAGGTACTGTGTCCCCGGTACCAAATACCATCTAGGTTCCATTTCTCTAGGCAGGCGATACCGAAAATGTACACAGACCTCAGAAAAAGAGTCACCAGTGTCCTAAAAAATGCAGCTGTACCCAATGTCCACTTAACCACGGACATGTGGACAAGTGGAGCAGGGCAGGGTCAGGACTATATGACTGTGACAGCCCACTGGGTAGATGTATGGACTCCCGCCGCAAGAACAGCAGCGGCGGCACCAGTAGCAGCATCTCGCAAACGCCAACTCTTTCCTAGGCAGGCTACGCTTTGTATCACCGCTTTCCAGAATACGCACACAGCTGAAAACCTCTTACGGCAACTGAGGAAGATCATCGCGGAATGGCTTACCCCAATTGGACTCTCCTGTGGATTTGTGGCATCGGACAACGCCAGCAATATTGTGTGTGCATTAAATCTGGGCCAATTCCAGCACGTCCCATGTTTTGCACATACCTTGAATTTGGTGGTGCAGAATTTTTTAAAAAACGACAGGGGCGTGCAAGAGATGCTGTCGGTGGCCAGAAGAATTGCGGGACACTTTCGGCGTACAGGCACCACGTACAGAAAACTGGAGCACCACCAAAAACTACTGAACCTGCCCTGCCATCATCTGAAGCAAGAAGTGGTAACGAGGTGGAATTCAACCCTCTATATGCTTCAGAGGTTGGAGGAGCAGCAAAAGGCCATTCAAGCCTATACAATTGAGCACGATATAGTAGGTGGAATGCACCTGTCTCAAGTGCAGTGGAGAATGATTTCAACGTTGTGCAAGGTTCTGATGCCCTTTGAACTTGCCACACGTGAAGTCAGTTCAGACACTGCCAGCCTGAGTCAGGTCATTCCCCTCATCAGGCTTTTGCAGAAGAAGCTGGAGGCATTGAAGGAGGAGCTAACACGGAGCGATTCCGCTAGGCATGTGGGACTTGTGGATGCAGCCCTTAATTCGCTTAACAAGGATTCACGGGTGGTCAATCTGTTGAAATCAGAGCACTACATTTTGGCCACCGTGCTCGATCCTAGATTTAAAGCCTACCTTGGATCTCTCTTTCCGGCAGACACAGGTCTGCTGGGGTTGAAAGACCTGCTGGTGACAAAATTGTCAAGTCAAGCGGAACGCGACCTGTCAACATCTCCTCCTTCACATTCTCCCGCAACTGGGGGTGCGAGGAAAAGGCTCAGAATTCCGAGCCCACCCGCTGGCGGTGATGCAGGGCAGTCTGGAGCGACTGCTGATGCTGACATCTGGTCCGGACTGAAGGACCTGACAACGATTACGGACATGTCGTCTACTGTCACTGCATATGATTCTCTCAACATTGATAGAATGGTGGAGGATTATATGAGTGACCGCATCCAAGTAGGCACGTCACACAGTCCGTACTTATACTGGCAGGAAAAAGAGGCAATTTGGAGGCCCTTGCACAAACTGGCTTTATTCTACCTAAGTTGCCCTCCCACAAGTGTGTACTCCGAAAGAGTGTTTAGTGCCGCCGCTCACCTTGTCAGCAATCGGCGTACGAGGTTACATCCAGAAAATGTGGAGAAGATGATGTTCATTAAAATGAATTATAATCAATTCCTCCGCGGAGACATTGACCAGCAGCAATTGCCTCCACAAAGTACACAGGGAGCTGAGATGGTGGATTCCAGTGGGGACGAATTGATAATCTGTGAGGAGGGGGATGTACACGGTGATATATCGGAGGGTGAAGATGAGGTGGACATCTTGCCTCTGTAGAGCCAGTTTGTGCAAGGAGAGATTAATTGCTTCTTTTTTGGGGGGGGTCCAAACCAACCCATCATATCAGTCACAGTCGTGTGGCAGACCCTGTCACTGAAATGATGGGTTGGTTAAAGTGTGCATGTCCTGTTTTGTTTATACAACATAAGGGTGGGTGGGAGGGCCCAAGGATAATTCCATCTTGCACCTCTTTTTTCTTTTCTTTTTCTTTGCATCATGTGCTGATTGGGGAGGGTTTTTTGGAAGGGACATCCTGCGTGACACTGCAGTGCCACTCCTAGATGGGCCCGGTGTTTGTGTCGGCCACTAGGGTCGCTAATCTTACTCACACAGCTACCTCATTGCGCCTCTTTTTTTCTTTGCGTCATGTGCTGTTTGGGGAGGGTTTTTTGGAAGGGACATCCTGCGTGACACTGCAGTGCCACTCCTAGATGTGCCCGGTGTTTGTGTCGGCCACTAGGGTCGCTAATCTTACTCACACAGCTACCTCATTGCGCCTCTTTTTTTCTTTGCGTCATGTGCTGTTTGGGGAGGGTTTTTTGGAAGGGACATCCTGCGTGACACTGCAGTGCCACTCCTAGATGTGCCCGGTGTTTGTGTCGGCCACTAGGGTCGCTAATCTTACTCACACAGTCAGCTACCTCATTGCGCCTCTTTTTTTCTTTGCGTCATGTGCTGTTTGGGGAGGGTTTTTTGGAAGGGCCATCCTGCGTGACACTGCAGTGCCACTCCTAGATGGGCCCGGTGTTTGTGTCGGCCACTAGGGTCGCTAATCTTACTCACACAGCTACCTCATTGCGCCTCTTTTTTTCTTTGCGTCATGTGCTGTTTGGGGAGGGTTTTTTGGAAGGGACATCCTGCGTGACACTGCAGTGCCACTCCTAGATGGGCCCGGTGTTTGTGTCGGCCACTAGGGTCGCTTATCTTACTCACACAGCGACCTCGGTGCAAATTTTAGGACTAAAAATAATATTGTGAGGTGTGAGGTATTCAGAATAGACTGAAAATGAGTGTAAATTATGGTTTTTGAGGTTAATAATACTTTGGGATCAAAATGACCCCCAAATTCTATGATTTAAGCTGTTTTTTAGTGTTTTTGGAAAAAAACACCCGAATCCAAAACACACCCGAATCCGACAAAAATAATTCGGTGAGGTTTTGCCAAAACGCGTTCGAACCCAAAACACGGCCGCGGAACCGAACCCAAAACCAAAACACAAAACCCGAAAAATTTCAGGCGCTCATCTCTAATATCGCGCCCGCTATTCGGGCCGGACAAAGTGGACGATTCACACCTCCTGGATAGCAGGAGATACTGTAGATGCCTATGTATGTCAAACAAGTTGTGCGGCCATTAGCAGCTTCTCCGCTACTATGTCAACTATAGCTTGCACAAAAACCGGAAGTAACGCGTGCGTTCCAATACGCACTTCCGGTTTGCGTTCCACGGCGCGCCCGCTGTTCTGGCCATACTGCATGGATAATACACACCTCCTGAATAGCAGGAAGTGATGTAAATGGCCCTGCAGTGCGTTCCAGTTGACTCCCAGGAAGTGGAGAGGTGGGACTGACACTTAAGGGTGGGGTATATAATGGGGGCCGGTGAGGCTATCCCTTTGTAACAACAGTTCCCATTTATGCTGACCATGCTGTGCTGATGTCTGCTGTAACTATGCTGTAACTCCTTGACAAAGGTCCTGGTGTGGACCGAAACGTCGGAATTGGACTTTACAAACTGGAACTGTGAGATTACCTTTATTAAATTCTCTTTGCTGAATAATTGATACTAAAGTCTGGAGAGTGCTATCTGTTCCACTAGGTGGATAACCTTGTACTATATATATATATATATATATATATATATATATGTGAGGTTCATCGGGTTCCAAATCACTCAGTCACGGTGGTAGATGAAAAACCAATAGTGGTTTATTGAACAGAATGGGTTATAAACAGCTCAGCACACTTCTGTGATCCAATTCCAATGACAATTCTCACCACAATCTCCTGACAGAACATTACTTCTTAGTCTGGGAGCAGAGAGTCTCTTCCAGCAACACAGAGACCTAGATAAATCCAATATAGTGGGTCCCCAAGCAGATCCCTGGTAGAACATCACTTCTTAGTCTGGGATCAAAGATTCTCTCTTCTGCTCTCTGAGTAGCCCTACTTATACCTCCAGAAGCTTCATATTGCTGGGGTGTGTGTGAACTCTGTGTCTTAGGATCTTACAGCATTGGAATACAAGACATATTATAATCAAGGTGATTACATCAGTCAGAGAGCCACCCTGTCTGGTGAGCTCACTTTTGGACAATAGGGAGTAAACAAACATAGACAATGGTACCTTATATGACTCACCCTCTGAGGGTCCACTGTGGTGTATGAAAACAATAGGAAACTAGGTCTAACATAAATACATTATCTAAGGGGTAACAGATAACATAACACAATTGCATATATAAACAATATTAAGGTTGATTTAAACACAGTATTGGGTGAGCAGCAATGGACATGTTATGGAGAATGAACAAACAGACAAATTGGATAAATATATGGATATGTGTATAAAAAGTACATATTTGACACAGGAAATGAGGCATAGCTATCTTAATTGTCACAGACCTCATTTTTTCACATTCCTCTCCCACTTTTTAGACCCAATGTCCCGGCAAGTTGTAGGTAAAGTCCCCAATGTCCAAGCGAGGCTGTTGGGACAATCCAGTAAGTCTTTCCTTAGGTTTGGTGAGAGGGCGATTAGCAGTTCAGAAGCTCCTCTACCACTTTTAAGCTCTGTGCCTGGGCAGTACAAACTAGCTGGCACTTTAACCCCACCTGGGTCAAAAGGACTGAGGACCATGTTTCCTGAAGAGTCTAAAGACAGTCCTTTTGGGTCTGGTGGAATTATGATTAGCAACCCACAATTGCTCAGTTCTTCGCCAGATTCCAAATTATATGTCCCTGGTAGCAAATAACTCTAATCCCAAAACATACTTGTAAATGCCTGTACCTCTCCCACTCGTTCCGTGGTCTCCCACCTGAGAACAAGCAAATAGTGGGATGCTGGTTGAGAGCAGTTTCCCTCCTGGTGGTGCATTACATCCCTCGCCTCTGGCACTTCAGGAGTAGGTATTTTATCTATTTGCCCCAAACATAAATTTGTCAGTTGCATAACGACGGGCAGATGCTGGTGCTCCGCCATGGCCTCAGATACAGGGTGGGGCTCTCCTCCACCCTCCTCGGATTGCATGCCCAAAATCTGTCCAATGGCAGTAACATGTTGGGGCTCCTGCCCTATTGCCAAAGGCAAATTGAACATTGGCTGCAGGGAAGTATCAAAATCCAACAATTAGTCTCTTAACTCTTCCCCCTCAAAAGCCACTTTCACTGTCCCACGGGTAATTCCCCATGTGGCTGCAGAGAAATGAACAGGACTGACTGATCCCTGTCCAGGTCTTCTCCATCAAAAGCTAATCCCCCCTCCCCCAAACACAACACTGTAAATTGCTCAGTAGCCAGGACTGGTTGGTGCTCACCTGAAGGATTCCCTTGGAGGCTCTGTTGCTTGAGTGGTGGTCAGGTGATAGTGGCGACTTCTACCTCAATATCTCGCTGGCACTCTGCGATGGTTTCTATATCCTCCAAGCCCACAAATGGCCAGTTGTAACACAGCTCAGGCTGGTCACCGAGTGTTTCACTGCGACATTACCCCAGGGAGAAGAGAACGGGTTGCAGACAGTTCTTCCTTGCATCCACCTGGTCACGGTCATCCTTTTCCAGTTTAACATACTGGGCAGAGAAAGTGAAAACTGGCGCTTATGTGTTTCTCCAATAATAATTAATGACTGTGGATCAATTTCAATAAAAATAACATAAAATTTATTACCTATACATCACAAACTAAAAACATCCTAAACGTATATATCAGATATAAAATTGAGGCATAAATGGAGCTGAGAAATGTTTAAAGGTGGCTGCTTTTAGTGTCCACAAAAGGATCCCGGACTATGTGCCTGGTATTACCCGTGTTGATGGAGACTTCCAGAGGTTTGAAGATTTTTCAGCAAGCAAGCTGTGGCAATGAAACAAACTGGGTCTCTCCCATCAATGCTGTACAGATGAAATTCCTCAGAGTTCCAATAGGCAAGTTTTAAAAGTCCATATCTGGATCCGTCTTGAAAGTGGAACACTTATGATGGTCGTGGCAGCTTCAACACTTAACGCGTTTCCCTAGGTTAGGTCACCTAGCTTCATCAGAAGTATACTTCAACACGGGTAATACCAGCTGTACTTATTCCCTCTCACAGAGAACTTTGCACAAGGCACATAGTCCGGGATCCTTTTATGGACACTAAAAGCAGCCACCTTTAAACATTTCTCAGCTCCATTTATGCCTCAATTTTATATCTGATATATACGTTTAGGATGTTTTTAGTTTGTGATGTATAGGTAATAAATTTTATGTTATTTTTATTGAAATTGATCCACAGTCATTAATTATTATTGGAGAAACACATAAGCGCCAGTTTTCACTTTCTCATTCTAAAACATTTTTAGGGACTGACAATCCCTTCTGGCAGCTGTGACAGCGCGTCTGGGCTATCTTCTTTGTAACATACTGGGCAGACAGTTCTTGGCACTCTCTCACTAAGTCCTCATCTTCCATCTCAGCAAAAGGGAAGTTGTAGTGCAGTTCCTCCTGGGGTGCCTGGATTGTGCTCACTGCTTTCTTCACTTCAATGCATGCTTCCTTCCGTATAGAACACTGGGCAACTTGTTCCCTTGGGTATGGGAGAAGCTGTTGCAGGTGGTGCCTTTCAGCATCCATCCTGTAACACTGGTCTCTCCATGCTGGGGTATCCAGGGGCCCTCAATCCAATGCCACTTCCTCTGGCTCTGTCCGTGAAGATAATTTACTCTGCACTTGCCCTTCCATCTCTGTATATTATATCCTTTGTGTCATTTCAGCCACTGTGGCGATCACTTCCTCCCTGAATACCTCAAACTCTGGCGCCCCTAGCAGATTCCATGTGGCTGCTTCACTTCTGCAGTGCATGAACGCATTCCCCAGATGACACAATTTGTCATGTACGCTGGATACTCGCCACCTGCTGATTACCCACTGAGCTTCATTCCAGTACTCCCAAATGTACTGCATCTTGGTAAATATAAATAAAATATCCGGCTTCCCAGCCTGTCAATATGCTGACAAACTTTCATCCATAAGTGCCACTGCCCTGGTTCCATTACTGGTCCCCTCCGCCGAGTCATGGAACATACCCTCCTATTCCTCCTCATTACAAGGGTGCTCCAAGTCCCATTGAGACAATTTTCCAAATAGTGATTCCGTGGTATCCACTGCATTGATTACAATATTTCTTGCATGACACAGTTCTTGCAGGACTTCCTTCTTGTGTTTGCAGAATTGTGCTGCTGCCTCCATTCTGCTCTAATATCTTGCTTCCCTGTCTGTAACCTGAGTGATCCCTCTGCTTGCCACCAAATGTGAAGATACTGGGTTCCAAATCACTCAGGCACGGTTGTAGATGGAAAACCAACAGTGGTTTATTGGACAGAATGGGTTATAAACAGCTCGGCACACTTCTGTAATCCAATTCCACATGACAATTCCCATCACAAACTCATAACAGAACACTACTTCTTAGTCTGGGAGCAGAGAATCTCCTCCAGCTCCATGGGTAGCTCTACTTATACCCCCAGAAGCATCATATTGCAGGGGTGTGTTTGATTTCTTTGTCTTTGGATCTAACAGCATTGGAATACAATACATATTGTAATCAAGGTGATTACATCAGCCAGAGAGCCACAATGTCTGGCCAGCTCACTGATGGACAATAGGGAGTAAACAAAAAGGTACAATTGTACCTCATATGTACCCTCTGAATGGCACCCTGTGGTGTTAGTAAACAATAGGAAACTAGGTGTAACATGAATACATTACCTACAGTGTAACAGATAACAACACAATTGCATATATTATCAATATTAAGGTTGATTTTTAAACACAATCTGGGGTTGAGCAGTAATGGACATGTAAGGAGAATGAACAAACAGATGAATTCAATGTACAGAGATATGGGGATACAAAGTACATATTTGACATGGGAAATGAGGCAAATTATATTAATTGTCACAGACCTCATTTCCTCACAGAAGTAAAGGAATAGCATCTCATATATATAATTCCAATGACTGAACCCCAGTTAATATTGAAAATTGACAGGAGCTGCAGTTTTGGAAAATAGATGAAAAACTGAAACTGAAACTGAACTACACACTTGTAACCTGCAATTCACCGAAGTACCAGCAATAAGCCACTGGATGGCAGACTAAACCACACAATAAATAAGGGGGGTAATTCTGAGTTGATCGCAGCAGGATTTTTGTTAGCAGTTGGGCAAAACCATGTGCACTGCAGGGGAGGCAGATATAACATGTGCAGAGAGAGTTAGATTTGGGTGTGGTGTGTTCCATCTGCAATCTAAATTGCAGTGTAAAAATAAAGCAGCCAGTATTTACCCTGCACAGAAACAAAATAACCCACCCAAATCTAACTCTCTCTGCACATGTTATATCTGCCTCCCGTGCAGTGCACATGGTTTTGCCCAACTGCTAACAAAAATCCTGCTGCGATCAACTCAGAATTACCCCCAAGGATCGGATCATTTTGTAACAAAGTAAAGACAGCAGAGTTGGGAGCTGATTCGGTCGCACACTGCTGCAGCCACTGTAGCGTTTTTGGCTGTAGCCGTGGTTGTGACTTTATGCTACTGCTGGTATTAACCCTTATCCTGATATACAAGTGTGTGTGACTGTGCAAGAGCTGAGAGGACCATGCTGTGAGTCTTTAGGCCCACAGGTCCACTATAGATGCTACCATGGGAAGCATTATTGTAATTTGCACCTGCCCCTTGGTGTCCAATGTTAGTAATTAGCACCTGAATTCACAACCACTTCTGCAACATGCCCATGAGTTTCCCATAAGATACCCATCAGACAGCATCTCTCTATGCAGGGCCACAACTAGAGGGTGCTAAGGGGGCATGCACCCTGGTGCAGGATTTGAGGGAGTGCCGAGGAGTTACCAAGAAACAGGGTTTTTAAAATAAAAAACAATGGCAGTGCTGTGCTGCTCCAGTGAGACAGCAGACAGCTCCGGGGCAGCGTTCCTGACCCACCTGTTTTCCAGCAGCTGGCTCCGACGCTGTGCAGGTGAGCTCCAGTAGCTGGGATCTCTCCTATGTTGGCTACTGTCTTAAACTCTCTTCTTTGCCATGCAGTGCTGTGACTAGCATGCAGTGCACTGTGCAAGCTATAGACGTGAGCTGTTGGTGTGTTTTTCAGCAGGCTGTGATCCCGGCTGCCTGCCCAGCACCAACCGGTAACAAGCTGCCGGCTACACACCACTGAGAGGACACGCTGCCCCAGGCTTATGTTTGTTAACAGGTGCAGTCATCGATGTTACAGAAATCAAAGGCTCACTTTGCTAGCTATCTACTTGACAGTGGAAACTAAGAAACTGGGCAACCTTCAACTATCAACAAGTATCACTGCAGCAGCCTTGTGGTGAGTTTAAAGACAGACTTTATTATCAGCACTGTGCTCCCAGTTACCAGTATCAACCTCCGCTTTACCTTCCAGATGGTGGATTTGGTGTAGCTTATAGGGGGGATGTAGTGTTGTGATGTGTGTAGTGTAGTAATGTATTGCAGTATATAGGGTCCTGTAGTGCACTGATGTGAGGATGTAGGGTAGTGATGTAGTGTACCATATAGGTTATGTAGTGTAGTATTGTATTGCAGTATATAGGGGCATGTAATGCACTGATGTGGGGATGTAGGGTCGAAATGTAGTGAACCATATTGGGTATGTAGTGTAGTAATGTATTGCAGTATATAGGGGCATGTAGTGCACTGATGTGGGGATATAGTGTAGTGATGTAGTGTACCATATAGGGTATGTAGTGTAGTATTGTATTGTATTGCAGTATATAGGGGCATGTAGTGAATTGATGTGGTGTAGCATGTATGGGGATGTAGTATAGTGATATAGTGTACCATATAGGTATGTATTGTAGTAATGTAGTGCAGTATATAGGTGCACGTTGTGCATTGATGTGGTGTAGCATATAAGGGGATGTAGTGTAGTGATGTAGTGTACCATATAGGGTATGTGTTGTAGTAATGTATTATAGTTTATACGGGCATGTCTTGCACTGATGTGGTGTAACATATAAGGGGATGTAGTCAGGGGCTTCAGAACATTTATAGGTAGGGGGTATGATAGATCCTCATACTGATGCCCCTGGGGGCAGAGCCACCAGGGAGTAGGAGGCGATGCTATAGGGATGAAAAGGAGGCAGCACCATGTAGATGGAGGCTGGGAGTCCCACTGATGGAGGTGCTGCATTGGGGGAAGGAGGAGCCTGGGACTGCAACATTGTGCTGGCTAGCACCATTGTGTAGGTAAGACTGTCCCCCATGATATCTGGGGAGCTGGTAGGGCCAGCACCAGAAATATTGGGGCCCAGTACCCAGATATCTCTGGGCCCCCTTCCCCACAATGATTCCATACATCCCCATCCACTGCCACTATGATTCCCGTTAGGGGAACAGGAGAGACAGTGGAGTGAGAGAGAAACAAAGATGATGTCTGCAAAAGAAAGAGTAACAAGAGGAGAGAGTGTTAAAGAGAGTGTTAGAGAGAGAGAGAGGAGCAAGATAGAAAGTGTCAGGTAGAGAGGTGCAAGAGGAGAGAGAGTGTTAGGGAGAGTAAGCATATGCATACGGAGGAGGAAGTTCTGAGTACCTAGAACCCCCCTCGCTGTCGATCATTGTGCAGCAGCATGCTGATTATTATTCTTTTTTTATACTTTGCGTCTGCCAGAGCTCTGAGCCTAAAGCAGTATGACGCTCCCCGTGCGGCTGCAGCAGCTGCCCACATACACACTGAGAGGCTGGCTGCTGGCATGTAGGGGGACTACAAGCAGCTCCTCTCAGGCTGATCTCCCATGGTGGAGCTTGAGAGGTGAGAGCCTGGTGCATGGTAGTGGCGCAGTCTTGTGTATCTACACTCCCTGCCACAGCACTGACTTGTGCAGCAAGGTGATGTGTCTATGCCAGGGGCGGGTGGGATGATATGAGGCAATCAGTTTGCTGGCTGTTAGGATCCCGGTGGTCAGGATACCGATGCCAGAATCCCAACAGCCAACTATGCCAAAAGCCGGAATACCGGCTCACAGGGGCTATCCTCACTCATGGGTGTCAATGACACTCATAAGGTGGGAATATAACCTGTGGCAAGCGCAGCGAGCCTGCAAGAGGCTTCATTGCGCTCCCCCCTGCTGGCATTCTGACGTACATATGATATATATATATATATATATATATATATATATATACACACACACACAAACAATATTTTCAGGGGTTCAGGGGGCTTCCATATATGTGCACTTTATACATATATCTATATCTATATATCCAGTGGTCGAAGTGGAAATTTTGAAGTGGGGGTATGAAAAAGTGAAGGTGGTAATTATGCTCCGGAAAATAGGGTGTGGCCACTCAGAAGGGGGCGTGCCCTTCAGTGTAGTTTACCACACCATATAACCCTTATGCACATTATGCATCACAATAGTAGGACCCCTTATACTATCTAGTACTGGTGCCCCTTACACATTATATCACACAGTATGAGCTGAAATGTACATTATAGTACACAGTATGAGCCAAAATTCACATTATAGCCCACAGAATGAGCTGAAATATACATTATAGCACACAGTATGAGACGAAATTTACATTATAGCACACGGTATGAGCCGAAATGTACATTATAGCACACGGTATTAGCTGAAATTTACACTATAGCACACGGTGTGAGCCGAAATGTACATTATAGCACACAGTATTGTCAGGACCGACTGATTTTGTGAATCCGTTAACCTTGGACCAAACACAGGTGTTGGTGCCGGAGGATAGTGAAAACCGGGAGGATGAAGAAAGTTCCATTTCATGTTTTATTAAAAGGCAACAATTCCAATAAGGAGTTAAATGACAATTATTAGTCACCATGTATAAACTGACGTACTGCAATGAATGGCATAATGATAAGTAGAGATGAGCGGGTTCGGTTCGTCGAGATCCGAACTTCACCTATTTTACACGGGTCCGAGGCAGCCTCGGATCTTCCCGCCTTGCTCGGTTAACCCGAACGCGGCCGAACGTCATCATCCCGCTGTCAGATTCTCGCGAGATTCGTATTCTATATAAAGAGCAGTGCGTCGCCGCCATTTTCACTCGTGCATTGGAGATTGAACAGAGAGGATGTGGCTACGTTCTCTGCCTGAAAAGCTCCATATCTGTGCTCAGTGTGCTGCAAATATCTACGTTCTCTGCCTGAAAAGCTCCATATCTGTGCTCAGTGTGCTGCAAATATCTGTGCTCAGTGTGCTGCAAATATCTGTGCTCAGTGTGCTGCAAATATCTACGTTCTCTGCCTGAAAAGCTCCATATCTGTGCTCAGTGTGTTGCATTGTGGGGGCCACCAGTATATAATTATAGTAGTACAGTACAGTAGGCCATTGCTGTATCTTGCAGCTCCGTGTCAGACTCAGTTCTAGACAGTATCCTGATCATCAGTGCTCAATATCTGCTGCATTGTTGTGTGACCAGTATATACTGTAGTACAGTGCAGCATTTTGGTGACCAACAGTATATAGTTGTACAGTACAGTAGGCCATTGCTGTATCTTGCAGCTCTGTGTCACTGCAAGTATCCATTCCATATCTATGCTGCATTTTTGTGAGCAGTATATATAGTAGTACAGTGCAGCATTTTGGTGACTAACAGTATATAGTTGTACAGTACAGTAGGCCATTGCTGTATCTTGCAGATCTGTGTCACTGCAAGTATCCATTCCATATCTGTGCTGCATTTTTGTGAGCAGTATATATAGTAGTACAGTGCAGCATTTTGGTGACCAACAGTATATAGTTGTACAGTACAGTAGGCCATTGCAGTATCTTGCAGCTCCGTGTCACTGCAAGTATCCATTCCATATCTGTGCTGCATTGTTGTGAGCAGTATATATAGTAGTGCAGTGCAGCATTTTGGTGACCAACAGTATATAGTTGTACAGTACAGTAGGCCATTGCTGTATCTTGCAGCTCCGTGTCACTGCAAGTATCCATTCCATATCTGTGCTGCATTGTTGTGAGCAGTTAATATAGTAGTACAGTGCAGCATTTTGGTGACCAACAGTATATAGTTGTACAGTACGCCATTGCTGTATCTTGCAGCTCTGTGTCACTGCAAGTATCCATTCCATATCTGTGCTGCATTTTTGTGAGCAGTATATATAGTAGTACAGTGCAGCATTTTGGTGGCCAACAGTATATAGTTGTACAGTACAGTAGGCCATTGCTGTATCTTGCAGCTCCGTGTCACTGCAAGTATCCATTCCATATCTGTGCTGCATTGTTGTGAGCAGTATATATAGTAGTACAGTGCAGCATTTTGGTGACCAACAGTATATAGTTGTACAGTACAGTAGGCCATTGCTGTATCTTGCAGCTCCGTGTCACTGCAAGTATCCATTCCATATATGTGCTGCATTGTTGTGAGCAGTTAATATAGTAGTACAGTGCAGCATTTTGGTGACAACAGTATATAGTTTTACAGTACAGCAGGCCATTGCTATTGATATAATAATATTACTGGCATATAATTAATTAATTATACACATTAAAAAATGGAGAACAAAAATGTGGAGGGTAAAATAGGGAAAGATCAAGATCCACATCCACCTAGTGCTGAAGCTGCTGCCACTAGTCATGGCAGAGAGGATGAAATGCCATCAATGTCGTCTGCCAAGGCCGATGCCCAATCTCATAGTAGAGAGCGTGTAAAATCCAAAAAGCAAAAGTTCAGTAAAATGATGACCCAAAAATCTAAATTAAAAGCGTCTGAGGAGAAGCGTAAACTTGCCAATGTGACATTTACGACACGGAGTGGCAAGGAATGGCTGAGGCCCTGTCCTATGTTCATGGCTAGTGGTTCAGCTTCACATGAGGATGGAAGCACTCATCCTACCGCTACAAAAATGAAAAGAGTTAAGCTGGCAAAAGCACAGCAAAGAACTGTGCATTCTTCTAAATCACAAATCCCCAAGGAGAGTCCAATTGTGTCAGTTGCGATGCCTGACCTTCCCAACACTGGACGGGAAGAGGTGGCTCCTTCCACCATTTGCACGCCCCCTGCAAGTGCTGGAATGAGCACCCACAGTCCAGTTCCTGATAGTCAAATTGAAGATGTCACTGTTGAAGTACACCAGGATGAAGATATGGGTGTTGCTGGCGCTGAGGAGGAAATTGACAAGGAGGAATCTGATGGTGAGGTGGTTTGTTTAAGTCAGGCACCCGGGGAGACACCTGTTTTCCGTGGGATCAATAAGGCCATTGACATGCCTGGTCAAAATACCCAAAAAAATCACCTCTTCGGTGTGGAATTATTTCAACAGAATGCGGACAACTGGTGTCAAGCCGTGTGTTGCCTTTGTCAAGCTGTAATAAGTAGGGGTAAGGACGTTAACCACCTAGGAACATTCTCCCTTATACGTCACCTGGAGCGCATTCATCAGAAGTCATTGACAAGTTCAAAAACTTTGGGTGACAACGGAAGCAGTCCACTGACAACTAAATCCCTTCTTCCTCTTGTACCCAAGCTCCCAGTGCAAACCACACCACCAACTCCCTCAGTGTCAATTTCCTCCTTAGACAGGAAAGCCAACAGTCCTGCAGGCCATGTCACTGGCAAGTCTGACGAGTCCTCTCCTGACTGGGATTCCTCCAATGGATCCTTGAGTGTAACGCCTACTGCTGCTGGCGCTGCTGTTGTTGCTGCTGCTGGGAGTCGATCGTCATCCCAGAGGGGAAGTCGGAAGACCACTTGTACTACTTCCAGTAAGCAATTGACTGTCCAACAGTCCTTTGCGAGGAAGATGAAATATCACAGCAGTCATCCTGTTGCAAAGCGGATAACTCCGGCCTTGGCAGCTGTGTTGGTGTTAGACGTGCGACCGGTATCCGGCGTTAGTTCACAGGGACTTTCTTGAGGTAGTTTGTCCCCGGTACCAAATACCATCTAGGTTCCACTTCTCTAGGCAGGCGATACCGAGAATGTACAAAGACGTCAGAAAAAGACCCACCAGTGTCCTAAAAAATGCAGTTGTACCCAATGTCCACTTAACCACAGACATGTGGACAAGTGGAGCATAGCAGGCTTAGGACTATATGACTGTCACAGCCCACTGGTTAGATGTATTGCCTCCCGCAGCAAGAACAGCAGCGGCGGCACCAGTAGCAGCATCTCGCAAATGCCAACTTGTTCCTAGGCAGGCTACGCTTTGTATCACCGCTTTCCATAAGAGGCACACAGCTGAAAACCTCTTACGGAAACTGAGGAACATCATCACAGATTGGCTTTCCTCAATTGGACTCTCCTGGGGATTTGTAGCATCGGACAATGCCACCAATATTGTGCGTGTATTACATGTGGGCAAATTCAAGCACGTCCCATGTTTTGCACATACATTGAATTTGGTGGTGCAGAATTTTTTTAAAAACGACAGGGGCATGCAAGAGATGCTCTTGGTGGCCCGAAGAATTGCGGGCCACTTTCGGCATTCAGCCACCGCATGCTGAAGACTGGAGCACCAGCAAACACTCCTGAACCTGCCCCGCCATCAGCTGAAGCAAGAGGTGGTAACGAGGTGGAATTCAACCCTCTATATGCTTCAGAGGATGGAGGAGCAGCAAAAGGCCATTCAAGCCTATACATATGCCTACGATATAGGCAAAGGAGGGAGAATGCCCCTGACTCAAGCGCAGTGGAGAATGATTTCAACGTTGTGCAAGGTTCTGCAACCCTTTGAACTTGCCACAGGTGAAGTCAGTTCAGACACTGCCAGCCTGAGTCAGGTCGTTCCCCTCATCAGGCTTTTGCAGAAGCAGCTGGAGAGATTGAAGGAGGAGCTAAAACGGAGCGATTCCGCTAGACATGTGGGACTTGTGGATGGAGCCCTTAATTCACTTAACCAGGATTCACGGGTGGTCAATCTGCTGAAATCAGAGCACTACATTTTGGCTACCGTGCTTGATCCTAGGTTTAAAGCCTACGTTGTATCTCTATTTCCGGAAGACACAAGTCTGCACATGTTCAAAGACCTGCTGGTGAGACACTTGTCAAGTCAAACGGAACGTGACCCGCCAACAGCTCCTCCTTAATTTTCTACCGCCACTGGAGCTGCCAGGAAAAGGATCAGATTTCCAAAACCACCCGCTGGCGGTGATGCAGGGCAGTCAGGAGCAAAAACTGACATCTGGTCCGGACTGAAGGACCTGCCAACTATTACTGACATGTCGTCTACTGTCACTGCATATGATTCTGTCACCATTGAAAGAATGGTGGAGGATTATATGAGTGACAGCATCCAAGTAGGCACGTCAGACAGTCCGTACGTATACTGGCAGGAAAAAGAGGCAATTTGGAGGCCCATGCACAAATTGGCTTTATTTTACCTAAGTTGCCCCCCCCCCTCCAATGTGTACTCCGAAAGAGTGTTTAGTGCAGCCGGTCACCTTTTCAGCGATCGGCATACGAGGTTACTTCCACAAATTGTGGAGAAAATGATGTTCATCAAAATGAATTATAATCAATTCCTCCGTGGAGACATTCACCATCAATTGCCTCCAGATAGTACACAGGGACCTGAGATGGTGGATTCCAGTGGGGACAAATTAATACTCTGTGAGGAGGGGGATGTACACAGTGAAAGGGGTGAGGAATCGGAGGATGATGATGAGGTGGACATCTTGCCTCTGTAGAGCCAGTTTGAGCAAGGAGAGATTGATTGCTTCTTTTTTTGGTGGGGGCCCAAACCAACCAGTCATTTCAGCCACAGTCGTGTGGCAGAACCTGTAGCTGAAATTATGGGTTTGTTAAAGTGTGCATGTCCTGTTTATACAACATAAGGGTGGGTGGGAGGGCCCAAGGACAATTCCAACTTGCACCTCTTTTTTTTATTTATCTTTGCATCATGTGATGTTTGGGGCCAATTTTTTTAAGTGCCATCCTGTCTGACACTGCAGTACCACTCCTAGATGGGCCAGGTGTTTGTGCCGCCCACTTGGGTCGCTTATCTTAGTTATCCAGCGACCTCGGTGCAAATTTAAGGACTAAAAATAATATTGTGAAGTGTGAGGTGTACAGATTAGACTGGAAATGAGTGGAAATTATGGTTATTGAGGCTAATAATACTATAGGATCAAAATTCCCCCCAAATTCTATGATTTAAGCTGTTTTTGTAAAAAAACACCCGAATCCAAAACACACCCTGAAAATTTTCATGGAGGTTTTGCCAAAACGCGTCTGAATCCAAAACACGGCCGTGGAACCGAATCCAAAACCAAAACACAAAACCAGAAAAATTTCCGGTGCACATCTCTAATGATAAGCAGGATCTGTATTAAAGATGCATTGAAGAAATGTTCATATGAATAAGGTAAAACGTGCCTGAAGATTAATGAAGAGTTGTCCAATATGAAGCAATGAGAAGTGTTAACTGGTTATTGTAGACTTAGATGAATAACTGTGAAGACTTGTTACCGACACTTAAAGGCTGAACTGAAGAACTGTGAAGAGTTGTCTTTGAAGTTTGAATGATGCAAAAATGTAGATACAATACTGACAGGAGTACTTGCAGGTTGTGAAGATTATACTTAAACACTGTGAAGAGCTGCAGCAGAAGACAACGGTGAGGAATGGGTTAAGCTGAGAGATAAGAAAATGAGGACCTGGATTAAGTAGAAACTTCCACAGGCTCTGTGATTATAGCAGGCAGTCACTGAAATAACAGGGTAACCTCTCACTGGACTCCGGGAATCCACTTGTTGCCACTATGAGATTGATTGACTGACAGCACAGCATGGAGCTGGTGGATCACTTGCAGTGAAGGCTGCAGGCAGACTTCTGGGAGCGGAGGCGATATCAGTACCACTGGAATCACACAGAAATCCACAGGGAGAGCACAGAGCTAGGGTACAGAGTATCTACAACAAAGCAATGGCCAAGAGGGAAATAATCCCAGCCTACTTATAGGCAGCATAAGCACGGGATTGACTACCACTTACCCACAGGTGCTCACAGGTGCTGCATTTGGTCTCCAACATGGGCACCTCCTATACTGCAGACACATAGAGGCGCCTCTTGCTATTTGGTCTCCACACTCCCGGCTCCCAGAACATGCGTCACCTCTGCCAAAGACCACGCCGCGCCCCCACATGGACGGACAGCACCGTGAGAAACCGCGCCAGCAATGGACGGACCCCAGAATCCGCAGCGGTGAGTAATCGATTTGTGACAGGTATGAGGCAAAATTCACATTATGCCACACGGATTGAGACAAAATTCAGGGAGAGTTACAGCAGGGACGTAGGTACAGGGAGAGTGAGAGAGGGACAGGCATAGTGACAGCAGGGACATGGGGAGAGAGAAAGGCAGCAGTGTAAAATTACCTATTGAGCAGCGGTGGTGCGGAGGAGGCTGTGGTCTGTGGTGTGGTGGATGAGGAGGCTGTGGTTGGCGCAGGGGTGGAGGAGGCTGTGGGCATCGGTGATGATGTGGAGGAGTAGACTGTGGGAGTTGGTCGAGGTGAAGAGGAGACTGAGGGTGGCGTCAGGGTGGCAAACGAGGCTGAGGGCGGTGGCGATGCAGTGGAGGAGGCAGAGGGCAACTGCAGTACAACAGAGGAGGAGGCTGTGGTCGGCAGCCTTTGGTATTGTTCCTATGACCACAAATACTATTTCAAATCTGCTGCGGACTGGCAGCCAATCAGGGGCTGCCGGGGGGATTTCTTCAGTCAGTGCTTGAAGTGCGGTATGCCATACTGGTGTATATCGGCACACTTTGAGCACTAAAATATATATATATATATATATATATATATATTATTTTTTTTCCATGCTGTACATATATGGACCCCTCCCCCTACAAATCCTCCATTTGCCATTCCATTGGAGAGGGGGAGAGAGAGAGACGGAGTGGGAGCGGGCGGGAGAGACTCTTATTTGACACAACCCAGTCACAGGTCTATAATGAAGGGAAGGCAGGCACTTCTCAGCATTAGGCCATGTCCCCTAATCACCCGTTAATCGCAGCACTTCTCTGGGGCCATGAACCGGCCCTGGTAAAAGTGAGGGAGACATGGGGGAAGCACAGCCCTGTTGAACTGGGTCTGGGAGCAGGAGGGGCTGCACACAGCCACATCCTACTGCTGCCCAGTCCCTGCACGGAGGTTGTGTGTAATGTGCGATCTTTCAGCTGACCGCACACCATGCCTCCTGTACAGCGACTCTCAAATTTTGTTTGGGGGAGGCGAGCTGCCCCCTTTTCCCCCCACAGTTCCGATGCCTCTGGATGTAGTGTAGGGATGTAGTGTACCCCATAGGGTATGTACTGTAGTAATGTATTGCAGTATATAAGGGCATGTAGTGAACTGATGTGGTGTAGCATATAAGTGGATGTAGTGTAGTGATGTAGCATACCATATAGGGTATGTAGTGTAGTAATGTATTGCAGTATATAGGGGCATGTAGTGCACTGATGTGGTGTAGCATGTAAGGAGATGTAGGATAGTGATGTAGTGTACCATATAGGGTATGTAGTGTAGTAATGCATTGCAGTATATTGAGGCATGTAGTGCACTGATGTGGTGTAGCATGTAAGGGGATGTAGGATAGTGATGTAGTGTACCATATAGGGTATGTAGTGTAGTAATGTATTGCAGTATATTGGGGCATGTAGTGAACTGACGTGGTGTAGCATGTAAGGGGATGTAGGATAGTGATGTAGTGTACCATATAGGGTATGTAGTGCAGTGTATAGGGGGATGTAGTGTAGTGATGTAGTGTACCATATAGGGTATGTAGTGTAGTAATGTATTGCAGTATATAAGGGCATGTAGTGAACTGATGTGGGGTAGCATGTAAGGGGATGTAGGATAGTGATGTAGTGTACCATATAGGGTATGTAGTGTAGTGATGTATTGCAGTATATAGGGGCATGCAGTGCACTGATGTGGTGTAGCATATAAGGAGATGTAATGTAGTGAATGATGTAGTATACCATACAGGGTTTGTAGTATAGTGTATAGGGGCATGTAGTGTAGTGATATAGTTCAGTGTGTAGGGGATGTAGTGTAGTGGATAGGGGTAATGTAGTGCAGTGATGAAGTTTTATGATATAGTGCAGTGTTCTCGTGCAACATATGGGGACACACTGGGGGGCATGTAGTTGAACATGCTGCTGCGAGGGGGGGGGCATGTGATGCTTAGGGCATTTGGGGCACATAGGGGAATATTGTCCAATAGTATCCCCTTGTTTTCAAAATTTTTGATAATCTGATTAATTTAGTCTGACATGGGGCCTAATTCAGACCTGATCGCTGTGCTCCAAATTTGCAGAGGTCTGAGATCAGATAGTCACCGCCAGAGCCGTAACTAGGTGTGTGCCGATGGTGCCTTGCCCACAGCGCAAATGCACTGAGGGCGCACCATCGGCCATCACACCCGCTAGCTCCGACAGACTGCTGATGGGCCTGATGGTGGCGGCGCCACCTGTATCCCACGGCCGCCTGCATACTGCTGAAGTTGCTGCTGCCCGCCCCTGTCCCTCTGCAGCCGCTGCCCGCTCACCCGCCCGCAAATTCCTCTGAATTTGAAGCTGCAGCTACCCGCCTGCCCGCCCACCAGCCTGTGTCCAGCTGAAGCCGCCGGCTTCAGCTGGACACAGACGGACGGACGGGCGGGCGGGCGGGCGGGCAGCGGCTTCAAGTTCAGAGGAGGTTTTCAAGCTGCTGCCGCTGTAAGCTCAGTGTAGCGCTGCGGCTTCAGTGTAACAGATGGCCCAGCGGCAGCCCGGCCCCCCTCCCCTGAAATTCGGGAGAGACGTCACGTGATGATGTCAGACGTCTCTCCCACACTGCTCTGCGCCCTGACTCTACTGCTGCACAGCGAGGAGCGGGGAGCGAACATGGAAAAGCCTGTGTGTGCTGCTGTTTGTCTGGTTAGGTTAGTAAATAATTTACGTTAGCAAAGATATACTGTATTTTAAAGGTTGTTTTCAAAGTTTTTTTATTTTTATATTTAGTGCGGGATGTTCTAAACAGGGCCGTAACTACGTGTGTGCCAGGTGTGCCTGGCACACAGCGCAGTTGACCTTAGGGCGCAACGGCCAGCGGCATGTAATGAGTCAAATTGACTCATTACATGCCACCTCTGCTGTGTGCCGTGCGCCGCGCTGGAGAGGAGAGAGCAGCGCCTGGCAGCGGAAAAGGAGGTGGAGGGAGGGGGACTGGAGCCGCAGCAGAGATATGTTATTGGTAGTAGCGCCGCTGCAGCAACCCCCTCTCCTTCTGTATTGGCTGCCCGGCGCTGCTGTGAATGCTGGGATGCAGTTCCTCCATCCCAGCATTCACAGCGGGGCCGGGCAGCCTATACGGAAGGAGAGGGGACTGCTGCAGCGGTGCTACTACCAATTACATAGCGCTGCTGTGGCTCCAGTCCCCATCCCTCCTCCTCCTCCCCTGCCTGCACCGAGGGAGCTGCAAGCACAAGGAGCCTGACTGCCAGCGGGGAGATGGTAAGTCTCTCTCTCTCTCTTTTTTCTCTATCCTTTCGGCCACAATGTGTAAAAAGGGGGACACCGTCTGCCGTAATGTGTAAAAAGGGGGACTGGCTGCCGCAATGTGTAAAAAGGGGGACACCGTCTGCCGTAATGTGTAAAAAGGGGGACGCTGTCTGCCATAATGTGTAAAAAGGGGAACTGGCTGCCGCAATGTGTAAAAAGGGGGATGCTGTCTGCCGTAATGTGTAAAAAGGGGGATGCTGTCTGCCGTAATGTGTAAAAAGGGGGACTGGCTGCCGCAATGTGTAAAAAGGGGGATGCTGTCTGCCGTAATGTGTAAAAAGGGGGACGCTGTCTGCCGTAATGTGTAAAAAGGGGGACGCTGTCTGCCATAATGTGTAAAAAGGGGACGCTGTCTGCCGTAATGTGTAAAAAAAGGGGACGGTGTCTGCCGTAATGTGTAAAAAAAGGGGACGCTGTCTGCCGTAATGTGTAAAAAAAGGGGACGCGGTCTACCATAATGTGTAAAAAGGGGATGCTGTCTGCCATAATGTGTAAAAAAAGGGACGCTGTCTGCCGTAATTTGTAAAAAAGGGGACGCTGTCTGCCGTAATGTGTAAAAAGGGGACGCTGTCTGCCGTAACGTGTAAAAAAGGGGACGCTGTCTGCCGTAACGTGTAAAAAAGGGGACGCTGTCTGCCGTAATGTGTAAAAAGGGGACGCTGTCTGCCGTAATTTGTAAAAAAGGGGATGCTGTCTGCCGTAATGTGTAAAAAAGGGGACGCTGTCTGCCGTAATGTGTAAAAAGGGGACGCTGTCTGCCGTAATGTGTAAAAGAGGGGACGCTGTCTGACGTAATGTGTAAAAAAGGGGACGCTGTCTGCCGTAATGTGTAAAAAAGGCACGCTGTCTGCCGTAATGTGTAAACAGGGCACGCTGTCTGCCGTAATGTGTAAAAAAGGGGACGCTGTCTGCCGTAATGTGTAAAAAAGGGGACGCTGTCTGCCGTAATGTGTAAAAAAGGGGACGCAGTCTGCCGTAATGTTTAAAAAGGGGAATGTTTCTGCCGTAATGTGAAAAAGGGGGCGCTGTCTGCCGTAATGTGTAAAAGAGGGGACGCTGTCTGCCGTAATGTGTAAAAAAGGGGACGCTGTCTGCCGCAATGTGTAAAAAGGGCACGCTGTCTGCCGTAATGTGTAAACAAGGGGACGCTGTCTGCCGTAATGTGTAAAAAAGGGGACGCTGTCTGCCGTAATGTGTAAAAAGGGGACGCTGTCTGCCGTAATGTGTAAAAAAGGGGACGCTGTCTGCCGTAATGTGTAAAAAAAGGGACGCTGTCTGCCGTAATGTGTAAAAAAGGGGACGCTGTCTGCCGTAATGTGTAAAAAAGGGGACGCTGTCTGCCGTAATGTGTAAAAAGGGGACGCTGTCTGCCGTAATGTGTAAAAAGGGGACGCTGTCTGCCGTAATGTGTAAAAGAGGGGACGCTGTCTGACGTAATGTGTAAAAAAGGGGACGCTGTCTGCCGTAATGTGTAAAAAAGGCACGCTGTCTGCCGTAATGTGTAAACAGGGCACGCTGTCTGCCGTAATGTGTAAAAAAGGGGACGCTGTCTGCCGTAATGTGTAAAAAAGGGGACGCTGTCTGCCGTAATGTGTAAAAAAGGGGACGCAGTCTGCCGTAATGTTTAAAAAGGGGAATGTTTCTGCCGTAATGTGAAAAAGGGGGCGCTGTCTGCCGTAATGTGTAAAAGAGGGGACGCTGTCTGCCGTAATGTGTAAAAAAGGGGACGCTGTCTGCCGCAATGTGTAAAAAGGGCACGCTGTCTGCCGTAATGTGTAAACAAGGGGACGCTGTCTGCCGTAATGTGTAAAAAAGGGGACGCTGTCTGCCGTAATGTGTAAAAAGGGGACGCTGTCTGCCGTAATGTGTAAAAAAGGGGACGCTGTCTGCCGTAATGTGTAAAAAAAGGGACGCTGTCTGCTGTAATGTGTAAAAAAGGGGACGCTGTCTGCCGTAATGTGTAAAAAAGGGGACGCTGTCTGCCGTAATGTGTAAAAAGGGGACGCTGTCTGCCGTAATGTGTAAAAGAGGGGACGCTGTCTGCCGTAATGTGTAAAAAAGGGGACGCTGTCTGCCGTAATGTGTAAAAAGGGCAC